>NC_091503.1:18966175-19610277 GCF_947461875.1 Haliaeetus albicilla | reverse complement strand
AAGGTGTCCCTGCCCATGGCAGGGGGGTTGGAACTAGGTGATCTTTAATGTCCCTTCCAACTCAAACCATTGTATGATTCTATGACTACACAAATATCTTTGTAAGGTATTCTGGCAAACTTTTCCCATATGAAGAATTGCTACAATGTGAATTTATCACTAGAATGCATATAAAATACTATCAGTCAGACGTTTATCTCAGTAATAGCACTGTATTTTGTTAGCAATGCTCCATAACTACACTGCTATAACTGAAATTACAATCTGGTTCAGAAACAGGAATAGAACCATTATATACATGAAAGGCTGAAAAAAAATCTCAATATATGTTCTTAATCCTCTCGTGCTCAACTCTAAACACTTAATTAATGCTAGCTTTGGTATTTACTTTCTTTGACTTACAAAAAGGGGGAGAAGAGGAAAGAATACAACTATATTTCTTGAAAGAAACCTGAATAAAACTGAAATGCTTTGGGTCAGCTTTGCAGCTTGTGAAAAATCAATGTTGCTTCAATTACTCCATTGACTTCAATGTACTGATGTTGATTTACAGTAGTGGGGAGCTACACGATGATTAATAATAAGAATACCTTAGACTTTGATAGTGCTTTCTATCTTGAGATTCCTAATTGCTTGTCAAACTCTGTCTCTACCTTATAGTTTGTGAAGATGAAGTATTGTATTCAGGACCTAATAAACACTTTTAGTTCAAGACAATTACTGATCTATTCAGATGAATGTCTTATTAAGAAGTCTTATTTAATTTTCTTATTTTTATGTACATGATACAAGCAAGAGAAATGCCTGGAGGCAGTTGAAATTGTTGTTTGTGAACAGTCCTTTTTAGCAGTGTAAAACCTCTTTGAAACTCAAATGCAGCCTTCCATCCTGCTGTCGTGTTGCAGACAAGGTGGGTAACTGTCTGAAGTCTAAAATCTTGGCAAGATACCATACAATCAACCCTTGAGATGATCCAGGTTACTTATCTAGTGCTCACTCTGTGTTCCCTTCAGTTTGCTGCATAATCCACAGATGTGGTTGAGCCGTTTCTTTCCTCAAGCAGAATTTCTTCTTGGCCCCATCAAGCTTTTCTTAATTCTTTTTTGGGGGGCTCTACATCACTTTATTCATTCCATAGTGATTTTTTTGCATGAACTATAATGCATTGCAGACTCCAGTTCAACTTTTCATGGCTATTCTGAGGAAAGAGGGTATAAAGATGATCCTCTGCAAGGCCTGTGTAGGGATCACAGATAATTAACAGTTGTTATGATCAGTGTACAAAATCCTCCAGCTAACAAGCTTCCAAAGGATGCCCTATGGAAAGCAGGGGCTGGCCAGGATTCTTGCCTGGTGATGTCTTGCAGCTGATTGGCACCATCTGCCCTTGCTACTGGTTGGACCTGGGGGCATGGAGTTGCAGCACGCCATATTCGGTATAATATATTTTCCTCTAATATATAATTTCCTAGGTTGTTATATTCTTTTAATTAACATAACGAAGTTTTACTTAGCGCTGCTTTACTTAATTCTGGTGAAGGGACGAAAGCCACTGTGGCTTATAAATACCACTGAAGATAAAATACTTGTTTGTCCTTCAGATCTGCTTTCTTGTTATCAGCACTCTGTTCTTTCACATTGAGGTGTTTCCACCTCCAGACATAGCCCATATTAGTATTATTTAGGGCCACAATAGCATAAAATACTGATGAATCTGCTAGCTAACAAACAGCAACAAGCCACATTATATCAATGTAGATGAAGAACTCAGAATCTGTTTCAAAATGACTCCACCAGTAAAGCACCCTGCACTCTTCAGGACTAGAAGCAGTGATAAGCTTTACTCAAAACTTTATCAAAGGCCCAAATATGGGACTCTGATACTGTATTGTACATTTTTTTAGGTATCCGTGATTCAAGAACAAGTTTCTGTTTTAAACGGATGATTTGACAGGTTAGCAATACCCATTTAAAATACCTCCTGTTCTTAGACTGATGCTGACCCATTTCAATACACAAAGAAAACAGTTCTTGTTATAGAGTACTCAGTCATACTTATTGTGCAAATATGAAAAGTGGAAGCAGTATCTCCCATCTGTTGAAGCACCTAAAGCATTAGGAGACTGATCCATGCTGAAGATGCCTAAATATTTTAGTACTTTAAATAACAAAGAACAACAGTATCAGGTACTTTTAAATCTGTAGGTTGTACTGCAGGTCAGATTCCTAGCAAATTATTCAAATTTGAAAAATCATGAAAGATTCACTGAAATGCTAACTAAAAATGTTTAAAATAAAATCTTATTTTCTTCAATAAACTGTCTGCATGATGTAAGCACAAAACTCCACACTCAAAATCCCTCACTCCCTGTTCAATAAGTGTTTGCCATGAGTATGAATGATGCAAATCTTCAAAAGTTGTAATTGCACACGTAATGCTAAAGTAAATAGGCGTTACTTCAACATCTTTTAGAGCACAGAAAATAATTTAATGGAACTCTACATAACTTTCAATAAAATTACATCCTGTTTTAGTACCTCTGTTTACAATTTGTTTCTTAACATTGGAACATTTTGGTCTTGTTTTGTAAATTAGTCTTCATGGATTAGCACAGCCATCTGGCTAAAGTACTTTAGGAATCTGCTTTGCAGAGTTCACCCTACGATACTGTTTCTCTTTGATTACGGTTATCAGTTATGGCTGAATGTAGACTAATGCCATCAGAAACTGGCATGCTGGGGTTGGAACAGGCTTCAAAGGCTATGACTTTTATGTTCTGGACCTTTCTTTAGATTTGCTCTGAAGAATATATTTGGATTTATAACACCAATGTTTTGGAGAAGCACTGCTTCTGAATAACTGTGTGTTTTAAGAAGCTGGGACATGAGCCAGCTGCAAGTGGACACTGAGATTATTCAGAGACTTATGGCAGACAGTGCTGATCAGCCCGAGTCAGATGCTGAATGAAGCAGGGCTCTGTCAGATATTTGGCTCTGAATGATTTTTTAACTACAGGATGTGATACCAGGAGTAGTGGTACAAATGAAGAAAATAACCTCAGTAAAGGGACGGAGCAGTTAAAAGCTCTGCAAGAGAGGTACAGTGCAGAGGACAACTGGGGAAGGTTAAATCAGTGGATGCCCGCAAAAACAGGATGATTGGTCAGAAGGTAGCTTTATTTTGGGTAACAGTATTGCACAATTCTAATAGTTTCCAGTTAGCTCAAGCAGAAAAAGCTAACTATAAAACTTTATAGAAATGTAACGTTATAGCATCTAGAAATAAAACACATGAAAAATACATTATTGAGCATTTAGGAGTAGTCAGACTGCCTAAATTTAGTCTTATAAATTAGGTAGCTAAATTAGAAGGATAGTCTTCGTAGATTATTAATGAAAAGAGAGAGGAAGGGAAGGGCTGGGAGTGGGAGGCTCCTTGAAGAGTAATTCAGAGCCCAGTTTAAATGCTGCAGTTGTCCTCATAAAGAATTCCTCTCTCTCTTCACTGACTGTAGAGGAAGCTGTAGGACACGAGCCTTCTAACCTAATTATCTAAAGTAAGGTATGTAAATATCCACCAAAGAGTACAGAAAGACTTTAGAAAAACAGAGTCTACAATCAAAAGGAGAAGAGACAAACTGATAATTTGGGGAGGCAATTCAGGACCTAATAAAAGACCAAATTATAGTGCAGACATGGAATGAAAATCTGAGAGTATGCATGACAGCACAAGTGCAACAGGCAGGCTAGAATTAGTCCATGACAAAATAACCAGAATTTGCTAACAAGAAATTATTCTGTCCAAACAACAGTTGTAGAGAATAGACAATTCTCAGATGATGCAGTTCTGATAAAAGAACCTTGAGGCAGGAAGACATGTGGAGGTCAAAGTAAGCCTGCAAAAAACTAGCACGTGCTGTGGTAAACAACACAAGCTAAGCTTGGCTTGTTAGTCATAACACGATGGAGGAACTTCAGTGAACTATATCACTTTGCAAGAATTTGCAAGTACTAGCAGAGCATGCTGGTGTACATACAGCAAAACAGAATGGCAACAGCACTTTTAGTTCAGAAAAAAATTGCCATCATAGCAAAAGCTAATACTTACAGTAGAAGATGGAGACCTGGCACTAAACGGGATACTTCTTTGTCCATTTTAATTGGACAAAGATGTACAAGACGGTATAGTGCCCCAAAAAGTAATGGAGCACTGAAGGAAAGACTAACAGCAGTTAAAGAGATTACTTTAAGCCCCTACCTCTGTCTCCATGAGGCATGTAATTTGCAATAGTATTACATTTAAAGTACCCATTACTGACTTTAAAATTATAGCAAGTTCTTGCTCTCATCAAGAGACTGATCTCAGTTGAAGCTCAGGAGAACAGAACAACTGATGAAGAGTTTAAGGATAACTTCCAAGGCAACAGGAAGCTCTTTGCAGAGCAGAGCTGAAAGGGTCATGATGGATCAGAGTCTGCAACCCCAGCAAAAGGCCATGGTAAAGCATATGCTAAAATAAAATTTGAAATGCTTTTTCCTCAGGGAGCAATGGGACAAATAGAGGGAATAGCTTTTCACATTTAAGGAAGAGATGAAACACTTCACTGAAGTAATGCTTCACATAGCAAGAATGAGTAAACATAAAAGGGAATACTTTCTACTGGTCACACAAGAAGAAATTCTAGATTAAATGGTGCCAAATATTTTTCTCTTCTTTTTGTATCTGCAGGATTCTGTTGGATTCTGTTAGCAAAACAGAGTGCATATTAGCATACACTTAAATACCTGTTTTATAAGATATTCGCCACACACTGCCACATTTGTTTTGTTTGGCATGAGGTGTTTCACCACAAAGTGCTGCAGATTGTTTTTGATGTAGAGTAGGAAAGTTTGCATAGAGGTTGGCTTTGATCTAAGAGAGACCACCTGAAAAGACTTACCTGAAAACTGGGGTAGCAACATGATTACTGGGCCAAAGCTGAACAAACACAAATGTCAATACATGATAATAGAACTAGCATGCTAGAATTAGCAAATGCCACGATGTATATAGAAATTCCCTGAGGTATTGGTCTTCAATAATTCTTTCCAACAGAGAAGGGGTGCAAGTAGTCATCAGAAAAGCTATTGCTGTAGAAAAACTCATGCCTGACCTAGTTTGCCGGCACAAGCAATCTGATGGCAGTGCTCTGCCAGGCAGCCAGTACTGCAAGATGCCTGGAACAGAAAATTTAAGGGAATTTATGACACTGAAGGGTAATTACAGAGTCTGTCCTATGGCAAATGGCCATGGGTAGTTCAAGGTTACCAAGACACTCAATTTACAATCATATAGCCAAATCCAGAGGCTGCTAACTTATTCCTCACTAGCAAAAACTGATGGACATGCATAAACAAGTAGACACGAAGACTGTGGCCTCAGTTCCTGGATTAACCCTCCACCCCGAAACGAAACAGAACACTGAGCCTGGTTTCCTAAGTAAATATGGTACATGTATCGCGCTTTCTGCTGATTCCTAATCCAGTAACTTCAGAAACTGTTGACCAGTCTCAGCTAAGTCTGACAGAGAGGCAGTTGTCTCAAAGATATCAAGTTATTATATAAGTTTTGCGAAACTGGGTACTTGTATAGAGAAGAGAGATGGTATTCGTCTCTTCACTGAGGCAAGATTGCAGCATGAACTCAGCCTTTATTAGACACCAGAGAAACCACATGAGAGGGACATTATGAATGTTCCAGTCAAAGGAAAAGCCTCAGTGAGAGGCAGCAGGTTATTAAGCAGCTGGGAATCCAACCACAAGACAAATCCATAGGCTTCATTAGTTTTGATGCTCATGGAAATAGTTGTTACTTACTGGATGCCAGCACTCACTGAAACTGCCCATTAATGACTTCCTGCCATAGCCAAAAGCAGCTTCATAAACAGATCATTTTTTCCACCTACCAAAATATGATTTGCAAACTGAATACAAAACTGGGAGTGGTTTGATGTGAAAAGAAAAACCAAACCAACAAACACAACCTTTCCAAACATCTGATAAAGGGATAGCAGAACAAGATCAAGGGCCATGTTACCTACATGCTAACAGCTTAAAAAGGGAACTGAGTTCTTACAAAATGTAGGTTTTGACTCACAGAGCTCCTGCTGAGAATGAGTTCCCACAACAGTAATTAAAACTAAGGCACAGGATACCATATTTCCAGTCGCCAATTAATTGGAAGGCCTCAGTAATAAGAGGAGGGACATATTTAAAGGCACCAGGTTGGTGATTCGGAAGACACTACAGAGAAAAGAAAAAACTTCTAAAAACTATCTGGAGGTCATTTAGGGATTTAAAAATCTATGGGAAGAGACAGATGGTTTTATACTGGCCTTAAATGAACGTTGACATTAAAGTAGTTAGAGCTCTGTGAAAAATACAGAGCAAGTCAAGTGAAAGAGCCCATGTTGATGGCACATGAAAAATAGGTTTCCTCAAGCAAGAGATACGGTCCTGTGCGCTTTCATAGGCATGTCACTCTTCTTTCCTTCTGGTTTGGTTTTGTTTTCTTCTCAGTCTACAATAGTAATTAATATAAAGAGTATATGATCCTCTTTGTAAATGGAATTTCTGAATCTCTAAGACCTTCTGCAGAGAGGCAGGTGGCATTTTCTGTGCCGCAAGTTAGTTGTGCGTGTACTATTTTGTAGCCACACTTCTTTCTTTTCTTTAAACTTTTGTGAGAGCTGTCAGGTGCAAACATAATATTTTAGCCAAGAGAGTCTTCAAAGAAATGCTGTCTAACGGATGTTGAGCTGAGGTTTTAGAAATTGCAAAGAATTGTCAGTTCTCAAGCACTTTTTTTCTGGTTACAAGAATTGATATAGAGCTAGAAGAGTGAGTGGAATCATAAACCAGACATTTTCTTTTTAACTTTGGCCTACACAATAATGATGGGTTTACAATGGACAGGGTCTGACTTTAATGACTTGCACATGACTCAGACTACAACAAAACACATTGGAATTCTTTCAGAGCAATACAGTTTTCTCACAAAAACTGCAGATGCAAAAACAGTCTATGGAAATTATTGTTTTTCTTGCTAAGCTGTAGAACATACAAAGTAGCCTCTGAGAATATGGATAATTTATCCAACTTTTACTTTTGTAGTATATATTTTATAGAAAACTCAACAATTTGCTTTTTGTTCTCTTCCCAGCTATGGTCAACTGTAAATCAACCATAATTTCAAGATACTTGATACATACAGGAATACCCATTTCTGCATATCCATTTTGCCTTTTGAGAAATGTGAATAATTTTTGGTTTGTAAAGTTAAAAGTGCAATTCTGGCCCACTTTTTCTTGAATTTTACCTTAATCTCTGACCGATCTTACATGCTTTCACTTGTGGCATTAGAGGCTATTAAGATATTTTGCCATCTACAAATAGGCATTCTCAAAAACTTGTCAAGCATGAAATCAAATTCAAAAGAAGGCAAATGCAGAAAAAATGAAATAATTCAAAAGTCTTTTTTATGTTTTTGATGATCCCAACTCAAGAGATTGTTCTCTGTAAATATTGCCTTCATTTATGTATTTTGTGGTTAATGTATAGAGCTCTCCCAGAATAGTCTCCAGGTATCTTTTTCATACTGTTTTCTTCATATTTTCCATTTTATCCCCTTTCTTCCTCCAACCTTTCACGAGGAAAGAAAATCAAATTCTAATTCTCTTCTTTCATTATCAAGGACATAACTTTCTATTCCTAAACTTGTATATATTATTTTTGTTTGTTGGTGTTGTCTTCTCTGCACTGCCTTGGTTTCATAGATCCTTAGCTCACTAGTGACTCCACAAACTAGTTTCCCAAATTGCACCAGGCAAACAAGCTGTTTCTCCTCCTACAAATGCACCTCCCCAAATCCTTGCTGTTTTTTCCTCTTCACTAATGTTCTTTTCATGCTCCACAGTAGATTCATCCCTGTACTATCGAACCACTGCAGTGCCCATAAGCTGCAAATGTGGCTATTAGAGCCTTTCACATATATCAACTACATATCCTTAAAGATGTATAACATTTGTGACTTCTGTTTGGACTATTTACTATACTAGTTTAATCAAATAACATATTGAGTTATTTCTACCAGCTCTGCTAGCACTTTCATTATCTGCTGTAAAGGCAACTACAGCTAAGTTTGGGGGGGTTCTATGAAAAAAATATCTTTTTTCATAAGCTTATTGAAAATACTTGTAATAAGCAGTCTACTTACCAGATTGCAGCTTTCAGAAAATGATTACTGGTTTTCTTTTGCATTTAAGAATACACTAAGCAAGTGTCAGTTTGGGGATCCAATTCATGCAAACAAATTCATTCACAACACAGTCAGTATCATGAGCTTTGACTCTTGTCTAACAAGTTCCGGATCCTGCTAAGAATGTGTCATGTAACTGTGAGACAAATGTTTCAGAAAATCAATTGTTACACTTTATCCATTTCTTGAAACAGGCAATTTTTTCATTGACTTCATGAAACAATTGGTATCACCCATCTGGGGAAACAATTACAATGCAAGATAACTAACCTTTCACACTCAGAAGGTATTAATCAAAGTACATATGCATATATACATACATATATATATGTATACATACACATGAGTGTATACTTTTAGCAGGAACTATTTTTTTCTTTAACTAAATTAAAAAATAGGGGTTTTTTTCTTTGTGTTTTTTTTTTAATCCCCCTAAGTGTGCTGTCTTTGGTATAAATACACAGGCTAAGAAGCTGATCTGTGAGCTAAAGGGAACTTCAGGGCTGTGAAAGAAGCCATTACCTACGCTATACCTCAGCACAGAAGAACACTCTGTGCCACCAGGGTGGCAGAATTCTGTGTCACTTAGATCTTCCCTTTTTTGTAGAAGTGATAAGTACTGGATCTGTCAAGTGACAAAATCACTGACTTTGACCTAAATTCTCCCTAAAACATGGCACGTAGAGAGAACAAACACACACTGCATTAACTTCTCCAAACCCACTCTATCTACAGTTGCTTACTTTGACTTTTCTTAGGAAAGGATAAGCTTATTCACAGAAAGGAATAATCACCTCTATAAAAGGTTTACTTCCCTTTTATGGCAGAGTTGGAAGTTTCTGACCTATCTTAATTTGTTCACTATATTTCTACTTAACTGGAATTGCCACAACTTGGTATCTGTTCCTCTTCTGCTCACAACAAATTCCATGCATGCTTCAAGCCCTAAAGAAGAGAAACTTTTGTTATGTTGTCCGATTAGGGTTTTGCTTTTGTTAAAAATAATGAGCAACATTTGAAAATGATAAAAATATTCATCCTTCCAATTAGTTTATGAGCTCTTTACTGTGGTCATGAAAGCTACAGACCCTAAGCTTTTTTTCTAATTATGAGATAAGAACACTGAAGTTACTGAAGATAGACCAGTTTGAAGATATTGTAAGAGAAAAAAAGACCAACAGTGGTGAGTTATGTTGGTTCTAAGGGCAACCAGCTTTGCTTCTGTTTTGTTGGCAATCTTGTTGGCTGACATTTAAAACAAAATGTAATTGTCTTGGGTGCAAATACTTTCAATTGAAAGATAACAGTCCATCAAAATGCCTTCCTGAAAAATATGCTTATAAAATTGTGCAATCAGGTCACTTTTGTGTTCATGTGCCGTGCCTTTGTTTCAGACGTTCAGTTGTTAAATACTGGGACATTAACTCCTAGAGACTACATTTTTTTGGAGTAAATACAACTGATAGCTATCAAATGCTATTTTCTCAAACGGGCTGTTTTAATAATACTACTTGTAAGACATGGTATTTAGCAGCGAACAGTATTGCTTAGTGTATATCAGAAGACACAGAGATAAAATAACCCAGGTATTTCTTAATTTGCTATAAGCAAATTATGTATTCAATTGCTGATAAGAATGATGGCAATTAAATTTATACTCATTGTAACTGAGATATTCAGATGTAGAATAAAATAATACAATAAAATATTTTAAAGATACTAATCATTAAAAAATTATTGCTAGGTTAAAGAAAATGATGATGTTTTTATAAATTCTAAGTGGAATAAAAAATATAATCTGAATTGATGATAGTAACTATAGTACTCTCTTTTCCTCAGAATTAATGTTTAAAAGTAGCCTGAAGAATACCTACCGTTAAATTCCTTGGCAGAAAATGGCCACTTCCCTTTCCAACTTTTTGTGAATGATTCATAAAATAAGATATTTTTTAAAACTTGATGTGAAATTTTTTGACCTGGACATGGATCCATGAAATCTGATAAGTAGCTCTAAAATCAGAATAACAGACTATTGTTACAGGACAATGGAATTAGAAATAGATCCTTTTGTCTAATCAAAATTCTGGAGGAATTCACCTCACATAATTTCAGTTTCTGCAATCAAATAACCAGTGTGACATCATCCAACCACTGAGTACTATCAGAAGCCTATATTTTGCAACCATAAAAGGAAAACATGATTTCTTTCTTTAATAAAATACTAATGCTATTAATAATTTTGTTACCTCTAGTTCGGCCAATGTGGTGGAGCTAATGTTTCTGTAGTGCACAAGAATGTCACACTGAGGCTGTTTGATGAGACAAAATGTAACAAGGGAAAGAAGAAAAAGAGGCATGGAGAGGAGATAATTTTTCTATTTGAAAAAGAGTTTAAAATTGTTGTAATATAGTTTGTTGAATAGCTACTGTATTTGCAAAGTCATGAACTCCAAATTTTGAAAAATGTTACAATTAACACTGTCTTTGCCATTAGTATTCACCCTGCTTGTATATGTGCCTTATCTTACATGTTTTTGATTACCCAGACAGATACTTAAAAAGTGTGGATGAATCTGAGCTCAGGATGCACAGGTTCTGTGAAATGAGAGCAAATGTACTCTCTTAAGTTCCTCTGTTGCAGTTGTTATAAAAATTTATTATTCACATTCAACATAATTTCTTGGAATTGAGGTGGGGTGTTTTTTAATTTTTTATGCACGTAAGTGAAACTTAAATTTGTAAGGTAGCATAAAATAATAGCAAACAAACAACCCCAACCTGCAAATAAATAAATAAATAAATAAATACATAGGCAAGACAAGTACGGTAGTCTTAATACAGTTTTAATTTAGTGGAATTATACTGAATGAAGCTGAAGCTCATAAATGGTATTAACGAGGAAGGGCAGTTCTCACACAACCCCCAACCCCAGAAAAAAGTAGAACTGATTATGAGAATTTACATTATTTTACTATTTTGTAGTCTCCATTATCATATCAAGCCTTAATGACACTGTTAGGTTTTTTTCAATTTTTCCATCAGTGACAGTGTGTTCCATTTTCTTCAGAAAAACAATTGATGGGTTTGCACTAGAGAAACAGTGGAAATGAGTATAGGCAAAGTTAGGTCAAATGCACAGATCAAATCAACCAAAAATAGAGAAATATGTATTTTGTCAAGTCTCTTTGTTAGGTGTTATTTGTAATAAAAGCACATTAAAAGGGTTATATTGATTGACTGACAGAGTTAAAAAAACAAGGGTTATACTACAAGATTTATAAAATCAATTTTTGACAGCTCTTATAACACAGAATAAAAAGATACCTTTGATATGATTTTTTTTTACTATACTCCTTTGTATTTTGTGGAAATGATTTTTATTATTATGACAATGTAAAACCTTCCTAGATACACGTAATTTTTTTTAAAAAATGTGGTTATTCGTTGTTTGACACATAGAAAAATAGCTATTATACCAAGTCTTTCTTCATATTTTAATCTGTTTCAATTCCAACCCATTTTTCTCAATGTCCTGGCAGTTCTGAAAGTGATGTGAGGAAGGGCAAACAGCTTTAATGTGTGAGCTTTTAGTGACAGTAGTGGGAACAAATATTAGTGAGAATTTAATTTGTGAAATCTTTGATTCTGGACCATGAGAGCACATTTTAACAACATGAAAATAATCAATGATGACTCTATTCTACAAGCACTAAAGGAAGTAAAATGCTCAGAAATGGAATCGATGACCTGGAAAACAAGCTCAAATTCAAAGGTGATTTGATGTTAGGAGCTTCTGAAAAAGACTGAGGGATTTCTTTCTGCTATCAATTATAAACAAATTGGATATGAAACGGAATTAATAGATTTCACAATAAGCTGATACATGTCCCAACAACAAGAATAGGGTTTCTACAATGAGTCTGGTCTCAAACTGGGAAGGTTTTGGAGGAGGAAATGCAGTTCTACTTGAAAAAATTATTTATCTAACACAAAAATAGACTGTAAGTCCCTGAGTTGCACATCAGTGGAAGCTGGGAGGGGATTCTGGAGAGTAAGAATAGGAATTTCTTCTTATACTCTTCGATATACCATGAGGTATTGGCCTTGGGCACTTTGCAGCATATAGGCATTAACAAGTACGTCTCGCATGTTAAGCATGCCGTCTACCACTGGACTAAATTCCCAAGAAACATGATTCAGGGCTAGGTGAATCCTTGGTGTGATCTGGTGGGATTGTTTTTATGTTCATAAAACGTCCCAGACCAAATACCCTAAGATTGAACTGACATCCCTAACTTTTTTTTTTTTTTTTTTTTAAAATTTTGTGAAGAGCCTTGGGGATGACCACCAGATAATGCTTCATAAAACAGTCAGCTTATGGCCTGTTAGCTGCATGGACAATCTTAGCACATTGTTCTGTGTTCATTAGATTGGTAAAGGTGAACCAGCACTGTGGGAAGCATGTCAATCACGCACTTTTTCCATAGAAGCTGATTAAGCACTGTGGACAGTGCAGAGCAGGGGAATATTTTTCAAAAAGTTCAGACAGAGGCATGGTATATATGAGAACACTAAAAGAATCTTCCAGGTAGAAAAGAAAGTGTTTGTGTGTTTATGGATGACAGTGTTTCCCCTAAGCAACCCTCACTGTCAGAATAGCTCCTCAATTTTATGCTTCCTTCCATGCTGCTTAGTCGGAAGATCATCATCCATGTGAGCGATGAACATTTGCAACACAACCAGCAGCCTTGACAGTGACAAGAAAGAAGAGAGACACTACCATTGTGCTCATGCACAGAACAATTTTACCCAGGGAGGTGGTAGCAGAAAAGACTGACTACAATCGTGTGATCCCACTCAGTTTCATTTCAAATCATCCTAAAATGCATTTGTGCTGACCTGGTCCTTGGTTGCTCAGTTTGACACAGAACACAAAGAGACAGTCAGAAAATAAAAAGAAAAAAGGAAGCAGAACTAAGGTAACAATGGTGTGGTATGTGCTTTCCAGTGCTTTTCTTTAAGGATTTGTGTTAGTGGAAAATATACCTAAACTGGCAGCCTGAGAGAGGCAAGGCTGCCACCACTCCATGCCTCCAGGTCCAACCAGTAGTGAGGCTGAACATATATTCCCAGTAGACACACACACACAGAGCACGTGTATACACCACAAATATATACACTGCTGGCCATACAGATCACAGACAGACACACAGAGCGTTCACACCAACACTGACAGCACCACCAGCCTCATCCTGCTCCCTGCCCCAGCTGAGCAGGACGGAGGTCCGTAAGTGGGAATACATATACAAATCTACAAGGTGGAGCCCTCCAGCAGCAGGGCTTAGACAGTTTGTCCAGTAGCTGCCCCTGGATCCCAGTCTCCCCAGGTGCTGCCACCTGGACATACAAGCTCTTGAGGCTGCCGCCCCACTCCAGCTGCTGGTACAGACCATCGCACATGCCGGCAGAGCTGTCCAGGACTCCCCTGTTCCCAGTAGCCACCCCCCTGTGCTCTCACCCCTACAGAGACGCAGCTGCTCTCATACCCAGAGGTGGCCCGTAAAGACCTCCAAACCCATCCTGGACCCCAGCCCACTTTACCTACTCACTGGCTCCTCTGGCATGATCTTTGCTAGCAATCACACCCACACTCGCTCCAGTTGCTGCACCACAGACACACTCACGGAGTAAAGAGCCCCTCACTGGAGAACAGCTGAAGGTGGGGTTCAGTAAGGAGACAGGACAGACTGTGCTGGTCAGGAGCAGAACACAGCCTGACAAGCGTCCTGGCCAGCCAACTCTTTACACAGATGAATCATTTTATTCCCTTATCCCACACTTGTTACTGCCCAAATCTCCTAAATCCCTCCTTTGTCCTGTCTTTGGTTTCTCCCCCAAACATCCCATAACAAATCCTGTCCAATCCCCAAAAGCTCCTGCCCTGCATCCCCTTATGTCCCCCACGCCTCCAGCCAGCAATCCCCCTTAATCCGAGAGGTAACCTGTACAGCTGCTCCCCATGGCTCATGGTGATGGGTTTCATGCCTGGACACTGGGGCTGAGGCTCTGCTGGGACAGCCCTGGGAGGGGACCGGACAGGGTGATCTTTTCTCTTAGTCTTTAATTGGGGTTCCTGCCTGCCATTGTGCTCCCTGTGCTCCTCTGGGCTTACGGAGATGGGCCTTTCATGGCTTTTCTGTGATGGGTGTGGGGGTAACCCAACAATCTGTCAATAGCCTATTAAACTGTACGTATTTAAACCTACTTAATATCTCTTATTTAAGCCCCCCCAAAAACAGAGAAAGCAGTAAATCAGAACAGGAGAAGAGCATATACGAGGTACAAGAATAGGGAAACAGAAAGCCAGGGTCTACATCCTTATACTGCTTCTGATTATTATATAAACTGGGATTACAATTAAAAATATTTTGTCATGCAGCCATTCATTCTTGCTAGAACAAAAGGCACCACACACAACCAGCACTGTGAGAAGTCTGTTGGTGTTTACCTTTCCTAGAGAAGGGCAGGCTGCTGTTTTATACAGGGCTACAGAAGCTCATCATTTCTCTGGGTTATTGTCTCCCTCACAGTCTGTAGAGCACAACTTTGGAACCAAGAGCTGGGATAACACAGTACTTCCATGCATGCCTTTAATGTGACTGCCACCAATGGACAGTAAAGATAAATGATAGGTACTTCTAAATGCTTGATGAAGCCTCATCCTGAGCACATGCAGGAGCTGAGCATTTGTAACCTTTCACCTTATAGCATAGTACTCTGTAGCAGTAAAGTATCCTGAATTTGATCAGAATCAATATCACAGGCAACAAGCAACACAAGAGAGGATCTTAGAGAAGATCTTGCATAAACATCTGAGTAGAGACCATAACTACACTACTGGGTTCCTCACAAGATGGAGTATCATGGCAATAGGTTGGATGCAACTACCTGGAAGACCTTGTGAACAAAAATCTGTACAAGGAGGCATTAGCCTTTATTGGAAAGAAGGGCTGATATTGCCATGTTGGGGTCTAAACTCAAAGGTCTGGAACTTATTATTTCCCTTCTCCAAACAATTGGACTTTTTGCAGACTTTCCATTCAAATGTCAGACAAGGAGGCACTACAACTAGTATTTTCTATGTGAAGTAGGATGCGACAAAAAAATGAACCTTGTAGAGGGATTACATCAAGCAAAAATAATCAACAAGTGTTAGGCAAGGAACTTTAAATATATTAATGTGTATAAGGTGAATTACTTAGGCACAAACTGACACAATAGCAGAAGACTGACCCATTATAGAGAACCCATCATAGAGATATTACTGTCGTATAGCACATAGCATTTCATGACATACAGCACTGAGGTGACATGTTGATAAACAATGTTCTTTTACGATACACAAAGGGTGAACATCCATGCTACAAGCAGTTTGACAGTGTACCTCACCAAGTATTGTTGATTCATCAAAGAGACCAGGCAGGAGACTGTAAGATGTTTCCTTTTTTTCTCTCAGGTGGAGCCCAAAGGGTTGCAATGGGCACTTGTCACAAGAGCTGTCTCCTGTGTGCTGATGCAGGACTCGGTCCTTTACTCCCTTCTGTACAACATGAATAAAATATCACAGAGAGACTGTGAAATGGGATGTATTTCTATGACAGCGGTGTCCAGATGACAGCCTTGAAAAGAAATGCTTGTTTTACACAGGGCTTAACCAATCTATGCAATTTACTGCCACAAGCTATTTTTGTGGCTTACGGTTTAGCAGATTTCAAAGCAGGATAACACTTTTACAGACATAATAAGAACACCTGCATTTACATTAAGTCAGATAAAAGGAAAACACAGAGTGGATATTAATATATAGAGAAAAGGCAAGATCTCTGGGACAAGAATCAACTGTTTCTATTTGTCTGGACAACGCCTAGCACAAAGTGAACTGATTCCTAGTATACAAGTAACATGGATAAATAAGTAAAGGCTAATCTATTAGCTATAAGCCAGCTTTAACTGTTTAGTGCTAGAGAAAATATACGAGCACATTATCTCACACATACATAAAGATTTCTTGCACCTTCCTCTGTAATATCTGATCTGAGCTACTGTCAGGGAGAGGATATCAGAATACTAATGGCATGAGTCATCATGGCAGTTTTTGTGTTTCTTCATAACAACTTTAGGACTCCTTTGATTATGACAGAAATCACACAAAATACTATAACACCACAATATACAGCAGTAAAACTAAAATAAAACTAAAATCTTATTTCCTGCATCCACTCCAACAGAAACTAAAGAACACGTGAAGAATGCAGGCTTTTCTTTCATACTAAAATATTTTGTGATTTTTTTTGTTAGTAGCTAATCCCCTCATGATTAAGCCCCTCCCAAAGAGGGTTTTTTTCCCATAAAAATCACAGTTAACATAATTTTGCAATTTCGTTCATCTTCTTTTCATGTTATTTCCCTTTTTCTACCCTTCACTCCATGAGTTTGGTCTTTTAAGACTCTAAGCTCTTCAACTTAAACACTATAGACCTGGGCATGAAAATCTGAGCTAGTAAGCGTACAGGTGAAATGCAGCACCATTCAGGTTTGACATCTCACATCCTGACTCTCACTTGCCTCCTATTGTTCTGCCTGGTTTGAGACTGAGCAGTCTTCTAGTTACAGAGTTCACATGAACAAAACGGATGGAGGTCCATATACTGTGTTTGCAGAGTTCCCAGCAGAATGAGCATCTGTTTCAAGAGTTCCTTTAATACAAATTGAAAATGCTAACAACCCTGACAAGCACAGCAGAAATACCCAAACAGAAGCAAGTGACCATGCACACAGGAACAAGCTAATACTCAGCCCTGTGGTGACCTTGTATTAGCGCTGTGGTTTGCTCTTCCTGTTATCCTTTGACTGCATTTTCAGGTCCCCATTTCCTCTCTTAGTTCTTCCCCTGACAGCCTACTCGTTCCTCACCACTGCACTGCTCAGTACTTCTTTGATCTGCATTTCTTTTGGGGAACCTACACAGCGTGCATTTTGTACTTAGTCCTCCTCCCTGTCGTTTCAATTTACATTGTTAAAGCAGCCATTGTTAAAGCCAAGTACTTTATGTACGGTGGGTATGTTTGTCAAACAAATACTTCTAAGGGCTCGCCTGGTGCAGGTGTTCCTCCCCTGGCCAGGAATCACCTACGAGCTTCATACCTACAGAGTTCAACAAGTGTAAAAGCTCCACCATCCATTAGCATGACAGCGCATGGAGGCTGCAATATCACTTGACTGGTTCTTAAGATTTCCACGTTTCCAGTGCTTTGCATGCTGCGTAACCCGCAGTTGGACCAAGGCCAAAGAGAATATGGGAGAGAGAGAGCATTAATCCCAATGATATTTTCCCCTCAGCGAAAAGGAGTGTTTGCAAAGCCTTGAGATGAGCCATGAAAATAAATATTTGGTTGTCACATAGCTCATGGCCACTCACTCTCAAATTAATTTTGTAGACGGTGCCTGCCGAGTGGGTTTGGTCTCCACCTTCGCTTAGAAGAACTTAAGTTTGCTTCGGTTTAACCGGACATAATTCCAGGGTAGAGAAGTTCTGGGCTGTTGCAGGTGACGGCGGCCGAAGGTAATGTGCAGACGCTGGCTGCTAAAGAGGAAGCGGGCCCCGAGGACCGGCTCCTTCGGGCGGCCAAGCCGCCGCGGGCAGGGCCTGCGGGCCGGGCAGGGCCTGCGGGCCGGGCCGGGCCTTTCCGGGCCGGGCAGGGCGGGCGGGGACGCGGCGAGTCCCGCCGGCGACCCGCGGCGGCTCTGCGTCCCGGCAGGGGGCGCCAGAGAGCAACGGCAACAAACCCGCCCCGCCGAGCCGCCGCCGTTTCCCGGGGATGGGGGCGCTGATTGGTGGGGGCGGTGGCGGCCCGCCGCTGCGGCGCCTCGCGATTGGTCCGCAGGTGCCGCTCGGAGGGGGAGGGAGGGGGAGAGGGAGGGTATATGTGAAGGGAGCGGAGCCGGCGGAGCGCAAGCACTAGGGGAGCGGGGACGGCGGGCTGGGCGTCGGTCGTCTCTGGGCGAGCGGCGTAGGCAGCGGCCGGGGACGCGGACGTATCTCCGCCTGTAGCGACAGCTGCGACTCCCCGCCGGCGGCAGCCGCTCCGGGTGTCCGTGTCCGTGTCAGCGGTGGCGGCGCTGGCTGGCCCCAGCCATGCTGTGCTATGTGACCAGGCCGGACGCTGTGGTGATGGAGGTGGAGGTGGAGGCGAAAGCCAACGGCGAGGACTGCCTCAACCAGGTGAGGGGCCGCCGGCCGGTAACGGGTAACGGGCGGCCGTTGGGCAGCGCAGACCGTTGGTGCCTGACAGGCGCGCACGAGAGCCGGCGGGCGCGCGTCACCCCCTGCCTCCTCCCCGAGCCGCCGCGCCTGGAGGGGGGGGGGGGGGCGCGAGGATCACGGCCTCGGCAGCTCGCGGCGCCCCCGCCGCGCGCCCCGGCCGGGCGGCGGTGGCGCGAGGCAGGGCCGTGCGGCGGTGGGGGCGGGGAGCCGCCGCCGCAGTGTCGTCGTCGTCCCCCTTCCCTTCTGGTTTGGTTGTTTTTTTTTTTTCTTACCCCCCCCCCCCCGCGCTCCATGTTGGATGCAGAGGTTGCTGCATCCCCCCCCGCCCGCCCGCCTCGGGGCTCTCCGGCCCTTCTGCCTTCCCCTGTACAGCGCGTGTGTGGAAGGGCAAGGCCTCGGCCTCACTGCTGCAGCCTGCTCTGACTGTCCCTGGGGTGGGGGGCACGAGTGGGACCCGCCGGGCCGGGGTGACGCCGCCCGGGCGGTACCGAGATGGCCCCCCCGGCCTGCTGGGGCCGTGCTGTCGTCCAGGTGCTTTCACCCTTCTGTCGCCACCGCCTCGATGTGGCTGCGGCGGCTGCCGTGAGGATGCTGGAGAGAGCCAAATGTAGCAGCCCAGTCTGTTGGTGGCATCTAAATAAAACTTGTGGGTTGTACTTTTTTTTTCTCCTTCTTGCCTAGCAAGTGCTATTGGCTGTGATTTTGAGTAACAGATATTCTCCTCTTCTGGAAATCCACTGGCCTTCTTAAGTGCCTGTCCTGGGGGTGAGAAGGGGGGACAGAATTTGACCATGGAAGTCCATGTGGGTTTTGGCTAGTGGAGCTATTCCCAATTTATTCTCAGTGTTTGTCTGCATGCTTTTTTGTATGCAACTTAAAATCCAAGTAATTGAATAATCTTTTGTATAAAGGTGCTCGCAGCAGGATTTCTTTTTTGTGTTTGAGCAATCTGAAACAATACTTGATTCGGGCAATATTTTTCATCGCCATGTTGTAGCCTCATTATAAAGAACCTCTGTGTTTCAGGTTTGCAGAAGGTTGGGAATTATAGAAGTTGATTATTTTGGACTGCAGTTCACTGGCAGCAAAGGGGAGAATCTGTGGCTGAATTTGAGGAACAGGATCTCCCAGCAGATGGATGGTTTAGCCCCTTATCGGTTGAAATTAAGAGTCAAGTTTTTTGTAGAGCCACATCTTATCTTACAAGAACAGACAAGGTAAGGTAAAGATGATTGTAAGTAGATTTGATTTATTATTTTGTTTTCAATTTCTGTAACTTATGGAAGTGATTAGTTTTTTCTTCCATCTTCTGGTAATCTTGCTTGACTCTTCTGTGTAGTTTTAAAACCTTAGTGTTGTTTAAATGTGTTATTCCTTTTTTTGAAAAAAAAAAAAAAAGAAAGAAAAAAATCCAAGCTGGTAGTATTTTAAGTGTTCTGTAGCTACCAGTAAGTAATGAGTGTAGGTAATTCTCGATAAGCACTTAGTGCTGGAAGTGAAAGAAACTAAGCTACCAATAGCAAATTATTTATATGGTATTTGCATGTCCGATAGTAACCTCTGTTCAGTAGTGTTACTCTAGGTCGTTCTAAACCACTGGTACAGAAAGGCAGGAAACAATTCCTCCCACAGAGCAAAAAAAACTTGCTGAATTCCTTTTTGTCTGGTATTATGTTACAGTAACTTTCAAATAGCTACAGGCCCTTTGAGGCTACAAAAGAAACAGCTGTTTTGCTGCTTCTGGGGCCAGTCCTCTTGACTAAATTGTTATCCTGTTAGTCAATTGTAAGAACTAGTCTTCTAAGATTAGTTGTGAACACTTGTTTTTACTCCTTGAGTTTGATTACCACATGAATTGCAATTGAGTTTTCATTAAAGAAAGCTGTGCACATGTATATTTAATGCTGACCTTTTAAAACTAATTTTTCCTGTTAGTTTTAGATAGTACAGTTTATATAAATTGGGCAAAGTGAAGTCTAGTGTCTATGTGATAATGCCAAACCACGTTTTCACTACTCTCCTTAACTTGGTACTTTCAGAATTAAGACCACAGATAAACATGGTTGTTCTGCACAGAATATTTGTCTAAAGAGGCTGAAAGCATGATTTGGTGTTTATTTTGTAGGTAAAAGGCTTTGAGTTAGCAGCATGCATATATTGTTTTATTTTTTGAGCTAATGTGCAGGGGAGAGGCTTTTGGGGAGCAGTGGTTTCAGCTTACCAATCTGGTTGAAGTTCTCAGAATGCTGTGGAGTTAGACCATAGCTGTCCTATATAATAGCTTTAGTTAGGCAAATGCATTCTAACCAAATTCCAGTCTTGATGTACCTTATTTTGGAAAAATAAATTCTACTGTCCATGGCATATCCTTGGGCTCTTCTTGAGTATTTTTCTTAAAGAAACTTGTCCTCTTATTTAAATATTGTCAATGAGAGTAAGTATAAAACCAGATAACAAAGGATTTTTATGTAGAACAAAAGGAGCAACACAATTTCATACCTAATGAGGCAGAAGAGATTACCCTGAGCATGTTGGATGTGTCTCCACACACAGACCAAATCAGGGTGAATCTGAGGAACCCTAAAGCTGATATGATTGGCATTTTTATGCTATCCTTGATGATTGTTTGTTCAACTTTACAAGGTTTTTGCAGACACCTGTATTCCTGCCTTCAGTGCTGTCAATGCAGGACTTGGAAGGCTGTGCAAGTTAATAGAGAGCTTGAACTAGTGAAACATACTCCAGGGGCCTAAAAGACAGGTTATGTAGCTAGAATGTAACAGAGCTTGTATACCTACCTCAAAGTAACAAGTACTTCTCCACCATAAAGATGACTTTAAGAGGTTGTAGGTGGGACAAGCTTTCTTTTACCTATGAATTAAGACTGTTCTAAAACTAGTATTTTTAACAAACAATTTTAAAATTGAGCCTCAGTCATCAGAAGAGATCTATTAAAATTCTGCTTTGGAAATAGCTACTTATAATTTTGGAGATTAACAGGCATTGAAACTAATATTTCATGTCACTCTGTCTTGCAAACATGAATAGTCCTGAGGCTTCAGCTAAGCTGTTCAGACTAAATCCTGAGTATTTTTAGTGTTCTTGCTAAAAACAAATAAAAGTTGTAAACCAGTTTGCAATAACTGCCTTTGTTGTGTATGCCCAGTAGTCTGCATGAAGCAGACCTAGAATTCCATAGTGCCTGTGGTTAATGTATATTTCTGTAGTGCTGACACTGAGTTTCAGTAGATTTACTTTTTTCTACTTGAGTCTGCTTGAGGATTCACATATGCACATAACTGTGCATTCATATTTAGTTTGCATGTAAGCGTGTGTGGTATCAAGGAGAAGATGAAAAACTTGTTAAACCTGTCACTGAACTTTAAATCAATAGGTAGTATATCACAGAATTGGCAAGGATTAGCTGTACAGTTACAGCTGACACCTTGTTTCTTACCTTTACTTGCAAAGTCAGTGTGCTGGTTGATGAAGTAATGCGTGTCCCTGATTTCCTTTAGCAGTTATGTCCACAACTGATGTATAGGGTATTTCTCTTTTGTGTGAAGAAAGCTGAGGAAGTCTCCCAGTCTTTTACTTGCTGCTTCCAATGCTGTTTTTGCGTATAAATTAGATGCATGTTGAGACCGCTTTTGAAATCTGGGAAGCTGCAAGTAATTCTAAACTTTGTTGATATGTTTCATCTTGATGATAATAGTGAATGTTGTGACTGAGTTTTTACCAGGTTTTTTCTATGTACTTCGGAAGCTTTGTCAACCCCAGTTGTACTGCTTCATTAGAGATCCTTGTCTTGCACTTAAATTTAAAACTCAGGTGTGTGTTTGAAGAAACTTAATGTTCAGGTTTCTACATGCTGCATGAAAAGCTGATCTGGCAACTGAACATCAACCTCTGCTTCTGTTATCTTTAATCAGTGTGCAATCCAGTGGAAGATCGCAACCTCATGCATTTTAATTTTCCTATGCAAGGGAGCCTTCTCACTATTGAGTGCAAAGGCAGACCAGGTTGTAATTGTACCTTTGACCACTGTGGCAACAAACCACCTCACCATGTGTGTTGTGAATGGGAGAATTGCATGGGGAAAAAGACCTTGTTGCTACACTTTCTTCCCTTTAACGGGGTTAATAGTGGTTTATTTCTATTGTTCTTTGGATCTCAGTGTCTAATTTTTTATTTGACTGCCTGGTACTGAATTTCACCACAGGATTTTGTAGTTTAGAGTTGTTTTCAGTGGAATGAAAGCGCTTCAGTGTGAGAATGCTATTCAAATTTAATCTGCTGCTGTGAGCTGGAGTCTTGCAAACAAGTCTGAAATGTGAAGAGTGTGGTTGTTCAGAGGAGTTTGAATAACTATACGTTTTTCTGAATGGAAAATGACTGAAGTGGCTTGAAGAGGACTGTTATCTTTTTGCTTAAAGATACATGTGGTGGCCCAAGGTCCAGATCATAAGCTCTGGCTTATGCCACATTCGCTTGCATGTTTTTCTGTATGTCTTGGTAGGTAAAGCAACAGTTGGTAAAAGAAGCGAAGAGCAGGGGTTTTGGTGTTTTTTTGTATCGCATGTTATGAAGCTCCGAGTTACTCCAGTGAGGAGCTGGGACTCGGAGAAGCGATTGTACCGGCCAGGCGGAGTTTTCGGGGGACTTTGGGATGGGGGCAGAAGATGGGCTCGCAGGGCCGCTGGCGGCGCGCGGCGCGGTGTGAGGCCGGGGCGGGCGGTGGCCGGCAGTGACCTCGGCCGGCAGCCGCGGGCCTGGCCGGGCCAGGCGAACGGGCGGCTGCGGCGCTGGGACGCGGCCCGAGGAGCTCTGTTCCCGATCGGCCTGCACCTCGTCTTGTCTCGGGGTGGGCAGTGCCGCTGCTGCTGCTCGGGCTTAAAAGCTTTCTTTGTGAGACGTGATGCAGGGAGGTCTTGCCGCTTGCATCCACCTTAACGACGAGCGTGTTTGCCGGGCCGCGTGAGAAGCGAATTGTGCCAAAAGGTCCTCCGGGAGAACAACGGCTTTAAGTCTGGCAGGATAAAGTCGCACAACGGTAGAAACTATTTTGAAGTGAATCGTTTGTTGAGCAACGTACGATTTACCCAGATGTACTTCAAAACGGGCAAAGTTATTTGTCTTGTGTAATATGACCGAAAATCAAATATACCTATGTAAGCCATGACAATTTAAAACAGTGTGTTGGATTCTAACAAGCCACACAATCTCATGAAGCATTCAAAAGAGCTGTGTTTTGCCAGCCTTGAGATAGGCAGTTATTGTTTTGGAAGCTGTCAAAAGTTCTGTGTGATGTTTGCCAGTATCTGAATTTTATTGACCAAGTACATTGTTTTTGCGGTGTTATCCAGTTGTATTCATGAATTAGATAAAATTAAGAACTGGCTTGTTGAATATTTTGAGCAGTTAGATACTTAGAAAATCAGAAAAAAACATCCTATTATCCTATAGCATTGGCTACCCAGTGCAGCAGTGTCATGGTATTTGTTACAATGCAATAAAGCAGTCTGCTGTAATAGACACCAGGGTGAGTTTAATGGGTCTGTTTGTCTAAATCAGAGTTGAATTGCAGTTGGTAACCTTTCACCCACTCTGCCGAGAGCAAATAAGAACAAAGATACTGAGGAACATAACTGTATCTGCAATGGCTTTGCTTGTTCAAATGGAGTGGCCTTATATATGCTTTTAAAAACAGAATAATAGTCTATAGATCTTTGTCAATATATTTTTAGGGAGAACGATTATGCCTCTTAATTTTGATTCCTTTAGACTGCAGAGTTGTAAATTTGCTTCACAGTAGGAAAGAGCCTTACCCTGTGGTAAGGAGTGTCATACCCCAAAGAGAACAAACAGTTCCTTGGGACTTATGCTAAGATTCTTGCCAGTAGTCTGGCAAGAGAAAGGGTTCTTTTGGCCATACTTCTAGCTTAGGAGTCATTAGTCATATACAGATACTTTTTATTGGTAAAGGATTGGTGGTTTTCACTTTTTCCACTGACAGCTAAGTCTAGAGCTTAAAAGCTTTTAATATTGTCTTCAGATTTCTATTTGCCCTGTTTTCCTTTGCTTGCTTAAAGTAGTAGAAACAAAGTTTTCGGTGCAGAACTTTGATTCCTAGTGCACATAATTGTCTTCAATGAGTTAAAGATAAATTAATCTTGTGTTATGTATACTCTACACTTTTCATAGTACTTATTTGGTGGGGTTGTTATTGCCAGTTCAGTTGTATGAACACTTAACTAGGTGATTTGCCTCCTGTAGGGATTTCATTGTGATGAAATACTGACACGTTTCTGGTAGTGCTCTTCAGTATAGTCAGCCTGCAAAAATTGCTTCGGAGGGAGGCAAAAAGCAATTGATATGATATCTAGGTTTGTGACTTTGGTAGCTGTAGTTTATTCTGAAATGGGCTATCTGCTGAAATCTTCTTGCAGCCCCACTCTTCCTACATTTGTATCAAATTATTTATGTGCAACTAAAATACATTAATCACACTGTACATTTGACTTTACTGACCATTTTAATATGCACATAGAATTTAAATTGTATAAAAAGCACTGGGGGAAAAATAAGGATACAAAATGAATATAAAATCACCAGTGTAACTAGTGCTTGAAGAAAGCATGTGATCCTGTTCTAATTCTAAAACTGCTTTTTCTTTTTTTGGAAGGGAAGAAATTCTGCAGGGGCAGTGACTAATGAAGTATAGCTTTGGCAAACTTGGATGTTTTGTCCTCTAATCAGTATTTCTATGTACTGTTTTCAACTACTAAACTCAAAGAAAATGTTCCGTAATTGAATATACAGGAATATCTAGCTAGCATGAGGTATGGGGGCGAAACTAGGGCTGGTCTATGTTGTATAGACTGTCTTTTGTACTAATGCTGTCATGTGTAGAACTTGAGCTACAAGTGCAATGGAAAGTTCTGTTTGTTCTTAAAGCTGCCACTAGTTGTTCAATGTCCCAACATGTCTGGCAGATGTTAAGATGACTAGGAGCCACAATAATTGGTTGCTAAAGTTCAGAGTTGTGAAGACTTGTTTTCTATGAAGATTTAAAGGTGAAATGGAACTTTGGCAAGAGTAGTAACAAAGCTGCAGAATGTGCCAAGAGAATATTGAGGTGGGTGGGGTAGGAAACATACTTTTGTCTGACTTGAGTTACTTGTCAAGTCTGTAACAGTTAATGTGTCATGTATAACTGAAGTGGTGAATAATGCAGAAACAAAACCAATTAGTTTCTTATATAGTGCTTAAACTTAGACATTCTACTAGTGGTGTTGTGAATGTAACCTTTAGAGGACTTTAGTTAGAGACAGTTCAGTTCTTAGATTTAAAACAGCTCATTGTTTGAAAACTTGCTTGGTGAAAATTCCATTAAGCATAAAATACACTGAAATAATTCCTTGGAAAAACTGAGTACACTTTTACTGCACAATCTGAGTATCTTCAGAGGTGGGAAAAGCTTTAACAATTTTTTCATTGTATCTAGATATTCCTAGAGAGAGGAGGGACAGTGGATTTAGTGCTATTAAGTGATAAGGTCACAATATAATTTACAAAAACTTACATAAATACTTTCTGGTAACTAATAGAATCTGTAATATGGCCACGTTTTCTATGGATGATCTGTTGGGTCCTTTAGACTTGGCAGAGTTAGATAAGGAACTGCCTCAAGGCTTCTAATGCTTTAGTTTTGCTTGACTGTACTCAGCAATAAAAGCACATTCTTTTGCCTTTTTGTTTTAAGATCAAAAGACCTTTTTTAGTTTTGCATGAAGGGAAAAGAAGTCTGCTTTTGTAATCAGATTTTGGCTGGTGTCAAGTTTTGAACCTTGAAGAGGGATGATTTTGCAATGGATATTAGTATAACTTTGGGGAAGTGCAATCTTAGGCTGGATGGGCTAATCAGAATCTGCACTAATCAGAATCACTTTTCCAGATGTCTAAAATGTTTGCAACCCTCACTATCTTTCAATTTCTAGGTGCTTATCCTTCCTCAAACACACTTAAGGACTCAAAATAAAAAAAACAGTGAATTTGCTACTTGAACTTTGGTTCAGGGCAGCTGCTGTAGCAGATCAGTATGAAGTCATTCACTGTCATTCAAAAACTCATTTCACTGACAGGCCCTATGTTAACTAGTTTCCGATCTATTATGGGTGCAGTGTAGGCAATGGGCTTGGACCAGCAATGGGTTCTTTAGGTGTAGACCAATGACTTTGAGAGGGACTGTTAAATACAGGTGTTTGTCTGTTTTCTCTGACTCAGCAAAATAGCTTACCATAGTGTAAGCCCAGACATGAACTTGCATAGTTCTAGTTACTTTGCAATAACTGTCCTTTATACATGCCATACCTTTGTCCCCTTTATCAGAAAAGTGCAAAGTAGCTTAGATGTTTTCCCTGATGTGATAGGAGCCGGTTATGGGAAGCTACTGTACATTAGCTGATGTGATGCTATTTCACATTGTACATTAAACTTGTCTACCTATGCCATTACTGGCTTTTTATTATTGGAATGTGACAAGCTGTGCTTCTGCTGTAGTTGTTTCTGTAATGCATCTGTATTTGCAGGAGCAATCTTTTGTTTTTCAGCTCCCCTCTTGATGTCAATAAGGCCTTCCCACCAAGGGGAGAAGACTGACTTTTCCCTGTGTAGTCAGTGCTGTTGTATGCATAAAATAAACTGAAGATAAAAACATTTAGGTGTGGTAGTTGTAAACATGCTTCAGCTGATGAGAATAAAATTGTAAGATATTTCTTTGAAATACTGTATGTGTAATTAGTACACAGTTATAATGACTGGAAAACCTGTTCTGAATAGAGGATCAAAAGTGCATGAAAAGCCATTTATTTTATGAAATGTTGATTGGAATTAGGGAAATGCCTACTATTTGGATTTGTTTCGGCCATAGTGTTTTAGTAATTCATCAAATACTTTGTCTGGATTTATGAACTGAGCCCCAACAATAGGAGTGTGTACAACCAATGCATTTTAAAAGCCACCGATATGCCTTTCTGTGGCCCAAGCCAAAAGAGTTATGAATTAGCAAGGTAGGAGAAAGGGATTGGAGCAGAGGTTTGGGACTTGCTCAAAAAAAATCCTAAACAAGGAATAACTTGCTAACAATGGGGACAGCTGTACTGTTTGAAGCTCTGGTCCTCTTGCCACTGAAACTTGTATCCTGCACAGAGCAAGGATATTGGCTTCCACCAGACACCCACTAGAACTACTGAAGTGTAGATTGATGTCTAGACATCAGAATGATGCAATTAAGCACCTTTGTCACAACTGCAATGAAGCTCTAGCATGCCTCAAACTGCTTGCAAAGGGAGGTGTTGGAGCTGTGATTTGTTGCAGGAAATGGATTGTAGGGCAGCTTATGGGGTAATTTAATACCTATTTTTCCCTGATTGCAGAAGTTCTGGATATGGGGCATCTTATGGGCCAGTATTTTCTTAGCTGCAGCATTTACTGTACTGGAGCTAAGAATGAACACAAATTTTCTAAGTTATGTAATAATTCATAGTGCTGAAAAAGTAGGCTTATTTGCCCTTTTCTGCAATGGAGTTGTAGAGTGCTACAACAGGCTATACATAAGATATTACCCAAAATTCCTGTTGGAAGGAAAGCTAATCACTTACTAGCATCTCCAACTTGAGATGAGTGGTTCAATACAGATTCTTAAGAAAAGTACATTACACTTAATTTTGGAAAAGAAAAATGTAAATGTCCTATTACTATGGAAGCTAAGACACATCCCTGTGCATACTAGGCTTCATTTCTTGAAAGATTTTTTTCAGTGATATGTAACTACTTCTGCATCTGGTTTCCATAAATGTGTTGAGTCTTAAGAACAAATGCTAATAAATTTTTATTGTCTTCCCTGAGGGGAGATAAGGATGAATTTATAGCAGTTAAGGTAGACTATAGGGGAAATTAGCAGGCTGCTGTTAGTGTTGGTGGAAATTTTGATTTTTCTAATTAACTGACCTATTAGATAATTAAGAGCAGCTTTGAGTTTTCCAGCTAGTTGTCAAACCTGCCTTGATCCCAAGTGTAAAGGTTGGTCTGACAAATGTGCTTACACAGTAGTTTTTGTATTTTATTCCACAATGCCTTTTCAGATGTTCCAAGTTATTCTGTTAATCATGTCACTGGCAAAAAGCACCATCTTACCTTTGACTGTGGTGGCAGAGGCATTTCAGCTGTGTAGAGAAAGTGTGACTTCTCCTGTTGCTTGATAGATGTGTGTATGCTGGTTTGGGCTGGTCTTCACAAATTTGCTTTTCTGAAATGCAGAATAACTTGTAAATGGCAACCAAAGAAATTTAAGCCTAAGAAACTAATCCAAATACATTTCATTGATATTTCACTCACTAAATTGAAATTACTAAGTGGCCTTAGGAGTTAAATCGGTTCTTAAGAACATGATGTTGAAGTGCTCATTTCTTTTAATAGTGCTTTTAGATACCATGTTCAGTTGTAGCCTCATCTTTAAGTGTAAGTGAGTAATAAGATGGAGTCCCTTTTCTTTCTCTTGTGCCAGACTTTCTCTATTTGGTACATTAATTGAAAATTCTTGATTACCAAACTAATGGTTACCAAACATATCTGAGATGTTATTTGATACATATCTTGATTACAAACATCTTTTAACATTTTCTGTAAGCGAACATTTCTGATTCCATTGCAGGCATATGTTTTTCTTGCATATAAAAGAAGATCTTCTCGCTGGTAATCTTCAGTGTTCTTCAGAGCATGCAATTGAACTTAGTGCATTGTTGGCACAGATGAAGTTTGGAGATTATAACCAGAACACTGCCAAGTACAATTATGAAGAGTTGTGTGCAAAAGAGCTCACCACTACCATTTTGGAGAGGTAAAAAGAACACAGTGATATAACCTCCTTTTTGGAGACCAAAAGCATAAAATTGTTGTGCCCTTAATTGCTGATGCTATAGTGTATCTTGTGTTGTTAAAAAAAAAAATAGCTTGGGTAGCTTTGGAGATCAAAACACAACCTGAATGTTTAATATTCTGATTTCAGTTCATTTTTAAGTTTGCTTATGAGTATTTTATTATTTTGAGCAAAAGCTGTTGAACTCTAGTACTTGGGGAAATACAGGTATCTAAATACTTGGAGCAGGGTAATCAAATTGTGAGTATGTCTTAGACCTACAGTTGTGAAAGAAAGTAACAAGAATTTATGTGGCTTAGTACCCTTACACTGAGAAGTAAACAGGATTCCTGAAACACCTTCATAGCTTGATTCCTGAATATCAAGAAACTTTCAGTGTGTCATGCTTTTCTGTAGACTTTTTTAGTTATGACCTTAGTGGTTGTTGAGGTAAATATGTTGGGTGTGGGGTGGGCTGTTAGTTGGAAAGCCTTGATTACATGTAGCTTTCTCATTTCTAAGCAAATGCACAGTATTGTGTCCTGAACATTCTCAGGATGTTTTGGTAATTTTCACTTCCAGTTCATGATTACTGGAAATCTATAGCCAGATAAGGCAGGTCAGGAGCATTTAATAATCTGTTTAACTAGGTCATCTAAAAACCCATGTTAAAACAAGTTGCTGACAGTAACAGTGCATACTTAAGTTATTTCACCTATCCTTCATCTTTTTATCAACAGCATTATTGCAAAGCACAAGGAACTAGAAGGTTTAAGTCAAGCTTCTGCTGAATACCAGGTTCTACAGATTGTTACAACGCTGGAGAACTATGGGGTAGAGTGGCATTCAGTGAGAGATAGTGAAGGGCAAAAACTCCTTATTGGTGTTGGACCTGAAGGCATATCCATCTGTAAAGATGACTTCAGTCCTATCAACAGGTATGTGTTTTGTGGAACCATTTTCATCTTCCATTTTTCAGAAGTACTGAGTATGCCTCTAATTTTTACATAAATCTACAAAACTGCTCTATGAATTACTAAAAAGAGCTATTGGGACATAAGGTCTGAGGACACTACCTGCTTATAATCCAGATGACAACTGGCCTTAATACTCTTGATTTTTACATGTATCTTTGAGGTGGCATGTTCAATCCATCATTACAGACAACAGTCAGAGATCACTGTAATGTCTGATAGAAGTGCACTGTAGTAGCTTGTGGAAAATGCCCTTATCATTAAAAGCTAAATAACCTTTCATTCTTTATATTCATTTATAGGATTGCTTATCCGGTTGTTCAGATGGCAACTCAGTCTGGGAAGAATGTATATCTGACTGTTACCAAGGAGTCCGGTAATAGTGTAGTTCTCTTGTTTAAGATGATCAGTACAAGGGCAGCAAGTGGACTCTATAGAGCAATTACAGAGACACATGCATTTTACAGGTCAGTATTGCCGCTAGAGTGAACTGCTGCTGGTCTTCTCCACAGTATTTGAATTAAGTGCTTAAGTGGCCAGCAGTCTGACTGCACTTCAGAAATTCTCTGCAAAATTTCATTGTGTTTGCAGCTTCTACTTTCTTCTTAAGTCCAGAAACTGAACAGGTTTTTGCTGCTTTCCATTTTGTGGGGTGGGAGTACAAGACAAGTAAGCAAAATTTTTTCAGTTACCACTACAAATAACAGCACTTCAGAATATAAACTTACTGTGTTCTTTGATACTTCATAAACAATACATATGGGTTTTGTCCCTGTGTAAAAGGGAGGATGAGAGAGCAAAGGATAAAAAATTCTGTCCTTCAGAATATGTAGGTGTAGCTCTTGCCTGTGTACTCCTTGTTTCTCCTTTATTTGGTTCCTCCAACTGCTAGAAGTTACCTGTATGCCACCTTCCCCTCCCATGTATTTAAATCTTCCTACAATTCCCCTGTCCTTGCTCACATGCCCAGGATTTTTTTTCATGCCAGCAGCTATCCATTGTCTTTATCCTATTGTTCTTTGATGTTCTTTGAGGTAGGGGTGCTATAATCATTTGTTGATGGCTGATTTTTTTTAGAACCCCTTTTCATTCCTACTGTGAGGTCCAACACTGATCAGTAGAACTGTCAAAGATGCTTAGTGGTGTTTTCTTGAAATTAACTACCATGTATCAGTTTCAATTACTTTGTAAGAAGAATTGTACTTAAAGCAGAGGAAAGTACATACACTATGCAAAGACCTGTCCAGCTTCTCAAATTAACATCATTTTAATACAGTTATGGCAATTAACAACAACTAGTTGCCTTACTAACCACTGCAGCTAATCAGCAGCTAACCACTGCTTATTTTGTGAGCCTGATGTTAAGCATGTCTTGTTCTGCTCTGTAATTATATGCCCTTGCACTGCTGTTTTGCACTCTTCATACTTTTTTCCAGGCTATTAAATCATTATATAACTTCTTAAACAGTCTTAACTTTGATCTTTGTCTCTGCTTGTAACTTCTGCTGTCCTTTGTCGTTTCTGATTTTAATTTAAGCAGAATTTTAGTTAGGCAATGGCATTTGGCCATAAGCTTAGATCTTGGACCTTAGGCCCTGTGACGCTGTAGTCCTTATGTTCTGTGTTTGTGTCTTCTTTCCTATGTTGTCCAGAGAAGTGATAGGCCTCAATAGGCTTCTGCAGATTTAACTGTATCACCGAAGTATGTGACAAGCATGGTTAGGGTAGCTGAAATACCCAGTGGCAAATACAAATGCCTTAATTTGTCTATACTGCATTCTCACTGGTTCCCTTCAGATGATATAATATGAGTATATAACGTACTGAGTGGAAATTTGGTTAAAGACGTTATTTGACTCCATGCTAAAATTTTTTGAGAGCCTGTCTAAAAGAGGTGGTATGCCAAAGACTATTAATTGGAATTCTTTAATGCAGTGTTTGGAAATTACCATGTGAAGAGGTGTTGCCAAGCTGAACTGTAGATTAAGCAAGTGTTGGCTGTTAGTTAGCATAATGCCTTAAGTCCCTTCCATAGGCCGACTCCATTTTACTAGACATGTCACAGTCTTGAAGATGTAAAATAACTGTCACTTTTCCATTTTGTACTTTTCAAAGTAGAGTTGTCATGCAAACAACATTCAAGATCTTAAATATTACCTCAGACTGCTCCATTTACTTTCAGTGCTGTTACTTCAACTTTGGGAACAAATTATTGTAGGGATAGGTTTATTGGTATTAACTAACCAAGTTTGCATTTGTCCTATTGTTTTATAGGTGTGACACTGTCACCAGTGCTGTCATGATGCAGTATAGTCGAGACTTAAAGGGCCACCTAGCATCTCTATTCCTGAATGAAAACATTAACCTTGGTAAAAAATACGTCTTTGACATTAAAAGAACATCAAAAGAAGTTTATGATCATGCAAGGCGAGCTCTTTATAATGCTGGCATTGTGGATCTTGTTTCAAGAAGTGACCAAACCCCACCAAGTTCCCCCCTTAAGTCTTCGGAAAGTAGCATGAACTGTGACAATTGTGAGGGTCTTAGCTGCCAGCAAACGAAAGCTCTGCAAGAGAAGTTGCGGAAGCTAAAGGAGTCCATGCTTTGTATGGTGTGTTGTGAAGAAGAAATAAATTCAACCTTTTGTCCCTGTGGCCACACAGTATGCTGCAAGCCCTGTGCTGCCCAATTACAGGTAATTGCAATGCCATTAAGATATGAGTTACCAAATATGTGGAAGTTTTGGTTTTCTGTATACTTAACAGTCATGGATTAATATGTTTATGTTGATATTCCAGTAAAACTTATTTTTAAAATTTTGTTGTAAACTAATTCCAAAGAACATTGTGTTTAGAAGATGTGTTTTAAAGGTAAGTTTTAGCTGTGCTAGTTTAACTTGCGGTGAGGGTAAGGATTAGCTGCATGTTTCTCACAATACCCTGTTTTAAATATGGAGATTATGGAAAAGTGCTTTGTTATTGTGCAAATGGAAGGAAGTCTCCAATAAGTGTAGAGACTCTCAAAATATGAAGTAAACTAATTTCCTAATGTTTTTCCTTTCCAGTTGTGTCCTGTTTGCAGATCTCGTGTAGAGCATGTCCAGCATGTGTACTTGCCAACCCACACCAGTCTTCTCAATCTGACTGTGATATGATCTACGTATACACTTTAAAACCCATCATGTACTTTTTAAACTGCACTAATATGAAATGCAACCATTGATTGTGAAGAAGGCAATCACTCTGGCACCTATCTACGATCACAAGCAAAAAATACTGCTTTTTTAAACATAGAATATTCTTTGTTCAGCATGTCCAAAATGGTTTGGGACATCTTTTGAGACCAGAAGTGTAATCAATTTTTTTTACTTAAAAGGAGAATGATGCATAAGTTTGTAGCATGGCAGTGTTGCCACAAAGCTAGGTAACCCTGGAGAAATGTGGTGTCCACATATTGATATACCCAGCAGGAGCAATGCAGCCTTTTGTTTTACACTCTCTAAATCCTTTTTAGTACAGTCATTCCATTTATTTTAATAGTAAGACTAGCTTTTACAGTATCAGTTTAGTATGGCTCATAGTTTCTGCTTTTAGTAAACTGCTTTAAAGAGGAGAGAACTTCTTTTAAAAAAAAAATTGGTTCTTAAACTAAAGTTACAAGGCTTCATCAAGCAGCTGCATTTAACTCTGAATTCTATTAAATAGAAAACAATTCTGAGAGAAGAGCTTTGGAAGGGTAGGACAAGTTAATCTGAGTGTTGAGGGTGGGTCAGCAAAGTCTTCTGGCTGGCCTGTGGAAGCACTGTTCTGGGACTTCCTTCACAGCTCTCAATGGGCAAGGTGCTCCCAGGTTTCCCACATCCAACTTGGCTGGTGATCTCAGGAGCTGCAGTCAGCTGCCCTTTAAGTTGACTTTATTTTTGGAGACTGATTTTAAACTATTAAACATGTACCATTAATTTCTAAAATAAGGGTTGTGTATAATTTTAAATGCTTTCTTCAGTTAACATCTTTATTGGGTAGGTCATTTCCTGCTAAAATGTTTTTAATCTCCACCCCCCTACTTGGGCATTTTGGGCTCTGGTTTCCTAGTGTATTCTCCAGGGTACAGAGGGAACTAGAGACCATGTTTGGGTGCAATACTGGCTTAATCAAAGCTAGAAAAGTACACTGTCACTTTACTGAAATTTTCTGACTATACTTTTCATATTGCCTTAATGTAGCAGTAATGTGTGTTTATGCATCTGTTTCTTTGCACAGACATTTTGTCAAAATATTAAAACTCTACTTTTTTATGACACATTAGCATATAAACCTTACTCTAAGAGGGTATTTATTTTTTCACTTTGTAAAGAAAATTTTGTTTCCTCATGAAGCAAGAGCTTTGTCCTATATCGTAGGCAATTTCTGTCTTTTTATATTCAGATTAATAAAGGACTTTAAAAATCTACTTTGTGCTATTGATAAGACACTAATTTTGTTCTGAAATTCATCTGAGTTGTTACTGAACTGAAAATACAGTATGAAGTATTTTCATGTTTACAGTCTTGAATGTTGTGTCATGTTTTAAGTGGTAATGAAGCTTCCTTAGGTGCATGCAAATTTCAAGAGGGAAGATGACTGACATGGTATAACCATCTTTGTTCAGGCAGTGTACTTTAAAAGAGCTGACATATTCCAACTGTAAAATAGCCTTCAGAATTAACTTTGTGGAGAACTTTTCCTACAGTAAATTGCCCCAAATGTATGCAGTATATTCCAGTGAGATGAGAGAAATGAAAAAATGCAGCTTGAGAGCAGAGTTGGAGTTTCAGCAGTCCTCTCTAAGAAGGTTCTTAATTACAGATGCATTGGTGTCTTTTTTTTGACTGAAACTGTTCATATTTACTAACTTACAACTCTGCGTTCACATTCTTGAAGAGATGGTGCTCTGGCTTAGCCCACTGGTAAGCTGAAGGATGTAAGACAGTGCTGGGATCAGCCCAAAGCTCTCTGGAATCCATGGGGCTCTATTCTGGTGAGTGTGAACTGAAGTCACTTAACTATGACCTTTTTAAAGTGATTTTATTGCTATCTAAAACAGATTATTGCAGAATAGCATCTCCTAATGTCAAGACAGTTGTCAACATCAGGGCTTGAAGCCCTGGACCTAAAATTATTTTAGGCTAGCTTTGAAACCCTGCTGATGAGGGAAGGGGGAAGGTGGCTCACAACTAGGTGAGGAATTCTGAATACAATTGCTGTTTGTCTCAGTGTGAAGTGCATTAGGGACAAGATAGCTTACCCTTTTAAAGATGAAAACTTAATCTCAGCAAGTGTGTGCTACTGAATTCACTTTCAAAGATGACAAAAGTTCTGAAGAAAAGTTGTGTTGTCCCTGTATGCCACTTACAAGGAAGGAATGGGTATGCAAGTGTTTTCAGAGAAGACTATCTGACTGCCAGTGTGCAACAGTGCTAAAGCAAACCTTCCTCGCTTCCCAGGATTACTTTGTTCTGTGCTAACAGTTACATTAGTAACATCTAATCCATCATCCTATGGCAGCTGGCTGAAACGGGTTGTAAATTAATATAAATAGATGTTAATACAGGCATTCTGATTTAAAGCATTCAACAAGATCAAGCTGTTAAAATAGGCAAGCATTAACTCCAGGTCCTTGTAATTAAATTGGCTGTGTAATTAGACATCCCTAATAAAAATAATTCCAGTAGTTAGAACTATAATCAAAGTGAGGTTTGACAGGTTATATGGCATCAGTGGAATTCGGGCAAAGCCTGTGACTTCTGTAAATATATTCTGCCTAGTCTTGAAAAACTATGCAGAGGATGGGGCAGAAGCGGTGAGGTACAGGTCCGGACAAGAGTCTGGCAAGTACTGGTTGTACCTGAGGCTGTTGGGAGTCTAGTTCTGTACTGGCAAAGGAGAGCGCGGAGCACAAATGAAGGCTAATGGTTTTCTCCAGTTAGGAGGGGAGAGATTAGTATGACAGTATGCTCCACAACCAGTGTCATTTTAACGAAATGCTATTATCTGCTCTGAGAATTGAGCATCAGGTAACCTCTTTGGAATGTTGCAAATCACTAAAAGTCTCACTTGGTTTATATGTAAGATTGAAGAGGCTGCAAAACACTATTAAGAGTAGCTTTTGATTTGTTCACAGACAGCTTTCTTCAGAAGCATTTTTTGAAATGTAGTTGATCATGCTATGCTAGAAAAGTTTTGCTTAACCATGCAAAACTGCTGCGATATTTGTTGCTCAATGTTTGCAGTTCCAGTACACTGTTTCTTATAAGTACTGTGTCCAGTCCATGTGAGCTGCCAAGTGCTGTGGAGTGTAAAAGAAACAATAGGAAATCTTGAACTCCACATGCCACATAGCCATACTGCAGAAAAAGTCGGGTCTTGTTTGCCAAAGTGCTGTCCTTTCTCTGAAGATGCTTTGTCTGAATGTAGTAATGGATGGCAACGGGAAAAAAACAGCCCTCAAACAAAAAAGAACAATGGAATAGTATGTGGGAACAACTGGAGTTTGTGTCCTTTACACTTCTTCCTCAGGAGCAGGAAGATTGATCACAAAGCCTCATTTGGTGCCTCTCACACCTGATGTTAGTGTGTCTGTGTACCAGGCACTTGTAAGTCAGCTCCTGTACTGGTATTTGCTACCCAAAGCTAGTACAACTGGGCAAGAAAACTCACAGAAAATTCAGTTCTCATTTCTTTTCAAAGTTGCAATGCAGCTGGTGTAATCCCCTCAGGTGTGTGCAATGTCATTTTAAAAGGCTATAGTCTCAAGTTTCTGCTACAAATACCTAAATGGGAAAAAACTCACCTTCAGGGACAGCATGACTTGCTGGGTAAATTCAATAGCAGAAGCCCTGCTAGTTTCTTGGACTTCCTGATGGTAGAAGAGCATTCAAAGTGGCTCTGTGGAAAGGGTTGTGAGTAGGAGAGATGTTTTTACTAAAGTACTGTTACACTTAAATGTTATTAATAAACATGACAGGGATTTAGCAACAACTACACCTGTGCTAGTGGCACTGGGAACTCCCAGCCTTCCACTGGTATCTGCCTGGCTTTCATCTTCCCTTTGTTGCATCAAGATCTCTGTTTATGGAGAGCTCAACCTGCGAGGGACTACAAAGGCAGGATGTTGAGATGTTTCAAGTTACAACTGTTACAAAAGCACAGCTCTATCCTCCAGCATGTTGTTGCTCATTTCAAGTTACATACACATGTTCAAACATGTAGAATGAAGGCTTCTGTATTTTTAAACTATTTTGATTATTTCCCCAAGTGCCATAAAAGCATGTACACAGCAGCATTCATATATTTCAAGATTTATTTCCTTGCTAAATCAGCACTGTTGCATTCCTAATGCAATGCCCTTGGGGGAAAATTCTTATCTGTCAGCCTACACTATTTCACTTCACAGCAACATGCTGGTGTGTTGATCAAAGACAGGGGAAAATTACAGCTCAGATTTCCCTTATACAGTTTTAAACAACAAACTTTCCGTGGAGTGTTAAAATTACAAATTGACACATCTTAGCTTCAGTAATGCTTGGTCAAATATCCTTCTTGAATTCCTGTCCCTTCCTGTTTTCACTGAAAATAGGCTGAAGTGCCAGGTAAGTGCTTTGGTCGCCTTTGTGCCCATGGATTCAGCCAGCAGGAGCCTGTTAGAACAGAAAGTAGCAACTGACTAATAGGTTTAAAAGTAAGAAATCTCAGTAAAATTGTGGAGGGGGAAAAACACACAACCGAGGGCAGAGTGCCAGAAGAGAGATGGACTTTGCACAGCAGGGTCTGAGCGCAGCTTTGGTGGAGGAAGCCTGGCCAGGGAGTTCCTGGGGGGCTCCTGGTGCAGGGTCTGGGGCTGGTGGCCTGGCAGGGAGAGCCACTGGCCCTCCTTAGTAAGAGGGGCTGGGTGGGAAGCGGTCTGGGAGCAGCAGGACAGGGCTCAGCAGGAGATGAGACGTGCCAGGGCACGTGAGCCGCTGCTGTGCCGGTAACTCCCGCTGGAGCATGCTCCAGGAAGGCCACAGCTAAACCATCCCGACTGCAAGGAGCTTGCAACATCACACAACTTCAAGGTAAACCTCCAGCTGGAGCCCCTTGGTTCAACACTACCTTCAATAGTACTGGGTGGTAAAAGCTATCATGGTCTCTGGGTCTTCTAGCTTCCTGCAAAGGGTAGTGTGAGCTAAGAAGAGGCACCAGGAGTAATGCTAAGGAAGGGATCTCAGAGCCCCAGCTAAAGGAATCACTGGTTGGTCCAGTAGTGGGAAAACACAAACTGTGATGACTCTGAAAACTCAGTGGGAATCATGATTCCTCTCTGTCTGAGAGCGGGTGTGAGGGATCCAGAAGAGTGAATGGGCCTGGTGCTCCCCTGTGCTCAGAGGTGGTGAGCAGGGTTCAGCGTGACCTCCTGTTTCTGCGGGGGTGGGGAATGGTGGGGGCTGGCCAGCAGCTAACTTTTATAGCACTCATGCGTACACCAAGTTCCTTAAAGGAAAAGGTCAAGCAAACAAACCATACCGGCTTTCCCAGAGCTTAACAACAGGTCACTTGCTGATTTCTTGCCAGCTAAAATGCAGAATCCTTTTCAGCTGCTTAGAGGCTGGGGGAGGGTGAGACAAAAGTGGGAAGGGAATCAATTGGCCCCTGAAAACTGGTGCCTTTCTCTGCCTTCACTTTGACCCTCTCCTGAGTGACCTGATTTAGCCCTGTCTGCTATTTGCTGGCCCTTCCTTATTCCTGAGGACTCGTCTGTTCTCTCACCAGTGATTTCTGGGATCCAGGCTCTGAAGCCAACCTTCCTTCTAGCAGCTGTCCACATAAACTCTGTTCTGGGAAGTAATCTGACTTGCTTTGGCCAACACCATCCAGTGGGAATCTCGCACACACGTACACATATCGCTTTCTGTGCCTTGTTAGGAGTACAAAGCGCACCGTCTCCATCTGCAGCAGCAAGAAAAAAAATCAGTATAAATTAATCTTTCCTCTTACCACTGGGGTGCCTAAACAAAAATGTCTGTCTATAGCTACCCTTTCAGGGTCACGTAGTGGTTACGATGGGATTAACTAGGTGTGTGAAGGTCTTTGCCATCTCTATTTTTATCCAGTAGTTGGTGTCTAGCTTCCCGGCTTCTTCAAAGCAAATCAATGCAGGTAATGATAGACAGTAACATGGCAACTTTTTACATAAACAGGCTTGCCAGAGCCAGATCTTCCTCTCTCCTGCCAGAAAGCTGTTTGTCTGAGGAATCCATGCATCTGGCACCAAATTCCAATCATAGCACTACAACTGCGGGAATTACAGAGATATTGGCAGCTTATCTGAAGAGACAGTATTTGTTTTCCTTGTTTAGAACTATAAATAGTCAATAGAGGACTCTTGTTCAAACAGTATTGATGATTGAAGTAATCCAGGCACAGAGACACAGCCAAAAATTGGACTTCCGCTCCAAAGCCGACCCAACTCTTGCTTCAGAAGCTGAAGTTGCGAAAGGGCAATGCAGAAGGCACATGCCCAGCAGCAAACTAGCCCTGAAGTTACGCTGACACACCAGATGTCTGTGTTTGACGCTAAAACTCTTTGGCTATGTCATTGTTTGAACTGGAATTTTTTAAAATACCTTCAGCTCTGCTGTGGTTTGAGCAGCTGCCTTCCTTCTCTGCCTCTCTGAGATCCACAAAGTGAAGCAACACTGAAGTGTCCTGAGAGCACCCTGTCTGGGCAACGTACCGACAACACGCATGTTACTCCTGAAGGGCAGTTTCAGGGTCTTTTTATTTAGTACACTGAAAGTGGTGCTTTGCCACCTTGTCACTAGGGCTCTCCTGCCCTGGGGGAGACGTGGATTTGAACCTCCCCTGGGGCTGAAGAAGTAAATGACCACAGCTCTTCTGTTCCCTCAGTGAACAATCCCTCTGCTGCAACAGGAGGAAGATGACCATGTCTGTCTTCCCTGATCTTTTTAAAAGGAAAAAAATGAGGGGGGAAGAGAGAGAGAGAAGATTTCTCAGCTTCTGTTTTTAAGAATAATTGCCAGTGCCTTTTTGGAGGAGACATTTGAGACTGGTAGGAATAATAGGTGTGGAAAAACCTTTGGAAGGAGAAAGAGAGGCACAAATGTATTGCCACAATGGTGGACACTGTTGCCCAAAAGACCATTATCTTGGGTAGGTTCCCAAGTGCTGGCATTTCGCCCTCAAGTCCTCTTTCTACTGGAAGGATTTCGCTCAAAATCAACTGGCATGTCCTGCAAGCTAAGGTCATTACTGCAAACATTTTCTCTATGTGGCAGGGAGCTCTATAGTGATGGAAAGAGGCACAGTAACACCAGAAACAGAGCATGGTCTGATGAATACAGAATCAGCAGCATAGCTGAAAGTCGTCCTGAAAATCATGTCCTTGAGCGAGAGGGGAACATGTGACTGGGGAAAGAGGAACAAACAAGGGTAAGGAACAAGTGACAGGAAGATAAAGGGCAACTCCCCCAAAATAAAAAACATCACTGTGGGTTTTAATGGTAAATAGCACTGTGTCATATGTTTCTTTTCCCACTCTTGGCTATGCAAATGTTAAACTAACAACCCCAGGCTGCCAAAACCATCTTTATTTAAGACCAGTCACAGCCACAGAGAAACAACGTTGCTTTGGTGGTGCAGATACAACCCTCACAGCTAATCCTCAGCTGAGTGTTGTCTCCCTGGGTATCTTCTAAAGACTCAAGTCCTTTACAATTGCACTGGGCCATATTTTTCCTTGGAGCCTGTTTTTGCCCAGCCTGTTTGTGAAGGGGATACAGCACTGTTGTGTGAAACACCCTGCAGCTTCACCACCACCTTACTGGATACCTACCAAGAAGTATTATCTCTGCACAAGGTGATATTTCAGTCTCTCAGGACTTTTCCCCTGTTACTCCACCTGGTTGCAAACTCCCTTTTCTACACCCAATGCAGCCCTATCAAAATACATTTCTCCTAAGTAAGGTTAATTTGCATGTGAAAATTTACTTTGGTAGGGTGTTTTATTCTAGTAAAATGAATGTATTCAAAGGGAAAAAAAGCTAGATATCTTAGTGAATGGATATTTTTCTTTGTAGCTCTGGCCAGCTTACGAAAATTGTCGTAAGAATGATGTCTTAGATACGCTCAAAACAGACCAGACATTCACACAGGGACACATAGTTTTTGCTTCAGTGCAAACATGAAGATTCAGTCACAGGAAAAGTCATTTTCAGGAAGTTTTGCAGGTTGTTAAAAGAGCAGCTATAGGGGAAGCTGTTCTGCAAATTCAGTGATAATTCTCTCCATCACCAAACCATCACTAGATTACAACTTCACCTTCAGCTTCCACGCAGCTTCCAGTGTAAAGCTCTTCTACCCTGAGGTATGGCTTCTGCTGCGGGTTTTGTTACCTCATATCCCACATGGCATTGTCTTGTTTCTGAAAATGTGATGTCCTGGCTTCACCACAGTCTTCTGCCCTCTACAGCCACCAATTTCTTTACCTGTAGTCTCCTTGTTCCCCCTCTCTCCACCAAACCCTGCCCTGCTTATCTCCCCTGGCTCAGTCTCATGCTTCAGATTGTCCTTTTCTGCACTCTTGATTTCTTGAACCCAAACCCCAGGAGCACGCCAGCTTCCTCAACTCTAAATCATCTTCCGTCTGCATGCTGCTATGTCCTTTGCTATATAGCAGTATTTTCCCTACTCTTCATTTAAGCTAAATCCCCCAAACTCTACAGTTACCTATAATCTTTTGGTTCTTCCTGCATATTGCCTGTCACCCCAATCTTTTGCCTTTTCCACAAAGGACACTGCTGCATTTTTTTAAAACATGAGATGCCACAGTGTGGGCACTTGGATCTCTGATGAAATGAGTATCAAAGAAGCAAAAGACAGGTGGCCTTCCAGATGTGTAGTCCAAAAATGGTGACGTTGCTATATCTTTTTGAGGAAAAAGCCAAATAGCGACCTAAACTACTGTCAGTAATTCTGGGATTTTGCTAGCGATGTTCTTGACTCTACAAAGGCTTTGAGAGGAAACATGTCTGTAGCTAATTCATCCCAGACAAGAAAGGATTTACAGCAATGTTTCCTGCACAGTCTCCAATAAATGAGTTGTTAATTGTTTAATCCTCCTAAACTTCTGTTTCTCTCTGCTGTAAGTGACTTTTAGCCTGCAGCAGACTCCAGTCTAGACTGGAATTTTTGGTTCTTAGCCATCTGCCTAACAGGGTTTTTGCGATACACGTATTTCCTCTTAGTGATCTTCTTATAAGGTATCACAGTTTGCCACAAATACAGGCCCATGTTGAGGGCAGCATTCACACTCTCTAGACTTTGATCCTGGCTTTTAACTGTAAGGGGCACTGAAGTGAAACCAGATAAACCTCCGGTTTGGGAGTTCAAAGTTGAGGCTGCCATCTGGACCAGGATCTCAGCTGCGCAGTTCGGGCATGTCTCTTGTTTTTGTTAAATACCGAGATGTGTTCTTTCCCCCTGACACTCATTCTTTCCTCTGGTTTATAGGTTGAAGAATCACATAATTACTGCCCCGGGGTTTCCATCCTCTGGAAAACGCTGTGCCCTCCTACAAAAGACAGGTCTTTCTGTTAAAACAGAAGTGCTCTTAGTGGGTGGGTTATCTTTGCTTCTTGCCTTGTGTTTGTTTCTCTGTAAAATGAACATATCCTCCAGAGCTGCTTAGGGCTAAGGGAGGTGAGTCATAAGCCTCATTTTACTGTGCAAGTCTTTACATGGATGTTAATTAGGATGAGATATCAGTTATTCTCTGAGCTTCGTTTTCCTTATCCCACCGAACCATACACTGCCATCAATGCTGCTATGACCAACTGGATTCCCAGTTTCTCCAAACTGCTGTTAAACCAGCTGGACTGTGTAAAAGGCGCATAGCTGAGGCCCTGTTTCATGGTGACAGCAGCATAACAGGACCTTCATCTCAAACATAAGGACTGATCCAGTTATACCTCTGTCTGGACATGGCTCCTGCTGGCATTTTCCTTGGCACAAACGCAGTGTAACACCAAACTGCCCCAGGGAGTAGCTGGCAGAGACGGAGTGTGGCAGCCTCTGCTGCTCCACCTGGACAGTCAAGCTTCTTCAGCTGGGCAATGGGATTAGAGAAATAAATGGCTCAGTTTTATGAAAATTAAGCCTCAGGTTGCTCATGGGCTCCTTGCTGGTTGCTAATGTGGCTGACAGTTTGGTAAAGCTTGAGTGAGGATCATCATCTCCTGGACCAAAAAGTCCTGCTTTTCCTCCTGGCAGGTTTGTGGTGGGAAAGGAGCACTGGGAAACTGCAGGGAAAAGACCTGGAGCCTTTTTGCCATGGGGAGGTGAAAGAGAAGTGGGGCATTTGGAAAAGGCCCACAAGAGATGAGTGCATTAACCCAGTGTGCAGAACGTGCTGTGGGAGATGTAGCATACCATGGTCCCAAAGCTCAGAAAAAATGGTCCAGGTGAAGAAGGACACAGGGACACCAGTATCACCACCTCCCTTCGCAGTTGTATCGGCACATTGGTGAAAGTCAGAGTGAGGTGACTACAGAGACTGTGTGCGCACAGGTGTATGTGTACATGACTGCTGGTGCTACACCTCTGGTTTTAAAACTCTGTACAGCTGCTCTGACAATAGTATTTCAGTGATTTCGCCAGGTCCTTTTCCTTTTTAAAGCAAATGATTTAAATATCATAAAATGTATTTGACCTCCTTGATTTCATCCCAAATCACCAATGTAATGAGTTAAGAGTCTGAACAACAACTCAAGGAAACCAAAGGAAATTTTGTATTACTTTCAACCGACAACTACCCAGAAAATGGAATGGGCACCAAGGAATAAGTGAGATGGAAAGAATCTGATCCTCCTCATTAAATTGCTCGCTCTTCAACAACAGATGGTGTGTTTGTGAGTGTTTACCGTTAAGAAAGTCAGGGCCCTGGACCAAAGGGAAAATATAAGCCACACTTAACTACTTGCATATGTTGACTTTTGGAATCATTTCCAGGCAGATATAATGTCAGGCATCTTATACACTGACCCCTTAGTTTTGTTTGCCTGTGCTCTTTCATTTGTTTGTCCTTATGTTTGTCCTGTGAGCCAACATGACAGCAAAATGTTCAGTATTGTTTTACCATAAATAGTAAACAAGCTCAGACAACTACTTAAAAGAAAGGAGAGCTGCAGCTCATGGAAGACTTTGTATAGCAGAGACATTTTAATACAGGAAGGCGGGAACAATTATTATGTCTGCCTCTAACTCTATTAAAATAACTATGCTAATTAGCATCACTCAAAATTTATTTTACTGTGTTGCCTGTCTGTTTCAGACTGATGGAGGTTTTTTAAACCTCAACTAAAATTTTCTAAGAATGACGCTTAGGAAAAATATGTTGTTTTGCCATCCTAAAATCTCTTGCCTATGCAAACCCCTTGTGTGTGTACCATCCAGATCATATAGATACATGTATTCATATATATCTATGTATCTGTGCATATAGACATATATTTTTTTATTCAGTTGTGGTTATTTTTCTTCCTACCCTGCCTCATTCAAATGGCTCTGACTTGGAGAACATGTTAGTGTTGGGGAGGGAGGAGAAAAACAGCTTTATGCTTAAAGCAGCAATTCTCAGCACTGGAGAGCTGGATTTGAATTCTGCTTTTACATGGATTTCCCACACGATGCCAGCCATGTGATGTAGGATGCTTTTCCCAGCTGGTTGTTAAAACACATTTACACTGCAGATTGCTGTCCTGAACCTGCAGGGAAGCTTCTATACTCTCCCACGGGTACGCGCAGCAGGCCAGCATGGGGCTGCCTGGCACTTCCATCCAGCAGCACCCCTAGGTCCTCTTCTGCCCCCAGATCCTACTCTGCAGACATGCAGCGCCAAGGGGAGAGAGAAATTGCCTTTTGTAACTGGATTTTCAATCAGATCTGACCAAAGTCAGATTACATCTGAACCAGTGCTCTAATCACCGGGCTGTTTGATTTAAGCATGTATGTCAAAATGGATCTTTTCCCTCCTCTGTCAGTATATTTCATCTTATCTTTGCATTAGGAATTTCTTCTGTATATTTTCTGCTGAGCTCTCTGATTCTTCCAACTATGCTACAATAGATTGAAATTGGTCTCGGATGCAGGGATACATATTCCCCCTTCCACTCCATGCACACCTCCCAAGAAATGGAGACAACATGCAAAACAGTTGCTCCTTTGATTCCCTGAGGTCCTGCTATGAGCGTACCAGCAGTGCCTGTAGCTCCTTTTCCATGGTAAGCAGCACAGCAGGTTGAAGAGTGTTGCTCCCCCAGAAGAAAGGGCTAGGGCTTTGCCTTGTCAAGCTGAGCTCCTTTTGCCAAGCATCACAGCCTGGAACCCATCACCGGTGTTAGAGATGCTAATGGGCAAAACTGATGCTCCCGGTTACTTTGGCGAGGCTGTGCTAGTACAATTTACTCTGGAGTTTGGCTCATGTACCACCTGCTGTCACCATCAAAACACATTCTTTAATATTAGATGAATCCCAAAGGTGTTCCTGAAAGAACTAAAAAAAAAATCAGCCATGTACTGCCTTTACTGGAAGCAGCAAAATTATTTCCATCAAAATATAGTATTAAATCTCACTCTTCTATTCCACTGTGAAGCAATGGGAAAATTATCTCATAAGCAGGATTTTTCTAAGATTTTTTGAAACAGCTTCACAGCCTTTCCCCTGTCACTGATACTGTCAAATTGGCATACTGTAGACCTTGAAATGCTGTGCAGTGCACAGCCATAAATCCCACATGGATTTATCCAGCAGGCTTAGTGTCATTAGCCCCTGTTACAGACAGGCTGCGGTGCTGAATGAGCGCATAACTTGACAGAGGTCATACAAGGTAGCAAAGACCTCGCAAGAGAGCACAGGTTTCATAACAGCTTCTCATTTACTGAGCGTTGCTGGGTAAGCAGCCTGGATGCAATGCTCTCTCCCTATCATTTCCTTTTGCCTTCAGCCATTTCTATTGAGAATGCATCTGTGCAACACAAAAAAACATTTATCGGGCATTTTGCTGTCTGTTTTCGGATGCCAGAAAAGCTACCTGTCATTTTTCAGAGTCATTGCCAAATCTCACTGTGGCTGGTTTTAATATTCGTTGTAATTGTGTTAACATGTTTGCTGAGCGAGCACTCCTAGCCTGTGCTGACCGCTTGGAATTCAAAATTAGCACAGTAATTATATTTCACAGGCTACTGGTCGATGGGAAATTTCACCTCGCTTGTGAATTTGCATGTTCTGAAATAGGTCGGAGAAGCAGATGGCTTTGAAAGAAGAAAAAAAATAAAAAAGGCTGGGAGTCAGTCTCCTGTTTTGCTTATTAGATTAAGCCCTTTCTGACAGGGTGAGTGCTCACATCCAGTTAGGTGGTTCACTAGCGCTGAGTAAATCATCAAGAGTGTCTCTGGAATTTTCCTGGAGGGTATTTTCTGGGTAGCTTCCAGGAGTATTTATGCACAGTGCCTCCAGAAGCACCGGCTTGTTATTCACTGAAGCTCCATCAGGGAGTTGGAAAAGAGCAGCAGATGAGCCTGACATCTAAAAGTCTGAGGGCAGAGGAAAAACAGTTTTCCATTACCATGATGCTGAAGTTGTAATTAAATATAGGTGTTGCCAACTGCAAGATCTGTTAGATAACTGAGCAAACATATCTCTGGGGAAGCAACCTTGGCCTGAGGTATTGTTCTCACTTCTGTGGACATGAGGAAAAGTACCAAAATCCCTCTTCAAGCCCTTCTTTGATTATCACTTCAATCCCAACAATTAAGGGCAGTCTCAGTAAGTTGAAGTCCCTCAAGAAACATGAACATGAGCCCACTGTGTTCATCCAGTATTTCAGCACATTATGAAGCCTATTTTCCCACATACTATGGTGGGGCGAAAGGCAAATAAAAACACTGCAGGGACACACAACCTACTTCTGTGAGTGCTTTCATGTTGTGTGTTGTGTGGATTTGCCTCTTTCTGGCTGTCTGTTTTCTCTTTGACTTGCCTTCCTTCCTACGTACCCACAAACACTTGATTTATCTCTCAGTTTAATAACACCAACAAAAAAGAACAGAGTCACTTTATTGACCAGCTCTATTTTTGGAAGAAGCCAACAGTCATGCATAGCCAACTTGCATGTGGAGTCTCTTGCTCGGTGAAGAGGCAGTACCGCGCAGAAACCAGACATGATGCTTCTTTATGTTACCTCTCCACTACAAAATGTATTCAGAACTATCTCATGGCCACAATATCTCTGCAGATACAACTGCGCCACTAGCCACGGATATCTGGACACAGCCCGTCAGCTCCTGAGATGAAGATGCAAGTCCTTTCCACATACGCTGAAGGAGAATCTCTGCTGGCCTTTGGCTGAATGCAGGTCATACTTACTGGTGGCTGACCATGGAGTTCAGAGGTACTTAAGTATCAGAATTAAGGCTTTTAGTTTTCTCTGTGATAAATTTACCTGGATATGCCAATCCTGTAATACCCTCTTTTTCTTTCCTCAAAGTCTGTAGGAGAAAAACACTACATGAATTTTTCTTGGTAGTTTGTTGTGCTCCTGCCTGTATGCGATAGACAGAGCTCACATGAACAACCATATGTATGTAAAGAAGTTCCTGGGAAAAGCCTGACACAAGAATTGAGTTTGTTTGTCAGTCAGAAAGCAATTAGTAATAACACCATTTTCTTCTCTTAGGAAATGAGATCTACCATCTAAGTTGACTACCTGAAACAGGTCTGAATGCAACTCTTACAGATCTCTGCCCATCAATAGGACCTCAGACACACCTAAGCTCAGCCAAAAGCCAGAGGCTTTTCTGTGTGCTGGTTTATCTGTGCTCTAATTTTATGCTAAGCATTGCAAAAATGAAGAACTGATTGTTTATTTATAATTAATGGGGTTTTTTTTCCCAACACTAAGCACTGAATATCTTAATGACATTCAAATCAAGTGTACATTGAGATGGAAATGGAGAATTCTTTTTATAAATATATCAATAATCCTTGTTAGTGACAGCCTGGTGGCTTACCTTGTCTGACAATCCACTCACAGTGTATGTTTTCTTGTTTTGTTATTTTGATTCCCATTTGATTTATATATAGAAAAAAAATCAGTGTATCAATGTACAAAGAATGCATCCATGTCAAATGATTAAATCATGAGGTTGATATGAACTGCAGAACAATAGGATGCCTTGAGTAATTCGTCTTATCGTCAGCCTTGAAGAAGGTATAAAAACATCTTACAAAATTCACAACAAAAGTTATCTAGAAAAAATGTGACATAATGCTGTCAGCAAAGCCCTGTAAAGAAAAACTAAAAGGAGAGGAGAAAAAGGAAGAAAAAAATCAAAGGCACTTGGTGCTGCATTTCAGGTCCTTCTGCCCTCGTAATTGTTTCCAATGGACTGTGACTACATTGTTCTTAAATTTTTCAAGGAGCTTAATTCTTCCATGCAGCAGAAAGGCAAATAAGACTATAATAATCATTCATGCTGTACAACCATTTCACTGTATTTAACATTGTAGCTAGAGCAGATCAGAAAAAATTATAGCTATGTTTCTGCCCTTTTCTTGGAGTCTGTTTTTCATGGACAGGATTCCAGCTTAGTGATTTTTGGACAGCAGCCAGGTAGGTTTTGATCTGCCATCTTACCTACAGAACCAGCCCGCAGCAGACAACCCATCACAGCCCCAGCATCCCAACCCCTCACAGGTGATTGTCATCTCATGAGAATGGAACAAGACCTGAAGGTTTGAAGTCATATTTACATTCTTGTGAGAACAAACAGAAGAGGTTGGAAATGAGATTACCCTGAAAGATACCTGGATGCTTTGACTGCATTAAAAAGTGATGGGTATCACTGGCAGCCCTTATAAGACATTTCCTTGAGAAACCAACAAGAACCGGGAGAAGAAGGATAAAACTAATTTGCAGAGATTTGCTCTTTTAAGGGTTTGTGCAATCTGGAATGACTCTATACCCACAGCAGGGCCTGCTGGTGCAGTCACCTAGACTTTTGCTACAAGTCCAGAGGTCTGCCTCAAAACTCATGCTAGTCCCATATAGACTAGCTATAATTGTTTTCTTTTGGTGGTGAATCAAAAGCAGCTCAACATGGTGCTCTCATACCTCTAGCTGTCAGATCCAGAAACTAGCTCACCTTGACCACTTGGCCTGATGTGTCAGCAGCATGCAGGATGTGCCTCCTCCGTGTCGTCTGTGTTCAGAATAATGGCAAGAAGACAGAGTACAGAGAAGCTCTGAGGCATGAAGCACAGAGCAATCATAAGGCATACAAATGCAATTCATACAGCAAATAAATCCCCCAGTCTCCTACTGCAGAGTTAGGGAAGGATCTGAAGCAGAGTGAGGATCTGAAGCATACCCAGCCCAGTGCTCAGCTCACAAGGAGTGTTCTGGCCTCATGAAGTACTTGCGGAATGGAGCATTTGCAAGAGGCAGGACAATAAATACCACTGCTTTTCCAAGAGAAATCCAATGCTTAACACAGGCAAATTAACAGCAAATAGGAGCTGCTTACACTCAGCCTACTCCCCAAAACTGGAGCTATCCTTACCAAACCGTTTAGCTGCAAAACGTTTAGGTGAAGAAGTGGCAATGTTAGGGTTTACTGAGGGATATGAGAAGGCAGGGCCACAGTTACACACCATTGCTTCTGCCAGGTGCCAGAGTTCAAGCGGCACCGAACTCTTCATCACTCGGAGTTCAGCCTGAGCAGGGTTGGCAGCAGCGGTTTGTGAAGGCAAAGGGCTTGGCTCACCAGGTCTCCATCTTCAGTAGCATAATTCCAGCCCCGATTTTACAGGCCTCCCTGCATAGCAGTAGCAGTGCTAACTGCTAATTTATTTATAATAAATTCCTAATTTATTTTTGCTTTTTAAATGTCACAGAGAAAGAGGGAATCAGTCAGTCAGCAAGACTGACACACAGCAAATATCTCCAGGGAAGACAGTGATCTGTACCATTGCTATTGACTTTATTTGTCTGACTTGATTTGACAGTCTAGGCTGCTTTTTTCCCTTCTGCCTTTTGCACAAGGAGCATCTAGAGCTTGAATTCATTTGGTTCCATGCAGGGTGCCATCTGATCATCCCCAGGCATGTGGTTTGAAGCTCTCTGATGGATGGGTCATAGGTCCAGAGCCTTATATCCTCACTGGGAGCTGGGACATGTTTGGTGCATATCTGGAGTAGAGCTTTTGGTGCAGTTTCTTTCAAAGGAAGTCTAGTTCCCATGTGCCAGGCAATTTTGTGTACCAGAAATGGGAATGACCAGGGGGTTCATTTCGACGCTACACCACTGTACCAAATCAAAATGCAACTGTAGATGCAGCCACAGATAAGGCATTTCATTTTACTAACCATACATACTAACCATATATGTAATCACATTGTTCAACCTTATCTATCTGAAACAAGAGCAAATAACAAAGAATGACTCAGATTAAGGACTGTGCTATTTGGAGAAGTCTTTGTTTCCCCCAGATGACATTTGTGACACGGGTGATTTGGAAATATTGTGGAGAAGCCTGAAGGAATAAAATCTAGAAAAAGCATGGAAATTACCTTAGTAATAAAGCATTCAAGAATCTCTCCAGAGCCTCTTGTAGTTCATGAATATTATTGGACTTTGTGAATTTTATTGTGCTTTAAAGGCCGCAGCCTGTTTGTGAGAAGTCCTTGCTCTAGAAGAAGTTAAGGTTAGAGTTAGAAAGAGGCAAGCGAACAAGATATTGCCTTCCCTTGCAAAACCCCTGTCAAGGCATGTCACAGCTGCCTGTTCCCAAACAGTACAGGGTCTTTCTTAGATAGGATGTGGACCAAAGAGTCATATCCACCCCCACTTTCTTAAAATAAAGATATACCCTGCTTCTCACATTAGTCCAGAAGAACAAGCAAGTCACCAGCTTTCTTCTGTTTGTGAGTGTCCAGAACCTATAGGAGTTGATGCACTAAGGAAATTAAAAAGCATTTAAGGTATTTTTGTGATCACAGAAGTTGTACACTGAGGCTCCAAACTAACTCAAGAAATACCGTACTTTTCAGTGGGTTGTCTTTTCAAACAGGGTTTTTTTTCAGCAGGTGTAGATCCCGTGAGTCATTTCTCTGGCTCCTTATTACTTGACTGAGGTTTGTAAATAAATATTTTTCCAGCTGACCACTCCAAGACAAAACCCAGGAGTGCCCCAGAACTTTCCAGCTACTTCTATCTGTATTTCTGAGCAGTGGTTTCTATGGGGAGGAGCAGTTCTATTGTTCTCTGCTGTTTACTTTTTTCTGTGTTCTCACTGCAGCTGGCCATACTCTGAAATGGGTTGGGTCCAGCAGAGATCTTAAAAAAGTAAATCCAACCTTAAAGACTTCCATGAAGTTTTTTCCCCAAAATTTCCAAATCTTTGGAGAAAATCTGGATAAGACAGAAAAAAAAAGGGCAGAAAATAATTTTATCTTTAGTAGATGAACACAGAATTACCACTTGACAAATCATTTGGCTTTCAGATTTTTTACAACCTCTGTATAAAATTTGTCAATAATCAGAGGCTTCCTTCTTAAACTGACCTTGCTGGTATTTTAAAAATGTTTATTTGTTTAACAAGAAACCTTCTTTTGAATGACAATTTCATCTGAGTCTTTCATCACACTTTTACTTGTATCCTTTCCCAGAATTGCAGTTGGGTGTTGCAGGATTTTTCGATTCTATTCCTGAGTTGGGATCTTATTTATTTTATTCCCCATGGGAATTCAGAAAATCTTGACCTTAAAAGGTTTGTGTTTTTTGAAACATCGGGTATCAAAATCAAAGTGTTTCCTCAGCCTGCTCCTCACTTAAGTGTCCAAGCAGCTGGTTCCTCACCTGGCCATTTCCCCCTGCAGCCCACCTGGAAAGAGGGGAAAGTGCCTGGCTGGGAAACAGAGGAAGAGGGCAGGTATTACACAAAAAAACTCTGAGATTTTGTTCCAGAATAAGAGGAAGCAGACAAGTTTTCAAAATCTCCAACCTTCTCATCACAGAGAAAATCCTGTTCCTTTCTGAGTTATTTATTAGACATTCTCTGTAAAAATGCCCCCTAATGGCAAACAAAGCAATTGATTTTGCAGAGGGATTTTGTGCTGTTGTGTTAGCTTGGGGTCTCAGTCCTGCTAAGCCCCAACTCCCTGTTGCCCACGCTGCTTACCTGCTGGCTTATTGCCTGCATCTAGACTTGAGTGAGCCAGCTGGCTTTCCAGGCAGGAACACAGGTATAAAAGACTCCTGCTCATATATTACTGCAGGACGCTGTAACCTCCTTATAATTCAGGTGTTTCCTCTGGATCTAAAAGAAGCCGGCAAACAGCTGAACAGGCACTATTTGGGGTGAGAGGTCTGAGAGAAATAGGGCAGGCTACGCTGGCATTCAGCAGGAGCTCTGCCGCACTACGGCTGCTTACTGAAATGAATGAGAACAGCCAGCTCCAGCTCATTGCCTTTGATCTTTCTTTGCAGGTAGTTTATATGAGTGTTTCTGGCCTTTGTGTGCTCTTGAGCATGACGCTGGTGGGCAAAGGAGCTCAGGCTGCAGGCTGACTTTTTATGCCACAGAAGAGAAAGAAACCTCCAAAAAAGCTCCAGGTAAAACCACGTAATCCAGCATGTGGAAAACGGGGAAGGATAAATGGCTGAAATCAATGACCTTTAAAACTTGTTTTCAATGCTCAGAAGTTCCTGCTGTGTTTTGTTAAGAACAGACAGTGGCAGGCAGGAGTTTGGGCAGGAGTGAGCCATGATTCGAGGCTGTAGTGAACACCATGTAAATCCTGGATCCCTGTGCCTCCCCTAGCAGGATCAGGCCCTGGTGATCATAGCTAGGTCCTCGATCTGTAGACAGCCTGAATTTGATCTCCATTCTTCCACAGCAAATTAATGTACTTTTGTAACATTCCAGAGCCCAAAATACCCATTTTAAAGCTAAATTCCTGGGTGCTTCTGTCCTCTTTCTTCAGAGGGCCTGACACGTCACATTGCCTTCCCTTATGAAGGCAATTATGCTTTGCAAAATGAGTACAGAATGCTGGCCCTGATCCAGTTGTGGTTTATATCCACTGAGCAGCTCTGCACGGCTGTTACAGACATGATGCTGAACTCGGAAGTTCTGGCTTCGCCCTAATTTGTCCTTTTACTTCAGGGCAATTCCTCCCCTCATCTGGCTTTTTCCCTTCTTCTTCAATTCTCTTTTCGTTTCACCCCATTTGGACTAAAAAGCTTTCAGGCAAATTCTGTCTCTTACTATATGCTTGTAAAATCAGGCCCTCGGCTGAACTGCTGCCCTTACGAGCTATTACAATAGCAATTAGAGTAAAAATTAGAGTATTTGCACATCATGGAAACGCCAGTAGTAAATCCAATTTGTTAAGTTTAATGCTGCTGATACCTACATTTCTGTGTTGCTTCTGTTGCATGGAGCTACCTACACCTAGACAGTTTTAATGTACCCATCCTGGCATAAGCAGTTTCCTTCCAAACTCACCAGCCACCAGCTCTTTTCCTGTCAAGATACACCCTACTGGTACTGAGCAACATCTCTAGAGTTGCACATGACATTGACTGCCTGGGAACTAGCAAAATTGCATCTCCCTAATCCTCAAAGCTTGCTTGAACAGATTTGCTGGCATTGTGCCTGTGCTAGAGGACAGGAACATTTAAAATCACATAATTTTTTTGGCTCATTGAAACCATTCTGTTGCCCTGTTTTTCCCTTGCCATTCAGCCTGCTTTGCAAGCAATTTTCTCAATGGAGCACTTCACAGAGGTTGGGAGTATGCTGTGCTCAATACTGCATTCTAGCCATAAGCCTCATTGGTGTTGGTTTATTTTCTGGCGCTGTCATCTTGCGAGTAACGCTTACCTTCCCAGGTTTTGGCACAAAACACTTCCTACTTAGTCATCCGATGCCCAGTGAAGCTTACTTCATTCAGACAGATTCTCTACTTCTTTTTTTATAGCTCACTTTCAGGATTCGTTTCTGCTTGTTAATGCAAGCCTCCGAGCATGCTGCTGCTGTGCATTTTTAAACACTTACCCAAATGTCATCTCTATTATTTCCAAACTCTCAGACTCTTTGGGGATAGCTTAGATGCAAATGAGCTGTCAAAGAAAGATTACTTGAACCAACATTCAGAATGACAAAAGGCTTACAGACTGCATGCACAGCACACGGCTTCCAGCTTCCCAGTCAGCCGTTATTTGCCAAAATCAAGGGTTTATACACAGTCCAAAAAACTGTTCAGCTTTGTTACAAGGGGCACAGTTGTCCTCCATCGAAAAAATTTAAACCTCTTAGATCTAGGAAAATTCCGATTTCCATAGCTTCTCAGCTGTTGCTCAGCTACCCATTGAACCCACACATTCTTTGTACTTAAAAAAATTCACTTTAGAGCCTGCTGTCCTCTGCACGGTGGAGTTGTTTCTCCCTGTCACACAATTTTTGGGGTTGTTGCACAGGTGGATTAAAAGAAAAACAGTACTCGCCTTACCCTGTGCAGCAGCCTGAGAAACAGTGAGAGCTGCCCTGACAGAACAAACCAGGACCTCTCTTTCAAAATGAAGGCCCACATTCAAGAGGCTCCATGAGGAGATGCAATGCAGTCACTGAAAGCAAAGGCATCATTTTGTGGAGTCCAGCTTTCTAACTGCAGATGGCACCCCTCATTCTGCTACAGTGACATACATTTTGCTGAAGAGCTGATTTCTTCAGCAGGAAATAAGAGAGCCCCAGAGGCTGAGGGATTTAAACCAAATCCTGACCTGCTTTAACACTATCTCAGTGTTACACACAGGAGATACATATACTCATGCACTCATTAAAATGGGACAGCAAGCCAAATTCATCTCTCATACAACTACTGACATCAACAGAAGGCCCACTGTCTTTGAACAGCAGCTGTCACAATTTGTTCCCTGAATAATATTTAGCCAAAATTAAACCTGGTTAGAGACAGCAGGTATTTTGCAGATACTCTGATCTTGCAATGAGCATTGAGCAAGTCCTGGAAGAGGAGGGTTTTGGGGGGTGCACAAGATATGCTTAGTTCTGATTTCCTGTGTCCACTGAGAACTCTTCCCTACCCACGCTGGCTGTGGTCCAAATGATATCTTTTTCAGCAAGATAGTCAAATACAGTTTTAAATGTAAAAACATACATTGCACTTTTAAACTCAAGAGCCTAAAAAGTGCAGCTAGGCATCAATTAATCAGCACAACATCTCTGCAAGTTAAAGGAATATTTTTATCCCCTGTGTGGAAACTGAGGCATGAGGAAGTGGAGTATCTTATAAAAGGTCAAAAAAGAAGTTCATTCACAAGAGAAAAGAATTTGCCTAATTGGTGATAACTGCGGGCTAAGAAATACTCCACGTAACTGATGAAGATGTGTTCTGTGTTTTTCATGGTTTATTCCTGCTGAGAGATGCTCTTTGCCCACAAACCGCTGCACCAAGACTGAATGTTAACCAGCATGTCATACCCTGTTGGTCCTCAGGCCAAATCACTGCAGTCTGTAATCCCTGCCAGCACATTTTTTTAGCTTTATGGCATGAGAGCTTCATGTTTTAAAACAGCCAAGACTCTGGCCCACAGTATCTTCAGAGATAACACCAGAGAAATAGTGCAGCATGGTCAAATTTACATGCTATATACCGTTGTCTTGAAGGAAAGTATTATTCAACTGGATAAAAGGGAGCCATGTGTCAGCTGTTGATGCTGTTGTTCACAGCATATGGAAAGCGAAGAGTATTGTTTTCATATGTATGTTACTATCCTTGAATGTGTGTAGTGGGGGAACCTTTAATATTTCCAAGCTCATGGATTCCTTCTCATGTCCAATATAGGGCTAGACTGGGGCATATACCAGAATTTCCTCTCTGCCTGGCACCTTGTTTTGGAATCTGCTTCTCATTTTGAGCAGTGTCTTCCCACTGGTTCCTTGTGCCCTCACATGCACATCTCCTGTCTCCTGACTCAGGCTGAAAATTGCTTTATTCTCTCATTTTATTCTGCATTTGTTCAGTGGGATGCCAGCGACAGGATCCTTGGAACCAGAATCATTGTTAGCCTCACTGTCATCAGCAAAGCAGGGGTGTGCAGCATCCCGAGAGGATGGGGAGGGGATGGGGACTGCATCACCCTCACTACACCATGTGCCATGAAAGCACAAACCTCTCCTTGGGCAGTACCAGCTGGGCAAGGGGGAGCGCAGGGTAGTTACAGTCTTCTCAACTTGCCTGGTTAAATTTGCTCCCTTAAGAATGATTCATGCTGACCTAGAAAATGTAACAGGAATGGATATGTCGGTTACCAGGTTACTGCTGTGCCTTGCAAAATCATGGCAAGCTCTTTCCTAAGGGATGAACTTTCACTTCCTGCCCCAAGTGACAGTGTCTTCTGCAAGCACAGGGGTAACTGTAGTTTAAGTGGGTTTAGTCACAGCGCAGTTGAGACTGCCTATGGGGTGGAAAAGACAGTAGCATCTGTGGAAATAAAAAGATGCATAAAAAAACTTCTGCATAAAATTCAAAGAAATATTTCTGCAGGAGCTCAGACTGCATCTCTCCAGCTGAGCATTGGAGAAAAGTCACAGTGGGCTCTCAACAGCCCCAGAAACCTCTGCAGCCACATCGCCAAATCTACAAACAAGATTTTTATGTGTTGTGTTGAACAGAATAGCAGAATTTTATCTTTAAAGACAGAGAAAATGCATTGGGCCCCCATGGTAGTGATTATTACTGACTTAAGTATCAGATTGTCAGCACTGTAGAATGCTCTGCCTGTATTCCCAGCAACTTAAAACAATAGCTAGGAGGATTGTGAAGCTTGCCCATTTGTTTACAAAGTGGTGATAACTCCGAGACTTAAAAGGGGCATTAAAAATCTATAATCTGCCACTTGGTCCACTGCCAGAACTCCTAACCTTTTGTCCTATATCCATCATTTTCTAGGGGTTTGTGTTATTCTGGTTCAAAAGCACCGTAGCATAGCAGAAATAGAAAATTTGAGAACTAGCAAAAAAAGAGAGGGAAGAATTTTTTATCTCAAATAAGTAGCATTAAAGCTGCAACACTGGATGTATTTTTTTCTTTCCATACTTAAATCAATTCTAAAAAGGGATTTTCTAACTAATTTGCATTTGTTACAGAACTTGGAGGATTTCTACCATTGTGCTACAGACCTAGGAAATCACATGGCAGAATTTAGGCTTCCCTCCCTACAGAGTGTACCAGTTCTTTGTTACAAAGGTGATAGAAAAAAAAAATGACAAAAAAAGGCTGAACAGAGGCCAGGAAGGGCTATATACGCTGGGGTTGCAGAGAGTCATTTGTGGCATAGGTTTATTTGCCTTTATTCAGTTAACTTGTGTTAGCAAAAAAATTGCCAGGTCTGCAGGAGGTGGACTAACATCGAATCAAGTGACTAACCATACTATTGGTTGGACAAAACAAACACTTTTCACCTGAAATGGCACGTATCTCTCCAGTGAGCCTGGAGAGATGGCAGAGCTGAGATTTAAGGGTGTAACACTTCTGATTTCAGGGTTGCTGAGTATCAAAATGACAGAAATCATCTGTGTGTGGGAAACGCGGCAGCAAGGCATTGTACATGTGAGGTCAAAAATCTGGATTTTCTTTGTTTTTTTCTGATGCTACTAAAAATAGCATTACACATCCTGAGATCCTATCTGAGGGAAAAAACACTGAAAAAATGCGTAGATATAAAACAAAAGATATTTCACAAAACTGCTGGAAGTTTTTTCTCATCGCTGTTGTTTTGGTTATGACTCAGAAGTTTGACTTGTAAGGCAACTTGTTATTTTGTTCACCAAAACACTTCTTAGTGCTTTGAACAATGTCTGTACAATGATTTCAGAGCTGATTTAGCAGGAGTAAGTACACCAAGTCCTGCAAACAGCACATTTTCCATCATTGCTGGCAGTGTCCCAGCTGTATTCAAAACATTCACACCGTGGTTAAGAAGAGCTGGAACTGGAATATTTGCAGGTAAACTGACCTGTGGCATGCTTGGCCTTGCACATCCCCAACCTGTGCACAGCTTATGCGTAAGAACTTGGTCCTGCATGTACGATCAGGCTCTTTCCTTGCAGAGTGCATGCTTGCTTTGAAACGGTATAGATGAGAGCTAAGTCCAGTCATGACCACAGGGCCAGGCTTTCATTTCTCAGCACAGCCTGCCTATCACTTGAAACATGGTTGTCCTTTACCAAGAAGCAGGCGGTACTCATGCTGTCTGTGCTAAAAGACATCTAAGTTAACACTAGCACACAAACTCTGGGGTTTGCAGATGCTCAGCACGTCTGAAAATCAGGCACTTTATTTTGGCGCTTGGATACAACTGCCTTAGGGGTCTCATTTCAGAAATGCCATTTGCAAATTTAGTTCTAAATATTTTATCATGTCTATTCCCCTCAGAAGGAGCTGCGCTGATTAAATACAAAATGCTTGTAGAGTCCTCAGATAAGATGCGCTACTGACACAGAACGTATTGTTAATTATGATTAATTATTATTATTATGCTGGCTGGCACGCATCTGACTGACGGATACTTCCTAATCCCTATTCTCTCCCCAGATTTTCTTCCTAATTAGTGTCCTCTAGAACCTTGTAATCACATGCCATGCAAATGAACTGCATGTTATTTAGCCAAATAGATTATAGTAGATTGGGCAACTTCCTCTGTCACAAGCAGGCTAGAAAAAAAGAAACAGAGGGAAAAATTACATGATACAAATTGCTGTTTTCTCTTGCGGGAAAGAAAGAAGTGAGCAGTGTTCTGAGCATTGCTGGTGACACAAAGCAAGCGGCGCAGACCTACGACGCAAGAGTAAAGCTGCCCTCTGCAGGTTTCTCTGTCACACGCAATAAATCAAGTCACAGCAGCTGAAGGGCGTCATGAAGTGGTTCGGAGATACGGGGAATAAACAGCTTCCTACTATGTTGCTAACGGATTATCTTAACCGGGGGGGGAGAAACCCCACCAAAGCAGAATCTGGAAGATGTGGCATCACTGTTTTCCAGTGGAAATCCCTCCATACGTTCAAGCGCTGGCTCGGAGGCAAGGCCAAAGGCAGGGACTGGGTCTCAGCCTGCCCAGCCCACGGTGTGAGGTGGGTGTCTGGCTCCAGCCCCTCTGTGCCGCATGAGCCCTCTGCCCATGAGCCGGGTCTGCGGACTGGTGGCAGTGGGCAGAGAGCCAGAGCCGCAGGGAGCTTCGCTGCAAGTACTCGCTTCCTTCGCGTCCCGGTACTAGTGTGGAGCCTCCGACACACAGAGGGCATTTCTCAAATGGTTTGAAAGTGGCCCTTCCACCTTTCTGGCTTGTGCATCCCCCAGAACGGCAGTGGCTCAGTTGCTCCTGGCTGCAGAGGGGATGCTAAATCTCCCTCACCTCAGAAGAGACTGAGCTGCTGCTAACAATTAAGAGTAATTTGCAGTTCCCCAGCTGGGGAAAACACAGCATACAGTTCTCTGACAGTCACTAATCCCTTCCCACTCACTGACACCCTACCTCCCAACCTATCTAATATCACCTAACTCATCTAATATTTGCAACCACTTCCGAACCCTTCTGCAATCCCTCCAGCACACCCATGGTTTGCAGAGCTGCTACCGTGTGTGTTTCTCTGAGGCACTTACGCCTCTGTTTGCTCAGTGCCTGTGTCTTTTACACTGAAGCTCTGGCCCAGCCGTTCATGTCACCACACATGAAAGCAGATCAAGGGATAAATAAAACTTCCTTTACTGGATTATCTTTCAAGTTGAGCAGCACTTCTAATGCAGTTGTTGTGCAGAGGCACAGGCAGAGGAACTTTTGCAATGAAAAGGGTGTGGGGAAGCATGGCGGAAGAAGGAGAAGAGACAAAAAGCTGGGGACTACTTAAGCCAGTTGGATCAATCCTGTAGCCAAATGTGAAACCTGAGCCTGTGAAACACGGAATGCCATAAAGGCCTGGACAAGGACTGGACTTCTTGCAGCCACACTGTATGTAGGCCTGTTCTTTACCAACAAAGCTTACAAGCTCAATGTCACCAGCAGCAACACCAACCCATCAAAATGGCTGAAGCCACAGCTGTGGCATCACAGACTTGTTACAAGCTGTGTTGTCACAGAAGTGGAGATGGCTGCTGTCAATTGTTGCCCATTTGATGCCTCTACATTGTGTAAGAGACTCTTGTGTCAGCTCCTGGTGAGCTTTCCCTGCTGGGTGCTTTCTAAATTGCTGTGAAAGGATCAGATGTTCATTCCTATATGCCCTTAGGTCCACAGGTCTTGACAACGTTTGAAGGTCTTTTCCGGGTCTTGCATGTCAAGGTATGTAGTCTATTTGCATGTGTACATCACAGAACAACAGTGATTGAGGTTGGAAGAGACTGCTGGTGGTCATCTGGTCCAAGCCTCCTACTCAAGCAGTAGAGCAGGTTGCCCAGGACCAAGTCCGGATGGCTTTCAAATAGCTGACCCTTCTCTTTGATGTTCCCATCCAGCTGCTTAGGCACTAGAAGCAGCAATGTCTCCCTCAAGTTCTCACTTCTCCTGAAGGTCACCTCTTCAGGAACATGCACTAGCATACTGTGTCACAAATGTGGCACATACTCCCTCAAGCATGAAGAGACTTCATGCAGAATTTTCAGCACTGCTGCATCTCCCTTAAGAGACAGAGCACAAAAGATGATTGAGTCAAAACAATCAGCATCCCAGTTCTCCACCACTCTTTCTCATCAGAGTCAGTGGGGTCACTTGTAAAACCAGCTCTCTGCAGCCTGAGGCTGTAAAATTGGGTGACAAAAATAGAATAGTGCCTGCTCTATTAAGTACGAGGACTTCTACAAGGTGATTTCATGCTCAACAAGCACTCTCTGATAAATCTGTTCTGGGGTAGGAGCCAGCTTGCTGCCTGAAAGAAAGCACCTCAAGTAGCTGCCCTGTCAGGGCACTCCGGTGTCTCCAGCACCTGAGATTCCAGTCCAACATGGGAGAAAAACAGCAGCAGATACCCAAAATGGAGTCCAGTTCAACCAGTGGTTATGCATAAAGAGCCCCAGTATAAAACCGAATTTATAAACTACATAAATAGCTTTCCCCAATCATTCCATGGGCACAGATTTCATAGGGAAGCTACATAGCTGGCACTCTTACTAGCACTACCTGGTACATGATGTGTAACCTGCACAATCTAACAAAGGAATGACATGCAGGTGAGCATGCCTACCTCTCAAGCCCTCCTGGCCCACGCTAAACAAAATATCAGATCTATATCCAGTCAGGCTGGAGGGCTCACAGAACTCACCAGCGTGGCCAACGTGGTGCACAGGGAGAGAGTACATACCATGCATGTCAGAAATGCTGGTTCTGATCACTCAGTCTAGCTGCAGAAATTAGCAAGAATTGAAGAGATGTTTGCAAGTAAGATGAAATTCTAGACAAGCTATAATTGGCAAACCTGAATGAGAACAAGGAGTGAGCTAAGATCTCCTTCACCTGATTAAGTGATGCCTGGAAGTGTTTCAACGACGCTGTAGGAATTTTTAAGTAGCAGCCATATATACTTGTCAAGATTGCTTCATGACAAAAAACAATGCCAAGATTTCTGATCTGCCTGCCACTGAAATAAAATTTTACTCATTCAAAGGCACTTGATCAATTATAAATATAAGGCCTACATCCTTCAGAAGAGCTATACCAGCTGAGGTTTAGCCTGTATTTCCCAGGATCTGGAGTCCCATTTTGTCCTTTGACTATCTACCGGTTCCTAATAATTTCCTCAGTCTGTAGGCTTGCTGCAACAGGAGTGTTTGTGATGTGTAGTTTTTGTATGTATGTACTCTGTATATGTTTTTGTCCCTATTGTTCACTAAAACACAAATTTAAACCCACATTATGCTCCGACATCAGAGGCAAGGGAAGGGAAGAAGGCTTCAGCTGTAGCATGGAGAAGCTCTATAAAGTCTTGGATGTATTTGCCCTCCAGCCAAGCCCACCACCACATACCCCATCGCATCCTGCAATGCTGTCATGGGCCACCGCTGGGCAGAGAAGCCTGTGGCAAGCCCCCTCCTGGAAAGGGCTGTTGCATGAGATGGCTCACTGGGAGCCAGGAGCAGCTGAGCTTTGAGTGTGTCATGGCACTTTCCCTGCCCTCTGGCTTGCGCTCCCCATGGTAGCAGGGGCATGGTGCTCCTCTCCAGCATAGTAAGTGGAAACTGCCTCCTCCCTTCAAAAACAATTGGTACATAACCCATCATCCCTCCATTACCCTTCTCCTCTGCCACCCAGTTCAACTCCCAAGTTCATCTGATCAGCTGGTTAGATTTTCCTTTTTTTTTTTTTAAACCACACTTGAGCCAGCAAATTTAAACCTAGGGATTAATTTTTTTTTTCATAATCTAGAGTGACCAGGAAGACAAATAAGCTGTGGCCTCCATATTGTTGTCATTCAAGAGGGTATTAACATTGTACGCTGTTCCCCCCTTCCACCTCACAGCTGTGTGCAGCCCTGCTCAGCTGTGATTCAGAAACAGACTCAGACTCCTCTCTATTAAATAAGAAAATTATCAGCATTTTATCATGTTCTTTTCCCCAGACTTCCTGTTAGTAGCCAACTAAGAAAAGAGACAGGGCGGGGGGAAGTGAGAGGGGGGTCTTAACATTGCAGAAGTAGAAATCAGCTTTCATAATGACGTCTGATGGCCCAATAATTGATACAATCTCTTAATCCATACACTCTTGTCATGGCAATTAGATCTGTAGTCTAAGCATTTCTGGACTTTTTGCCAGGAAAGAATTGGGAAATTAATGAAGGCAAATTAATTATTTGTCCCCATGGTTTCTGATGTAAGAATACAGCTGTTCTTTACGAGCATAATTCATTATTAATGTCTCCCAAAGCTCAGCTCAGATACATGCCCATGTTCTTCACATGCCACATTTCTGTTCTGATTAAATATCAAATGGTTTTTAAATATCAAAATGGTTTTGCATTTCTGAAATCTGTGCTGAGTTGTGGGAAAAGAAAAACAAGGACTCCTTTTGATCATACACACATGAGTTTTACATGATGACACCATCATTGGCTCGTGTAGAAGTAGTCCCAGTTTACACTTAGGTAAGCGAGGGAAGCTTGATTCTATGCCACGGACTATACCAGTCTGCTACACCACAGCCCAAATGTAGGCTTAGGGAAGTAACTGGGAGTAAAGATAGACCTTTTTGCCAAATTGGGCACCAGACACAGTAATTCAAGTGGATCAATTTCAAAGATCAGGAAATCAAATGTTTATAGCCATTTATTTATTCCTGTCTTTTTCCCCACATGACAATGTAGCCCCACACATCTCATTTAACAAATTCCACAAGACTTGTTTGCCTGACCCCAAAGGGACACTGCAAACTCATCGATTTTCTTTACAAGTTATTGCTCTGGTGAGCGATATATTACCACCTGACAGAGTGTGTCGGGGTGAAAAGAAGTAGCCCACAGTTGAATGCAAGAGGGTTCAGAAACAAGGGAGCAAAAATAATTGAGCTAAAATAATTGAGGAATGAAAGGGGGGGAGGGGGGTGGTGAGGAAATGCCCCACCATGTTCTGCCTTTACCATCTGAGCTCTCTAAGGGCCAATTGTGCAGCCTTGGGAGGGTGCCATGGCAGCACATGAGAAAGAGCAGGGAGCAGCAATGCGGCCACAGCTGGGAGCGGCTCGCCTGCTCAGCTGTATTTACTGAGGGACTGGCTGCAGCTCTAATACAGTGGGGTCAAGTAAGGGGACTGCAGAGAAGGCAAGGGGCTGCTGGCCCTGTAGCTTAATGAGGCTAATTATTCCCTTTCCCACAGAGCTGAGCAGAAGGGCTCAGAAAAGCAATTGTGTTTTGCCTCTTTCTTTCCGAGCAGAGAATGAGGTGCTGCTTAGGTAGCCTGGAGAAGCTGATTATTGCTTTCCTCACAGCGCTCTGCCTAAAGAGGAAGAGCCTTTGCCATCTAAACACAGTGGAAAGAAGAAAGAAAGACACAGGACTCAGAAGTCCAAAGAAATACCCCTATGCTGGTCCTTTTTGCTCAGGATACAGGATCAGCACAGACTTTACAATGTACTGCAGGTGAACTGACATGGCAAATGGGAAATGGGACTTGAATGAAATCCAGAGGATTAGACTGAAGCAAGGAAACTCACGGGAAATTGTTAGAGAAGCTATTGAGGACAATAAGAAGAAAGAGGCATTTGGTAGTAGGAGAGTCAATTGTGTGCCTGGAGAATAGCCATCCTTTTGTAAGGACGGAGCTAACAGAACAGTGATTATGACTGTGCCCGAAGCAAACGTTCATGGTATTACTGAGATGTTTGACAATTTAGTCAGGGGAGCTCAAGATGAGAGTAAAACCTATTAGCACTGTGTGTGCTGCAGAAAAAAGGGAATGAATGGTATCTTATATTTATATCACACCTTTCATCCTGAAGGATCCCAAAGCACTCTGCAAATCACGTATGGAAGTGACTTCTGCCTTTGCTGAAATATGGACGACAGGGGTGAAACATGCCAACTCTTTAAACATCAGAAACCAGCACTGCTGCACAGCAGCTCAGGAAAAAACGCGAGACAGGTAGGCACAAATCAAAACACAAAATAATAATTTGCTAGGCAAGGATGTGGAATAACGGACCAAAAATATGCACTATTTTAGGAAGTCTTCATTATACTAATGCAAAAAGACTGTAATCAGGATCCATGCCTTACTGACTCTGGGTGCTGCACACACACTGTGACAAATAATGGTCTTGCTCCACAGAGTTTCCCAGCAAAGGCACTACATATGAGACTAAAATCCAAGTAAAGAAGTAATCTTGAATTTAGCCCCTTGTTCTCCTACCAGAACAAAATCACTTAAATTCCTTTGAATTTTCTTAACAGAATGCATATATCTATGTACCACTTCTAATGATGTATTTCATTTTAGTTTATTCCTGGATATATTTTTTTAAACACATGTGTTTAAAGGAGGAGAGAACAGATGAAGAGGATCTGCTTTCTTCCTAAAAAGGAGGAGGACAATTCATGAGGTTTGATCCATCAGTTTCATGTCATATTTGTCCTATTCAATTACTGAAGTATCATGGGCACCCAAACTGCATGTTAGGTATAAGCCACTAGCTACAGATGTGCAGTTCCTGTAGCTTCACATGCTAATAATCTTCACTTTTTAAACAGCCTTGCAAAACTAGTGCATATTTTACAAGCTCAGGCATTAAATTTTCCCTTCCCATTTTATCATAATGATGTACGAGAATATTTAGCAAGGTTTTATTTGCTGTGGGAAAGAGAGGCAGCATTTTCTAGGTCATTTTAAGAATTTCTTTAGGCAGTGAGGAATTACGGGTAAAAAAGGCATAGTGGTGACAAGTGAGTTGATGTTAATCATAATCCCTATGTAGGTGTCTTTATGAAAAAGTGTGGGACAGCTGATAAATGCAGCAGCTTTTATCTACATCCCATTAAACTCTTAAAATGCAATAAAGGTCCAAGCCAATCTTGTTTTCTATTTCCCCATGTTAAGATGCAAATTAACACAAGTTCTGCGGAAGCAAAACTCCCTGGCCAAAGCGTACAAGGCATTTAAAGTTGTGGGAAATGTAATTTTGAACACGAAAGGCATAAAAACCTCATACTTATTGAAATTAAAACTGGAAAATTCCACTTCTATTTATTAATTGCAATAATTAAAGAAAGCGCTTAATACAGTTCTAACATTTTGTAGTATCAGCAACATGGGGTTTTTTTGCCTGTAGATGGTGCAGTAGGGCAGCAAAGTCACTGAGTTTTTCTTTAAATAAAGATTAAATAGGGTTTGAAAGCTAGTCATTACCAGATGTTCATAGTTTAGAAACATTTGTCGAGTTTAAAATTTGTAGCAAGATTTCCACCCAACACAAAAATGTCAAGGAAAGTCCAGAAAATAAAGAAAATGCTGTTTGGTTATATAATGGGTTTTTTTAATTAACGATGTGCTTTTCATTTCTTTCATATAGCAATGGCAGTGTGCTTATTCAAACAGGCTTTGGGCACCAATCCAAAAAAAACCCCCACAATTACCAGGGTTAAAAGAGGCAATGTCCTGACCCTTCTCCATAAGCAGGAAATGGACTTTCAGGACCTTAGTCTGTCTTACACCCGAGGGACTGACCAAATCAATGGTGTTAAGCGCAAGAGAACTTTTTTTTTTTTTTAAATTTTCTGTGTTAACCACCTTGATCCTGAGTAACACAAACTCAGGGATAAACCTACAACTCACTAATTCCACAAGAAATAGGTTAACATGAAAGCAGCAGCATGTTGATACAGCTACATTAAAAAAATAAATTAAAAAGTTAAGAGGCAAACAGCAATATTAGTATTTGCACTGCCCCAGTAGTGCTGTGACTGCTCTATTGCATACCGTAAAATCAGCTGCTGGTCAGAAAAACACTTGTGCAGAATTGCTTTTTGAATCTAGTATTATCGTCTCTCTACATGAGCAGGTTGAATTGACAATGGATTCTTGGGAGTTTCTAGGCTAGAAATGATGGATGAATTTCAGGTGCAAGCTTGCATCCAAGTTTGAATGCAAACACTGGGGAGAGGAGGGGGTACGGCCAGACCCAGTAGAGTCTGGCTTGTAATGTTGTGAAACTCATGTGCTGTCATGACAGTAGGTGATTTGCTGACAAAAAAAATCATCAGCTGGTATGCAGGCAACACCCGAAGTTCATTTTTGCTGAGTTCTTCTCAGTCCAAAGCCTTCTGCAGTTGTGCACTATTGCTTTTTTTATTTATTTGGAAATATAATTCCTTATTTACTGAGGCAGTTTTGCTGCCTCACTTGCATTGCTGTTTAGTCCAGTATCTTTTGGAAAATCCTGGTAAATCAGCTTATGTCCAGTCAAGACAAAAGACCTCCATCCCCTCAATCTGAGATGGGGCGGCCAAATAGGCAGGCTGTCTAAGGATTTTAGAGGACAACAGATGCCAAAACATGGGCATGCATGAGACTCCAGGGCCAAAGCAAGATTCAGAAGGAGGAAGACCCAGGAGAGGCCCTAAAAATGGCCACCCCTCCCAAAAGAAATCCAAGAAGCCATGAATGCCACACCAAGGAACTTTTTCAGAGATGTAAGGAAAAAGAATAAATAGGGTCTATTGTCAGAGAGCCCCTTCCCTACGGAGCTTTGTGGTGTTGTGGATAACCACACTGGGTGCAGCTAGGAAGAGGATGATGAAGAAGTGACTTTGCGGGCCTGCAGACAATGTGTATACCACACACAGACAAAACCTCACAAAAGCAGAGGAGGACCTTGAACACAGAGCATGACATGGAGCTCTGCCAGGCTGAACATACCCTGAGATGAGAGCTGAGAACTCCTTTTTGGGTTCAGTACCAACCCTAAAAGTGACCCTCTGTATGACTTCAGCCATGAAGGCTTACAACTCAAGGCCAAATTTCACCATGTTTTGATGGTAACAGATCCTAATGATGCTAATGGGAGTGACTCTATTGTATTTGCTGTCTGAAGTCAACTTGCTGCAAGTGCCAAATCAATGAAGGCTATGGCACTTTGCCACTTGTCTCTGATGAGTTTACTCCACAGCCTATTTCTCCCTATAGTGGTATTAAGTAGGCACAACTCCACTGAAGCCGGTAGTTTTACTGCTATAAAGCCAATGTGAGATCATAATCAGAGTTCTGATGTGTAACTTCAATAGGATTTTGCTTCATCCCTGAATTTGTCTTTTCATGCCTTTCTCTTATGTAAATGAGCTTTAACAATGCTTATGACTATCAAACAAAGTATTTAATTACTGGAATTTTTAAAGCCCCTTGAGATCTTGGAAGGGAAGATACTCTGTAACGACAAAGTAATGTACAGAACCACTGAATCACAGGGTGGCTGAGGTTGGTAGGGACCTCTCAAGATTATGTAGTCCAACCCCTGCTCAAGCAGGGTCAGCCAAGGCAGGTTGCCCAGGTCCGTGTCTGGTCAGGTTTTGAACATCTCCAAGGACAGAGACTCCACAACCTCTCTGGGCAACCTGTGCCAGTGTTCCGCCACCCTGACAGGGAAAAAAAGTGTTTTCTTATGTTCAGATGGAATTTCATGTGTTTCAGTTTGTGCTTGTTGCTTCTCATTCTGCCTGTGGGCACCACTGAGGAGGGGCTGGCTCTGTACACAAAGCTCTGTAGCAGCAACAGAATACCTGTTACATCTTGTGAGATGGCTTAAAATTTCCATGGAGAGAATCTCACTTTCTTTTATAGTATGTGGGACTTGGATGTAATTTACAGAAATATCAGTTCATAATGGATAGTATATAACAGGTTTTGTTCCATTTAAATAAAATCTACAGACCTTTTCAATAACAGCAAAGTCCTGTAGCAAACTAAACTGGACCAGTGCATGGCCATAAGCTCTACCCTGCGATGGTCCGTACTCTTTAATCAGTGTCACGCTCCCTTGGACAACCCAGACGACTAGCACTCCACCAGGTAGTCTGAGGATAGTTCAGGGAACAGCATCAGACTGTTTCCAATATGCAGTCTGAGTGAAACCCCTTGAAGCTCACATATGGCATCTAAATGGATGCTACGTGTGAGCAACACTCTGTCCTTTGCCTTGCAGGGACAGAGATTGAGCTTGGTCCATTTTATTTATCAGCACAGAGAGACTCTAAACATATTTCATAAGCCAAGGAAGGTCAGAGTCTCAATTATTCATTGCTGTGATTACTTATAATTAGCATTTGAAATCTGTTGAAATCAAATGGGAATGGATACTGTCACTCCTAAGTAAACTGTGCCTTGAATGAGAGGTTGTCCTACTGAATTCAGTGTGGGCCTGGGATTCAGCTTATGATTAGTGGTCTACCCTAAGACCTTTGAATTTAGTGAAAATACTTATAGCGTACGAGTCTCTTCATAACAAGTGATCTTCACGCATGTGGCTGAAGTCTGCTTGACACAGCTGTGTAAGTCAGGGGTGTCAGCCCCACTCCTCCCATTTCTGGTGGCTATCAAGGCCAGCAAAAGCCCTAGTGTAGATGCTGTAATACTAGTGATAGTTCAGAGAAACCCCCTTATCTCCACAACCAAAAGAAATCTTCTGCTTGCATTTGCAGCGTTTGCCGAGTTAGGTCTCTTGATCCATCTACTGGGAAAAGCTATTCAGTGTAGACAAGGCCCAGATTCAAACAGGACACTAAAAGTGATTTAAATTTCTCATAAGGAAAACAAGGCTCTTTTCCCAAACATACTGCTTCTCCTTAACAGTGAAAGATCTTCGTTGCACATGTCCTGCAGCATGTTGTTCTTTCCAGATACAGGATTTTGCTGGGAAGTTGTGACACACAGTTTGCAGGAGCACTTGCCAGCTGAGCAATGCTTTCACTACTGCTCACCACACTCCTTAAACATGCATGCTAATTATATTACAGGCTCTCTGTATGGAGCTATATGAAGCTATAGTGTTTTCCTAGGAGCCACAGTGAAGGAGTCAGCATGTGCCTTCAGTTGTGTCAGCTGTGCATCTGCTGAGTTTCTGCTGATAAATAATGACAACCTCATTAAGCATTCACCCTAGAGGTGTTTCTGGTGCTCAGAAGTGCTCATACTTTAAGGTTATCACTGAATGTCTTTTTCAGCACCAAGGAGTTGGTTAGGAAAGTGTTCTTATTTAAATTAGAAGAAAACTGAGCATGGATAAAAAGGGGTGTTTTTAATGCCTCATACAATTAACATGATACACCACAAATGGCCGACCTCCAGCTGAACTTCATGTCACTGATCATAACCCTTTAAGCACAGAAGTTCAGTCAGTTTTCAGTCCACTTCATTGTCCTGTTAGCTAGTTTGCACTTCAATTTGTCTATGAAGATGTTACAGGAGTCTGCCAAAAGCCTTGCCAAAGTCAAAATAAACAACATCCATTGCTCTCCCCTCATCCACCAAACTAGCCATTTCATCGTAGAAGGTAATCAGCTTAGCTGAGCATGATTTTGTCTTCATAAATTCATGCCAACTACTTCCAGTCACCTCCTTGTCCTTCATGCACTTGGAAGTGGTTTCCAGGATTATTTGCTCCATCACTTTCCCAGGCATCGAAGTGAGGCTGACTGGCCTACAGTTCCCTGGTACTTCCTCCTTCTTGCTCTTCTGAAGGAGAGGACTGATATTTGCTTTTCCTAGTCCTCGGGAAGCCTTGCCTCTTTCCCCCCTGCAGCCTGACCCTGCTCTTCTGAGGGTAAGTCTTCATTGCTCCTGACTTTCCCATGGGTCTCAGAGGCCTGGGATTCCTGAGGTAAATCTTACCAGAGAAGACCAAGGTGAAGATGCCAGTGAGTACCTCTGCCTCTTCCATGTCTTTTGTCACCAAATCCCATTGGTGAACTCATTTTTATTATGAAATACAGCAGCATTTACAATGATATTAACAGGATGAAAATCACAAGGACAACAATAACTCTTAGATAAGCATAGGCTGAAGTCAGCTAGATACTTCTTGAGACATGGTAATAACTATTTGCATTATTATGACCACTTCTTCGTCTTCTCACAAACACCAAGTGCAGGAAACTGTTGGAAGACCTATGAAGCTACAGTGGCATTGCTCTTTTCAGCTATAGTGACTGGTAAGTTCTCTTCTGAGTGCATTGTTCCATCTGGTTTTAAGTATAAATACAAAACAATGAAGTAGAGAAAAGAACAGCTCTGAAAGAAAGCAGCTGGAATAATTTACATATGCTAATTTCTGAAATCAGTGATAGCTCATTTGCACTTGCAGGATAAATACCAAAACTGCATACAGCCTAGCTGAACAGCTCTTTCTTCCATAGCACAAAGAGATAATATGGGATCACTGCAGGTGTACAGAGGAATAGCAAAGATACCTAATGAGGTGATCTTCATTTCTGGCTATGATCTTAATGTAACTACTGATCATGTCCTTTCTGGTGTTCATACTTCAGAAAGGACACTGAAAAAGACAGAGGTGGTTCAGCAACCCATTTTAATTTATTGTTAAAGTTGCCACTGTTGGTACGTGTACATGGGGAAAATATTGGGTATTAGTAGATACTGTAATCTGCAGAAAAATAGCACGGTGAGTTCTGTGAGTGGAAACTAAAAGTAAAATACTGGAAACAAGAAACAGCATCAGGCATGGATTTTCTGGGGCTTACAAGTATCACTGCTAGCCTCCATCTCCTACTCCTCACAACAGTGCTGACCTTTTGCATTCACAGTGCAGCGCAGTGGCTTCTTTCTTTCTTCCCAGCATCACATGCCTGCCATGAGGGCAAAGAGAAGACATGGTGCCAGGCACAGACAGAAGGCATTTGTTTTTTCTCCATTCTTAATCCTCTGCTACAGGCATGCCACTTTCACAGAACCCATTCTCATCAGTACTCTCTGCTCCGGAACAAAATGTTAATTTATTACTGAACAGTAAATGGTGGGAGATGTGGCTATCTGAAGGATAAATGTTAGTAGTTCTGTTATATTGTTGAATCCAGTGGAGAAACCACCAAGTGAATGGCCTCTGTTATGCAGATGAGACTAATTATAAAGAGCTCTGTTTCACCTGAATATTTCTGTGGGAAATACCCACAGTGGCAAGGCTCTCCTGGAACATCACCTGGAGTTCTGAAGGCTTCCTGGAAGCCAGATCCAAGGCCTCTCAACCAGGACATTCAAAACTGCAAGCACTCAAATACCCTGCCTGCTGTGTAAAGCCCAGGCCTCATGCTTGGCGATACTGAATTATCTGGGACACTCGGGCAAAGATGTGTACAAGAGCTCTGCTGGAGGCAGGGTGTTGACCAGATGCATGCAACTTTCAGATAAAGAAGACAGCACTACCGCATCCTGCAATGTGTCTGAGGAAGGGAAGCCAGCCATGATCCTCCTGTGCTTTGGTTTTCGGTCACTGACAAGGCTTAGCTCATGTGTCTTCCAAAGAAGTCTGAATCTTATAACCCACTGACTTCATAATTAAACAGACTTTAAGGCTCAAAACTCCTGTGAAAGCCATCTCATATGATACCTGATCACCTTGCATCGATCTGTGTGCCAGCAGATGTAGATGGACCCAGCACACGTAATTCTGTTGCCATGGGGGTTTTGCGACTGCATGTTGAACAGTGGCTAGCCATTGAAAATGGATCATAGTCACAAATTGGGTTCCTCTATGCTACGGAGGGCAGAAAAGAAGCTCCCTGTTACTTCTCTACGTGGACTAAAAAAGGAAACTACTGCGCAGAAGCAACTTCAGGTGGCCGGTGCTGTGACCGCTCTCCTATGACCAACCAGCTGCACGTTTCTCAACGTTTCTAACGCCGAAACCGCCCTTTGCTCTGTAGTCAGCTGCGGAACCAGCTCGGAGGGTCCCAGGAGCAGGGCAACACTCGGTTTTACCAGAAAGATGACGGGCAGGGAGGGGGCCAGGCTTGGGCTCAGAGCGGAGCGCCCCGGAACGTCGGATTTCCACCAGAGCCCGGGGAGACCTTTTAGAAGGCCCAGGCTGGCCTTTTGTAAGGCCGGAGGCACAAAAGTTTGGGCCGTGCGGCAGCCGCCCTAAAAAACGGCGGGGAGCGCCGGCAGCCCTCATCGGTGCGGCCGCCTCAGGCCCGCCCCCGCGCCGGGCGGCGGTTGGTCGCCAACCGTCGGTCCGCAACCGTCGCCCGGGGAGAGGGGGCGGGCAAGATGTCGGCTCAGCGCCTCAGCGGCCGCCCGTCGCCGGCGGGCTCCCACACCCGGCCGCTCGGTCACATGGAGGCGCCATTTCCTCTGCCCTTGCTTTGCCCTTAAGGCCGCCCTGCTGCTGCTGCCGCCGCCGATACCCGCGCTTCGCCCCGCACCGGGCGGCTGCCGGCGGGCGCCGCGTCCCCGTCTCCCCCCCCCCCAACCCACAGAACGCCCAGCCCGGCGGAGAAGCTGGGGGGGTGGCTACGGCGGGAGAAGGGGCAGGGGAGGGGGCGGCCGGCTACTCAGCTAAAAACAACCCTCTCCTAATAAAGCGATGGGGCCCGGGCCGCGGCGCCGCGCTCCCCGCGCCCTATAAATACGCTCCGTGCGCGGCCCGCAGGCTTTGGCCGGCGCGGCTCTGCAGGCGGCGCGGTGCAGCCGAGCGGAGCGAGAGCGCAGCGGGGCCGGCGCTGCTGCCGCCGCCGCCGCCAGGAGAGCCCGGGCCCCCGCACCCCAGCAAGATGCCCCGGGTAGACGCAGACCTCAAACTGGACTTTAAAGATGTCCTGCTCAGACCTAAAAGAAGCAGCCTCAAAAGCAGATCAGAGGTGGGGGCATTCAAAGCCAGCATGCTTTTTCTCTGCGTTCTCAGCGCCTAACTTCCTTACCCCGTCCTTCCCTCCCTGCTTTATTTTTATTCCCCAGTCTAACGTAGCAATGCCCTCCCCCATCGAAACGCCTTTTACGTGGCGGGGGGGGGGGGGGATGCCGCTGCTCCTAGGAGGAGGGGGCCGGGGTTACGGACCCCGCGGCGTGTGTGTCCCCCCCCTCGGTGAGGCGAGCCCCGGCGGCGGAGGAGGCGGCGGCGGGCGCTGCGAGCCGGTGCCGCGCTGTCCTCCCCCGCTCCTCAACAAAAATAAAAATAAAAAAAGCGGAGGGGGTGGGGTGGGGGAAGGATTGTTTGCTCCTAACAGGTGCCTCTGCGGATTTCTGCGGCGCTGAGCGGGGGGTGACCTCCGGTTTCCGCGGGGGCTGCCTGCTGTAGGGGCAGCGGGACACCGACAGCTCTGCCAGCCCCTCTCCCGGGAGGGGGGGGGGGTGTGTCCGGTTACGCGCCCCGCGGCTTGAGCCGGCAGTGCTGTTCCCGAGGAACCGACATGCTCTTTTAAAAAAAAACAGCGGTAGTGAAAAACAACCGGCGAAGATGCTGGGGGAGCGCTTCCGACGGCAGAGGGTGCCCGGGGCTGGGATCCCACCCTGGGGCGTTTCAGCCTGGCTTATGTTAACCCCCACCACCCGCCTCCCGCTGCTGCTGCTTCGTGACCTGCGTGGGCAGAGCCCCGCCGTGTGTCCCCCCCCCGGCCCCACAGCCAAGGCTGCCCGGGGCTCTGCGTCCCTTTAGCTGGGTGTTGCTGTAGTTATTTCTCAGCAGGGATCGGGAAAGACCCCAGGAAATCCCATCAGGATTGCCTGTACAAAAAAAGATGGCTGCCTCAGGATTGAAGGTGCCTTCTCGTTTACCTCACGTAACCCCAAGGTTAACAAAGGATTTAGTTTGACTAATGAAGGAATTACGTTGTGCTGGGGGATGGAAAGAGGATTAAGCTTTTCTCCAGGGGAAGCGGAGTTGTGAGAGAGAGACCGAGACAAATCAAGTGAGGTGAAAAGACACGACTGGAAAGGGAAGCGGGGCGGCCACTTTTATTAGGGGCCTATGGCCAGGTATTTTGACGGCAACAACGAAGCACAACTTTTTTGCCATTATGAAGGTGTAAGATTGGAGAGGCCCTCTCAGTCAAAAGCTAACCTTAGGCTAGTCCGTTTTAATTTACAAAGAATGGTGTCCCGGCTGAGTAACTCCTCAGTGTGTGCAATTACTGCTCATAAGGGTCTGTAGGCCCTTTCCAGCCGTTTGCTTGGGGACCTGTGGTCCTTCTTTAAAATTCACTGTGCTGGCCTGGCAAACAGGTGGAGCTGCGCGCCACCGAGTGACACATGGTTCCTTCAAGTGCGGTGTTTTGTATATTTAGCTGCATGCAGGCTGTGGAGAGGAGGGCTGCTGGGAAGGGAAAACGATAGGAGGAACATGAGCTGATATGGCAGGGTTGTAAAGGGTGGCTATGATGAACTGTTAAAAACATTTCACATGAGGAAAAAGTGCATGTCATGAGGGGGGTCAGTGAAAACTGATGAAGGTTAAGAAATTGGACACCATCACTGAGGCTGTAGCAACAGGAATAAACAGTGTCTGTGAGAGCCAGATCTGAAATGGACAGCCCCGGTCTGCTTCAAAACAAGAATATAAATAAATAGTTCTGGCAGAGGAACAGAGGCAGCATACTACAGTGCCTGTTACCCAGCAAGCTGCTGCTTTGAAGCTTATATCAGCAAGCGTCTGCTGCTCTGGTGTGAATACCTCCTTTTGCGCAAGGATAGCTTTTTACGCAGTAACTAGGATTAAGTCAGCTTCTTAGAGAGACAGTTTGGGCTGTTTGCAGCTCTTCTTGTAGGTCTGCTATGTTGGTACTTGTTTTTGATTCCTTGCACTGTCTTCATTTTCCATGATTGCTTCCTCTTTTTGAAAATATACCAGAAAATTTGAAGCTTGAATTCAAGTGTCAAAACTGGTTAAAGCGTTGATTGGACTGGGAGCAGCATTATCTGTCTGTGGGGTCTCGGTACTCACATAGCCTGCTGTTCTTGCCTTTGCTGGACCTTGCTCTGCAGGCAGTCCATTTTAAGTTCACCAGACAAGTGTCCTGTAGGAAGTCTAGTCATTAATTTAAATTTATAAATTCAAATAAGTCCAGGGAGCTTTAACAGAACAGCCAATGTCCTCCTACTTTCATATGTCGAAGGTCTAGGCAGGAGTTATAAAATACATTTCATGATTTTCTTTCTAAAGAAACTTTTACTGTTGTTGAGTGATGGTGAGCAATCCTGGAGTAAGAAGTTATTTTCTCATAATGCATAGAACAATAAGCTATAAATTTGTTGTTACTGCTCAGGAAAGAGACAAAGAGATGGTCGGAAGTGCTACTAGAGGAACTAGGGAAAACAAGTTAGCTTTGTGATGCTCCTCGGTATGTTCATCGTAAGTACACGGTTCTGGTGATCCCTTCACAAAACCAGCATAATATGCTAAAATAGATACAGAGAATGGCAGCCAGGATGATCAGCAGTATCGACTGATTTCCACATGAGGAAAAACCTAAACATACTAGGACTATTCAGTATGGAGAAGAAGCAGCTGTGGAGGATATGCTAGAAGTCTACGAAGTGAGGAGTGGAATGGAAAAGGTGAAACTGAGAAGTGGCTGTTGATTGTCTCTCACAAAACAAGAAGTAGGAAGCACTGAATGTCATTATCAAGCAAAAGTCATAGTTTTTATGCAATGTATAATTCATCTTTGGAATTTATTGCTGTGGGGTATTGCAGAGGCTAAAGGTGTGAAGGATTAAAAAAATTACAAGGCAAGTTCTTTGTACATGAGTGGCTATTTAGCACAATGTATCGGAGGAGACCTTTGTCTTTGAAGGTCTCTAAACATCAGCTGCTTGGGACCCTGGAAGGTAGGCTAGGGAAAGTGTCTTTCAGAATTTGTCTCATTATTATCTTCCCTTGTATTGGGTTTGCATGGCAAGGTTTTGGTAGCTGGGGGGTTACAGGGGTGGCTTCTGTGAGAAACTGCTAGAAGCTTCCCCTATGCTGATAGAGCCAGTGCCAGCCGGCTCCAAGAGGGACCCATCACTGACCAGGGCTGAGCCCATTCGCAACAGTGGTAGTGCCTCTGGGATGATGTATTTAAGAAGGGGAAAAAGTTGCTGCACAATAGAAACTTCAGCTGAGAGAGGAGTGAGAATATGTGACAGCAACAGCCCTGCAGACCCCCAGGTCAGTGCAGAACGAGGGGGAGGAGATGCTCCAGGCGCCGGAGCAGAGATTCCCATGCAGCCTGTGGTGAAGACCATGGTGAGGCAGGCTGTCCCCCTGAAGCCCATGGAGGTCCACGGTGGAGCACATACCCACCTGCAGTCTGTGGAGGACCCCACACTGGAGCCGGTGGATGCCTGAAGGAGGCTGTGACCCCGTGGGAAGCCCGCGCTGGAGCAGTCTCCTGGCAGGACCTACAGACCTGTGGAGACAGAAGCCGATGGTGGAGCAGGTTTTCTGGCAGGACTTGTGACCCCGCAGGGGACCCATGCTGGAGCAGTCTGTGCCTGAAGGACTGCAGCCCGTGGAAGGGACCCATGCTGGAGCAGTTTGTGAAGAACTGCAGCCGGTGGGAAGGACTCATGTTGGAGAAATTTGTGGAGAACTATCTCCCGTGGGAGGCACCCCATGCTGGAGCAGGGGAAGAGTGTGAGGAGTCCTGCTCTTGAGGAGGAAGGAGCAGCAGAGTCAATGTGTGATGAACTGACCCCAACTCCCATTCCCTGTCCCCCTGCGCCGCTGCAGGGGGAGGAGGTAGAGAATTTGGGACTGAAGTTGTGCTGGGGAAGAAGAGAGGGGTAGGAGGAAGGTGTTCTGATTTGGGTTTATTTCTCATTACCCTACGCTGACATGATTGGTAATAAGTTAGTTTTGCCCAAGTCGAGTCCGTTTTGCCCATTATGGTAATTGATGAGTGATCTCTCCCTGTCCTTACCTCCACCCATGAGCCTTTCATTGTATTTTCTCTCCCCTGTCCAGCTGAGGGGGGCAGTGATAGAGTGGCTTTGGTGGGCACCTGGTGTCCAGCCAGGGTCAACCCACCACATCCCTTCCCACACATCTGGTACTGGCTGTTTGGAAAACTAGGACACCACATAAACATCTCCAACCCAGTGTGCCATTTCTCCTGTTCTTATAGAACAAAAGCCTCATTAGGGGAAGCCCTGCAATTATTCTTCATAAATGCCTGCAGTTACAGTATTATCAGTTGTGTGGATAATTGCATGAGATCCATCTGGCTGGCTGGCTAAAGGAAGTCATATATGAGAAGTTGCAGTAAGTGGAGGTGAGAATTGCTGAAAGAGTATCGGCCTTGTGTTCCCTGCATAGCTTTGCATCTTGCGTCAGTCTTTTTGTAATCATACTTTTCTTCTCTACTTTCTTAAGGTTGTTTGAAAGAGATGTTTTTCCTCCATAAAACTGTAAAACAGTGGTTCTGGTACTATTGTCTGTGTAGAACTGGTTGTGTGATACTGTGTCTTTTTTTCCTTGGTTCTAGTTAATAAATTGCATTAGAAGGGAGTAAAATACATTGAATTTTCATATTTACTTCATACCTGTCTTCTTCATACTATTCTCTCATGTTAGCTGCAGCTGAAATTCCATAAGAATGTTAGGTCATCAGTGATGGGTGGAGAATTAGGCCTTTGTGATAGTAAATGGGAAGAAGGGTGAGTCTCCATTAAGATGTATCTTAGCTTGTTCACCAAAGTGACCCTTCCTTTATGAGCTTATACAAAAATGAGAACTTGTTTCATAATATAGCACTGAGGCACCAAGTTCTTTCTGTTGTACAGATCAGTAGTAAACCTCTTACCATATTAATCAATCAGAATGTAGCCAGCAATATGACAGCGCTCAAAATATGTTGTAAATAAATAATCGAAGTCCTACATTTTTTATATTGCTTCCTTTCTGGTGACAGATTTCAGTTCAGGTCAGGTCTCTGAGTGTTCCTGGATTAAAGCTGAAGTGAGGAGTAATGAAAACTATGAAAGAGCATTCATTTTCACTGTTACTAAAGAGACTAACCTAGTATCTTACAGTTATACATTTCTTAGAGGGTTTTTTTTCCCCTTTTGAAAGATGCTAAGTAGACCAGTGGGAACTGATCTAAATTTGATATTACCTCTTGTAAATGTAAGGAACAAAATGCCTGATGTTACCATGATCATTTGAGGATGCTGAAGAATAAATAACTTTGAAGATGAGGGCTGACACAATTGTAGGAAATTAATTTAGAAACTAGCAGCCTCATGGTTTAATAAGCCAGGGTGTGATTGTTCATATTGTATGACAAGAGTGCTGGTACCATAGCCAAAAGTAAGAGCTTGCTTTATTATACTGTCATTTACATTAAAGATTGGGACAAAGTCTTTTATGCCTTGGAGACAGAGGGAGTTCCAGTTCTGACTTCTGTGGAGTCAACTAAGCTACAGTCCTCATTGTCCTTTCTTTCCTTCCTAACCCCTTCTGACTTGTTCCTTTTTTAAAATTTTGATTCTCTGTTTCTTTAGCAAGAACTCTCTTTAACACAGAAAACATTATTTTACTTTTATATTTTCTTTCTTATTTGGAAGGCAGAAGTTGTAACAAAATAAATAAATAAATAAGGTAATAGTGGAATGATAGGAGGAAGAATGGGAAATATGAGGAAAATTAAGAAGCAGGGTCCAGACCTGCTGTATCTGAAGTCAGTGGCAAAACTCTTGTTAGGTTGCAATCAATTACTTAAAACAATGTGTGTCTGTCTATTCATTGCAGGTCGACCTCACGCGCACCTTCACCTTCCGCAACTCCAAGCAAACATACACAGGAATTCCCATTATAGTAGCAAACATGGACACTGTGGGGACATTTGAAATGGCCATAGTTATGGCAAAAGTAAGTTTTGATTCTCATTTCTGCAACAACTGGGAAGCGACTGGGTGACAGTGACCAGCCTTTGTTAATCTTTAGCCATGTTTGTTGGAGAACAGGGGGGAATGAGTTAAAAACTCCAGAACAAGAAGGTGTGATTTCACTGCAAAGCAGCTGTGCTTTTATGCAATACAGTTATCAGAGACGGAGCTTCAGATATAAGATAGTTTCAGTGGAGATGCTTACTGGGAAGCTTCCATCTTGGGTGTAGCTCAGTTTCAGGTAGAGCTTCTAGAGCTTAGTTTTGAGGTCTATATTGTGCTCCTTTCCAGAAAAAAATTATTAGCTGACAACAGTTTTGAAAGTGTAGGTTACTGGATAAAACTGCAGCAGTCAGAAGTCACTAGTTAATTAGCCTCTGGCCTCAAGGCTTACCTTAATTTCTTGCAGTGCTTACATATTCAAAATATTGATCATAACTTCATGAAACACATCAGAAACCTGATCCTGAAAGGTAGGCTAAGTACACTAAGTTACTTTTGAAGAGCCTTTTGGAGTTGCCTGGTCTGTTACTTGCTGTTACTGTCTCTTTCAAGCAGGATGAGCCTATACTTAAAATGGGAATTTCTGATATCTTGTTATTCTGCAGCTGAGGGAAAGATGACTAACTTGGACATTAATATCAGTTTTCTTATTTTCGCTAGCATGCAATGTTCACTGCAATTCACAAGCATTATTCTCTGGAAGAATGGAAACTGTTTGCTGCCAATCACCCAGAATGCCTTGAGGTACATTTTCGTACTGTAAATTATTATGGTTTATTGCTTTGTTCTGAACTCACATACACTGGAGTCTCTTGGGAGTACTGTTGTCAAGTGAGGGTTTGGGGAATGAAGATATTTGCTGTTCTTAAATGCATCAAGGGAAGTGGCTTGTCCTGGTTTAAAAAGAATAGCTATGTGAGTCCATTATGAAAGTGCTTGTATTAAGATGCAAAAAAAGCAAACTTTATATATGCCTGGAATGGAAACGGAGAAGTATCCTGAATAAAGAAGAAGAAAATACTTGGGAATAGGTCCAACTGCTGTGCTTCTGTTGCTGTTGGGGGCTGTGGTAGTGCTGGTGAGAGAGAAGCCCAAGACCATAAATGCTAATAGCCTTGAGTAACCCAACCACAAGCTGGCCCTGCACATCCTCATGCTAGGCAGTCTTTGCTATCAGGTGTGCAAGCCGACCCAGAGCCTGTGGGCTGGAGGGGCCCAGGTGCTGGGCCCAAGCAGGGATGAGCATTGAAAGTTGTGAGAGCATGTGTCCTTCATTTACCTCCTTGCACTAGAGCTCACACTGTGCTACTAGTAGCTGTGCTGCCCCACTTGTTCACAGGGTCCTAGCCTGAACCATTACAGGGAAACACCATTTAGTAAATTTAAACATTGACTTAAGTTCCAACTTTTTCATATCCAGATTTCTGTGTTCTTCTGGCAGACCTCTACACCAGAAAGGCAGTATAAGAGCGTGCCTGGCTGCTTCCCCTCCTCCTCAGAGTTCAGTGTAGTTTTGAAACTTTTTCTGTATACAAAAGAATACCGCACAGCTGTATTGTATCTTTACCTGTGGCATATTTTAGAATTATATTATAAAGACTATTGATAACAGTATTGTCCGAAAGCCAGCCTATCACTCAGGTTCATCAGCGTTGCTTATATGCCACTATAAATACTGACTTGCTCTGTGACCTTGGATCTCTGCAGAGGTTTTGTGGGCCAACAGCTGTGGAAACTGTTTTTCTATTGGAAAGAACTCAGAGGAAGACAAAGGAGGAAATCTGATTGTTTTCAATGGTAGCTGACCCTGCTTAAGCAAGGGGGTTGGACTACACAATCTCCAGAGGTCCCTTCCAAACTTGACTATTCTATGATTCTGTAGATCAACGGAGTGTTTGATGAACTTAAAGACCCAGATTCCACTCTCTGACAGTGCCCCAAATTTTGCCACTCTGCCTTCCTGGAAATACACCAAGTTAGGGCTTCTTCTGTGTTTGTGTTAATAAGAGTATGGCTGAGCCTTCATCCTTCTCAGGTGATTTTATTTGCCTATGAGAAACCACTTGTGAATGAAAAGCTCATAAAATGCTAATTTTGCTTTATTTTAGAGCCTTTAAACAAAACAGAAGTAACAGATTGATATTCCCGGGAAGGTATTTATTTCATATTATACAGTATGATTTTCACTAGTTTCCAGCACAAGTCCTCCCAAGATGATGCAGAAAAGGACATACAACATGTGTGTTTATCCCAGTTTTTACAAACTACTGCTCCCTTTTGTTCTCCCTGTCTTTCTAGCACGTAGCAGCAAGCTCAGGTAGTGGAAAAGCTGATTTGGACAAGTTAACAAGTATTCTAGAGGCCATTCCATCTATCAGATACATCTGCCTAGATGTGGCAAACGGCTATTCAGAGCACTTTGTGAAGTTTGTGAAGTCTGTCCGTGCCCTGTTCCCACATCACACCATTATGGTAAGTGTGTAGAAAGGGTAGAGGGGGGGTGTGGGAATTCTGTCCAGGAACAGGGCCCAAAGTTTTGTTGGTAGGCATCAGAAGCTCTGTGGTAGCTCCATCAATTTCTGAGTCCCCATGTAAAAAAAGGAAAGAAAGAAGGAAAGAAAAGTCTGACTCAAACTTCTTGTCTTCTAGACAAATACATGGGGACAGATACCCTTCTGAGAATATAGAGGGCAGCCCTATTCATCTACTCTTTCAGTTCAGCAAGATGCTGACTCTGAGCCAAATGGCGACTGTTTAGTAACGTGTTGGGATTGTCAGTCTTCCATTGCTGATAATTTCTGTGGGAATGTTCAATGTGTGCTCTGATACAGCACTTTGGTGTTGGCATGGCAGGCTGGGTGGATCCAATTTTTTTCCTACTCACATCCTCCTTCCCACACCAGATGTGACCTCTAATCATAAAGTGCGTACATTTATTTTGGTGATTCCAAGCTGAAGGTTTGCTGCGGGAATGTGCCGACGTTTCTGGCCAATTGAGGCCAATGGCTGTTTCCATCTATTAGATCACTATGAAGACAGCTGAATGTAGACTAATCCTTGCCTATGATAAGAATCATAGGGGTGTTGTGCAGTTGTGAACAGGGTCATCAGGGAGCAAACCAGTCAGTGCTGGGGCTTTTCCTGCACCTTCTGTGATGTTACTATCCCTTCTCTAGAGCACTAATGCCATGCTTCTCCAGCCCTTCTGTGCTAAGAGTAGGGTGTTCGCATCAATACAGGACTCCTTGCAGCAGAGCCCTACTGCTCCTGCTTGTTTCCCAGGGCCCTTGAAGAAATGGGTCTGAATTTGTTTCCATGAGAGTAGCAGAAATTCTCAAATAAGCAGCAGATTCTTAAGGAGGTTACCAGCCTTTCTTCAAGCCAGTGCAGCAAAAAATCATGTGTTTAGGCAACACTTTCTCTCTTTTTCATGCCAGACACAAAGCTTCACACATGTACAGTAAATGTGAAATAAAAATGGTCATAAATGTACACTCTGACTTGGTTCAGTAGGGAACTGCATGTTCAAGCAGCTCAGGGGAGACTACATTCCTTCCTCCCATGTCAGAGGAAGGCAGTGTTCTTGCCCCTGAATGATGATGGCATTGGAAAATGGAAGTGGGCTGGAATGCCTGTGGGGTTCTGAGTAACCATAGGCTAATGAATAGGCATCCTTCAACAGCTCCCAGCAGATGTGGGAACCTTTTTGTATGGCCATATTTCCAGTGGCTTTGGGGAGGGCTTTTGGAAGCATGAAATGATTGATGTGGGTTTTTTGAGCTTCCTACTCCATGATCACTGCAGTGAGGGAAGGAGGTGTTCCTTGCTTTGGATCTGAAGTATTGTCCCTAGTGACGCGATTACTTCAGTCTCTTTGGCTTGAAGAGTTGTGGGAGGGAGCTTAAACCATATAGTTAAAAAAAAAATCTTCCCTATCAGGAGTGGAAAGAAAATTGTGTGTCATCCCCTCCTCCACCTCCCCACAGACTGCTGACTTTGCTGACTGAGGAGGGAGCTCAACCAAGATGAATTGCCCGGAAGGCACAGGAGGTCAATGTCAAAGTCAGGTATCAAGCCCAGATTTTAGTCCAAGGTCCTTAAGCCAGTCTCATCCACCTCCCACATCTCTTACGCTACCTGCTTAGTTTCTCTGCTTTGTGACTAAGGTTATTGTTCCTTCAAGTCTTATTGTCCTGACAGCACCGCCTGCTTGAGCACATATACAGCCCTGACGTGTTCAGTTGCCTTCTCTGATTGTAGCTCCTTTCTCTGAACATGGTTTAGTATGGTTCATGTTTTTCATCTCCTGCACAGGGATAATTTCCATTCCTAAAAACATGCTAACAAACTTGGGGTGTTCAAAAACCTTCTGTTTTCCAAAGCCTCCAGAGTCTGTGCAGTCCCTGAGTCTCTGATTCAACTAGGGACACACACCTGTAGCCCACTTCCAAGTGAGTTTACTTTACACTCTGTGCCAAAATGGCCTTTTGAAGCTATTCCTGGCTGAAATGCAGAAGCTCATCTAGGGTCCTTTTTATGATGCTCTGGAAGACATGTCCTGCTGCTACCTGTTCTGTCTGCTTTGATGTCTCTGTGCTATGCCTGCAGTATGCTCTCTGCTATCGTGGCTTTCAAACAAAAGGGTTAGCAGTTAAATAGAAGGTATAAAAATAAAGAAGCTTTCTCATAGCTGAAAGTGATCTCCAGGACCTTGCAGGCTGTCTTGTTTGCTTTCCTCAACATGACCATTCATTCCACAGTCAGCTGCAGTGCAGTACATAACAGTAACCCAACCCTGGGTCTCATGGAATGTATGTTCCCAGAGGCCATGTAATGGGTTCAGCTCTGAGGCTGAAAGGTGATGTGCAAAGCAGCTGTGATTGACGTAGTACTTTCTGTAGCTGATACTCCAGTGCAGTAACAACCTTTCAAATACATGTTTTTAACTTTTTAAACACTTGCTTTTATAATCACATTACCTTATTTTCTTCTGTCTGGCTCTGACACAAGCTCTTTTCACTCCTGCCTTTCATACTAGTTTACAAAGAAGATCAGTTTCTCCATGGAGCACAAAGGATAGGGAAGACAGACAGGGGCACAAAGGTACAACATGACTTGCCTTAAGTCACTCATTAGATTGAGGATGGAGGAAGAAGCAGTATTCAAGTCTCCCAAGTGTCTCACAAATGCAGCACTGCCCCCCAGAATCAAGATTAATGGTCCAGTGGGGTGTTTTGCTGTAGCACAGCATCATGTGCTTGGGTTGTGCCTACTTGCTGAAGTGTAAAGCAAAACTTAGTTGACATTCATGATGGAGGGTCAGAGCCTTTATATTACAGTAAGCATACTCCTTATTTATTAGTTTAATTGTAGATGTTAGGGTTCTTCCATTTCACTGGAAGTCTGTTTAGGAAGCTAAGATATCTTTGCCAGCAAGCTTTGCCAAGTTTTTATCCTGAATTTTTCTTTTCGTAGTGTTCTTTGTTCATTATACAGAAGAAACCCGGCGGGGGGGGGGCAGGGAGCGTGGCAGGAAGGAAAAGGCTGGGGCAGGAGCACACTTGCAGATGCAGTAGCACCCACAATATGTGGATCAGAGAGGGAGGCAAGCGGAATTGCAAAGCAGGAGCAGAGGGAAGCAGCGGGAGTCAGAAACTGTTGCTCCCCTTGGAGTCAGTAGCAGAACTTCTCAGGGCCTCAGTGGAGGCAGAATTCAGTCAGAGAAGGCCATGCAGACTGCTTCCAGTTTATGTCTGGAACAAGCAGCAGAGTCAATCCAGTCATGGCATGTCCACCAGGGCTGGGGTCTCGGAGCAGGGGCCAGCTGGGATCCCAGGGTAGGAGACAGCGATGGTGCCGAGGCTGTCTTGGGTCAGTCACAATACTGAGTGCAAACACCCACCTGGTATGGCTCAGCCTTGCAAAGGGCATCATCTCTCCATCTTACGGTAAAGCACCCCTTGCTTTGGTGGGTGGGAAGTGTCCTTTGGCAGTATTCCTGATAGTGTGGAGGCACAGACTGTGCTTTCCTCTAGGATACAAGAAGAAAGTTTGAGAACTGTTGTCACAGACACTTCTCCCCAGCTTGATCCATTGCCATTTGCCAGCAGCTTTCAATCAGTGCAGCAGTGTTCCTGTCTTAGTCAGTGTGAGTCGATATTTATAGCAGGCTTTTATGAGGCACAGTATCAAATGCCTGACTGAAATTCAGAGGCACTACCCTACTGTGTTCACTAATTTTGTATCTCTGTCAGAGAAGCTGTAGCCTTTATAATCCTGTTAGGTGAAATCTTGATCCCATTAAAGTCAGTAGTGAAACTCCCTTTGACTTTTCTGAGGCCAGGATTTCCCTCAGGTCTGACCCACAGTTCAGTCATCCTGGATAGTGCTGGAATGAGCCAGGGTGACGCTCACTTGAAACCTCAGACTGAACGATGGTACAGCTGAATGTTGCCCTGAGTGTCTATGGCCAGGCCCACAGCCAGGATAATTTGTTGTAGCCCCTAAGAACGGACAGCACTGAAAGCATGGTAGTTTACCTAACTTTCAGTTGTTACTAATTCTGTTATTTTACTGCCGGTATAGCAAAGCTAGATTAGCAGTAAGGTAATTACTGGGCTATATCTCTTTCAAGAAAGCCAGTTCTGCAGCTGATTAGAAATGCATTGGTACATGGGCTCATCATTAAGATGAGCATGGAGCACGGTTTTCACTAATACAATACTCCCACCAATTAGTGTGTTCCTTGACTACTTGCCTGCCCAAATACACTACAAAATGTATTGTCTGTAGTGGCTTCCTTGTACAAGTTCTGATTACTTTACTTGCTTTATATTCTTAGTTAATTTTAAGGGGGTTTCATCACCATAGTCTCAGTCTTTCTATATTAACCTTTTCAGACTTTTTTTTGGTTGAAGTATTCTGGCTTTACCTTATAGGTGGGGCTTTCAACAGCCCTTTTGCCTCTATTCAGCTGTCCTACGGGCATCAATGATAAAGTAAGCATTGGTTTCAGTGGAACTAGAGTTCAGCTGGATGGGAGAAAACAGCTTTCTCTGCTCTTCAGCTGTGATACTAGGGTCTCTTCACATACTGATAGCTGTGCCTCTCTCAGTGGGTTTTTATTGTGCTTTCTGAGGTCTGCAAAAGGTACCTAAAAGAAGCACGCCTGTCATCAGCAGGTTGAAGTCTGCTATGTAGAACTCCACGTCTTCCCTGAAAATTTGTTAAGTATCTGCAGATTCAGAAAGACAGAAACCACTGATGTGTGTACATGCATTCCAGGAAAAAATGTGTGCTGGGGACATAAGTGCTTTTCCCTGCTAGGATGAGAATTTTGAATCAACATATGCAGTTCCAACATTCTCTAGCAGTAACTTAACATTAAACGTCTGGTTAGCATTTCTGAAGAGACAGTTTGACAACCTGCTATGCTCTGCTAATAAGAAGACACTGCTGTTTAAGTTAAATACATATTTGATCCCAAATCTCATGGAGCCACTGACTTTAATACCCGTTCATTCCTGTTTATGAATCTGTGGCATGTACTCCAGTATTTCACGAAGTTGTAATGTGCTGTGTGTCACACTGCACAGGTAGTCATCTGCCTTTCAGATGTAAACTGCTTTCTTAATGTTGTAAGCAGCCTGCTCGCCATCACCCCACCTTGGAGTATACAACACTTAGTATAACAAATTACCACTGAACAGAAAGGAAGCAGCACGTAGCTGTCAGCACTGTACCTATTATATGTTCTTTATATAATACGGTAAAGAACACAAAAGATTTCAGGACTTTCCAAGAAGAAGACGTGTTCATAAACAGCATGCTCTCTACGTCTCTGCAAAGTTCATGCAGAGGGAACCAAACCCCTTTCTTTCACCTCTGGCATCACCACAACCAAATGAATGTATATGGTATAAATGCCCTTATTTACATAGTTGGAATGTACATACCAATTTTGGCACCAACATACAAAACGACAAGAATAGTACCTTCCTTACTCTTTCAGTACTCAAAATACTAAATCCTAAAGGAAAAAGAGATTTGCCAGGGTTTTGAATAAGATCTGAACATCTTCCCACAAAGTGAGGTAGGCAAATGGGATGGAGGGCTATAAACTGTTCAGGAGGGATAGGCAGGGCAGGAGAGTGGAGGAGTTGCATTGCATGTAAATGGGAGAAGTTTGACTGTATAGCCCTTACGGTTAGGGATGATGTGGTTGAGAGCCTCTGGGTGAGGATTAGGGGGATGGAAGACAAAGCAGATATCCTGATGGGATCTTAAGGATCAGGGTTTACTGGACCAATCATGAAATTTGTTTGACTTGAGAATGTACCTGTATGATTCGTTTAATCTCTGTGGCATGCACAACGAACAATATGGTGAACTATGTTCTTCGTGACTCTATATAGTTCAACTTGTAAAAGCTCTGGATAAAACGCTACATTATCATTGTTAGTCTTTAATGCAGTAGTCTTGAAATCTCCCGTATACATGATATTGTTCCTTCTGTCTAGGCAGGCAATGTGGTGACAGGAGAGATGGTAGAAGAACTTATTCTTTCTGGAGCAGATATTATTAAAGTGGGTATTGGACCAGGTAAGTCAAATCCAGTCAAATAAAGGTGAATTATGGTAATGGTGGAGGAGCTGTTCAGGTGGAACCAGTGTATAATGCTGTTTGCTTGCCCATTAGGATGCCTAGACCCACTCAGGTCAATAGAGTAACAGTGCCCTTGCACACAGTATATTTAAGAAATACATGGGCAGCGTGCTAGTGTTTCATACTGCATAGTGTTACATATTGCATCTTCTGGCAGTGAAGATGCCTATTATTGGAAGCACTGAGTTGCCTGAGTTGCTGACATTATCACTGATAATAGGTGTTGTGTTTAGGAGCACTTTTTCTAACCTCTTGAAAAGGGGCTGAGTCATCTCAGCTAAAGCTCAAAAGATAACTGTGTTCGGGTATCCACTTATATTGAGGAACAATAGGTTTCTAAATAGCTTTATGATTTGTGCTCTGTTAAGCTGAGGTTGCCCATCTTGTCAATGTCTTCAAAGATGAAATGGGATTAATTAATTGTGAAGTATGGATAACATTGCCTCTACCTGTTACAGTTGCCTGGGAGGTAAAACTTACATTAATGCACTTATATGTTACCTATCACTGTAACATTCCCATGGATAAATGGGAGGACCCTAAACTTCTTACAGTGTATTTCCCACCTTCCCTAATATTGTTGTCTGGCATATACTGACATACTGTCTTCCCTTTTTTCTTTCCCTTCCTTGTGCATTTCTTCATGTGCTCCTTCCTCTTGTGATTTTCTTAGACTGCAGCTGGGGTCACCATACATGGGCTAGATTTTAAACTGGCTAACACAAGTGCCACTGACAGTATAGCTGTGATCAGCCAATGCAGTGCAGGCAGATTGTTTGCTCTACAATGCCAAATAGTTATGGTCCATTAATGGATAATTTGAGCAGGGCAAATGATGTAATAAAGGCTGCAGTTGTGCCCAGGAAGACAGCAATCAACAATAAATACTGCAAAATATATGAAAAATAAACAACAGAGATGTTGTGGTGCAATTGTCACGGGCAAGTTCAGATATAAAAGAAAAATTATTATAGTTTGTAGCCTCAAAGTGGAAATAGTTAGGAGTAAATGCTGTATAGCCCTCCCCGGAGATCTTCATGAACAGATCTGTACAAGTTGACCACCCAAAACTACAAGTAACAAATGTTCCTCACAGAAGATGAGGTCTTGAGGCTCTTTTCCAGATAATGGTCCATCCTGTGGAAAATGACAGTGATTTATTATAAAGCATTACATATATAAGTACATACACTGTGGAGATCATTTCAAAACTGTTTTTCTTCCTACTTTGCAGAAATACTTCTCAGTATTTTCACCTTGTCAGTTATTTAAAAGTTCTTTGGAAACTTTTACTTTACTGGGAGCTTGAGTATACCTGGATATCAACTGGGTGAAGGGATCCAGATTTTACTGCATTTGGTTTAGAATCTGTTTTGAAATTGTTATAAGACCTGGCCTGGCAAAAAGCACTCCTCATTTTGACTCTTAATTTGAGGAGAAAAATAGAGAAGATATTCCAAAAGATCTATAGCCATGTTACCATGTTGAACTATAGTTGAAGTGGGTTTTTTATATTTATGTATATACCTTTATTTTTATATATACATATATACATGCACCATGTATGTGTATAAATACTATAGTTTAATAGTCAGATATAATTAGTATATTTTCTGTAATAATACACTATACAGCTTTCTTATGATTACTTATCTCACTTTTTAAATGCTGTGTGCTGATTTTCTTATATTCCCAACTTTTGCAATCAACCAAATATTTCTCCTTTAAATATTAGGCAAAAGATGTGTTTCTCTCCCTTGTGGAAAATTGCCACAAAAAATAAAATAAAAGCACAGGTTTTCCCCAAGAATTGTTTTTAAAAACATATATAGAAAAGAGATAGAGATATTTATTGAAAGAAATATTCAGGTATTAAATGCTGCTGCTGAGTCTCAACAGGTTGTGACTCTGCTCCTTTTGTCCCCCTTCCCTTCAGGCACCTCAGTCAGATGTGCTTTCTCAAGATGCAGTGATTCCCTCACCGGGAAGCCTTACTGATGAGACCTAAACTGGGAATTGTGGCCCTGGAGAAGAAAGGGGGGATATTAGTCAGCTCAGTTACAGCTCCCATGAAGTGGTGTGATAGCATTTCAAAACTCAAGTTCCTATATGTTCCTTTTATCCGTGAGAAGCCAACATTGGCAATAGAGACTTCTTGAGGGAAAAAAATAATACAGTTAGAAACACATTTTTTCCACAAGAAAAAGAAAACAAGCTGTATCTTTTCTGTCAGCCTAATGGGCTATGTTTTTTCCTCTCATTCTCTTGTCTAGGTTCTGTGTGTACCACTCGGATTAAGACGGGGGTGGGCTATCCACAGCTAAGTGCCGTTATTGAGTGTGCAGACTCAGCACATGGTTTGAAAGGACATATCATCTCTGTAAGTAAATGTCATCTACTCTCAGATTCCCACTGTGCAAATCGTTGTGGAACAGGAGAATCTAACAGTCCAGTACCCTGCATGTTAAAGGCTATCCTTCGGTCATCTCCAGTTGACCTCTACACTAGCTCCTAGGGTAGTCAGTGGGGATTTAAATGTAAAGAGACCAACTCCCTCTAATGTTTGAAAAGACTTGGGCACGTCACTCCTGTTTGTGCCTTTGGAAAGCTACTTCTTGCTCCTGAATGGAGTAAGCCATTATGTGAACAGAATAGGAAGCTTGATAGCGTTTTCACATTGAAGCAAACAGTAATTCCTATGAAAGATTTCTGAAAAATGAGTGAAACGTAAACATGGCTTTCCCCAGAGAGTGGGACTGAGAGACAGGCAGGCAGTGGAGGGGAGTACAAGCTAAAATGATAGGAGCCCGTCTGTGCCGTAGTAGCTGAGTTGCTTCAGATAGCGTCCTCATAGAGCTGTCTGTGCAGGGGCAGGAGCGTTTCAGAGGTGGCTCTGTTGAGCATAGCTGGCATGTGAGCCACTTATGTTCTCACAAAGCTCTGGGGAAATAATGAGCCTGTGGAGAAAAAAGAGCATGTATCTGTGTTGCCTGCTAATGGCAGCTTCCACTCTACCAGCAAGACCGGATTCACCTCGCATAGAAAAGGTAAATCTGTAAGCATGGCCTCAGACTGAGCCAGACTGCAGCCTACAGCACCCAAAGTTCCTGTGTGTGTGCTTACGCACGCCCAGCCCACCAGTGAGCTCCTGACTCTGTCAGGCTTGCACAGTCTCTGCAGGCTGCCTGTGAGGCAGCTGGTAATCAGGAAGGCATAGGGGCTAACCAGCGTGCTGTGCTCACAGGTACCCTCACAGCCAACAGTCTCCCTCTGCGGCCCTAGAAGACCACATACTGAATTTTAGATCTACTGCCAAGTGAAATCACTGGAAGGCCCTGATTTGTTTGACCAAGTTGTGACTAGTATCCATGTGAGGAGCGAGGTGTTGTTGAGGAAGGAGGGGAGAGGAGAACAAACTGTGGATGGGCAAAGGGTTTGACTGTATTTCGTGGATCTGTGGGTATAATGGAGCAGGAAAACAAGTATGTGTTACAGTCGGATCCCTCTTGCTCTTTATTGTTAATGCATATGCATTACCTCCTCTCCATGGCTCCCCTAGATGAATTTTGCAGAAAAAAAGAAAAGCAGTCTGTGATTTTATGACTTGGGCAGTATTACAAATGTTTATGTCTATAGCAGACAAGAGAACATGTGTGCAATAGAGCATGAAAGACTGACTCATTACTATGAAGGCAGGATAACTATAGGTGTCATCCTAGCAGTGATGCTCAGAGACCCATCCTAGTTTTGCAATAATCATTTTCTGCTAGCAACCCTCAAAAGAACGTTATTATCCTGATTTTACAAGAAAACAGGGAGTGTGTATTTAGACTGTTGAAAAATGAGACGGTTCTGTGCTATTCCTCCTCTCCTTTCCTGCTTTGGGGATGGATCGCTTCCTGACCTGCTTAGGTCATACTGGTTTCAGTGAGCCCACACCTAACAACCCCCTAGCCATTACAGCGGGAGTATAGGAGGGCAATTTAATACCTGTCTGCTACAACATCTGGGCCAAGATAATTACCTTCAGCTGTAACTGGGGTCTCTAACACCACTACAACTCAACTCTGTCACCCAAGCTAAGGGGACTAAAGCAAGGGTGAGGATATTATGCCTGAATTCTGCAGCAGTCAGATAGGTATTGGTGTGTTTACTGGGGAAAGAAAAGGCTGGACTTCATGGTCATGGCCAGAGCTCTGACAAGAGTATCACAAAAGAGAGGTATCCTCCTGAGGGAAAAATACCATATGGGAGCAAGCCTAAGTATATAATTGGGTCTAGTGGGAACAAGTATACATGGCATCCCTCAAAATGTCTCACTACTGTCTTTATGTAGATTCAGGAAGGGGCACACCCTGCCTGAGCCAAAGGAGACCTCTACAGTCAGAGTATTACCACAGCTATCTACATCAATTTGGCAGGAGAAAATATGTCCAGCAGTTTTTTGTTATATTGATCTGGAACTAGCAGGAAGGATGTGAGAAGATTCAAAGCCTACCACCTATCCTCATGTAGATTATAGCTGATGGTGTGATATGGGTTAATCCCCTGGGGTGCTTTCTTGCATCCACTTCTGTCTTGTCCAGTACCTTCACTGAGTTGCTCCTCTTGTTACTTTGGCTCAGCTTGTCTGAAAGGAAAGAAGTCCCACTCATGGAATGAGAAAGTGATGGTGCTGAGCACAGTATAGGCCCACAAGGAACACAGCACACTTGAAGCCCATTCTGCAGTAGCTCTGCTAGGGTGGCAGCACAAACTGGGATTTTAAATGTTTGTATTACTGAAGTGATCATGTATGATTTTTGGAGCTGATACATTGACAAAGGAGGTGACAGTTTTTAGGCAAACATGATAGTTCAAGTGAACGCCTGGTGTCTCTCTAGAGTCACTTACACAGAGAAAGGGAGGTGAAATTGCACCAGTTACTTTCCTCATGCTAAATTATCTTTAAAACTCAAAGCTCACCTCAGAAATGAGTCTTTCATGACTCACTGAAAGAGGAGAGGAAACCCTGTCTAAGATACACACCCTGTTTCTGTCCTGTGCTATTTGTCTGGGAGCCAATAGTCTCAATTTTCATTCTTGCTAATCCATTGGCCTTGAGAAGGTGCAGCAGTGAGTTACAGTGGAAGGGCCATTTAGCAGAAGAGCTCCTTCAGAAACGCCCTACTTGAGATAGAGTTTCTCTTTCTTGTAGGTCAGAGAACTACTCTGCTGGATAGAGAGGCAGTCACGTGTTCTAGTAAGCCAGCAATGTGGGGAATGGAAAGCAGCCTTGCATGTGTCCTCTCTCATTTGGCTATCATTTGACAGAGATCCCTATTTCCCCTTCACCCTGCCTGGGTGATGGGCCACCAGCATTCAGTGAAAAGGATGACTAAGGGGTTCTTCACCCAGCTACTGCCATACCATTTCTTCCTCCACACAGAAGACCTTCCACACAGAAATATGCCCAGCATATGTAGTTCAGAATAAAGCACCATATGTATTGTTTCTACTGCTGTATATGCCGCATACTTTATATATCTTCTGCATAAAAAATAGCGATCTGTTTGCTGATACTGTAGGAAGGGCTGGTTATACAGCTTATTATAAAGGTTGCTTGAAACATATAAATCATGTTTATAAACTTATAAGTTGCATATAATATTAAATATTCAACCAGTTCATACTGGTTTTCCATACTGTATTTCTTTTCCTCAGGCTGAATTTTGTTGTTGTAAAATGGGTTATGTGTTCGGAGAACAAGACTGGGGAAGATAACATTATTTTAGCCATGTTAAAATATTCGGTTGACTGGAAAGCTGTTTTCCCCTCTACTTCAGCTTAGCACTTAGTTGTCTCAGAATCATGCCCTCCGCAGGCCTCATGGCCACCCTTTCCAGTAGGCTTACTTCAGAATCATGCCAGTTCTGAATTCACAGGGGGATTTGTACAGATGCATTTCCCCAGGGCTCTGAGGTAAAGGCTGAGCCTGCAACAAGCTCTGTGACTGGAGTGCAACAATTCATTTTGAGTCCAGAGCCAGGCCCCTGTTGGGATGAGCTGAATTGCAAGGGGAAGCTTCCCAGACAATGCAGCAGAAGCACAGTTTTATTTTCTAAACAGAGTGCTTGATTTTTCATATGGAATGAAGTGGTTTAATGCATATAACTTTATTATATAGCATCTTCTGGCATAAGTGCTTTGTATGTCCCCTTTGAGTTTCCCTTTCTGTGAATCATTAAATTTACCTGCTTATGTGAAGTAAGTGGAGACATCTACAGATAAAGAAGTGCTGTGAATCATCACTATCGGTTCCTTTTATCTTAAATGGTAACTCATGAGGTTTTGGGAAAGTCTCTTAATCTGCTCAGCATTTTGTAATTTGGTGACATTCAAAGTGATATTTTTTGAAGCCAATGATTAATGATTATACACTAAGGCCCCCATCACTGTGGTACTTCCAAAAGCATAAAGCCTCCATCACTGCCACTACTGGATTAATTACAAAACTCAGACACTGAGCCACCCAACAAGAACAGACTGAAACCCATCTACCAGCGAGCATTCATAGCCAGCCTGTCTCAGTCAGACAGTAAGAGGCAAATTCCTGACACTACTCTTTGAAGATTATTAGACCCCTCTTTCTACCTCGGCTCTTCCTCCCCTGACACATGCACATACGTGCACACCCTCCTCCAGGCTCTGACAGACTTGTCAGAGGGAAAGAACTGCACAAGCAGAGCCCTTAACAGGAGAGATTTAGCTGTCAGCCCAGCACTCCTTTCTGGAGCTGACAGCAAGAGTGTCTAGCCCAACAAAAGGCATAATGTGCTAGAGGTTATCAGCAACTGGAATAAATCCTTTAAAGTTCTACCAGGCGCTGTTTGCAGTGGGATGCCCTTTGAAAAGCCACTCACTTTTGGATCCACCTGCTTGGTTTGTGTCTGAATCCTTTTGTGCACACAGAGGTTCTAACACTCAGCCCTGTTGCTAGCTACCTGCGAAAGCCAGCTCTAAAATGGCTGATGCTGGGGGTGTCTGGCTGTGCTCAGCCACAGGTCATACACAGGCATGCATCTCTGCCAACAGGGAGGTGAAACAAAGTGAAGTAACTGTACAGTCTGGGGAGTAGCTTCAAAAGCAGGAAGGCAGTCGGCAGTCTGCAACGGACCCCGATCATCAAAGGAATGGGGAGCCCTCTTGGTACAATGACTGCGTAGAGTAGAAGGATCTTTCATCTGATGCTCAGACCTTTACAAAACCTAAAGAACCATAGCACATGATGAGCTCTGCTATGTGCTGTTCCTTTTTTACAGCCCTATCACACGTACATAACTTCCCTCCCCTCAACTGAAACCCCCTCATCAGCCACTTCTTTGCTCTGCACTGAAACTGAAACACATAGGTCTAAAATGCTAATGATCTCAAAGTGCTGCTGTTTCCTTACCAGACCTGTAGCAAACAGTGAGTATGATGAGAGATTCGTTTTCATTTACCAAAGATTAGACTACCCAATTTGCTTAGAGATTATCAGATCAAAATCCAACATAGCTGATGGTGTATTTCCTCACCCCTCCCTCTGTGACCTTTTAATGTATTGTAAACTGCTGAGAAAGTTACTTTAAATGTCTTTGGTGGTTTAAGGTAGGGGTTTGTGGTACCTCTGCATCACACGGCCTTTCATTAAAATGGCAGGGAATGATTCAGATCATCAGAGGAGGTGGTGTTTTCCAGTTTCCGGGATTTAGGAAATTGCAGTCAGGAATTTGCATTGCTGCTGTTACCGCGGTGGTATTTTCAGTGGACTGTAAATGACCCCAAAGAAGGAAAGCAATAGAAAGGGTAATAGGTCTTCCCTAAAAACTCCGCTGAGACGATGCATGCCGGTGGTGCGCCGCCAGCTCTTGACCCGCCGTCCCTGAGCAGGGGCCGTTGTGTGGCCGGTCGCGGGGTCCCCGGGCGAGCTCCCGCCACTCACTGTCGCCTTTTCTTCACGCAGGACGGGGGATGCAGCTGCCCGGGAGATGTCGCCAAAGCGTTTGGTAAGGACGGCGTGTCTGCCACCCGTTACACCCCCGTGTCCCCAGCACCGTCAGCACCGATGCGGGAGTCAGTTTGACCCCGAATGTGTTATCAGCAGTAGGTTACGTTCGTCCCCGTGGGTGACTCCGGTGAAATTAATACGCCAGACGCGAATGCGCTCTTTGGACCAGACAGTGCAAATTCTGCAGCGCAAAACGTACAGCGGTCGAAGTCCTGTTTAGAAACTATCTGCCAGGTGTGCATGGGATACAGCCACTGGGACAGTAATACAAAGAAAACTGATAAGGGTTTCTTTTGAGTAGGGTTCAAAGATGTCTGTAACATTGCCAGAGCTGGCTGACCTGGGCCTTGAAAGGATGGAGAGATCGTGGAATGTGTGTTGGACGGAAGACCAAAACAAAAAGGCAGGCCAGATCCCTGGAGATGTTCTTGGGATCAGCTGTCCGCTTGAAGAGATGAGATTTTATTTATACTGTATCCCCTAGAGCTGAGCAGATGTCTAAAACATCTAAGTTAATAATTAACAGATTTTGCTCTCATGCCGTTAGCTTTGGTGAATTGCAGTAGCTCTTGCTGATAGAACAGAGAATTTAATCTGTGAGTATTTTCTGTTGGACGTGAAAGTTACATCAGTGTGGGGGGTCGAGGTCAGGATTGTCCCTTAACCATAACCTTGTTGCAGCAGCCTATGTGAACCAGGTGGTAAATGCATCCTGGGCTGACAGGACATTTAAAGACACTGTCCCACCCCTCAAAATGCCAGACCCTTTGGAGATGTCACCATGGAGTAATACCCAGAATACAGTGGGACAGCAGAGTGTCTCATTGGGATTTCAGTGCGGTACGATACAAGAGCTAGGACGTTATGATACAGCATGTCTGCTTGGCAGGGAGCTTTGCAAGTATGGAAAGCAGGGCAGGCCTAAACTCAGATTACAGACCTGCCAAGAAAAACTCTGGGCCTCCTGGAAAGGTTGAAACCAAAATCTGTCTTCGAAGTTTGCAGACAGCTCCTGTTTTTAGGCAGGTCAGATGACAAGGAATACTTAATTAGAGATTTTCAGGCACAGCCGTGGAGTGATTGCTACCAGCAAGGAATCTGCTCAGTCACAGGATTTCACAGCACCCTTGTGTTACCCAGTGGGTGATGTGACATAGGGAATAGATAGTTCCAGTTGGGTGATTCTGACATAGATAAACAGCGGCATCCACCCTCTTTGACAACAAGATTGTATTAAAAAAACAGCCGACCTCTCCTCAGCCCAGCCCACTCTGAATTTGTGCCGCCTGCAGCGAGGCCTTTGTTCTGCCTGACTTTCTCTGGCTCCTCCGCTGCTCTGGTTCTTGCTGGCCTTGCCGCTGGGAGCTTAACTGGGATTGTGACCTCGCTGCACTCCCAGCTGCCTGCACAGAAACCTGGCCCGTGGAAAAGGCCTTTTTTTCAACAAGAGCGTTTCCAGAAGTTAGAACAACAGGAAGTAACTTCAAAGTGTTTAAAATGTTTTCCTTTGTGATGTTTATAGCAAGTCTGAAGAAGTCCTTGTAGTCTCTTTGGGCTAACTGAACAGAAGCTGTCTTGAAATCCGTGAAGGTGCAGATTCTGACCTTGCTGATTGTCGGGAGGTGCTGGGATTCACAGTGGTACATGTTCGAAGTCTACCATGGGTTGACCCTGCAACAGAGGAGCGTCAGAAAGCTGAGATTATACAGGCAGTAGTTCTGCTCTGACAGTAGGCCAGACAGATCAGTCTGACCTGTCTGTCACAGGTACAGGGCTGGAACTGATAGAGATTACCCTGAGGCAATAAACTTACCATATCTGGTTATGCATCACTGAGGTAGGCACACTGCAGGTATCTCACTAACTGGAGCCAGGTGTGCATTTGTCAAAGGTGGGTGGCAAAATAAGCTTCTAGATGTTTTTATTACTATCAGTGTTTATTGAATGCTGTTGAGGTGATTGGCTATGTGAGCCCCGTGCCCAGCCTTTACAAGCCAAAGCCTTGATACTGATACTGAATTGTCTAGCACAGACCTCTGCGCTTGCTGGGACCCTCTTGGGGGAGAGGAGTTACATAAATGTATTGGATAGCAGAGGCTGGGTGCTAAAACATACAGATGTACAATTTCACCTGGGGTTGGAGGCCTGGACAAAGCATTGGACGAAAGAGCCAAAGAGGACTTTTGTCAAAGTGATTGTACTATCTCTTTTTGGCAGATCATTGTAAAGTCTTCAGAAAGGGATGTTCAGGTGTTCATTATAAAGCAGTGACAAAGCAGCCATTTGAGTCATTAAAAGTGTGAGGGAGTCCCAGATCTGAAGACTAGCATTGAAAAATGGCTAAACATGTGACCGGAGGAGGCAAGTTCACGGGAACAGGAGTAGAGTGGGTTGAGTGCAAGTGAAGAGTTGTGAAGAACCATGAAGAAGATCCTGAGAAGCTTTACGAGTGGAAGGTGACACCATTGACTGGTGTCAGGAGTCAGAGACAGACTGGGCATTTTGTCAGAGGGGAAACAAGGTAGAAGCCTAATTAAAAAAGCAAGGAACAGAGAAGCACTGAAGTTGGGGGACAAAAATGCCAGGAGGGACAGATACTTTGGGAGAGACTGCTGGAATTCTGGTACTGCTGGATGGGAACCTTTTATGGATTTAGGAAACTGAAGATATCACTGCCATCTGGATATTGGAGAGAATAATGGAAAAGATGTAGGTTGATCAGGAAGAAAAGAGGTGTTTTGATGCAGGAATGAGAGAAAGTATGAAAGAACTTTGTGTTGGACTCTCAGATGGTTCACATAACTGCACCCTTGGAAAGGCTGATAACATGAACACATTTCTCAGAATGCCCCAGGGAGGCACTACTGTCTCCTTTTAAAGATGAGAAGTCAAAGCACAGAAATACTAAGTTCAGTTGCCTGAGGTCACATATATTTTTGTGACACAGCCAGGAACAGAATGTGCCTTTTGAATCCTACGCCAGCATCTTTAACACAATACTGCTGTTCCTTACAGCAATGGTGAGAAGAGATACAGGAGCAGAGAAGGAAAAGGAAGGAAAAATCATGTGTAATAGTCAACTGGGGACATATACTGGTTCCAAAATATACCTGACACATCATACTGGCTTTTTTTCCTGTTTTCAATAGCTCTGTGTGTATACTTACTGTTGCAAAGGCTTGCTGGCTCAGCTGGAGCACAGGTGAATGTTGATTCCAGGCTAACTTACGCTGCATCTGCCTGGAGGACTGCCCAGGCTACAAATCCAGGCTGACTCCAGATGAATTTGTGCAGAGCCAATCTGGTTATCAGTAACTTGTATTATCAGGCATACAAAAGACATCTGAGGGATTCCATCCAGATTCAGCAGAACTGTGTGAGTGGTGCAAGATTGGGATGGCGTCAGCACATGTGTTCTGTAATGGCTTGAAAGAGAAGGCACTATGAAATGTGAATGGACAAAATCAGCCCAGATACAGCATAGGCCTCAACGGGGAAGTCGTCCCCAGCATCAGTGCATTGAAGTGGCATTGTGTAGAAAGAGGATGAGTCTAGCAAACTCTGGGCAAGCTACTGGGATGCTTGTATGCAACGCACCCCATCACATCCTGCATTATCTAAGGGGTTGTTGCGAGGTGTTCCCAATGCCCCACAACCTAAAATAATGGCACGCTATCTGTACTTGAAAACAAAAGACTGCAGCTGGGTGTTGCAAATACCACCAATGCTTCTACATGCATAAGTAAAGAAAGACCATGCTAAGAACTACAGCCTCCTGGTTGGATGTTAACTGGTACAAAAGTAGTTGAACAGACTTGAGACTTTCAGACATCTTTGCAACACTGAAGCAGGGTGGAAAGTTCTGGAGAGCATTGGAAAAAAGTATATTTAATATGGGCTTGTCATTCCTGGAGCTGCAGGACAGTCAGCATATATCATTCCAATGTTTAGACGTGCTGCATCTGCTGTAACATGGCTCCTCTCTTCTGGAAGAGCTTGATGAATTATGTTGTAGCTTGCTGAAGCTACTCAAGTTGGATGAGTTTCAATCCTGTAATTCAGACATATTTGCTTTCCTCCCAAAATACGCAGTCAAAAGAAAAATGATAAATAGATACTTAAGGGCACAGGAACCAAAATTCTCTGATTCTGGAGTGTAGAGTTCATGTGACTGTTCTGCATTAATAATTTGGAGGCTGTAAGACCCACAGCCAGAGTCAGGACTACAGTTAGGGATCAGAGAATAGTATTGACAAGGCAGAGAGTCCAGAGTGTCCTTTGGCAGGCCTTTGACTTGTTTAAATGCCCTCTTTGAAACCTTGATCCCAAATCCATCCCTCCTTCCTCATGTTGTTTTCTTCCACCCACGAAGAAGACATCAACTAGATTTCCCAGGCTACTTATTTTTTGCAAAGGTGGAGCAAGATTGTGCCAGGTAACAACAGGACCTCCCCATCAGTAATTGAGATTGTCTTAAAGGATGAGCGTTCCTTTTGGTTTTGTCAGGTTAATAGTAGTATCAGACGTGAGTCAAACTGGGGCTTTAAAACTCAGCCATCTGAAACAAAAGAGCTCAGGAAAAATCTGCCAGGTAGCTGGCATGATAGGACACCTGAATGGGTGCCTGGCTATAAGTACTGCTTGTGATGTGCTCAGCAGCTTTGCACAAGCCTCATTTTTGATATCCCTTTACTACGGACATGCTGTTCCTTTCAAACAACAACCAGGCAAAGGGAGGCGAGGTCAGCAGAGCAGCTGGGTGCTCTGCTCCCAGACATTGCTGCTAGGTCTGCTCTTTGGCAAAGAGGTGGTGGGAGGGAACTGGCTTTTATAAATCGGTGCACACTCCACAGTTGTCATGTATTCTAAGATCAAAATATTCCCAAATTCAGGTTTATCTACAGAGCTTTTAAACAGATGGCAGAAGCTGAGCAGATTTGATAATGATTTCAGTCTTCAGATTTCAAGGTTCAGTGCTATTGTTTAGATAGCGACAGAGATCAGGGCAAATCCTAATGCCAGACTTACCTAGCCTGGGATCTCCTCAGAGTTTGGACATGTTTGTAACGGGGTGAGGTTAGTTCCGGCTCTTTTGCTTTCTATGAAGTGAGGTTTATAACCCTGTTCTTTTGCCAGTTCTGGGAAGAAGTTGGGCAGGGGGGAGGCCTGTTCTGACACATACACATTGAAGAAGCAGAAAGCCTGAACAGGAAAATGCTTTGTTTCAGGGATGGTTCACCACCGGCTCATGAAAGAGTAAAAGCCAAGCTTTTCCATGCAAGACTAGATATGCCAAAATATCACAGGAGGAGCTGCTGGGAAATACTGGAAATCACAGCAGAAAATCAAGAGTGATTCCAGAAACCTTCCTGATCTTACTCCCAGTGGAACTGATTTCATAATTTGCAAAGCCAGGGGAGGTGGACAGACTGAACAGGCATGACTGAGTATTCAGTGTTATTCAGTATCTGGAACATATTTAGGAGTTGTAGCTATGGGTTAGACCTCCTTTGTGGTGCATGCGGAGAATCTTAGAACCCAGGGTTGTGGTCCTTGGCCCAGAGCTTTTAAACAACAGGAACCAAACGCAGACCCATCCAGCTCTCTTTGACAAGGGATCACCCAGACTTACACTGAATACATATGGCTGGTTGACTTGAAAAATCCATCATTTCATTAAAAAATCTGCTTGTTTTATGTCAGTGTTGGGATGAGTATATTACATTCATGGGTATGCCTTCCTTCAGGGTACATTCCCACTCACCCCTTGTAGCCTAGAAAGGTCTTGAAGTAGGAGCTGTCCTCTGTACAGCATTGAGCTCAACAGGTTCCAGCCCTGTGATTAGGGCTCCTGCACACTGCCGTCACAGTAGTAGTTAATAAGGAACTGTGCTCAGATACTATTGTGAAGTAAAGGGTTAAAACTGAATTTGAAAATAAAGCGTGTGGGGTGGAGTTGAATAATCTATATCTTTGTCATCACAACAGAAAAGGAATCTTTCCATTTAAAATACCAGAGAAATACAATTCAGCATGTGTCAGTTCTTCAGTAAAGCATTTCTTCCAAGTTCACTGCATCCGTTACAGGAGGGGACTTTCTGTACCAAACTATTGAGGGCTGGCTATTGTTTTTGGAGGCCACTGTGTTCTTGCTTTGTCTTTCACCCTTTTTCTCCCTTCCCTGCTTTCTTACATGTCACTTTGCTGATCACAGGAGCCGGTGCTGATTTTGTCATGCTTGGAGGAATGTTTGCAGGCCATGACCAGTGTGCTGGAGAGATTATGGAAAAGAATGGCAAGAAGGTGAAACTCTTCTATGGAATGAGCTCTGATACAGCCATGAAGAAGCATGCAGGAGGGGTTGCTGAATACAGGTATGAATTCCTCACAGGAGCAATTGCAGTAAGCCAGCCATCCGGTAACTTCTGGAGCAGAATTGTGCAAAAGGCATATGTTGGATACAGGCCCATGCCTCTATTCCCCTTTAGGAAGCTGTTACCAACACTTATGGCAGCAGATCTGAGGGAAGGATGACATCAAGGGGGAGACAGGGAGAAGGTGGTGGGGGGATGGATAGCTGAGAGCAACCATGTTCATTCAGTTGCAGCCAGTGCAGTGTGCTGTCACTGCAGCACTAGCTGTGTGGCCTGGGAAGTCATTAGGCACTGTTCTGACTTACAGGTCTCTCAGGATGCGTATGAATTAAATGCTAGAACATGTCATACCAGGCTGCAGTTTCTGGTCCTCTGCTTGTCCAGGTTAGGTGTCCTGTTGGTGTATGGGTTCTCGGCTGGCCCACATGCTCCCTTCTGTTTGCAGAAAGTGGGTGCTCAGTGAATTGGTGAAGCTCACCTGGGGTTTCCCCAGTACAGAGTTGAGTTACAGCTGCAACACTAATGAGGGCCCAGGACCACCAAAGCACTCTCAGTCACAGGCAGTAGCCCCAGGACTCCCTCCTGTATTTGTTGGGCAGTCTTCTTAGGCAGCAGAATCCTGCTGTACAGATTTCCCACCCCTTTTTGGGTAACAGAGCACCAGAGTAGTCCCAAATCATGCAGTATGCTGGAGCTTGGGTTTTGAACTAAAATCCTCAAGGGAGAGGAAAGGAAGACAGGCTTTGTAAAGGAATTTCTTGTCCATTGCTATTTTACTCCAGAAAGTGCTAAGAATTTTGACTTTTTGAAAAAGCAGATGACTCCAGAAAACCTCTGTGTTTTTCTCTTGTGAGTGGCAGGTATAGTCACTGCCCTTAGACAGTATGGTTCTTGCATACTTCATTAGAGAATGCTTCCTGTCTTACACTATACACTGGTTTATTGAGGGTTCGCTTTTGATACTTCTCCTCTGCTGGTGTAGGTTCAGGCTCTGGTCCCATCTGGTAAATTGCTGTTTGTAAGAGTCTCAGAGCCAGTGATGTTACCTACTGTTCCAGACATTCAGGATTGATGAGTTTTGTTGGCCTTGTCTGCTGTTACTATTCCAGCATGTGGGTTTTTTCCCAACATGTCCAGCTGCTACCACGCTTACGAGTTGCAGCAGTGTGAAGGTGACAGTGCAGAATGTAAAGCAGAATGGGGTCCACAAAACAAAACAGAATTCACACTCTGGCACAGAGATGCTGATAGGACTACGACAATCCCAGACATCATGCTAGGTAGAAAGCATCTTTGATCCCACCTCCTGTCCTCCACCCTGACATAGGCTTTTGTGGTGTTTTTTGTCTGTCACTTCTGAAGAGTTAAAATTCACCATAAAAATGTGCACTAGTTCACCTAGCACTTTACAAAGTGGTGAGATACAGCCTATTTCAGAGCATTTACACCTGTCTCCTTTGGCCTAAATCATAGAATCATAGATTCATAGAATCATAGATTCATAGAAACATAGAATAGTTTGCGTTGGAAGGAACCTTTAAAGATCATCTAGTCCAACCCCCCTGCAATGAGCAGGGACATCTTTAACTAGGTCAGGTTGCTCAGAGCCCTGTCCAACCTCACCTTGGATGTTTCCAGGGATGGGGCATATACCACCTCTCTGGGCAACCTGTTCCAGTGTTTCACCACCCTCACTGTAAAAAATTTTTAAGGAAGAAAGGAATATAGATAATATGGAATATCTAGTCTAAATCTACCCTCTTTTAGTTTAAAACCATTACCCCTTGTCCTGTCGCTACAGACCCTGCTAAAAGTTTGTCCCCATCTTTCTTATAAGTCCCCTTTAAGTACTGAAAGGCTGCAATAAGATCTCCCCGGAGCCTTCTCTTCTCCAGGCTGAACAACCCCAACTGTCTCAGCTTTTCCTCACAGGAGAGGTGTTCCATCCCTCTGACCATTTTTGTGGCCCACCTCTGGACCCGCTCCAACAGGTCCCTGTCTTTCCTGTACAAGGACTCCAGAGCTGGACGCAGTACTGCAGGTGGGGTCTCACCAGAGCTGAGTAGATGGGCAGAATCACCTCCCTCGACCTGCTGGCCATGTTTGTTGTTATGGCAGCCCAGGATACGGTCGGCTTTCTGGGCTGTGAGTGCACATTGCCGGCTCATGTCCAGCTTCTCATCCACCAGTACCCCCAAGTCCTCCTCCGCAGGGCTGCTCTCAATCCCTTCATCCCCCAGCCTGTATTGACACTGGGGGTTGCCCCGACCCATGTGCAGGACCTTGCACTTGGCCTTGTTGAACCTCAGGAGGTTCACATGGGCCCACTTCTCAAGCTTGTCCAGGTCCCTCTGGACGGCATCCCATCGCTCAGGCGTGTCAACCGCACCACTCAGCTTGGTGTCTTCTGCAGACTTGCTGAGGGTGCACATGATCCCGCTGTCTGTGTCACTGATGAAGATACTAAATTGTTATGAGCTCTTAGACTGCAATAATAATGAAGACTAAGGAAGCCTAGTGGTAGACATTGTGCAGGAGAGACCTGGAGACAAATGAAGTCATTAGCTTTCCTGGTCTGGCAGAAAACCCAGGCTCATTAAAAGAGAAGCCTATGTGAAAACAGGGAAGCAGAGAGCTTGTGGATGCTGGACTTAACCTGATAGTCTGTGCCTACTAGACAGTCTAGTTCAGTACTACTTTCTGAGGAAGACTTCTGAAGAGGAGAAAATCAGTTGGACATAGGGATAAGAGATGATAATAAAGAGTTTTTCAAGGGCAAAAAAAGCTTGTGATGAGTTTTGGCAAGTTTCAAGAGCATTGTTTTTGCAGGAAAAAAAAAATTCTTATAAAGCAAAAATATACAGTGAATACTGTAGTGTGAGGAGAACATGTATATCCTGGCAGATTGTTAAAGCCAGGATTCTTCTGCATCTAATAGGATGAGAGGGGGACAGGCATACCTTTGCCTTCTGCCTGAGGAGGATGTACATGTCTTTCCTGAGTGGAGTGTACCCTTCCTACTTTACGTGAGCCCATGTACCTCTTTTCTGGGGCTCAGATCAGAAGCTAGTGAGCAATGTGCAAGGAATTTTTTTTTTTAATCTCATATGGGGCTGCATCTGTACCAGTTAAAAGCACCACTATGTGCAGGATGTCTGGCTACACTGAGAACAGCCAGTGGATTGCTTAGGGGAACAACCCATGTTACTGGCTTTCTGCCTGGTTGACCTGCAAGGCTCTTTTGGCACTGCAGGTTCAGTGTGGTTTTGCTTTCGATCACAACTGTTTATTTGCAGAAGAGAGAGCTGCAGAAGAGCGAGCTGCACAAGAGACCACCTGCATCTGGACAAGCTGAAATGATGCACTAGTAGGATGTGCTGCATACCTCTGAGCTTTGATTCACTCTGGGTTCATATGCCAGTTCCCAGAAGTTTGGGGGCTTTTTTTGTCCCCCAAATCTGCTTGTCATCTGAACAAATGGTCTGAGTGGACAGCACTAGTAATTATCTTATAATTTAAAAGCGGCAGCTGCCAGTTACACAGAGGTGCTGGCAACCTTTTATCTGAACTACGATAACTTACTGTCCTTTGCTACCCTGTGCTTGTGTCAGCTGGAGTGTAGGGAAGGCCTGATGCTGGTCAGGCATGTAGTTAATGGCAGCTCCCTGAGAGATCACAGAGCAGCCCAAGCATGCTGCATGGATCTCAGTGCAGCAGAGTTATTTAGGGCCTGGCCACCACAGAGCTGGTGAAAGTTGCAGAAGTTTGAGAAAGGTTGCTGTACCAGTGGGCCAAAGGACTAAGGCAGCTGTTAAATTCTGCTCTACCTATTTAGGGGTGTGTGTGTGATCTGGCAACAAAATTTACTGCCAGTAGGAGAAATAATTGACGTTGATCCCCCTTAAAAATGAGATAAAGTGCAAGTATTAATGTCTTGTAGGAGTAAAGTATATACAGAAAACTGCTGTATTTGGCTTAGCCTAGATAGATGCTTTCAATTCCTTATGGGCAATACAAACTCTGCTTGATCCATAGCTGTATTTTGATTTGCATCCTGATTTTAGAGTCCCCTGGGAATCAAGTTCTGAAACCTCCTCAGCATCAAGGGAGCAGAAGCACAATCTGAAGTTTTTAGTCCCTGTTGAGATACTGCCTTTTTGTGTCACTAATAGGTAACATAGAAGGAGTCCCCCAGCCTACACTTAGCTACAACAGCTCCAAACATTAAAACTGTAAGCCTTGGCTGTTAACTGTGAAGGAGCCGATTCTCATCTTGTTCACATTGCAGCCACGACGCAGAGCTGGCTACCAATACCAACCTTGGTCTTGGTCTTGCTTGGCCTGTCCCAGCATGAATGTCACTGTGGTTTAAAAATAGCAAGTGTTACTTACCCAGCACTGTAAACGTGCCGGGCATTGAAGGGACGACTGGAAACAGGGCAAGGCTTTGCTCTGAATTACTCTTACAGGAAAAGTTACAGGAAGTTTAGTCACTTGCTAGTTTAGCTTATGGCAAACTTGAACCAGAAGGGTTCTAAGTCAGCATTTTAAATGCTGGATACCCCAAACAGGTCAAAGCAGTGGGACTTCTTTATATGCATTTAAAAAGCCCAGCTGTAAGTCTGTGTCAGTGACCCCAATAAGCTGTTTGGTCTTTAAAAGAGCCTGAGCACTCACGTTTTATTCAAGCAGTGGGGAGCTCAGTGTGCTGAGCCCCCTGCAGAATCAAACTACTTGTCACTTAACTTCATCTTCTCAAAATTACACATTTTGGCTGGAGAACCTGAGCCTCCAGCAAACACTTAAATTAAAATTGACAGGTAAGGTGAGATGGCTGTAGCAGGGTATGAAGTTGTGAGAGTAATTGTTTTTGTAATGAATATGTCAAGTTGATCCCACTTAATTTTGTATGAAATCTGTGTACCCAGTTTCATTACTTCTATGTCATTTATATATTGCTTTATTTTTACATTTTTACCTCCTTCCATGAGGAACATGTATCAGAGCTGGGAATTTCTGAAAGGCAATTACCACATGCAGTATTGCTCAGTTAGAGCCAAGCTGCTTTTGTTAACCCTTTTCAGATTTCACAGGTTTTGTGTGAACGCTGCAGTTCTACTGTGGTTGCTCAGCAATTCACAGCTGCTACTAAGCTGGGTTTTGGCACTTTATACTAACTGTAGGGTGCAATTTGGGCCACAGAGACAGAATAGCACCAGCAGCTGGCTGCTACTTACTGTCTTCTTCTGTATCCCAAATGATAGCCTGGAAGACCTGCCCCCAATTCCTGCCATTTCTTAAATGCTCCACTCATAAGGTTGCATTATGCCAGGGCAGCCTGACCCTTTTATCCTCATCCATGTTTTGCTGGGCTGACAGAGCACCATCACATGTGCTTCACCCCATCCACCCTGCCAGGATTCCCACCCACCGTGCGCATCCCTCCATGCCAGCAGCAGGCTTGAGCTGACCGGGAGTTACAGGGCGCACTGCAGATTGGACCCTGGGCAAAAAGTCTAAAGCAAATAGTTCTCCCCTTCTCTTCACCATTCAGTGGCTAGCAAGAGACATAGAGTCTCTGCTGAGAGCATCTGAGCACACCTTTCCCAGCTGTTGGGAGTCCCAAGCGCTCCATCTTCACCTTTCTTTTCTGAGAAAGGGTTAGTTTCAGGTCATAACTCTGGAAGAGACGTCAGAGCTGCAAATCCCGCAGCAGTTCCTGCTGACTTGCTTATGCAGCTCTCTGCCCAGTGTGCCAGCTTTTGTGACACCCCTGTAATCCATGCATGGCCTGTGCGCAGCATTTGTTGCTGGCAGAACAGTCTCAACTTGGGGAGTTTTTACTTAGTTTCATTTATTGCCAGCTAACACAAACTTCTTATCACTGTTGGGAAATTCAACAAACACCTAAGTAAGCACCTTTTCTCCCCCTTTTTCAGACTCCACTTAAGCCAGACACCTCTCTTCGCCCCTGCCACGTCTCAACTCCCCTTACTTTCACCACAGGTCACACTCGGTCTGTCCCGACTCCTTCAGTGAGGAAGGGGGTGGCACAGGACGCTGTGGTTATGTGTGTAATGGTTTCTGTCTGCCACTCCTCCTCCTTACTGTGCCTGCTCCATTGTGGGTTGTCCACAGCCACAATCCCTTTGTGGCCGTCTCTGCTCTGCCATGGGTCACCCAGGGACTACCGTCCCTTTGGGAGTGCACACCTTCAGCACAGAGCACCTCCTTTCGAGAGTGCATCTCCAGCTGCATGGCTCCTCAGCTGTGTCCACATGTGTCTCCTCTCCCCGTGGCTGCTGCTGTTTCTTAAATACACTTGAGCAGAGGTGTCCTGTGCTCCCCTGACTGGCTGAAGTTTTGGTGGCTCGCACCATTTTCAGAGTGAGGTGGAACCATCTCTGTGACTGGCATGAAGCAGATCATGGCCTTCTCCCACACAGGTCGCACTGGCAGCCCTTGCTACCCTAACTCTACCATATATGCCCAACACAGCACCCATGTGTGTAGTAATTGGGTGCTCATGTAAACTAACTGGGTGCTCACACATTAACAAATTGGGCGCTCGTGCATGTCCTAACAGGGTGCTTGGGCATAAATTATTTGGGCATGCATGCATGAACTAATTGGGCACTCATGCATTAATTTATTCAGTACTCATGCATGAACTAATTTGGCACTCACACAAGAACACAGCAAGCCCTCAATTTATGGCCTATATGGCACTCCTCACCTCCACAAGGCACATACTGAAGAACTTGGTCTTGGTTGAATGTTAATCCATTATGAACTCTTCAACAACATCACAATCTAAATGTGCATCAGTTATAAACTCCACTCTTCCTCCCTTTGGACCAGGCAGTAGGGATTAATACTGTAACAGTACACTTACTAAAATGTCACTCCTCCACCCTGAGCACCACATTAAAGGGGTTAACATCCCAGTTTGGTTATATACCCATCACAGACCCTACCCCTGGACCAGACTACAGTGGTTAATAGTGCAACAATGCATGCATATGCTTACTAAAATTCCGCCCACTCTCCCCTGGGAACCAGATGGCAGGACTCTGGGCAACATGATCGGTTACAAACTACCCCTTTCCCCTGGGGACTAGAGTATTGGGATTAACATTAACACAGCCTGAATATATACTCACCACAAACTTCACCCTCTCATCCTTGTGGACAAGACTATGGAGGTTAATATTACAGCAGTCTGAGCACATGCTTATTACAGACTTCACACTTTGTTTCTGCAAAATACATAACCCAGAAAGCCCCAACAGTTTGAATACATACCCATTACAAACTCCACTCCTCACCCCTATGGACCCCGTCAGGGTTAACATCATCATAGTCTGAATACTTGCTGCAAATTTTAGGACCTGTCCTTTCAAAACAACCAACCAAGAACATAATGGCAGGTCAAGTTATTCACTGTGCTTTAGCATAAAAGCATATGATTAAGATTGTACAAGCAAAAATTAACACCACTGTTAAAGATACCAATAGGGTCATGAGTTCAGTAGCTGTAGGGCTTCACTGACATCCAAAATAGGGGTGTGGGGGGGTGTGTGTGAACAGTGCTCACATGCAGCAGTGTGGGCATTTCCCCATTTGGGGAAGAAGATAACACAAACAAACAGCTTCACTGTCTTGGGATTTGCTCCACAGCCATAACAATAAGAACTGAGCTCTGACTTTTTTGCTGCGCTTGCAATTGCTTAACTCACAGCTCTAGATTTATGTCCCACTTCCATCCCACTTCCACTCCTTCTTTTCATTCTGGAACATCCGTTACTCCCAGCATGTATGTTGGGAGCATGGAGAATTTTCAGCCCTTTTTGACACTTTTTTTCCAAAGGTGAACATAAAACTGGACTCTCAGCATTTTCCATGGAGCTAATCTCGCACCTCTTTTCCAGCATGCTTCCCCCAGTATGGTATCTATAGGTTACTCCTCAATCAACAGGACATTGCACCATCTTATCAGCTGATACTAGAGGAGCAGTAACAACTGTAGCTGTCAGAGCTTTGGGGCTGTGAAGTTAGGTGTTCACCACTTTTGTAGGTTTTGGTCTCTAAAGCCAAAAGTAGCATCCCACAAGCTCCAGCTTCCTAACACCACCATAGCCACTGCAGGGGCATCTCTCAGGGGCAGTGGCTGTGCGTGTCCCACATTTCTGTAATTTTGCTCGGAAAAAAGGACCGCCAAGTGTTCACGCTCTCGGGAGCAACATTTCCATCTCTGCAGGTCTGTTGAACCACTGTAATTGGGGCTGCCTTTGTTTGCAGTCAGCTGTCTACTATCAAAACCCTGCACCTTATGCCCCACATGATGCTCAAGCATGAATTAACAGGGCACTCATGTTTGAACTGATGGGTCATTCATGCATAAATTAATTGGACTCTCATGTGTGAACTGAAAAGGCAGTCATACATGAATGCAGTAAACCCTGCATTTCTTGACCAATACAGCATGCAGAGCTCTTCAGAAGGCAGGATCTAGTAGGTAAAATTGGCACTGGTTTCCCCAAATCCCAGACATGCACTGTCTCTCACAGTCTCATGGGAAGCTCTCCAGAGGCTGAGCTGAACCTCCTGACTTTGACTGGAAGGAGGTGGGCATGGCCAAAAACCAAGCTGCAGAATGGTAGCATGACTACTTTTGTGTTGTTTTGTGGGCCAGGCCTTCTTTTCCCGCTGGCGCTTGAGCTGAAAATAAAAACCTGTGAAAGCCCAACTGTGCAGGCCCTACAACACACCCCTGAGCCCCGTGCAGTCTGCTAGATGGCAGTGGTACATAGGTTTTCCATTGGCTGCTTATTACTGTGTTTATTAAGGAGTTTCAAGAAAGAGTCAATTACTCATCAGATGTAGGGAGATTAATCATGGTTCCTTATTCACATGGAATATTAACACTTCTCCTTTATTGTCTCCTTAGGGCTTTGACCTCGCATTTAAACTAACAGAATGAAATATAGCCAGGCTTACGCTGAAGTACCTCCACATAGCTGCTGTTGTTAATGATTTGCAAATGGAGCCTCCAAACGGGCATGCCCTTTCTTTCTTATGCTATCCCCTAGACAACATGTTTAAGGGAGAAGTAAATAAAGCCACATTTACAACAGTGACAGATCTTGCCACAATTTCTGCCTCCATTTTGCAGGGGAGAAGGAGAATAATCTCCTTTCCCCTCCGCATTTCTCTTAGACCCCCCTTCCCAAAGCGTATGTCTCCAAAGGAGCTAGTGTGCCATGCAGAACAAGCTTGCTCTAAAGCCAAGTGAGATCAGCTGGTGATTGGGGCACTCCGCTGCAGGAGGAATTGCTGAGCATGAGGCTGGAGAAGGAGTGAAAGCTACTTGCCCGGATTCTTCCCTCATGTAACTCTTCAGATGTGCTTTTGGGACCAGTGCAGTCTGTGCTGGCATGCGCTCGTACTTGACAGTATTCACAGCACTGGTATTTTTTCTGGCCTTTTTGCCTGGCTCTGAACTGTGCTAGCTTACCTTTTAGCTTCAGGGGACAGCTCTGCAGTGGGTTTCTGTAACAGGTTTTTCACTCCATCATCTCTGTGGGCTCTGGAGAATCAGGCTGGTAGGAGACAGCTGGAGCATTTCCAGCTGCATCTTCTGGTCAGTAACATGGGACAGAGCCCAGGGGCTGTTCCTTATACATTAAAGCTTGCGGCTCTCAAGGTCAAATTTACTTTTCAATAAACCTGGAAGCTTCACTTGCTTGTAGGCAGATGGTGGAGGGGAGGAAGGAGCAGATCTGTAAATACACGCATGGGATATTGGAGCATCTACAAGATTTGTCTGCTTCTAGTTCCTAGTATTGGTGGTGACTGGAGTTGAGGCATTTCAGTGCTTGAGAGCACCAAGCAGCAACAGGCAAGCAAGCAATAAAGTTGGGGGGGATGTTTGTAAACTGCAGCATGCAGAGTATTACGCTTCACATTGCTCCAGTAAACACACTGTTACATTTTGCATTTAGACATAAATGCAGTAACCGATCTTTTCTCCAGGGCTTCGGAGGGCAGAACTGTGGAGGTACCGTACAGAGGGGACGTGGAACTCACCATCCTGGACATCCTTGGGGGGCTGCGCTCCACCTGCACCTACGTGGGAGCTGCCAAACTCAAGGAACTGAGCAGGAGAACAACATTTATCCGGGTCACCCAGCAGCACAGTCAGGTCTTCTCTTAGCCCGGGACTGGGGTCTGGAGAGAGAGGGGTGGGAGAGAGGAGCAGGAAGGGCTGCGGTTTTGTTTTGCTCTCTCCTCCATGTTGTCTAAGTGGCAAACTCCTCCCTCTCTCAGAATGGCAGTGTCATAGCCATTGGAGGGGCTATGACTGGGATTTGGAAGGGGAAAGTCGTGCTATTAACACAGTGCCATTGGTTCAAAATGCAATAGCTTAATCTTTTATTGTTGTGCCTATTTTATTTTTTAATCATCATTTCTTCACCTGTTTTTTTCCCCCTCTGATAAATAGCTGTTGAAACCTCAGTTAACAAGGAATTGGCTTGTACAGACATGGCTGTTATGCCTGCACAGATTCCCTTTTTTAAGACTGACTGGCAGTGCACCCTCCAGAAATTGCAGGCTGGTAGAGAAAAAGATGCAAGGAATTGTGTGGAGAAATCAAAAAATCAAATTCTCTTAATCTTCACTCTTGGCAAAAGAATGAATGTTTGTGGCATGGCTGCCAACCTGCAGAATATCAGAGGTGGATGGTGGATGAGGCCTGGCTATGGGTGACTTCTTACTGTGATGATAAAAATGCTGGGTCTCTTTCACTCTCAGTTTGCAGGGCTGGTACTGCCGTTCTTACTTAAATCTCCCTAGTCAATGGACTTGCCACTTGAGAAAAGCTGGCATTGAATGTAGCAAACCCATGCTGCCCCCCTTGTCCCCATCTGTGGAGATCATTCAGGAGAAAACGTCTCAGAGCTTGCCTGCTTTTTCGTGCATGCAGTTATTGAATTACCTGGGTTCCAGCTTTTACCTACTCTCTGTGAACAGATTTTTTAAGACATTGAAACTCAGCAACAGTAACCCCACCAAGAAGGGGTTTCTCTGCAGCCCTCCCTGTTCCCTTGCCTGTTCATATCCATGTAGCAAAGATGTAAAAATGCTATGCTCTGCGTTGTCTGTGGCCAGGTGAATGAGGCCGGAGGGATCAAATTCACTTTTGGTTATTTGGTACCACTCCTTTGCGGTCCTTGACACCATGAAAAGCAAAAGAGAGCTTTCAGCAGAATAGCCTGATTGCAAGCCACTGGTGGGCTAAGATGGAGTTAAAGCATTTGCTCTTAGGGTAGTAATGAATGTTTAAGACTCTGGGTAACACTTCAATAAAGTGTAATGGCCCACTAATTAATTGATAAATCACAATGAAATTTCTTTGGAAATACACATAGCATCCACATGAATACTACAGTAGCTTGTTATGATAAATGATGTAGAAGTGAGCACCAATGAATTAATAATGCTTTGCCACTTACTTTAAAGTGCTGCTGAGATCGTAATATAGCTGATGTTACTTAAGTACTTCAGAGTCTTACTTTTCCCTCCGTAGATATCTGTGGAAAGAGGCAGGGTTCCTTTGAAAAGCAAAAGAGTCATCCATAGGAAGAGGAATAGCAAAGAGAAACTCTAAAATTAAACTCTCATGCTGGACTGCTCAAAAAGCCATGCACAAAGATTGATACAGTTGACCATGCTGAGGAGCAAATCTAGGTGACAAGCTGATCCCTGGTGATTTTGAAGTGTGTTGTGCATGTTAGAAAAAGCACAGAATATCTTCTGAATAGCCTGGTATTTTAAATGCCTTCCATTTAACATGTAGGACATAATTCTTAATTGTGGTATGACCCCTTCCTCTGCTTTGGAGGTGAATTAGGTTCAGGTTATGCTTGTGCTGGCTTTAAGGACCATTTGTCCTGCCCACATATCATAAAGGAACCTGAACTCAGAAGAGGAGCAGGCCCTGCGAATAAAGGACCTGATCTCTATTCCCTCCAGCCTGAAAGCATCACGTTAAGAGGATGCCAGGCTTCCTTACCACAAACCCTACCGTGGGCCACATACTGCTCTTACCTGCACTAAGCCCCGAGTACAGGCAGTATTACTACTCGGCATCAGTACGGCTGTAGGAGGTCACCGTTCCTTTAGTTAGGTAATGTGAGGGTTAGGGGTACAAAGGCAAGTGAACACTGCCGTCAGGAGTGGGTTAGACTGTCACAGCGCAGGCCTGACCGCAGGGGTGTCTCCACACTCGTGCCTTCATACGTGGGCAGTGCAGCAGTCTGCTGGTCTCACACCTACTCTCGCTAGCGCTTTTCTACTTTTTTTAGCTACATTTCTAAATGGGATTTAAGAAATACATATACATATAAAAAATATATATTTGTAAACATTTTTAAAAAAAGATCATACGCACACTGAACAGAGCAGCTTCGTGACATGTCTTCGGAACAGTTTCTTTTCCAAAGGGCAGAGGCTGGGGGCAAGGAGGGGGGGCTGCCTCTCCGCAGGTGTGGCAAGCATGGAGCCTCCTTCCCAGGCAGGCTGCACGCTTCCACAGCCAGCCTGGCCTGGGGCCACTCTCACGCCCGTTTTCCTTCCCCTTTCGCCCACACCTCTGACTGACCAGTGATTAATAGGGAAAGGATGGGGATAAGCTAATCTTAAATTGTCCCCTGGATTCTCCAGGCTGTCAATGACATTGAGACTAAGAATAGTTACTGATAAAAGCTTTGACTTAGGGCATTTAGTTTTCTAATAGCAGCTTTTACCATCATTTTGATAAGCAGCATGTTTTCTTTCTATTTCATTTTCTCCTTCTCTCTCCAAAGTGAGCAGGAGAGAGAAATCAGCTGCAGAAAGGCTGAACTGGTCGCATGACTGCCTCTCACCCAAAGTTGTATATGAGTTTTGTTCACGGATAACCCTCAACCACGTCAGCGCTCACCATTCACCACTGTACATGTCCATCTCTCAGACAGGCTGCAAAACAGAAAAAAGACAAACTTGAGCCCTCCTTTAACACCCAGTCCTCTGCTCTAGTAGTTAGTTGCCCTCATCTGCACTTAGCCTCAGGTCCTGTGCCCTGCTCAAGCCCGCTGCCACTGTCACAAGGAGCTGGGGCAGAGAGGGAGCTGAGGGCACGCTATGCCTGGCAGGATGGTCTGAGCAGAGACCACAACCACTGACAAACGCCACGTGCTATTTGCGGATCTACCTCACCTGCACATTTAGCCGGGTTTTTTTGTTACTTGTCCTTCTGTGTGAAGTGTCATTCATAAGCACTTAGTCTTGGGTGATTGTGCATAACCTGGTCTTCTTTAACCCTACCACCCCAATCCCAGCCTGTCTAGAGGAACGCTGTGAGTGTGATAAGCTGCACTGTAGGCCAAGTTCATGCCCGCTTCCCCCAGCTGGGCAACTGTTGAGCACCCAAGAGCAATGTTGAGGTTTGGCCCACTGGCTCCGCAGGGATTTAGTTTAACATACCAAAGACCTACAAGCAGGGATGCTGAAAAGGGCAACATTACATCATTAAAGCAATCCCTGCTGAGCGTGTCCATCTCTGCCTTCTTGAAATGTAAGGACAGCTAAAACACCCCGTGCTGCTCCCAATCGTATTCTGGAGTCACCTTGCTGCAGTATGTTTTGCAGGGTGGGCTGGCTGGCCCTCCTGCCCACGCAGCTTGGCTTACCTGAACTCTCTCTGGGGAGGAAGGTTTTGGCAGAGCAGCAGCCTTGCTCGCACCCGAGTGACTGCGTGGCGGCTGCGGGGAAGCGCACGTGTAGACCTCTTTGTAGGCATGAGGCCAGCCTGTTAGAGGAGTGGGCCTTGAGCCAGCATCCTGCCAGATGCAAAACAAGCCACGCAGGTCTGCTTTCTCTGAAAGAAACAAGTGTACGCTTGTGTACGCTGCCCCCCCCAAGCTCATTGGCACAGCCAGCTCACCCCCATCGGCCATGGGGCAGGGGCTTTGGCTGTGGTCTTCTCTGCAGCTTGCCTCTCACCTTAGGGCATGGGGGTGGTGGGTGAATGTAGGATGGGGCCACACTGTAAATATGAAGAGTTGTAAGCAGGGGCAGGAGGAGCCTCTGCTTACGTTTGGAGGAGCTTTTCCCATACAAAGGGTGCCTGTATCTTCCTTTCAGCTAGTCAGTAGCAGGGGGAGATAGGATGGAGGTGAGCAAGAAACTTAGCAGCAATTAGCCAAGCCCCACCGTGTTGGGACAAGGGCTGGTGTTTTCCAGTCCCGGGCACATTGAATTTGAAGCCTTTTCTGAACCAAGCACTCCCTGGTTTATTGAGCTCCACTGTCTTGAACAGACTTGGCTGCTACAGCTTTCTGCCAGTGTCCATCACTGCCTCCTATCCCTCCACCCGGGGGATATTGCTTTTTAGATGCTAGTATCACTTTTATACCAAAACTTTGTTGGAGCCAGGAGGGCTTTTGCAACTAGAGCCAGGTTTGGCCTTGCTTGTGTAGAAGCGAGAAAAAAAAAAAAAAGCCGCCAAGGCCTAAGAACAGCAGTTTGCCTTCTGCAGCAGCCAGAGCTGGCAGGCAGGAGAGGGCCAGGCCCTTCCCTGCGGGCTGGCAGCTGCCTGGGGGCAGATGGGCCGAAGCGGATCTCGGTTAGATGCTGGCACAGCTCTGCACCCCTGAACACAGCATGGATCGCCCCCGTGCAGCCTTTGCTTCGCTTTGAGGTCATTCAGATGTTTAAGCGAGCCCTCCCCAGCATTTACTTGACACAATGTTTACTGGTTAGTTTTCATACCTAACTAATTCAGAGTCCAAAACTCCTTGGTGTTGCCTGCGATAACTGTGAAGCGCTTCTGCGCAATCGGCCAAAAAGAGCCGATGATGAGCATTTGATGTTTTCCTGCCCCTCTCGGCCCTGCCGAGATGGCGATGACGAGTGCTGCCTCCCCTCACCGGTAGCAGCCGTGCGTGTGCAATGCCTCCGGCGCACGTGGCACCATCGTTTGACGTGTTCAAAAGTTGTAAATGGAAAGTTTTTGTCATGCAATAAAGAGCTTCACTCTGATGGTCTGGAGAGGGTTTTATGGCCACGGATGGGTACGTGTGTGTTTCTGCGTCATCGTGAATAAAAGCAAATGCTCTCGGGCGGGAGAGGAATTAAATTAGGCAAATTACTTCCCTAGGAAAGCTCTCTCACGTTCAGTCATAACGCATAAAGACAAAACACGCATTTGCAATTGGCACTGTTATTTTATTAGTACGAGTATACTGAAACAATAAACTTGTACTGGTATACAGACAATTTCTTTAAAACAATTTTGTTCAAATTTTGAATCAAACATTGTTTTATTATAATAATGAAATAATTTCTACCTAGAAAACCTGCAAGCACCATCAAAGAAAGGGACCATAAAATTCAATAAACAGACGCGAGTGTATCCTACAAATAGACACACCACCATTAGAAAATAGAATATGAATTCTTCCATTTTTTTAATATTTGTTTTAAAAAAGCTAGTGCAAGTACAATATTTTACACTGGAATTACAGAGAGTATGCACGCATATGGAAAAAAGTTCTCCTGTCACAATAAAAGCTCTTAACTATGTCTGTATGCACTTAAAATCTTCTCCTCTTTTCAATAAGGTGCAAAACGTTATTCCCTCCCTATTTCTCCTTTGTACTGGCCATGTCAGCTCAATTTCTCCCCAACACAAAGCTGTGATATCCCTTTTACTGGGCCTACACCAGGAACTACACTGGAAGTGTGATTTGCAACAGCCCTCATTAGAAATACCAGAACATTTAAAAAAAAAAAAAAAAAAAAAAAAGAAGACCTTAAAAACTACTGCTGTAGAATGGCTAACCCTTACCCCGGCACGGCCAAGCGCCGCTGCCGGCTGCCGGGAGCGGTGACATAGCTAGTACAAAATGGTTTTCAGTAGCTCACCCGAACTGAAAAAGGTTGGGAAATCCCCCCCCCTCCCCGCCCCGTTTTGTAACACTGCGAAAAGAACAGTGTTCAACAAGTTAATATATTATTCCGACAAAAAAAAAAAAAAAAAAAAAAAAAAAGCAAATACATACATTAGTGAGTTTCAACATTAGCTGACTGTCGTGAAGAGTCGTATCTATGCCTTAACAGATTAGTCACTTCGCTAAGAGGCCAGCCCGACGGCCAGGCAGAAGACACAGACTGAGCCACCCGCAGCCGCCCCGGCCCGTTTTTGCCCTCAGCTACACAGAGCCAAACCCGACCGACTTGGAGAGGAGTTCTGCAGAGCGTGTTCAGAGGGAGAGTACGTGGGTCCTGGGTTTTTAAAGCAAACGCCAGGGCGGGATCCCCTCGCCGGCGGGTGGGAAGGGGCAGAGCGGCGCTGCCCAGGGATCCTCCGCGCCAGCAGAGGATCCGGGCCCTGAAGTTTCTGCTCGTCAGCAATCCCGTAGTACAGCAACGACAGCTTCAACGAGTGACTAACGCTCGCTGCAAACAACACTTCCAATGCATATACCTACTGCGTGGTCGAGGGAAAGGGCACAGGAGCTTTGACCGCTCAAAATAGAAACGAACAAAAAAGAAACAACCTCGGATGAAGCCTCCATAAAATCCTCAGTGGAAGACTTGAGTCCTTTCAAGCTAACGACAAGAAAAAAACTACAGAAACCTTAGAGACTGTTATTGTATAAATACTACCTGTTGGCTGAATGCACTTCATCGTAACGCAACTGGGGCTGGTTTTCGGAGCGCCCGGGGGTCACCTGGACAGGGCGAGCGTTTCTGCCCCGTGCGCCTGTGGGAGCCGAGGCTTGGGTCGCCTCCGGGGAGGGGGACGGGAGCAGCCTGGAACCTCACCCCCTCTGCCCTGCCGCCGGCTCCCGGCTGCCCAGCTCGATCTTTGGACAGGAAAAGGACCCTCTCCTCAGAAACCGCTTCGGGATCCTCTCCGTTTGGCTCCCGAAAAACACCGGTCTCGCCATCGGCCAAGACCGTCAGTGGGAAGGTGCGCGGTGCGAGCGACTGCTCCCCGGCAGAGGCGGGGGAGAGGGGGCAGCGACGGGGGCTGGAAGGCCGGGTCGCCTCGGGCATCGCTCTGCTGCTAGCGCTGGGCTAGGATCCCTTGTCGTAAGCACTTCTTGCTCAGGGTTCTACTCTTTGGGTTTCGTCTGGAAGTGCTGAAAAAAACGTGGAACAGCATCCCGGAGAGAGGGAAAAAGGGGGCCCCAAAAGGCTTCAGGCGGGAACCAAGCAGGTCGTGCTCAGCCGGCAGCGGCCCTCCACCCGAGGAGAGGGGCTGCCGCGGCGCTGCCGGACCCGGACCCGGACCCGGACGATCCCCAGCAGGGAAGGGCTCCCTCCGAACCGGCCTTGCCCTCTGGGCTGCCAGGGGCTCCCTCGGCGCAGGCGGGAGAGACTTAAAGCCAAAACACAGCTGGGGAGTGAGACTCGACTTTCGCACAGTAGCCACCCTTTGAAGTGCCCTGTAGCTGCACTCGAGAATTGCTGCTCCAAGGTGTATTTTCAGCACAGGAATAAACAGCGTGAAGCAAGACTCCATTCCCCAGAAATGGGACCCATGTAATACGAACAGAAAATTAAGCACAGTTGTTCTTTAAGAGCCTTTTAAGTAATAATTCTTCCTGGCCAAAGCCAATACAAATCAGATCATCTAGACATGACATTTTCTATATACAAAAAACATGTAACTTTCAACCTTTCTCTGCTTTTGTATTTAAAAACTTTTTTTTTTTTTACAAACAAGGTATGAAACTCACTGTTCAAACAGAGCCATCTCTTTTTCAAACACTGAAGGAATCATTCCAACATTCATTTTTCTTTTGTGCAATTTTTTTAAAACATTACCTGTACTCCTCAATGTGAGTGCTTCAAAAAAAGTTTCTATTTTTAATAAGCTTCTCAAATTAGGTTTACATCAAAAAATATTCCCACAAGGTATAGTGCTACAAGAAAAGATCCTATCAGTAAAGGTAACACATCTGAAGCGAGGTCGTCTATGTAAAAGAAATTGAACTCTGGAGTAGAGGTGTGCAACGTGTTTGGAATTTCCCGATCGACACAAAGCAAGGCTGTCCTCAGGACAGGGAATCAAGTGGACATGTAGGCATATGAGTAAAAAAAATTTCACACATATTTATTCGTGTGCAAACAGACACTTCTGTCTGGGGGTGTGTGTGTGCGCACGTATGCATATCTGCATCAACAAATTCTCATTTTGCTATGTATTTCAGGATGGGGGGGGGGATGGGAGGGTTGGATAAACCAGAGGAAAGGAAATTACTGCCTGCACTCTGGTGGTGTGTTCATTCCCCTTGCTTTTCACATCAGCACTGGCCAGAGCCCAGAGCGGACTCTGCTGTTACCTGTGATGATGGGGAGGGAAGAAATGGAAATTATTCGTACGAGTGCATGTCCCATTTTGCCATTTGTCCAGTTCCTGGGACAGCAGAAGTGTTTCAGCAGGCCAAATCCCCCCTGCCTGCCTGGGGCTTCCGCCCTGGCGAGCCTGAATGAACCCCGAGATTTTTCCAGCTGCCTGAGTAAGGTCAGGATCTGGCCCTGACTGAACCAAGCTTCAATTTCACAAAGATTTATACAGGTGCGTCACAGCAAGCTCCCGAGCAGCCTTCGGCAGCCAGCCCGGACCTCCCATAAGCACGTGTATAAGTGTTTGCAGAACTGGGTCCCAGGACACGCAGAGCACTGTGCCAAGAGTCCCCCTCTTTGAAATAACACTATTAGTGTTTAAAAAAATTGAGGATTCGCTCTCCTTGATACAGGCTTTTTTTTTTTTTTTTTTTTTTTTTTTTAGCAGTTGCAGGTATTAACAAAATTTCACCATTTCCTTTTTTACTATTGGCAACACACTTTAAAGTAAAATAAATCTCTACAGAGAGTGAATTTTCATGATAACCAACAGCTACAGTTCGCGCTGAGCCTGCTGCTTTTGTATTGCAATCTAAGTGAGATCTACAAAGTTCAAACCGCGAGATGCAGGAAATCCAAACTTGTCTGTAACATTGTACATCCCTACTCCAGAGCAGTAAAAGTGCTGCTTCTGGTCACATCAGTGTACCACACATATGCCAGCCCCATCCCTGAGTAAAAGGTGTGAAAGGTTTCTAAATGTTCCTTGATTTAAGGGAAACAAGAGTAGTGATGTCACTTCCCCACGCCGAGAAAATGACGGGAACAACAGGTCGAACGAAGCGACAGCGGGATGAAGGAATTAAAGGAATAAAAAAAGGAACATGTGTGTCCCCCTCCTCCCGAGGTCTGCATCTTCGAGGGAAAGCGAACCCAAGGGCAACGTACGAAATGGTAAAATAGGTCAACAGCGACTCCGATGTGGGTCTCGACCAGAGGACTCGAGGTAAGTGACATCAAACTCAAATTCCCCATGATGTGGCCCAGACAAACTGAAACAATGCCTAAGTTAAACACTATAAGGAACAGTCATTTATATATATAGATATATAGATAGATTAGATAGATAGATAGACAGATAGATAGATAGATATTTTTTTAGAAATCCCTATAAAGAGGTTCTTGTTTTATTTTTCTTTGCCCTGACTAATTTCTTGGTGATTGTATGCGTTTCATTGTAAACTAAACAGGCTTGCTACAAAAAGAAAAAAAAAAGAAAAAGAAAACTACTGTCAGTTACTATTGCAAAGCGGACGCTGCGCAGAAGCAGCGGCTAAACCTCCTCCTTCGGCTTCGCCTCAGCATCTCCATGCCTGTGAGTGGCATTTCTGCACGCGCCCGGGGATCGATGGCACTTCCCAGACATGGGGACTCACGGCAAGGGATGCTCGGAGCCGGGGGGAGAGGCAAAGCCCCACCTTGCAAAGGACTTGGTGCCCAGGGGGACTTTTCTCTCCCTGGTAGGAGCCAGGTCTCGCACGTGTGCTGTCCAGGTGGAGGGCAGCATTCAGCCGTATGGCCGAGTGCTGCCCTCCGCTTGGACGGCACGCAGACATTAATACATCTTTTTTTTTTTTCTTCCTGGATCTTTTTTAACATCGAATACAAAAAGGGGTTGTGTTTCCCAGGGTAAGGGATGCTTGACCCTTAATATGTTGGGTTGTTGGTTTTTTTTTTGGTGGTGGTGGGAGGATAGGGACGGAGGTATTAATAGGAAAAAAAAAAAAAGGTAGAAAGAAAGAAACTATTCAAAAAAAAGAACAAAACCAGGGGAAATCAGAAGTGGGTATGAGATCTAGCTAACACCGCACGGGTGAGTCTAAGTTGGCACGTAAAGTATTGCACATCCTACAAAAGCCAAAGCATGGAAAGGGACAATTGTTTGGAAAGAACCAGTTATTTCAGAATTCCTCAGTCTGAAATACAAGCACAGAACTAATACATTCCTATTGCTCCAAACGTATTTTTTTATTATTATTATTTTTTATTTTTTTTAGTGTTAGTTGAATAGATCCAGTCAGTTTAATAGCCCCTGCTTCCTTATTAACCACAAATGTGTATGCGTATGGTTTTACTTGAGATTTTTTTTTTTTCCAAGTACACGTGAAGTACGGAAATAGTGGTACAACTGTGAACTAAAATCTGTAATTCTTTCTATTCCTTTACCATCAAAGTTTAAAAACAAAACAGGAAACAAAACAAAACAATAAATTGCAAGTGCCCTGAGCAGAGTATATGGAAGATTAAGCAACTTCTCTGAGCAGAAATATTAACAAATAAGCACTAACTAAGCAGTGTGACTGTGAGAAGAAACCCACTCAGCTATTTGGTAGCCTGCTGAGAGGTTAATAAAATTCAAGGAAATTCAAGAAAAGTTTCAAGCTATTTTAAACGTATTTCAACTTTTTGGTGCACCCCAGAATATGGTATAAAAACAATTAGTTCTGGTGTGAGCTAAATTTCAAGTAACACATAACAGAGTCAAAGCTGGGGTTTGGGGTTAACATTTCTTCTCTTAAATAAAAGCACTGTATTTTAGGGGAGAGGAAAAACAAGATTTTAAATAAATTTGTTCACTTTAGGTTACTGCGTTTCTAATAACGGACTTTTATTTCCGTTTCTCCGTATCAGTACAGCTTCTTCAAAACTACCTGAAGGATGCGAACTCGCCAACCAAAACTGACACGAACGCTTGCTCACGTAGGGCCCAAGCTCAATCCCACTGAAATCAACGGGATCTTTCTAGTGGCAGCAACGGGCTTTAGCGCTCAGCCCCGAAGTACTTCATACTTGCACCTCGCCGAGGCTTGTGCAGGAGGCTGGGTGCACAGCACCTCAAAGGATCCGGCCCTGCCTGGGGAAAGAAAAGACTGAACGGCATGAAACCCCCCCATCCTACTTGGTTTGTACCAAACTCTTGAAATCTCGCCTTTCCAATGGAAAACGATGCAATTAAAATAACAAATAATAATAATAATAAAATAACAATAGGTTTGTTTTCAAAACAAACAAACACCTTGCTTATGTATAGAAATGTTTCTTGTGGAAAACTCTCTCAGCAAGTCTGAAGAAAATTCTCAGAGCTGTCCCAGTAGGACCTGGTTCTGTGTGGCAGATATGGCAGAAAGACCAAAAATGAACTTTGAAAGGAACGTAACCCTATGAAATGGCCTAGAGCGTAGGCAGGTTAGTGAGTAATTGCTACATTTGTTTATGCTCTTTCAGACCCCCACAACCCACAACATTATTAGGTAAAAACTGCAGGAATACCACACAAATGATAAACTCAAGATGTGCAAATTGCAAGATTCTTTAAAGTCCATCTTTTTCAAAAACACTGGACAATGATTTTTTTTCTCCTCTTTCCTTTTTCCTTTCTCTTATTTTTTTTTATTATCTGTCAGCTCGCATATGCCTTTAACTCTTTCTCAAGCATTAAAGTTTAAAAAGTGCCTCCTATTAAGTAGTCCTTTGTGGACAATGACTGTCACATACTAGTTCAATAATTCACATTCATCCCTTTGAAACCACATTAAAACTTTCAGCATCTTGCCTGTGAGAAAACTTTACATAGTTGCATGTAGTTACAGTGTTGAAGAGATTTGTTTGTTTGTTTGTTTGTTGTTGTTGCTTTCCGAGCAGATTAAAGTGAGATACAGTACGTACTGAGTGTTAGACCAGGATGCTCAGCAATAAAGTGTGAACAGCATTTTAAGTGCTTAAAGACATTCTAGGTTCATCTTCAACAGCGAATTCCTGTGTCACACCGAAATTTGAAAAAAGTGGCACCAGTTGTCCATAATCATGAACTAAAAACAGTACTAGAGTTAAAGACAAAGATTTGCAACCTAACTGCAAACAATGGATGCCTGTGATCTCAAAGGGGCAGTATGCGTCTACCTTGTGGAAGCAAATGTCAATGGCGTAACCCGGTCGATTTGTCTAACACTGCACAAAAACAGGAGTGAGCCTGAGCCAGGCGCATCCACAGAGCCGGAGGCCTCCTCACGCACACCCACACACACCCAGGACACACGCACGCACCCACCCACCCACCCCACCGCCACGAAGGAAAACCTTGCAGGGCGACCGGTGCAAGAGTCCGTACAGCCTCCCCGTCTGCTGACTCCGGGCAATGGAACTGCACTAACAAGCAGAAAGGAAATGTTGGTGTGGCAGTTGCTTTAGGAATAAAAATCAGTGCAGTCAGACCCCATGGGGGGAAAAAATATATATATACATATACACACACACAAATATATATATATATATATATATATATACTGTAGAGCCTTGAGTAAGAGTTGGCTTGTTGTTGAGAACGTCAGAGACTGTCCGATCCTTTTCAATAACACCCATGGGTTGTGTCCTCAGCATCCACCTGGGGTGAGGAAACCTCTTCACCAACCCGCCACAGAGCCGCAGTCCCTCCTCGGGACTGGCGTGCACACACACACGCACCCCTACACACACGCACCCCACGCGTGACATACACCTCTGCTACAGTTCCCTTCTCCTCACCTCCCCCCAAAAAACTAGAACAGGAACCAAAACAACAAAACGAAAACAAAAAAAAAAAGAAAAACAACAACGAAAAGAAAACCAAATCACAGCTGGACCCTGTCCTACACGAGGTGTTAGAAAACAGGAGCCATGACAACACATTCATTTCCACTAAGGGTGTGTGAAGCAGATACTGCCCCTTCTATAGCTCTCAAACCTAGTCACTGACAAACACTTGTGGAAAAACATATGCACCAGTCTCCTGCATAATACCAGCTGCAACTATAACAACAAGGTTATAACATAAACCTAAAATAAGATGATAACATGTAAATACTGGGTTATTTAGTCTACAGTACAGTAATCTGGATAAAAATGACAAGGGATAGCCTAATTTCCTTTCCCCAAACAACTTTTACTTTCCTACGTTGGATCGACCTTCAATGCAAATCTTAACCTCCTGAGGAATAAAAGAAGGCTTGGGAAGAGTCAAAGGTGGCTCCTCTTCTGATTTCTCTAGTTTTCGTGTTTCAGGGGCTGACCACCTCCTCTTCCTCGTTGCCGGGGGCTTGCTGGGTTCTGTTTTGGTGAGCAAAGGTGCTGCAGGCAATCCTATTTTGTCCGGAAACTTCAGTTCACCGTTCTCAGCTAACATCTGTGCGCTTCCCTGATTAATCCCGTTTTCCTGCTCCACATACCTGTGTCTACTTCCAGCTAGACTGTCATTCTTTGAATGCTTCAGCAAGATACTAGCTGAGTCCATGGGCTGGCCCTTTTTAATAGAGCCGTTCTTCAGGTTCTTGAGCGTGAGCGATATGCAGACGTCCCCCACCGAGAGTTTGGAGCATGGCAAATCAAAGAGCTGGCTGGTTCTCTCGGGGCAGCAGGATGACCAGCCTTGTCCAAATACAAAAAAAGGGTATTCTACCAAGACTTCCACGCTGACCTGCAGAAAGAGAGGGGACAACAGAGAGAGAGACAGAGGGAGAGAGAGGGGAGAGCGTGAGATCACCCGTGTGCCCTCACGCACATGCACGGCAGGCGGCACTTGCCACGGGGGAGAGGGATAAAACAAATTGCAAAAGCGCTGTTCAGGTTCCGCAAAATCAGTACGCTGACCACCAGACTTCACGCCTATCCTTGTCACACGGGTGTTAATGGTTTCTCTGAGCTCAGCATTTCTTAGCACAAGACCTCAGCGGGAATCAAGCTTTACCTTTATCCAGCCGCTCAGAGAGGCCTAAGAGGCAAAACAGCTTCACCATCTGGCAAACTCAGGTCCCTGCCATCCCCTTGTGGTATCTAGAGCCTCTCACCCACATCTAAAGACACTTTCCAACCAGAGGATGGCTCAAGGGAAGCTCAGTTCTGACACACAATTTCCTAAATGACCATGGGAATGTCATCCTCTCCTCCACCCAAACAAGCATATACTTACCAGGGTGAAACGGTTGAAGGCATGCTGATTTCCAGGGAAGGCTGTGAGTATGTACGGAGTTGTAGCCCTAAGAGCAGAGAGCATGAACCTGCCTTCCCCCAGCAGTCCTGTTACCAGTCCAGGTCCTTCACTTCTCACACCCGCTCTCCCACTCTGCAGTTGAGTTCACCTCCTGCACTGCCTCAGGGAGAGGATCATCTCTCCTCCTCCTCCAGTTCCTGCACTGGGTCTTTTCTGCACTGTGTCCCCTTTTTCCCCCACTTCCCCCAGTTTAAAAATGTATCTGCTTATGCGTCTAGCTAACCGTCTTACAGGGAGCTGCCACAGAGAGAGAACAGACCAGCAACAGGTGCCCACTGCTCCTTGATCTTGCAAATGCTGGGCCTTGAAGTCCCAGCATGATAAGGCACTTAAATACCCGCTTATCTTTGCATGTGTCAGCAGTCCAGTGCTCACCGCATGGGGCTGCATCTGCAGGCTCAAACACTTGATATGGGCTCACGCAATTCACAACCCACGGGGCTGAGACCCCCCGGCAACACAACAAGGAGGGCAGGAAATTCTGACTAATCCTTTTTAAAAGTTTGGCACGTGTTTTTAACTTGCTCTGTGTAACATCAGTGAGGTCTGCAACTCTCTAAGAGGGTGGCTTATGCTGCAGTCAGATATCCACTGCTCTGCTCCCAAGGTCCCCATGTCCTCTGGAGCTCGTCTCAGGCATGGGGGCAGGATCCTGCTCTGATGGTGTAACCCCTATTTGGTAGGGGCTAAAGGGCAGGAGAACACCTGAATACATGTGCTCATCTCATTTCCGAGCCACTCAGCAGGCAAGGAGCATACCAGCTGCCTGGAGAGCCTTCCCTCTCCAGGAACACAGACTCACTTGAAAGGAACATCACAGCAGGCTTGTGAAACCACCTCTCACCCTTGGGAGCAAGTAATGCTGTCATACCACGCACGGCTTTGTATTGTTAAAAATACATTTCAACATTAAGGAATAGAAGCAGTCTGCGATGCACGTTGCACTCCAGTGTTCAAACATCTTTGTTCTTAATATTGTGAACCTTGGGATGAAGTTGCATGGCCTGTCTCGCAGAAGAAGTTGGACTCGACAGTACGGCACCCAGCAGCCCTGCCACTTCCCCGCTACTGCTGCTTACTCTCAGAGGTGCCCTCCCTCAAGCAGGGCCCAAGTTAGCTCCCCTGGCATCCCACCAGCTCCACATCCCTTTTGGGCAGGAAGACTTGATCAGGGATGTCCCACAGCTCAGAGACAGAGGCTCCAGAACCAGGAAACCAAAGATTCCCATCAGATGTTGACTGTGCCTCCGACTGGTTAAGCCCATGTCAGCAGTCAACCGCAGTTTATGAGACAGTTGATTCTGCTGGAAAAAAACTTACAAAGTCTGTAAATACATGCTAGGTACTTCTGCAACTAGGCCAACGAATAACACTGCATGTATTATCCTGCCACTCCACCTGCCCAACACACTAAGCCACTGTACAAGGAATTTCAAAAGCAGCAGTTCAGAGGCACAAAGATACCCTCCACTACATCAATTTTTGTCATATTAAACCTTTTCCGAGCAGATCTGCCTGCCAACAATCAACTACACACATGACAATAGTGGAAAGGGACCTGACTTTAGGCGTGGTTTATGCCTTGAACTACGGAGAAAGTGGGGCGAGGTAAACATGAAAGTCCCATCCCTCCATGTCGTTGGACAGAAACACTCCAGAGCCAGGATTTGCAGAAATATTTGCCCAGAGTTTGGGATCCTATTCCATACATATCCATTTCAATAAGGGGTCTGACTGGGCGAAGTGGTGAATATCCAGTATCTCCCATGGACTTAAAAGGAAACTGCTGTCTACACAGAGCTGTAGGCTTCTCTCCAGGCATGGATCATCTGGTGGACACAGCTTTCTCCTTTATATTGCTATGTCTCTCCTCTTTTTTTCTTCCTGCCTGCCTGCTGTATTTTTTTTTTCTCTTTCTTCTACTTTCCCATCCTTGTCAAAAGCTATTTGTATCTGTGGGAATCATACACACTTGTGTGCATCATCCTCACCGACACACAAGTTCCTCTTGATATGAACACGCTTCCACCGCACGTTATACTTTTTTTTTTTTAACGTGGCATCCAAAACACTTGCCTGAACTGTCAATCACTGAAAGAAATCCCAGAACTGGTGGTGGTGACCACGAATAACACCAAATAATAAAGATGGTGAAATGCTGCAATTTCCACAATTCGGTCATGGTGTGCATGTACCACTATTGATTTGAAATGGTTCCGTCACGGATTATCAAGCCCTGTTTCAGCTGACCGCTTCTGGATTCAGCTAACTTGGGATTTAAGGTAACCATTCTCTACAAGCAACAGTAGTCAAAGACCTTTTAAGTGTGAAAGTTCAGGAAAAACACCCCTGCATAATTTTCTTCTGACTACCACATTGAAACACAAAATATGAATTTTAAAAGCTCCCTCCCCCAATATCTTGCCATGATTATTGTAGGAGAGAAGAAATTTGGTCCCTCTTCAAGCACACCGAGGCTCTACTGCAAGCTACATTTACATCTGTTTTGTAAGACTGACTAGTGAAAACACCCAAAACTCTTCAGTGCAGCTGCTGAGTATCTGCAATCTTCTATAACTCTTTATAATTTTATTTCTCAGCCAAACTCGGTAGGTAAGGCAGGCAATTCAGACTGCTCAGGAAACCCTGGCTGGAGCTGGAACATGGATGATAGGTGCTGCAAGATGTGATGCTCAGAAAATACCCTTCCCATCATTCAGAAACACAGCAACTTTAGTCTTGGGGCTCACTGCCGCAACCAACATAACGAGCACTAAAGCAAAAGGTGCCTAGTAAAAGTGGTTTGTGTGAACTGTATTTTAATAAACGTAAACATACATTTTCCAATTAAGTGTTTTTCTCCCTGACATTATGAAAATGTGATGAAACTAGGAGTGGCAGGCTGGAAACAAAGAGAAGGAAGCGGTTCTGGAAACAATGTGCAATTAAGCGGTGGAGCTCTCCGCTGAAGGCCTTGCTGTGGGTGCTGAGAGACTCCTCGGGTCCAAAAAAACAGCTGGGCGGATTTGTGGAATAGAAGCTCTCCTTCTCACAGAGAGAAGTCTCTGCAGTGCTGCGCTCCCATACGACCTCGCCTACTCAGAGTCTTTGGGACTCCTAATGTTCCCACCACCCCGAACAACACTGCCTTCACCAGAGTGGATTTTCTCTGAGAAATTTATGCGGCTGCAGGCAGCACCTTGTGCCATGGGGACTACCTGTCACGACACACAGTCTGGGTGGTCATCCCCCCAGGGCTGCATCTAGCCCAGCTTCAGTACACCATCACAACAAATGGACCCAGCGCTTGAAGGTTAGGGGCTACTGCTCTCCACAGCCATGTGATCCCACCATTTCTCAAGAGAAGCCACCTCTGTGCACCAGACCACTGGCTGCTGAGTTTATCACAGAAGCTCTTATCTGCTGCACTCCCACGCATCCGAAAACAGACCACAGCCACCCCATCACTCCGAGGAACAAGGACTTACTGCCCCTGTGACCAGGGGACACGGACATGGAGATCACACGCAGGGAAGGCTGGGAGAGATCTCCATCTGCAGCAGCGAACTGAGTCAACATCTCTCTTTCTGTGCCAGTTACAGTGCCAAAGATAACGAAAAGGAGAGTGCGGAGTAAAGAAAAAGTAACTGGTTTGTGTGCATGCAGAGATATAAGGGGAAAACTAAACTAGATGATGGGTCTAAAAAGATATCCACTAAACTAAACTAGTTAGGGCTACTAACTAGATGCTCTAATGGGACTTTTCCATCTCTAGTGTCTATGATTCTGGTTTTTAAAAAAAAGGAAAATTAAGAACTGTATGTTCATCTTTTCTTTTTAAGCTATACTTTAGGAATGATTAGGAACTGAAATGCAGGGATGAAAGCAAGCATTTCAGAGAACTTATTTTGCATCTCCTGTATGTTTTGACCTTAACATCAATGGAGGTAAATTACTGGCTTCTGCTTGTGCCTGGCAGCAAAAGAAAGGACAGGTAGTAATGATGAAAGTGTTATTACAAGAATAGTGTGTGGAATTGCAAAGAGATGCAGATCCATAGGTCTTTTCTTTTAGGCAACTTGAATGCAGAGGAGTAACAGCTGAACTTTGGGTTCTGGTCCAGCTGATACTTACTTGACTTCTTCCTAATCCAGAGCAAGGATGCTGTGAAATGGAAACCTAGCATCCCTCCAGGGCTAAGGCCAGTTATTTCACTGAAAAGGCATGTAGCTTTAGTTGGGTTAATTTTCCTCTAGGTTTCCATACCTGGAAGAGGGTTGGATTTGCCAGGTGACTGGAAGATGGGGAAAGGAGGGAGGATGACCTCTTTCTGCCTAAGTGCTGTGCTGGGGAGAGGCAGCTGCGGGCTTGCCATGATACGATACAATAGCAGCTGCAAGGTGCCTCCCTATTTACATTACAGTTGTATATGCTCAGCTAAAAATAATCTCCTACCTCTGTCCCTCAATTGGTGGGAAAATTAGCTAATGTTTGCACAGAGTCTGAAAATACGAATTCATCAATATTATAATGACTTCCCAGAAATCCCTGGGAGGAGTATGTAAGTAAGCCAAAGCTAATGATAACAACGCTATTTTTGTATGGCACTTACTCTTTACAACTTACACTCTCTTGATAATACCATTCAAAAAGCTTCCTCATTCCAGAAGTATGTATGCAACTGAAACTTAATTGTAATAAAACACTTTGCGAAGCTACGCTACACATGCAGATGTATCCCCACTGTATTCTGGATTCAAGATATATTTAAGTGCAGCAGCACCACAGCATGACTAAATACTGTTCTTTCAATGAGAAGACTAAGCCCTCTTCACGCAGGCAAGTTTCTAGCAAGTAATGACTGCCGCATGCCTGCTAATAAAGCTAAATGCTTTCATATAGCCACGTTGGGCTGAGAGTGAGGTCATGGAGACTTCAAGCATGTAGAAATGCTCTCTCGCTCGCTCTCTCTCAACCCAGGCAAGGGAAAACTGGCAGAGCCGTCCCAGCTATGCAGGGACACAGCTGATCTGGGAAGAGACCCAAGTCCTGGAATCTGCAGGAAACCTAAATTAAACGCCCGTTTCTAATCATATCTCTGCGTGACTCGCCCTCCATTCTGGAAGCATCCCCGGTGGGAAACACAGCTGGGGAGTATTTTGGCTGCGATGATGTCAGCCCGCTCCTGATAGGCTTCTCTGTAAGGTGACACTTTGCTGGGTGAGACCCGTGTGCCTGGCCCTGGATTTTTACGGCCTCAGACTCGGCTTGCTTTCTGCCAGAGGATGGCACTCCACCCCCTGCAAAGGCGCTCTTCCCCGCGCCCAGGACTACAACACATCGCCTGCGTTGACAGATCTGCGAACGAGACATGACACAAACGCTACCTGCTAATTTGTACCTCTTCTGCTGGTGCAGAGACTGGTGGCCTGGCTGCAGGGAGAGAAATGAGAGCAAGATGAAAATTGCAGATGGGAGATTGCTACTTTTGAAATCTCATTATTCAAGGCACCAGGGAAAATTATAGTAACTGGTCCTGATCCAAGGACGGTTCCTCTAATCACGAAGCCTGTGATGCACCAAAATACAGCTGAGCGGTGGGGAAAAAGTCACATCTTTATACCGAAAGCACCAGAGGCCCAACTTCTATCAGCTGTGCCGATGCACACACATACATGAACAAAACCACATAGGGAATCTGCACGTTTGACATGAGAAAGTGGATGTGTCATATACATAGATTTACCACGTATGCGCAACTGGGGAAAGACAGGTCACAGATTGCTGTGACTGTAAGAAATTTTTCCTATAATCTGCTCCTCGGTACCATTGCTGTTCGTTTTTCTTCTCCAAACTGTCATCCTGAGGTGCTTTACTACACGTGTCCACATCCAGCTTCTCTCTCTTTCTCACTCTGGTTCTCCAGTGCTGAGGATGCAGCATCGGGGTTGCAGATGCTGCAGTTCACAGCACTCAAACCAGACCAAAAAGACTTGCAACACGATTATTTAAAATGAGTACCTCTAGGAAGCAAAATGCTATCCGGTATAGCTGAACTGGTCCAGCCTCAACGCAGCAGAATCTAAATCGCTCAGAAAATGGACAGCATCAGGATAACGCTTTATGATCAATACATACTCATTCTCAACCAACAAATACCTTTGGAAAGTTACAGGTTTGCTTCCTACACTGTGAACCAATGAGAAACAAAGGTCAGAAGCACAGCCTGCCCAGCCACCTAGATGGTTTTTCTTTCCAAATTTCCCTTGAACACACAGATTATGTGAGCTGTACAGTGTTTAAACCACCCACAACCAAAGCCTCAGTAAAACTCTGTAGTGCGTTTCAGTAACTTACGTGTGTGATGGAGCTATTCCCAGGCAGCTCCAAGTTTTCAAGCCATGGAAATTCACTGCCTTGTGCCCTACCCTCTCTCTCAAGGGTAGGATTTGAGCTGAGTCTAAACTGAGCTTTCTGGTGTGGAAGGTAAAAATCATCTATCAAAATGCAAAATATATCCTCTCGTACTGCTTACACTGTTCTATATTTTAATCAAAAAAGATGATGTAATTCTTCCTGTGGGTTCTCCAGCTATAAGAAAGACCCGGTTTATATCCAAGAGACTACGTTTGTCATTGGTGTGACCCTGATGGCTCCCCTGGTGTGGCAAGGGGGATGATTTTTGGACCAGAGCTGGTCTCACAGCTGGATATGAACGATGAATAACCAACCCTGCATGGATCCAAGGCGACTGAGATGTGCTGAAGAAAGCTGCACCCGTGGGGTCAAAGCACGCACCCCAGTCCAACCCCCCCCCCCCACCAATGCGTTGCCATTACCTGCGCTCGATGCTCCCCAACCGCAAACTGTATCACGGCAATGCCCGGGCTATGGCTGTCTTCAATCCTCTCCACAGTGCTGGAGTCTATTTTCAGGTCGTTGCTGATTTCCGCGCTCTGTATGAAGTCTTCTGTTTTCAAGTCCTCTACTTTCTTCAGCTCCCCGTTGGCCAGCTGAATGATCGACCCCTTCATGAAGTAGGGGGGCAGCGTGGGAGGTGCGGCGGCGGGGGAAGCGATGGACTGCACCACGGGCAGGTGGATCTGCGCCTGCACCATGGTGGCCTGGTAGGCAGGCTGGGTGGTGAGGGGCTCCGCGCTGAAGTTCTCGCTCTTGGGGACGGCGGTGGTGACGAACGTGTGAGGCACTGCTGCAAACTGAGGAGACGACGTGACGATGGCGGGCGCGACTCCTGACGGCTCGACGTCCGCGCTGCCGACCGGTATCAGCAGGGACTGGGTGCCAGGGATCACCAGGTGCTGCGGCAGGCTGCCGGGGTACCCGATGGCTTGCTGCTGACCGCTCAGGTAGCCGATCACCGGCGGCTGGGTCCCGGCGTAGAAGGCCGTCGCCGGCAGCCCGACGGGGAGTTGCTCGGAGGCGCTGTGGGTGGTCTGAATGACGGTGTGAGGGGACAGCGTCGCCACCGCCTTCACCCCCTCGTGGCCCAGAGCCTGCTGCGGGGACAAGGCGTAGGACCGGTGGGCCGGCTTTCCTAAGTGCAAGCTTCCCTTGTCGTTGAGGGCTGAGGGAGAGGTCTCGCGGTTGGTGGCCTGCTGCACCTCCATGTCCGCCGTGGGCGTGCTGCTGTTGGGGACCACCATGACGGAGGCTCGGACACCTGAGGAATCCCGCGCGCCGTACTCGGCGGGGCTTGAGTGGACCACCACGTGCCTGGTCTCGTAATGATGGGGAGCTGGTTTATTGCCTGCTTTGACTAGACCCATGTCGGCAGAGGGCGAAATGCCGTACCTCCGGCTCTTCTCTATCTCACCGTTCAGTACCTCCTTGGCCTGCATCGCCTGTAGCCGGCTGCTCTCGGGCTTCTTGGGGGGATCCCTGGTGACGAAGTGGCCCCCCGAGTCGGTGTACTGCACCACCACTTGGGAGGAAGGGCCGAGGGTGAGGGTGTGCGGGATCACTGTCTGATGGGGGTGCAGGGGGACCGGGATGGTTGGAGGAGAGACATTTCTGACACTGCTCTGGGAAGAGCTGGAAATGTGGACGTACTGGTTCTGCTGGGTGGGTGGAGGAGATCCGGCGGCAATCAGTCCAGGCGTCCTGACCAGGTGCGGCTCAACTTTGTGCCCCTGCTGGCTTAAGCCGCTCATGCTGGCCAGCAAAGTGGAATAAGCCTCCAGCTGGGAGCGCTGGGATGGAGTGGTCGCAACGGCTGTGGCCGCTGCCACGGCGCCGGTCGCAGAATTGGCTGTTGGGGAAATCAGCTGCGAGGGGATGAATCCGGTGTACGATCCGCTGTACTGGGGCCCGACGAACTGGAAGGTGTGTTGCAAGTGCGTGTACTGCACGGGGGAAACGGGGGTCCCTGACTGGGAGAGGGCGGGCGAGTACACTGTGGGAAGAGTGGTGGAGGCTGGAACGGACCTGGGCGCGCTCGGCGGGGAATAGTCCAGCCCTGCAGACAGCGACTTGTGCAAACCCTGCTGCAAGCCTGTCTCCACCGATGACGTCCCCCCGGGCCGGTGCCGGCCTCCCAGGCTGCCCTGGCCGCCGGGTGTGCTGGGGAGCCATGCTAGGTTATCCGCACGGTGGTTTTCGTTTGGCAGGACTGGCTTCACCTCTGAAGGCAGGCTGGTGGCAGGGATTTCTCGCTTCTTAGGTGGCAGGCATTCATTGCTCCGCTCTTGGTTGGATTTCATCTTTCGCCGTCCCCCCTCCACTGTGCTTGCTTCACTGTCTGGCTGGCTCTGATTTCAGTCTGATAAATGGAAAGTCACATTTGATTTCTGCAAGGGATCCAGTGACTTCATGAGGAATCATCTCCCCGTGAGCACGATCCTCCGACAGCTCCTCTGGATTCTGCAACGAGAGGGTGGGTAAGGGAGGGGGGAGTCACATCATCAGCACTGAGAAATGAGAACAAATGAGCAGACACCCCGAAACAGCAAGCAAGAAAAGGAAAAACTTCTGGGAAAAAAAAAAAACAGTCAGGCATTGCTGCTCTCCTATCAAGGAGCAGTTGATAGCCGCGCTGTAAACAGCAGCAAAAATCCTGGGCATGTCTGCTGATGCACCAGGAAAACGATTAAAACTTTAGGCAGATCAGAAGCTCCCTGGCCATAACTTGCCACACGTAGCAGTGGTCACTTATTTCCCAAGGCTCGCCTTCTCCTTCCTCTGGGAAAACCCTCTCTCTCAAATGCCTGGTTTGCTCTTCCAGCCTCTCCTTCCCCTGCAACAATGACGTTGCTTTCACCCTGCCATGTCCTAAAAAGCACAGGAGCGTGGCAGGGAGCCCCGAGGAACATGCACGCACAAAATATTTACATTAGCAACAAGTAGCTATTAGTGGTGTGGAGGGAAGGTGGTGGTCACTCCCGAACCCTTGAACCCCAGTCACCCCCAGGGTGACTTCATGTCACATCGGGCAGGGCTGCGGAGGCAGCAGCTGCCCCCTGTCCCCCTTCCACGCCACGGATCATTACAGGCACACGTGCCCTTCATTTACCAGTCTGGCAATGAACCTCGGCCATGCGATCTATTTATGGCAGCAGCCCAGAGCCAGAGATGGCTCTGAGCCAGGTTTTTAATGTGTGGGGCTTTTTTTTTTCCCCCAGTGCTTTGAACTCCCTTTGCTACTAACACCTCATGCCCAGGTGTCCCGGCAGGACTCTGCGCTGCGAGATGCTCCCCGCTGCGTACAGGTTGGCTGGAGCCAGGTGACAGCACCTTCTCCATCTCCGGCAGGATCCGATCCCCATTTCTTAGCGACTGCCTGACCAGGGAGGCTGCGGGTGGCCACAGCCACACATCCAAACACTGAGCAAACTCAGCCCTGGGGACGCCTCACCAGGACTGCTTGGAAAAGCATGTTTGGGTTTCCTCATCCAAACCAGGAGCCCCCACCACTGTAAAAGCTCATGATTTTATATTGGGCTAATTTTGCTGTTGGAGCAAAACAGTTGCTTTCTCTGCTCTGCATTACTTACTGCGACTTCAGCCACCCAAAGGCAACAAAGTCGACAAAGTCTTCCTAACTCTTTCATTATCTGCTAAGGAAAACACCATAACTAAAACACATCCTACTTTGAAAAAAAGCAAAAGGAGCTGACAGTCTTTCCCTACCTTCCCTTTCAGGGAAATACCCCAGGCCCTGTCCAGCCACCACTTGTCATCTGCATTTCTGGCTGTTTTGAAAGATATGCAAGAATGGGTGCAGAGAAACCATGCAACCTGCATGACTGGCATCCTAACAAGAAAAGCATGCATTATATGAAAGAAAAATGGAGAGCGAAAGAATTAAGAGTGGATGTGAAAGAAGATGGAAATAGGATATAGCCTACTTTAAAGTGAATGCTGAGCAGCAGTAATGATACTTATCTTACGGCAAGTAATATTCCTTTGGGGGATTTCTTTCCCTGCCGCTTTGCTTCTAATGAACAATAAGCCTGATGTTTATATGCGCATGCAGTACTTTGAAGACATACTAGACTAAGATTAAACCTATCTTTAAGAGCACTCTTTACGTTTATGGTCCTCCAAGCTGCTGTAAGCCTGCAGGAAAAGTCCAAACCTTCTAACGGTTTGATACAATCATTCTTAAGTTAATTATTCCGTTGTTTAAATATTGATAAACAGTAATGAAACACCAATAGCCATAGAGCCGGGCGGGGGAGTAAAGCACTGTTTCAGGGCGGATTCCCTGGCTTTGAGGCGAGAGGGAAGATGAAAGGACTCAGGGCAGCTTCAAAAGACCAAGGGCCAGTGATGCTTTCAGCACGGCGGCTCAGGGGCAGCAGCACCCGCCGAGCGGCGGCTCAGCACCGCTACCCCGACCTGCCCCGACCCGCCGGCGCTGCTGCCTCGGTGCTGTGGCCACGGCCGGACAAGGGCAGCCAGGAGACAGCACAGGTCTTCCCCCTCCTCCTAACAGTTGCTCTTCGTGTCTTGGCAACAGCTAAAATTATTATATTACACATGACTTACAGATTTTTATTTTTAAGTTCGACTAAAAATAAAATTGCCGAGCTCACATTTGCGCAGTCATCCTTGCTTAACTTTAGCTCGCTGTAGCCTTCTGCTCCGGGCAGTCAGCTTTGGCAGGTAAGTCGGCAGCTCCTGGCCGAGGCGGCTGCCTGAGGATGCCGTGGGGGGACACCCTTGCCACGGGACACTCGTCCCGCTCCCCTTGCCACGGGGAGCTCGCAGTGGCCTCAGACCATCCTCCGACCTCTCATGGAGATGGACATGAGCTGCAAACTCGGAATTTAAATACACTCCCGTGGGGAAAAGCTGGGAGCAGAGGGCTGGCGCCTCTGCCTGCAACAGAGCACGGAGCTTGTACATGGGAGCAAATAGGGCCAGTCTCTTTTGCTGTGACAGATAAACCAGGCTCCCCAAAACTAGCCGTTTCAAAAGCCTGAGGCATCTGGGTTTTAGCTTCTCTGCATCAAAAGTACTACTATGAAGCTGTATGAAACCTGGTGAAGTTTCACTCTGCAGGAGCTGAAGCAAAAGTTTTGTTCTGGTAAATAGCACTGAACCACTGAGTTTTGGGTAGCTTCCAACATCAAAGCTAACATCCTTCGAAAATACCAAATACTAAATCTTTTGGGTTTGGGGGGGGGGGGGTTGGTGTAAATCTTTCATATGGCTGACTTCATCATCACCGTTAACAAAAGGGCTGCCCAAAATCTCCTGGAGAGCAAAGGAGGAATGAACAAGCTTAACGGAGACAAGGGATGAGACAGCCATAGAGCAGTGAAGACTGCCCCACTTTTCCAAGCCCAAGTACTTCACGGTGAGACTTTGAACTCTAACAGACACAGGACTGGATTTGCAAAAATGCAAATGTGCAGCATAAAACAGCCTACTTCTACTTCAAGACTTAAAAGTAAAATGGTAAGTTTTCAGCATAATTCAAGTTCCAGCAACAGCGAAGATAAGACAGGACTGATTTTGCTAGGGAAGCAATGAAAAGGAGACAACCCAAACAGAGTGTCTCAAAGGCAAGAGGTATAAGACCTGGTATAAACTGTTCTTTGCTGGCTGTCCTAGAAAGATGAACGCCTGCCTTCTGCGGTGTGCCGCGGGGTTTGTTATTTGTACGCTTTTTTTTTTGGATCCAAGTAATTTTTCTGACTCTCGAGATTTCCCTTCTCTAACTTCAGAGCTGTCGATCACGATTTGTGAGCTATGCAAATGAGGAGCAAACACCAGGTGATTTCTTGCTCCCACTTTGTACAAGTGTGTGTCACACGAGTGCGTGCGTGCGTGCATGCCTGTGTAATTATGGCTGGGAAGGTAAAGGGGACAAAGAGATCAGGGACAGCAGCTGGACTTTGGTATCTCTGGCAGCGAGTACACATGGAACATTGCTTAAGTGTCTGGACAGCCAGTGTCCGCTGGCAGCCTGCCCACACTCAAATTCCTGGAAAGGCTTAAGGCAGAAAAATAATCACTTGGAGGAGTCACCATCTGGGCTTGCTCTGGTCCCAAAGGAATTGCTCACTGGAGCTCAGGATGTGCATTTTTCATCCAAAACTCCAGCGCCTCTCTGCAAGACACTTTAAACCTCACTATGTCTCCCAAAACAGTATTTTTCTATTTATTTCATCTAATAAATTTAAAACTCATGAGAAGATACTGGGTTATAGCTCAAGGGGCTGACCTCCTTTATTTATCCAGAGTTCACTGCAGCAAAGGTAAAACTAGCAATGCAAGCCTCCAAACTCATCGTGAACATACGCTGCATCCCACCACTGGGGTGCACAGAAGGTGGGGCCAGACTCACAAACCACAGCGGCACCCTATGCAAATGGTGGGACTTTGACTGCCTTCAGAAATCAGGCACTTTTTGCAGCCCCGTGATGTAGCTAACATCATTTTTAGGTCTCTAAAACACCTTCAAAAATCTGGTCCCTCATCCTCTCTGGTCCCTGACCTTTCTGCAGTTGCTAACAAGCTCACACCAACGTGTGCCACCAGGAGCAAGGGCTGGGACCACCCACTCGTTTGCCTTATTGTTTGGAGCATCACCCAAGGGGGGCAACCGTCAGCCTCCAACTTCAGGGATATTCAATTCAAACCAGTCCCTTATTGTCAAAAGGCTCCTTTGATCCCAAACACTAATAACACACAGATTATTATGACTTTTCAGCTTTCACCTTCCAGCTCCAGGTATCACCAGTAAATTCTCACATTTAACCGTACAATAAAAAAACTGGGTCTCTCCTCTGTCAGACACTGTTGTCCTGCCTGGCAAGTAGACATCAATGCAATATTCAAAGAGTACACAAAAAAAAAAAAATCCTTTGAATCGAGCCTGACACATGGTTTTTTATGTCTGGGGTGTTACCAGGCAGAAGCAGCAGCACAGTCTGATGCTCCCGCCTCAAATCGCCCGCCCATCCTATCACGATAGGATGAGTGGGTAATTTCAGCAACGCTGGAAATCAGTGGGAAGGGAGGGCACTTCGTCCCACCTCTCCCCTCCCCTCCAAGGAGGCTGGCATCTTGCAGGATCAGATTCAGAGAGATTAAAAGACAGACACATTGCAGAGGGCTCCGCAGCTGCATTCTGGCTCTCAGATCTATATGCCAGCTTCCCCCCCCTGCTCTACACCCTGCCTGCTGCCAGCTACATATTCATAGTTGTAACTGCTACAGATTTCATTAGCCTTGCCATGTGCAGCTCAGTGCACGCCAACAATAGCTATAGGAGTTTATTGCCCAATCCAACCGATTTCACAGCTCTCTGGCAGATTTCCCAGGAGGGCCAACTGCAGAGATCCATTAATAAGAAACATGAAAACCTCTAATAAAATTTGAAATTCTCCTCCCAAAACGAAAGGATTCCTGATCAACACCGCATCTGCAAGACAGATTGTCCACTGCAGTGTTAGCTCCTATTATACTTCTGGAAATCCACCACAGCAAATTGGTACAGGTTTCTGCAGAGCGAGCAGCTATTCTGTATGTCCCCAGTTAGATGAGACAGCCTCCACGCAATATAAAAAGCAAGCAATAACGAACAAACCTCAGCAAGCACATCACTGGATGCAAGATGCCCAATGGCTTGACATTCCCATGAAATTTATGATGCAAATACGTAGGTACTAGCATTGAGAGAGGAAGATTTAGAAGGAAAAAATAGCGTAAGATACATTCCCAAAATGACGGGCAGATGATGGAGTTCCAGGACAGCAATTCACTCGATGACATTCATGAATGCAGGCAATACAGATTGATTATTAGAAAGCTACTCCAGCAGTTAATTATCCATTCCTGCCACTTAGCTCCTGAATTTTGAGGATAAGGGGAGATCTGCATGTTCTAAGCAGGGCACGTGCCTCCAGTAGTCCTGTTTTACTACAGTTACACTGTAGTTAGGTACACATAGTTATTTTGTGTGGTGGGTGCTGGTGAGCTGCACAAGAGCAACAGCTTCTCACAGTGCTAGTGTTAGCTTAGGTTTCAGTTAGGCTAACTGCTGAATTATTTAAGAGTTGGAATTAACTTCCAAAAGTTTGCAGGTTTCTGCCATCAGTTTATCTGTGTGCCGTCACCTGGTTCTGCAACAGAAAAGATGCCCGCATTTTCAACATCTCATGCCATGCTCTGGACATACAGCATACCTTGCCGTGCACATGTGTAGTGATGTGGCTACATGTATGTGTTGTAGGACTGCAGGTACCATGGGCGATCTGATTAGAGTCTCAGCTGCCTGCTCATTTATTCTGTTTTTTTTACCAAAAGACTTGTTAGCAAAGGTGATCCCTCCTCTTCCAGCATACTTTGCAGAGAGGTGGTACCACAGAGTGCAGCACAAGATGCTGGGCAGGCAGGCAGGCTGGAAGCAAGGAAGCACTTGCTTTGAGAGCCGCAGGCCGACCCTGCGGCAGGGCTGCTGTCGGAGGGCTGGGCACGTCGGGCAGCTTTCCCCCCTCCCAGCCCACCCCACGGGCAGCACCCTCGCTCCCCGGCACAGAAATCCCTTGCCTCACAGTTCCAAACACAGGCGCTCAAATAGCACGAGTCGGGCCCTGCTTCTTATCCCTGAAACACATGATACTGGTTTACAAATAGAAGATTTCTTAAAATGATAACAGTTGAGTTTATTTGCTTTTTTATTATTTTTTCTTTTAACTTGCCCTGTGAGGCCTTTCAGGCTCGAGGTCTCTATCTTTTCCCTGCAACTCACAAGACCAGAAACTTACTATTTTAGCTAAAAGTGGAATTTCCCATCTCATCATTTGACACCAGGAACCGGAGTTTTGTGAAACTGCGTCATATATCCAGAGACTAGTGATAAAAATGCAAGAGCTGACAATGCTGATTACAGTACAATTTCTTCAAGGGTGAAGCGCTGGACTCCAGAACCCTCTGCCCCTACGGAGGAAGGGGAGAAGGATTTAACTGCTAAGTAAGGGCCTGAGCCCTGGGGCAACGCCATGTGAGCGTGCACAACTTGACACATGGCTTTCTCTCTCAGCTGCACAGCAGAAAGCGCACCTCAGTTGACCCTATGCGAAGCACCTCTATCTGCAGCCATGAAGGAAAGACCTGGGGTTTCAACTCAGGCTGACTGCGAACCGCACGGTCCCGCAAGCAGAGCCGATCCAGGTGTGACGCTGAAGCACGATTCAGCAGCGCAATGTTTTACCACCACGCCGTGCTGAAGCCTTTACAAGCTGACGGAGGTCTGCCAAATGCCTCCAAAGCCCCGCTCCCAAAGCCTCTGAGGTGGCTGTGCCAGGAGCATCGGGACCACCAACCCAAGATGCTCGGGAAGGCAGCGTCCCCCTTCACACACACCCAGCGCCTTCGGTGGCAGCACGGATGCCACACACGTTTTAAAGCGCTCCTTCAACCCCACTGACAGCAGGAGGGAAAGGTGGATCCCACCTATGCTGCTCTGCAAGGGGCCAGATGCAGCATCTAATCTTTTATCTCCTGCACCGCACCGACTGCTGCCAGTGCAGGACAGCAGGTTTACAGGACCAGCTTGTCTGATATTGCACAGCGACATCCTTTACTCTTAAACCCATCCCCTAGAGGCACTTCTGCAGCTTAAATGAATAAATAGAATTAATTTATAAACAAGTATAATACTCAAATTACTTTGTTGATGTTTTTCATTTATCTAAAATGTAGCCCAGCTACAATGGGAGCTGCCTACATAATTTTCCATTGAAAATTTCACATGAGTGACTATAAACGTAGCGACACCCACTCGCCGCTCATTTTAACTTGTGACAGAAACTGTCATGCCTGTATGAACACATTTGCACCGCAGATATGTCACACAGGTCTCCTTCCATGTGTCTGAAAATGCTCGCTAACGTTCTCTCCTTCTTCTGCAAAACAGATTAGAGAGACGCCTGGCTTCGCTGCCAGGAGACATGAATAAGACCCCCACGAAAAATTACAGAAACCGGGGGTGTTTCACCCCTTTGAAGATCCAGCCAGTAACACCAGCAAGCAGCAGCCAACTTGGAGCAGCCATTTTACAGATAAGCATAGGTGCTCATGAGGAGGAATATACCTTTAAGCCTGGCTGATAAGGGGACAGTGTGCGAGCATGGCTTTAGGAGCAGATTTGGAAAGGTCAGCTGCACGCTCGATGCCTTTCCTTGGAAGTCCTCCCTGCAGACTGCTTCTCTGGTAGATTCCACGTGCTAGCAAATTAGACTATAATTAGTCCATCTGTAAAGTGCGAAACGTGAATTGACATTAAATTCCCCTTGAAATGGATTCCAACACCTCGCCTTCTCTCTCTCAGGCTTCATTTGGCAAAGCTTTAACTTGAAGCAATTTTGCATGAGCCCTTGCTCATAGTCCCAGCACACACGCCTCACCGAATCAGGATCACTGACCGTCACCACCGACAAAAGTGAAACGCTAGCAGCTCACCCCGGCCTGGAGGCATGCAGCATGCTGCCCCAGTGCTGCAGAAGGCTGAGAATAAGTTCACCCCCCTCCCCGCCACCACGCCCGTCTTTCTTTCTCTAATTCATTCATTTTTTTCTTCTTCATTCAGGGTCAGCTACGTTTGAGTGTGCCTTGCAGCACTGCCCACTCATCCTGCACAGACCCTCAAGCTGGCAATCTCGACACAGGTAACGTCGTAGGGGTCAGTGCATGTATGTGTGTATGAATCCACATGGGCCAAAAAAAAGCCAGACCAACTCTTCTGCACCTCCTCTCCCCATAAAATGCCTGTCCTGGCCCTGCAGATCACAAAACCAAGTGACTAGTTACTCTTCCTGACCCAGTTTTGCAGGGAGCCTCTCTCCTGCTCCAAGGGGAGCGCGGTGGGCAGATAAAATGGGCACAGAGAGCCAAATCCATCACCAGTGTCACCTGACTGAGGCACAGCGAGGGTGAGATTGCCCTGACCGTTCTATCTTACAAGGCAATGCAGAAAACAATTAAAAGAAAATGAAGTAATGCAGGTTTATAACAACATAGCAGGCTCACAGGCTCCAGTTGCAATTAAAAAACCCACCCGTTCCAACTAAGAATGCAAATCATCAGCGTTGCTCTCAAGCAGGGAACGTTGACAAATGAAGGCGGTGTGCTAACAGGCAGTGCCAGTACTCTTAATTTAAGTATGTGAGAAACAAAGGTATGTACCATCCAGGACTGCCAGAAAGAACTCGCTTTAAACAGCAATCAGAAAGAACTGGAAGGGTTTAAAATTACTTCTCTTACAAAAAACAGATACAAGAAAACCTTTTGCTCCCCTTCTCCCAGCCAACTGAAGAAGGAACGAGAAAATAAAAATCACGCAGCTCCCATAAAGGTTATATAGGAGTTTTGAACTCAGGAACTAAAAACATTCCTCCATTGGACATGTGGGTCCACTGAATCACACCTTGGAAATCCGAATGGACCTTTTGTAAAAGCCACTGAGCCACGAACATGCTTTCTCACCGCTGTGATCACTTCTGCGAAAGCATCTTACCCATCTGCCACTGGAAATCCGCGGCGCAGAGACAAGTGACTCCCCGACACCACTGAAATGGACAAAAGGATGACTAGCTACCTGCAGCTGGTTTCAATCGAAAAGCCGAGTAATTATTGCAGCCCTCTCCTGTGGCTCATATGGAGCGCAGCATGGAGCTGTAAAGTGTTATGCAAGTCTAATGTGCTGCCAGATCTCTTAGAGCAGGCAGCAGCCAAGTCGCTCCCTCCCACCATTGGCTCAGCTTCATTAACTTAATCAGGTATTCATTCATTCATTCACTCACTCATTCAAAAAAAAAAAAAAAAAAAAAAAATTACACTAAACCTGGCAAATTGCCAGTGCCATGCATGCAAGGAGCATGCTCACATCAGCTACTGGGACTGGAAGAAAAAGGGTAATCTGACATCCTGCAAGCTTTGAGAGGGGCATTACTTTTGCACGCTGCCTGGGTGCACACGCACCTTTGCCGCAGCCTCCCCAAAAGCACGGAGGGCTCGGGAGCTGCAGTGGGGGCAGATGCCGGCGCTGGAGACCGTGGAATTGAGAGCAGCCCTGTAAGTCAGCGCAGCCAGCAGGCAGCAGAGTAGAGTACCTCCCCAGAGCAATGGACTAATTAATTAATTTGATTATTTAGGGAGGAAAAAAGGAATTGTGGCAGGATCAACTCACTCATTTTGCTGCAAGATTGCTACCCTTTCTTTCGCACATACCACATACGTTGCAGAGCTTAATACAGACAGAAGGGAACAAAGCAGAACAGAAAGAAAAGAAAGGAAAAAAAAAGAAAAAAGAGGGGAAGCATCACACAACCAATGTTAAGAGCAATTGGTAATGGAAATCTCTGTTTGACCCCTGTATCTGTAAACATTAGGCTTCCTACAGGCGTGTAGCATTCAAGCATCAAATAGAGTCCCCTCCCTTGCACAGCTCTTGCACTTGTTTTTCTTAGTCTTTACATGTAAGTTTGCAAAGAATGTTATTTCTTCCCTCTAGCTGTCATCAGGATGACTTTCACTGCATTTTTTTTTCCAGCAAGCTACAAGAAAGCTGCTTTATCACTATTCCAAAAAGCAGGCCTTGAGAGTCAGCTCTGACTTTACTGTGAAGAGTTTCATGCAGTGAGCCAGGGTGGGCATTAAGGAAAAGGGAGAGGTGTTACATTTCCCACCCTGGAAGCTGAGCAACAACGTGAAAGCAGTCAGCATCTCTCTCCCTTATCTCATTCTGCCCTGCGCGAAAAAATACCGGATGGCAGGTTACTCTGAGCAAGTTCAGAAAAGTAACATGGAAATACAAAGGGCTGAGACTATTTCAAAATAGTGTTTATGGTTATATGATGAAACGATACACCCCAGTGCAAACCCTCAGCCACAGACCTGGCTGACATGCCCCAAGAGCATCCACACTCCTCAGCTTCCTCCAGTGATGCAAATCAGATCTTACAACCGTCCATCTTCTGTTACCATGGAGCACAAACCTTCCCTGTAGGAACTTCAACCTCCTCTTTGCTAGCTAGCCTCCAAGTCACTATTTCTCTTCAGACAAAAAAACCCACCAGGTCTTCTATGGCCACTGCCATAAACCATGATACAAATGGCAAATCAAAGACTTTCAAAAAGGGCTATTAATGTAGGGCCAACATTTAGCTAAAGGTCTGCAGTTCAGATGCACTTAGCAAAAGACCCCAAAGCACACCCGTTACTCTGACCCTGAGTCTTCCTCTGACCATACCACAGAAGCCCATGGTTAACTCCTGCATCCCTTCTTGAATTTCTCTGTAGGTGGACGTACTGAAGAGCACCGAAGTACCTAGCAGACAAGCAAACACACAGCTTCTGGGGAACCAGCTGTTGATAAGTGTACGGGCTACAAGTGAATGTTACATATTGCAGCTCGTCAGTGAGTGAACAGTGAAGCATGGCTGAACGTTGCTTCTTCAACTGGTATGCAACAGCACATAGGATTTGCTGACTAGAAAACAAAAACTACTCAAGATGCTTTTACCTCATTAAGAGAATTAAAAAAGAGAAAGAGATGAAAAGTTGTCTGATGGTGACACGTTTCTTAGTCCTTGGCCTTCTGCACTCCAAAGTGCACAGGACATCAGCCAAGCAGTCTCAAAGTACTCAAGTCAGCCTCCTTCACCAGAAGTTCAGTCTTGAGCTAAGGGCCTTTAAATTATCCAAGCACTTAAACGCTGTGTCTCTTTCATTGCTTTTGTCCCCACCTCTAACCCTTCTCTAAATGGGGTCCGAAGCTTGGAGGTTCCTCCTTTTCACTTTGCCTCCCTTCTCTTGCATCCCTGACACTACTTCATTCGAGACACAATGCGAATCCTTCGTCCTCTGCCCGTGCCTAGCTTCCACTCTCCTGCTTGGAACAGCTGCTCAAGCCTTCTTCACGGCAGAGGCCTGCTTTCCTGGCATCAGGGCAACAAAACCACCATGAGATTCCACCTTCTGAGCCTCTCCTCCATACACGGGAGCATCCAGCCAGGTGTGATTTCTGACACCAGAAGTAGCTGCATGAGTTTTAAAGCAGGCTATCAGAAGAAGGACAGGAACATAAGGGAGCTGGAGAAGAAAACCAGCCCAGTGTTGCGGTTTAATTCCAGCCAGCAACTAAGCACCATGGAGCGACTCACTCACTCCCCGCCCCCAGTGGGATCGGGGAGAGAATTGGAAAAAAAAAGTTAAAACTTTTGGGTTGAGATAAAGACAGTTTAATAGGACAGAAAAGGAAGAAAATAATAATACTAATGGCAATAATAATAATAACAACAATAAAATGATGATGGTAATAATAATAAAAGAATTAGAAAATATAAAACAGGTGATGCACAATGCAATTGCTCACCACTTGCCAACTGATGCCCAGTTAATTCCCGGGCAGCAGCCCCCAGCCAGCTTACTCCCCAGTTTATAGACTAGGCATTGCATCATATGGTATGGAATATTTCTTTGGCCAGTTTGGCTGTCCTGGCTGTGTCCCCTCCCAACTTGTGCCCCTCCAGCCTTCTTGGTGGCTGGGCATGAGAAGCTGAAAAGTCCTTGACTTAGTATAAACACTACTTAGCAACAACTGAAAACATCAGTGTGTTATCAACATTCTTCTCATACTAAACCCAAAACACACTACCACACCAGCTACTAAGAAGAAAATTAACTCTATCCCAGCCAAAACCAGGACACCCAAGAATACTATGAGTATTTTATCCCAAACGATCCGAACTTGGGCAGAGGTTCTAGTTTGGTCTAGATAAATAAAGGGGATGTGGTTTGAGCAATTCTGGTTCTTTCTATGAATCATTTCACTTCTCCCTCTGAAAGAATCATTAGAAGAATGTGGGGTTTCATGATTCAAGGTAGGAGAATGAGAAGGCAATATTTCAGCACTGTGAAATGAGGCTTGCGTGTCTAACCACACCACCATGCTCAGAGTTCACTTCTCACAAGTGTCAAGTATATTTTCTCTTCTGTATCTCTGCAAGCCCCAGTTCTGTCTGTTGTCATCACTCATGGGATTTACCTAATCCCTGAAATGGCAGGAAAAAATAATCTTTTTTTGCTGGAGAAACAGAATCATGTCTCGAGCACACCCTGAAAAAGTCAAATTGTACGTATCGTTATTGTAGCTCCGTTCATCCACCCGGTGTTGACAGCATAAATGCAAACAATGGCCATAACAAAACACTGAACTGCGGTTCCAATGTTTTCAGTGGTATTTCTTAGAGATTTCCACTCGCTTTTGCTGTTTCTCTGCTCACATTCCTCACACTTCAGCATATTCAAGCAGCTGCCTGTTTATACAAATACAGTCTGAAACAGAAACGTTGATTTCCCTTCTTCATCAAAGCTGGTGGCCTTAGCTGTATCCACTGGTCTGAACTAGAAAGTGGGGCAGAGGCAATCAAAAGCTAGCGGTTCATTTAAAATCTATTATCTCATCATTCAGCTACAAAGGGGGACCTCACAACTTTATAAGCACAGAAATTCACCTTTCCAGAGTTTTATTTTTAACGCTAGTGGACTGCGATGTTGACCTTTTAAATTCATTATATCACATTATATACGGCAGTTACAACTTGCTGTACAGCTCCTTTCATACACAAATAAATGGCGGTGCAGTTCCAGACGTTATTGGCACTCCTTGGACCCACACCAGCGAATCCAGCTCATGACTGTGCATCCTCTACTGACAAAGCTCTCCTACCAGCTAGGGCAGCCTTTTGCACAGCACCCAACGAAACTGCATAAACCCTTTTGTAGTGACAGACATGTCCGATTGCAGTTTGCCAATGCATTTCAGTGGGTACTACCTACAGGGCTTTGAAGTGCTCCCTCTAGACTGGGGCTGGTGTGAAAGCTTGTTCTCTAACCAACGATAGCTCGCTAATGACAGGATTTTAGCTTCTGCGTCAGCTAAGGACCTTTGAGAAGCACTCTACCTAAATTAGGGGAAGGGAAAGAGATTCAGCCTGGCATCTGAGCGCTCAAAACCTTTGTGCGTTCCTCTTCAAACCAGTGTTTAAGTGCTGTTCTCCCAGAAAATAAAATAGTTAAAATAGGCTCAGAGCCTCCCACTGCAAAGCAGAACCCAACAGTGAGACTTTCTTGGGAGAAGAAAGCTTCCGGGCAAGTCCCTTGCAAAACCTGCCTCATCCCACCAAGATGCCCGCTCCAACCAGGACAAACACGGAACACTGACAGTCAAGTCTGCTTGCACAGGCACCCTGTGTCTGTTTTGTGAACTTCTGAAATGACAGCTGCGTGATGGGCGTGATGCAACCCACCGCTCTACAGCTTCCCCTGCAGTCGCGGTGACTTTACCCACCATCACCATTCCTATGGCAAAAAGGAAAAGGGATTTTTTTTCCTGGTTTTATTTACACTTGTTTAGTCCTGAACTGAGTGATTCTCCAGGATCTGATCTGCTTACCACTCTCTCTCTCTGCCTACTCTGATTTTTTCTTTTGAATGCATAATGATTTTGCATCTGTTAATCTGGTTTGGTTTCTTTTTCATATGTGGTTTTTGACTTGTAGACTCCTTATGGTAGATATGGAATATAAGCTGTTTCTTCTGCCTTTTGTTCTCCTTGTGTTTATGAATGAATGTTATGTTTCCTTAGAAATGTGAAGCAACTACTGCAGTGGATGATACATAATCTTTCTGGTACAACGCACATGTTAGAAAAATATAGAATAAACATGAGATCATACAACCAAGGTGACTAAAACAACAACATCATTGGTCACAACTTATTTAACTCCTGAGGAGGAAAAACCTTGACAACACTCTGCTATAAGGCTAGTGAAACTACAACCGAAATAAGGTAGACAGTCACTGTTGCCCTTGGGCTAAAATTAAGTAAGAACTAATGGTTTCTAGTAGAAGTAGCAGGAATTTTTCAAGGAAAATTTACATTAGGAAATGTTTGTTTTCAAACCTGAATCTGTTGGAGGCAAAAATGTTTGAATACATTTACAGTTGGGAAAAACTGCTGGAATTTCTTTGTAAATATTTCCCCAGTAATATTAAAAAAAAAAAATCCATTTGCTGGGCCCAAAACAAAGGTTTGTTTTAAAGATTTAATGAAGGTGTAATTAAAAAACGCTGTAACTGCAAGAGAAATCTGGTTTGAAATGAAACTATCTTCTAGCTAGAATACAGAGCTATAGGCTTTGCTGTACAGTTTTGTAAAACATTTTTACCTATTATCTGATTTTAACTTATCTCAGCTTTTCAAGTTTTCCTCCCATTACAGCATGAGACATTTCTTTGAGATCTTGGAAATTCTCATGGGCAGAAATATCATTTCCTCCTAGCTCTGATTTCTAATTAGATTTAAATCTTTCCTAGCGGGGGTAAGACCTACCCAAGCATTTTGAAACATTGCCAGGTTGATTACCCATGTATATAAAAATTCACATCCTTGCTCTTGCCTGGCAAAAACCATGAGCTGCACTGGAAAAAGAGTCTTTCCTCTTCTGTGACGGCATCATTCAACTCAACCCCCAAGGGTGCAATTCCGCCTGCAAAATCTTTCCTTTCGGCTCAGATTGCTGCCGAAACAGCACAGTATCTTCTCTGATGTGCAGCCAGGTTGAGATGACAGCTACCGCACTGGTTTAATGAGAGGGAAAAGAAGAAAGAGAGGGAAGGGAACTGCTGGCCTGTCTGGTGAATTGGGGTTGAAGGAGCTGCAGCATCTCAGCAGAAGCCATAGTTGCTGGTCCATCCTATTCAGTGGGGAAGGAGGGAGAGAGAAGACGTCTCCTATACATACATTGCCTGAGCTGCTGCTGAAAGTTGCTGGCATGGCTAACAGAAGGGGCACTGCAGAATTCCTTGGCTCTCAGGGTGAGGCTACCTTGGCTTTTTGCTGTCTGGAGAAGTGGGCTACTCAGGAGATCTTCTCATGGTCCAGACTGCATTTCTCACATGGACTGCATTGCTACAGCTTTATCAGCGAAACCTTGCACAATTTCAGTTCACTAGTGGGCTGCTGGCAAGGATGGGAATATGCTTGTTACACCTATCCACTAAAAGTGCTGGAAGACTCTCAAAAATTACAGATTTTAGCAGGTGATTTTGACAGCTATGCTTTGTGACACCACTCAGCACAATTGTGCTGAAACTACTCCAGTGAGGAGCTACAAAGGTGGGGTTAACATAACTAGTGACTCATTTGTATCACCCAGGTCAAGATCTTGCCCAGGACCCCCGCTGAGGTCCATGATAGCGGCTACTCAAAGTGTACAACGTGTGAGAGCCCAAGAGGAGCAAAGCACTCTGAAAACACTGTAAGCTGCAGCACAGCCACGCCGCACCAGCTCTTCCATGCAGTCGCACTACCTGCATCTATCAAAACCCCATACATGTCACAGATAAACCACCAGCTGACAGAAAACCAACAAAAAAACCACCTGCGTACCACCCACTGCACAGACCTAATGCTCCAATTAGACTAGGTGCCTCCTCGCCCAGCTTACTTTGTTTACGGAAATATTTCCAGTGGAACATGCAGATAAATCAACCCTGGGATCACCAGTAGCAGCTGCTGCTTTCTGCACGCAGAGCGTTGAGCAAATCAACAGAGATGAGCTCCCGCTCATGTCAAAATCTCAAAGATGTGGATGACAACCCTGGTTAATTAAAAGACACAGGATCAGACTAGAGGAAAATTGTCACTCAGCAGCTTAGACTCAAAATCAAGCTGGTCTGACAAGAAATAGCAGCTTTCCCAATTTTCAGTCTGTGGTCAAGTACTGTTTCTACAGTTCTGGTCTAAAATTATTTCCCCCCACACTCTGTTCTTTTCTGAACCACTGTTTTAGCATTTTTCTTCTTTATTCTCCTCATCTTAGCATTTCTGTCATTCTTGCTTGCTCCTAAATGTTAGTTTCTGTCCTTGATTCGATATCAGTTAAAATGCCACTATCACTAACAGCATGAGACTGAGTCAGAATTGAGACTGCGCACTCACTCATTTCTGACTCTAAGAAAAAAACTACTAAAAGCCAAAAAAAGTACTGTGGATTACATCCCCTCTCACTGATGCCCAGAACAGCAGAAATGCACTACTACAGCCTTTCATTAAAAATGTATATGATTGCTATGAAGTGTTTATTGTGTCACTCTCTATAAAAAAGTTTTGCTCTGTCCTGTCTGTTCCCACCCCCCAACTTTAAGCCTATGGAAAATGCACTGAGAGGCTGGCAGGCTCAATATGGGCATTAATTCATATCTTCAACATGTTCTTAAGGTTGATTGTTTTTGCATTACTCTCATTTTAACCACATAAACCAGTGGTGAAAGAGCGTCCTGAGAGGGCTTTCTTGTACCCTTGCAAGGGGGGGTTATTCTGTTCACGTTCGTTGCAGAGAATCCATACTTTGTAGGCAGCTGAGTACAAAATTTCTGTAAAAACTCAAACTGCTGATCTCAAACAGGGATTAAACAACGTTAAATATGCATATGAATTGCCATTTGTTTTGGATTTAATGGTATTTAAGTATAATCTTTAAAGAGAAGAGACAATGCAAGACAACCTCTCCTTTTTCTTCATTTCCTACCTGCAGAATGTGGCCTGGAAGACTTTGGATGCAGAGGAACTAACAAAACCAGAATGATTCTGGTCAGATAATAAAACTAATAAAAACACTTTCTGAAAGTTACTACCTAAAGTCTTGCTCCTTTACTGCTAGAATTTATTGCAATGGGAACAAGATCAGGCCCTCCTTATACCAGGAATTTATTAATAAGCCAAATCACAGCAGTAGCACACAAGCAATGTGCCTATGAAAACAGCTATAACAGCAAACCAGACTTTCAGAGATTTCCCTTGTAAAACAATACATCAAACATTTCAGTAAGCACAGGCATAATTTTTCCTCTATAATATCTCTAAAACATCCAAGAACCTCAAGTCCAAAATTATTTGGGTACGTTATTATATCAGTTGTTTCCACGCTTATTCAAAAGGACAACCTGAGCCAGTCGCCAAATCAAACCTGTGCCTTCTCTGTAGAGCAGTCCCTCTCTTCCTAGAAGCTCCACCACCCCAAACGATGCTATGCGACTCCAAGCCTCTACGGGCCATATATGCTCTTCCAAATACCCTTCGCATGAGGGTAACTGAGAGCCTTGCAGTAAGATCAGAACTGGGACGGTGTCCTGGTTTCAGCTGGGATAGAGTTAACTGTCTTCCTAGTAGCCGGTACAGTGCTATGTTTTGAGTTCAGTATGTGAAGAATGTTGATAACACTGATGTTTTCAGTTGTTGCTCAGTAGTGTTTAGACTAGAGTCAAGGATTTTTCAGCTTCTCATGCCCAGCCAGGGCACCTGACCCAAACTGGCCAACAGTGTATTCCATACCATGGGACGTCCCATCTAGTTTAGGAACTGGGAAGGGGGGGGCAGGGATTCGCCGCTCGGGGACTGGCTGGGTGTCGGTCGGCGGGTGGTGAGCAATTGCCCTGTGCATCATTTGTACATTCCAATCCTTTTATTACTACTGTTGTCATTTTATTAGTGTTATCATTATCATTATTAGTTTCTTCTTTTCTGTTCTATTAAACCGTTCTTATCTCAACCCAGGAGTTTTACTTCTTTTCCCGATTTTCTCCCCCATGCCACTGGATGGGGGGGAGTGAGTGAGTGGCTGTGTGGTGCTTAGTTGCTGGCTGGGGTTAAACCACGACAGACGGGCTGAAAGCAATTAAATAAGCAGAAACAAATTCCCTCCACGAGCATAGGCTATATTCATGCAGTGGCAGTGCTTGCAAAACACAGAAGACAAAGTCTGTCCTTTGCCATGAGAAAAGAAAAAGCCAGTGATGAACAACAGTCTTTAAAAATAACAGTTTGGCAGTTACAGAAGATTACCTAATTACCATTATATTTAATATTATACGGCTTTAATAATTCTCTGTTATCATCAAGCTACTAGCACTAAAAGAAGATGGGAGATTGGCTCTGATGCCTTACAGGGTAGATAATGGGAAGGAGAGGCTCTGCCCTCTGGGTCCTTGGTTTGGAGCCAGCCCAGGTTGGAAGTGAACATCATTCCTGCTGGGCAGCCTCTCTGAAGTGAGCTGATGTTGTCAGGCTCGGTCCAGTTCCACATTCAGAAAACAAAAAACACCACAGCAATGGAGTGTGCTGGAGATGGGAGTTCGTGAAAACAGTTTGTCTCTGGCTTTTTGTTAGCATACAAATAGATCTTAGTCTGGAATGAGGATATTTATACAGTGATATTTAGTCCAAAGCAAATCTCCCCAACGGTGACTGTATGAAACTTGCATGCACTTTATACTGGTTTAAAACTAGAATGACTTGCCTTGGCGTAACAGGGTTTTTTTTACCCCTGTGCAACCCCGTCAGTTTGGTGCGGAGCAGCAAACCTAGAGACCACCAGGACTGCCAAGCCTTTAGTAACACTGATGGCTGAATGTGCATCTCAGTATTATTATTGTTCTGATTCTTAAAATATCCGAGCAAGGTTCAGCTTCAAGGTGCATCCTGGGTCAGGCTGAATCTGGAAGAGCTACACCGGCAGAAAAGTTTACAGTGGGTCTGTGTTGCCTAGTAGGTCACCTTAAATCCAGCTAAATGAACAGTTAAACCCAGATGAATTAATGCAGGTGCAGGTCGATAAAGAGCTGAACAACGCTTTTTTTTTCAGGTTGGACGCTGCAAAGTCTAAGCTAACACCACATCCCTCGGGACTGCCTCCTTCTCAGCAAAGGCTGCAGCACATTAACAGGGCACAGCAGCTTGCATTGTAGCTGCTGTGCCTGCTCGGTGGATTAATAGAGACTTCGTCCTCTGGGGCTGTCAGTCCCAAACCTTTCAGGAGAAATGAAATCTCCGAAAGAAGAAAAAAGAAAACCAGTACTGGAATTACAACTAAGTGTCTTTCTGACTTTCAAATGAGACCTGAAGCATCTTCATTTACAATTTACTATTTTAGCAAGCACTTTATTGGAAGAGACTATGTAATGGGTTAATTTCCAAATGTCATTTATCTTTACTCACTGGGGATGACTTTCAGTAATTCACTTGAGGCTGCAACACTCATGGATTAATACATCATCCTCCAACTTGAGAAGATAAAAGCCTAACAAGCTCTAACCTGCTACACAGGCTATATTTAAGCAGTACAGGGTAATGATAAATATCTCCCATAAAACGTGTTCTCTTCACACTTCCTGCAAAAACTGCTGAGCGAGCCAGCTGGCGAGATGGAGCCGGTGGTCCTTGCTCACAGCCCTGCCATCCGTGTGCCATGAAACTGGAGCGCTCCCTTCCCCAGCATCCCCCTGACCCCGGGCTGCCCACCAGCCTCCGGAGATGACGCCTGTTTTGTCGCTGGCTGCCGGGACTCGTGGCTCTGCCCACAGCCCACCAGTGCCTCTCCCTCCTGCCCAGCACGCAGGCACGGAAAGACTGCTGGTGGGGGGTTGCAGTTTGGTTTTCCTTAAATGTGCTCCGTTTCCCAGGTCGGGCCAAACATTTTGCAGAACATAATGAAGACCGGGTGTCTCCCCAGAAGGGCTTATAAAACACGGGGGACAACCGTGGCAGGCAGAGTGGGAGTGACGCAGGAACCGGGAGGAGGGGAGACCATGCAGTTGCATACGCGGCTTGTGGGGCCCGGATGCAAACTGAATGACTTCTCGCTTCCTTCTTTCGTGTGCGGGTGGTGGATGCTGATAAGCACGCAGGGACCTCACAGCATGGACACAGAGACCGCGCTCCTGTGTCAGGAAGCTAGAGGAGGTCCAGGCCAGTCCAGCCACAGTTTTTTCAATTTGCATTGTCTCCTGTTGACCAGATGTTACCCCAATGCTTTCCAGGACTGCTTTTAACATCACAAAGATTTAACCGCAGCCAAGTACAATGACCTCCGGCTGGAGCTGGCCTTCCTGCCCAGGGCCTGAAGCCTGAGTGACCTAAACACAGCATCAGGCTCCTCACCCTATGTGGGAACAATCTTGTATCTCCAAGCAATGCTGATACTCAGCATCCTTCCAGCACCACCTTCATCAAGTCCTCTCCTTATCTTTGTCACTGCTTTACACACACTGATCACTCACGTAACTCCCTAGATGGATAGATGAGCACTACAGCCCTCCATCTAGTTTGGAGAAACAGAGCAGAGCAAACAGCCTGCCTTTCCGACATGCTGAAGAGGAGTCCTTGGCTACAGCTGCTTTTCCCAGCCATCAGACCCTGGACGTGTGCCACTGGGAACTGGAAGGGTAAACCATTACAGTTAAAAGCTATAGTTACCTTCTACAGACATAACATATATCCCACCACAAACTTCCTCATCTAATTAATGTGGGAAAAGAAGCCATCCTTCCCCCACCTGGCCATTTTAATGGGCTGAACACATCCACCATAAGACTGTTTCAAAACAGCCTCTTAGGATAAAAGGTTATTTTGTTGTGTTAAAAGCTCCCTAGGCCTTCGCTAACCCTGACTGTGTGGGAGCTGCAGAAGTCTCCCTGTCCTCTCCCAGGGATGTGTCTTCTTCCAGGGTAGCCAAGATCAAGCCTGGTCTAGAAAAAATGAACTCACACCAGCCTTGCCCTGGGCCTCTAGGCTTTAATGAAGTCCTCTTACCATGGCCGGCTGTGCATAATGCGCTCATGTTTACACTTCCTTCTCTCTCTCATGAGTTAGGAGACCATCAGCTCAGAAACAATACGATCAGATTAAGCCAGTTCCACCTTTTCCTGCTAATTCTACTTAACGTTTTATTTAGACAGTGCATTTGGATTCCCAAGGATATTTCTTCTCAGATCATCATGATCTCACAGTAGGTTACTGTTTAAACACGCCCTTGATAACATACCATTGGCCACTACATTTTTCCCAAAACAACTTTGTAGAGATGATGAATTCAGTTTTTCAGCAATAGCGGAAACATGATAAAATATTTCATGCAATCATGAGCTAGTAGCATGAACTATCCTTACCATTGTTTTATCTTTGTCTAAATTTTAAAACACAAAGAGATGCAATAAGAAATGAATGAAGAAAGGTGTATGAATGAATAAGAAATCCTTAGTACCTATTTCCATTTTCTGATTTTAAATAAAGAACTACTGAGACAAACAGCTTTTTTACCGATTCTATAAATAGCTTTCTTTGAAGACGGAAGGAGACACTGGGCCACAAGTTTACAAACCTAGTATATTTTCCCTGCAACTTTATGCTGTTATCAGTTTTGGCTTCCTTTTCTTGTTTTATCCATTTAGACCGTAAGCATTTGGTGAAACAGTCTGGCACTTGTTCTGCACAACACCTCCAGCAAAACAAAGCAAACACATTCTTGGTCAATTCATAAAGTGCTCCCACAACAATAGCATATCTGGCCTCCCAGGCTGCCGGCGGTGGGCAACACCCAGTACCTCACAGAAAGGCAAAAACTATGAAAGCAATAAGAGTAATGCAACTAGGCAGCCATGAACAGTGTAAAGCAACAGAAAAACAGACTTCATCTGACCTCTGCAGTTTCTACTCGACTGCTGAATTGCATTGCTGACATGAGTGGCAGCTGCTGCAGCACGTGCACGCTGCTGAAGATCTGGGCATAAATGCGATGGGGGTCAGTGCGTAACGTACGTATGACTCTTGCTGAGGGAAGGGAACTCATTCCTGCTTACAACCTTCTTTTTACATCTGTCATTCTGGGGGAATCACTTGCCTTGCCCCACTGAATGCATAACACTTGTGAGCAGAGGGATGGAGACCGAAGTTCAGACTCTTTTTCCAGCTATCCCTGTTTGCAGTCAAGAGCGGACACACACTGGGAGACCAGAAAGTGCAGCGAGCTCCTATCCTCCCCAGGGCTGCACAGCTTTGTGGGATTTAGAAACACAGATGAAATCCTGGCCCCAGAGGAATGAAAGGTAAAACCTCTGCGAAATTGGCCAGGTTCATGATTTTGCCACATGCCATCTGGCCTACTGCTGTCAATATTGCTATGCAAACTGAAGTTGTCCAATGATACCCTGGGAAGTTTTCCCCCCAAAAAAGCTTTTTTAGGCACAGCATCCAAGATGCTGCCAGCTGCCGGGCCACTAGCATGGTTCTCCAGAAGAGCGTACCAGTTTTACACTTAAACTACATCTCTGTATCTTATGATCAGGATGCTGTTTATGTCGGTCCTAGGAATAAAATAACAGATGGAAAGCCAGTGTCCAACAAAAGATTGCATGGAATATGGTCTCTCATAGAGAGCATCTTAGATTTGTGTGTGGTAAACAACTGCATGAGAAGGAAAGCCTGGGTGTTAATAGCACATGCAGGGGACAGTAATTTCTGCGTAGTTTTGAAACTGTTCAAAACATGGTTATACCCCTGTTTCTTAGCCCTGGTTATGCTTGTTCCATGTATATGCGTAATGTAGAACTACTTAAGCTTTGGTGGAAAAGCAAACACAATTTTGCACAGCCATACCACCTCTTAAACTGCTCTACCCTGTCCTTTTTTTTCCCTTTCTTTTTTTAACAGCCCTAAGGAAAACTCTTAGGAATTTTTCTAGGGGAGTTCGCTGGGAGTCAGGTAGATTCATATGATAAAAACGCATCTGTCCTCAAAACTTGTATAAAAAAAACCTATAGAAGTAAATAGCAGCCCTTAGAGTATAAACAGAATTATTCTCAATTTTAATTTTGAGATCTTTTCCTTACCTAGTAATGATTTTTTCTACCTAGTAGAAATATTTGCCCATGCCCAAACACAATGTTTCTAATATAGATCCAGTCACTGGATATCTGTGTGCACAAAAAAGCTGCCTGAGTGACTTTAACTCATTTGAGTAGAGATCAAACCCAGCGTTTCTCTAGGCCTGGACCCGGCAAGCCACTCGAGTACCTATTAACTTGAAACCATGGGGAACCAGCCTGCTTAAAGTCCCATCACTGAGAACATTTAGTGATTTAGCTCAAAGGCCAGGCTTAAGTTCTCTGCTGAATTGGACCACTGGAACTCCAGACCTGCTTGCCACCGTGCCCGGCAGGGCTATCTGAGGGAGGGCAGAGGCAAAAACCCCATTTAAGCAGATGAAGACTGTGAATCCACTGCTCTGCACGGTGAGTAGGTTCAATGCAATGCAGTGTTTATTACCCTACATAACTGATCTTCATGCAACCAAGCAACTTTACACAAGCTTGAGCCCAAGTTAAGTGCGGTCTGCATTAGTACAACAGCAAAGTGACAGACCCGTTTCCTGGCAAGCAAGTGAAGTTGTGACTGATGCATGCTGTAAACTTGCTGGAAAGAGTATGCTTTGGGTGTTTTAGGTGAACAAACATATGCAACAAATACGTCTTTTCCTTAGCACTACTTCATATGATGCAGTACTGCAGACTGGGTTTCAAGAGAAAACCAGCCTTTCCAGAGAAAGGGCAAAAATGAACAGAAGTGTTTACAGAAGTTTGACAGCTCTACAGGACAGTTTTTGCTTTATTTGCTGGTATTTGCTATTTATATTGATCTGGTCATGCATGTGTTGTTTTTTTTAAATTTAATCCCTGCACTTAAAATACTTTCTCTTTGGAAGGAATGGCTCAGTGGTTAGACTCTAGACACTCAGATCCTGTTTCCAACTCTCCATTTGCTCACCGGGTAACGATATGTATATGTATCTTTAATCACAAGGAACCTATTCCAAATTTTAATGGCATAACCTCATCACATCCCAGTGGAGTGAGAACTCTTCTTATTACTTCCACTTCACAGATGGGAACAAACGCGTTGAGTTCTGCAGGGGATGCTGCAAACTGGCATTGGCAGTAGGTTGCATTAAGTCACACTGAAAACTGCAGTATTGAGGAAAAGGCACGTACCCTCTTTGAAACACCAGCAAAATGGGCTGAGGGGAGAGGAGGGAGGTGAGGCGTGGACAGGTGGAAGCTGCTGCCAGTTCAGTTACCAGCACTGAATTTCAGTCAATACCCTCATTACTACTCTGTTTAATGTTCTTGCAAGCTTTTCAGTGCACTGGCATGAGCCATCCAGAAAAAAAACCAACCACCAAACCACAAAAAACCAAACCACGCCTTCATGCAAAGTAACAGAAGGAGTTAAGTTTCATCCATCATCAAAAATGGAATCCATCATTTATTTCAAAAAAAGTGTTCCATCGCACATCATTTAATGTCATTATTCAATTGACTGTAACAGGGAAGCGAGATATTTTAAACCCCTAAAACTGAAAAATAATTGCTGATATTCTGTTTTCTCATAATAATATTGATAATGATGTCACTGAAAACTCACTCAGTAGAAAACTCTAGCAGTTTCTGGTTGACTCAGTACTTTCAGGGCAACACTATCTTTCAGATTCATTAATGACAGATTTTACTCCTGAACCTTGTCCCCTGATGTTTGTGAAATGACCCCAGTTGCATGGGTTATCTCCCCAGTCCTGGCAAATCATCCCAGCTTCAGTTTGTTTTAACACTGTGTTTCTCTCATCTTCCACTTCGAGCACGCTGTCCTTATGTCACCCTGAAGAGCAAACAAGGCATTAAGAGGGATTCTTGGGGAGAGCAGAGATAAAACAGGAGGATAAAGGCAAGAAACTATTTGTCTGCAATCCCGTTAGTGGAGAAAATGCTTTACAAGGTTACCTTGTGGGGAACATGCCCTGTCCAATAGTAAAAAATCATCCATGTAGCTGCTCTGTAAAATCCCAAAGTATAAAACACTTCTTTGAAGCCAAATTAATGATCCACAGCACGTTGGAAAGCATTTCTTCTGACATTTCCGTAGACATAACGTTCTTTCACCCTTTTGCCTTTCAGCAGAGCCTCAGGAACAGACTTGCTCAGATTGATAAAACTCAGGAATAGAAAACACCGGCAGGGGTTGCCACAATGGAAACTACAATGAGGAATACAGGGTGTACATTGTGCCCACAGCTATTCTTTCTAAGTAACTCTAGGCTGAACATTTGGGGACGTAAAGGAGGTTATTTTGTGCCCATTCTAATATGGGTTAAGAATAGAAATGACAAAGAATGTAATTATCTTAATCTGGTTTCTTAGTGCTTCCCCTTGGTTTTATCTGGTTAGTTTCCCTTTTGTTTAGCAGTAAAGTTTTAATTTGTATAATTAGGTCTGTGGAGAACTACAAGATGGCCTTCACTTATAAACTGCTAAACGCTATCATCAAAATCTTCTGCAAGACCTGGATGATTACCTTGAAACAATGGAATTTCTGTAGGTCAAATCTTGTCCCTCCCAGTAAAATAAAACTAAGGAAAACCAACCAGAAAGGCTAAAGAATAAGAGATAACTTATAAGAGAGCCTATTCAGGGACCTGAAGGGGTACAAAAAGCTCTCAGCCCTTCAGCAGAAGCCCCTAATTACCAGTGAAAGCTTGGGCCTCTCGGGCAGTTTGTAGATCCTGGAGACGATTCCCATCCCTCCAGCCTGTTGCCTGCCCTCCACTGGCCATGCCTTTCCCTCCGGATCTGCACACACCTGCAAGGACCAGGGTGCTGCCAACGGCAATGCCAATAGGATCACCATTAATTTCCATGTAAAACTCTCTAAAACTCTGTATGCATTACCAGGTGGAGCGAAGCAAGCAACTTTCTCCCATTTTTTTCACATCTTACCTGACCCAGTATCCTAAATAGACCGAGCTCCAAATATTGCTGTCCTGTGGGAAGGAGTTGGTTGCATATTCTGCTCTCCCTTTTCTACCTACCCACTTACAACTGCTCTGGTCCCTTTAGGGGGTGGATGGTATCCAGGAGGCATGTATGAGGTTCCTCCCCAGTTATCGTGTTTCAGATAGAAAGGGCTTTCCAATTTACAGCTACTGTTTCGCTAAGGTGCCCAGATTAAACAGCTAGGACATTGCTTTGCTTCTTTTCTGCAAGGTCAACCCACGCCAGTTTCTCTAGGGGATAAGGCACAGTGGCTCTAGACTCTGCTCTGCAAAGGCAAATCCATGAAAGATCATATATGTGAAATCTGTGTCTAATACCATCTGAGACCCAAGGGATACTATAATGCCCAAATGCCACTGGAGGAGGAGAAGTCACTGCTTAGATATACTAGGGGTTGCTTTCAGCACCTCTTAATGTTGGGCAAATTTTGGCTCATGTTGTTTCACATGATGCACACAAGGGCAGCCTTCATGCCCTTGAGCTACTTGCCCAGTGACTGACGATCTGGTAATTTTTAAACAATCTCAGAGGAGCTTTAATTAAAACCCATTTCTGGCCTATAAAATGGGTGAGACTGATTGCAACAGTGGCTTCTGACTTATAGATACACGGAACTGTGGAACAAAATGTATTTATCAGCGCACCTCACAGGGGAGCACCGTACACACCACAGGACGAATGCTGACCTCAGTTTCTGGGAGACTTTCCATTTACCTTATCACAAATGCCAGATTTAGACCAGAACAGGTAACAACCTCAGCTCCTCGACTTGCCCTCCTTCTTGGGCTGAGCATATGAATCCAGTGAGTGGACTTGAAATGTCTGGATGGCTGCCCACCCACAGCCCCTTTTGGCCTAATAAAAACCCTTCCCTCCCTCCTCAACACATGCTGGAGCCTGCAGAAAGCAGTAAAGCATCACTGCAGCGCTTGGTGACCCTGAACAACCTCAACAGGTGCATTGCTCTTGCGGAAAACACATGTTGCTCTGTCACTATTAATACACCGGGAGTGTGAATGGCATATGCATGTTTGTTTGCGTGGGGAGCATAAATTATGGAGTTCCCAGGTTTGCAGTCATCACCTTTGCAGCTACAGAGCTGTTTCTGGGGACAGCCTAGGCACAGGACCACAGGTGCTTGGGCTAAGTGAGGAGTGAAGCCCTGGGGATCAGGCAGTCACAGGGAGGTGTGCGAGGGCAGACCCAGCACGCCGTACAGCTGAAGGTCTCAATGCTCTGGTGACTGAGGGGGTTCACGTATCAGGGAAGAAAATAAATTAATCGCGCTGCCTCCAGACTGCCTGGCTGAAGTCAACCCTCTGTTGATAGCCTCCCGCACCGCTGCATGGACAAGCTGCTTGCTCCTCGCACTATTAAGTACAAGGCAGGAGCCATTTATTGCTTCAGATTTAAGAATTCAAAATGGCAAGTCAAATTGATTTCCTGGGACGTGAGAAGAGAAGTACAGTCAAACAGTCCCTCTACTCAGCATCAGCTCTGTATTCACCATAGCAAAGACATACCCCGCAGGGCTAACAGCTGTGGGGTGACATGTCCCAACAACTATATTTTTCCTCTGGATAGCTCTGGAGCCACCCACAGCAGAAAAATAAGCTCTACTTTTGTAGCAAGCAAAAAGAAGCTCAGATCATGAACTTCATGGACAGAAATCAGGCTACCTGCAGAAGGCACAAAACCCCATTCCCTTCCAAGCTCTTAGCCTGACCACAGCTCCTTTCCAAGTCACAATGGATGCAAAAAGGGGAGAGATGATGAAAGTAAAGCACTCTATGCTCGTTTATCTCAGGACCTCCCAGTTTTGTGTACAGATCGAGGAAATGGTGCCCCTGAAACATCTCCCTCACAGCTGGAAGATCTCTAGAAGGTGAGAAAGGCGTCAATTCAAACTTCCTCGTGATCTTATCAACCCATGTTTTCATTGATCAGACTCCACCACTCCTGCCACATGAAAGCCTTGGCTGAGCAGTGCAGAATGAAAACGGAAAACACGAGGCAGGTAGCACTATTCTTCCCCCCCTGAATTCACACAGCTGTGCTACAAACCTGTACCTTCTCTAAATTACTGATGCAAGAGAGAGATAGCCAGAAGAAATATATACACACCCCACACACCAAGTGTGCAGGGACTAGAGTGGATAAAGCCTGCATCCTCTACATTCATAGAGAAAACAATGATAAAGCAAACCAAAAAGCAAAAAAACACTGCTGACAGCTTAAGGGAAGGAAGACTAGCTTTTTATTGCCCCAAAGGGGTCATGCTTGTGCATGGTGAAACCATGGCCATTAGCAACAAAGAATAGATGTAGGAAGTGTTACCACCCATGACATCCTTTGCAGCCACCGGGGAGTCCAGACCTCACACAGGGGTAACATTTTTTCTGCAAAGTGTGCTGGTGAAGAGGACGTTCCCACACCCCTATCCATTCCTCCCCCTCCTTCTGCAAAGGGATAGTTCATAGTGCTTCAGGCAAACAAGGCAAAAATCCGCCTCGACCATAACTTCCCACCAGTGACACAATACAAACGCTATTGGCCCTGATGCAAGGAGTTAATGAAATTAGGTCTTTGTGCAGCCTTGGCTGATGAGACCACCTTTGTACTCTCAGGGCAGTCCTATATATCTCATCTCACCTTTTGTGTCCCCTATCCAGGTCCTTTTCTCCTGGGCTCACACTGCTCCTGCTGGCCAGTCAGCACTAAGGCAGACTGCATCTGATGCCTATACAGGAGATCACAGAAAACCTCTGCTGGCTTCTGCTGCACCAGACCTCTTCCAGATTTGCCTCCCTCTCACCTGTTTCCCATCCAAAATTTACCTCCCAAAGCCCAGCTCAAGGAGGGCACAGCTCAAGCTGCTCCTCACCCGAGGTGGCGCTAAAACCATTTTTTTTCTTTTCTAAAGCACAGATAACGATTAAGCAAAAATAAAAGAGAACTCGACTTTTATAGGTCTTTGGAAAAATAACTATTAGAGCAAACAAGGCAGGAACTTGATGTTGCTGGGGCAGGGCTCCCTGCTTCTCTACCCGCAGGCAGCCTGCCCGGCCTCTCCTGCTGCCGTCTGAGCGGGGTCTCCCATGGAAGCAGTGTGGTCTACAGGCCCCAGAGTTACCACTCAGCTCTGCGTGGCGACCATCATGTTGATTCACAACCAGGGGCTGTACCTGCTTCCCGCAAGAAGATCCAGGGTGTAATACACAGGGAAGGCACAGACCCCAGGGGCCCAGGGCGTCGTATCGATGCCTATCAATCGACCCATCCCCTACACAGAGGACAGAAAAGATGCTCAAAGCAAACAGTCTTTTGCAGGCATGACAGTTGTTACACCGCTTTTTGGCAGGAGCCGCAGCTCGTACTGCAGCCTTGTCACTCCCCACCCCTTTCCTGCAGCTCCTTTCCCTCACAGACCACCTCCACTGAGCAAGCAACTCGGGAAGGCTGATGGCAGCCCCACGACATCTTCAGACGACTGCACAGTGTTGCTTCCCTGCTCCATTTTCCCGATGCCTTCTGCCTGTTGGGCTCTTTTCTGGGCCACCTTTAAGCAAGGGCAATGGAAAAAAGGAAAGGATCTAGAAACACCGGACTGGGATACAGTCTTTAACTGCTCATTAATGACGTTGCAATGGCAACAGTTAGCAGCTGTGGCTCTCCAGCCCTCACCATCCAGCTTGCTAAGGCTTACTCCCTGCTTTCACACAATTGATTAGTTTGAAAAAACTGTTTATCACAAAATCATTCATTTAATTTAACTATCCACAGAGGCCTCAAATAACATGCTTCACAGGTCCCATTCTCAGACTCATAATGATCAGCTCAATCCCCTGCAGCCTCAAATCCCTTATTTAACAAGCACCTTTGGATCCCAGTACAATATTACACAGCTGACAAAGCAGCAATTAAAGAGAAATATTTTTAAAAGGTAGGGATGGTGAGAGAATAATCAGAGATACAATTGTCAGATTCTGTGTTAACTAAGGACACCAGAGAAGCGCGGCTGATCCAGCCTCCTCACCACTTAATGTGAATAAACAGCTTACGAGTGGGAGAGGCTGAAAGGGGAGCAGCCTCCTTCCCTGTCACGGGAGAGGGAATGTGATGATCACCAAATACCAGAAAAGCTGCCGTTTGTGAAATCCGTGAAGGGAAGGAGCTTGCCGCTCCTCCCCACAGTTTCCTAATGGTGATTGTGAGCTCCGGGCCCAGTGCCTCTCATCATGCCATCTCATGGCACGTCTCATGTCATTTTCACGATGCAGAAACACAACGGGGTTAAAAGACAAAAGCTTTCTGATAGCCTGTTTTTTCAGATGCCTCTATTTCTGGCTGTATGACCACAGCCCTTATGTTTGTGTTTTCTGAGAAGCAGCCTTGAACCTAAACCCGTGCCGTCAGCCCTTCCCAGAGCCACATGGACAAGCCTTCACGTTCTCAGAAAACACAAAACACAGGCCCCACACCTCAGGGAGGAGAAGGACCTTCAGGGAACAACGCAAGGTACCACTGCACAGCGGCTCCTCTCCCACAACGGGAGGTTTCTGCAGTGGGCACGGGTGCGCAGCTAAGTCCCAGGACTTCTGGCACAGCAGCTCCCCTCTGGCCGCTGGCTGACCGTGTGCCATCTGCGAGCAAAGGGTCGACAGCCTTGGATGTACAGCAAACCGCTGGAAGGAAGGGCTGACCAACCGTACCCTTTACGCCGTTTGCCTAACGGCTGGTGTCACTTAAATTAAAATACTGACCATTAAGTTTGGTCCCTGGCAAGGTGCAGTGAGGCACGGCTGTATTTTTCAGTTAGCTCAGAAGCAAAATAAACAGCACAGTCTTGACCTCACACTCCTCCTGCCAATAAAGCCTAACCAAGGAGCAAAAGGGACAAAAACCCAAGCACAGAAGAAATACAATGGAATGCAGTCTTCTCCCTCTGGCATGCAAGGGGCTGGCTCTTCCCCTGCAGAAGTGCTACCGTGCACCTCCACCATCATGCTCTCCACAGCATGAATGGATGCACAGCCATGCATCTGCAATATAAAGGTCTGTACCTCACAACTATAGGAAAGAGGGGATGTCCCTAGAGGTTTCCCTATGAAGGACAGTTTTACAAGGACTGGACACTGGAGAATGGCTTTTGCCAGTTCAGCAAAGCAATTTCTATTGCCTAGGTTTCACAATCGGTTTTCTTCTCATAAAAGTGGCCTGAAAAAGCCTCCAAATGACACGCGAAGGACAGTTTTGAGGTAGGTAGCTATTCTAATAAAAAACAAATTGAAAAGATACATACGATGATGGTACAAATACCTTACGCTAAATGACTCCTAAACAGCAAAATCCAAGCTTTCCCAGGAAGGGTTCAAGATTGGACTGGGCTCTAGATCTGAAGTTTGTAATAGCTTTCCCCTGCGTTACTGTGAGCATGAGGGCGTCACGGTCACTCAGCTCAGCCCTCCCCCCGTGGTACTGGCCTGTGAATACAGCCCTCCTCTAGGTTGGCATCAACGGCCCCAGCTTCTGTAAACAAACTTATCGCATGTTTAGAAGTAAAACAGAAGGGAAATGGGCCAGGAAATTATCCAATATGGTTCTGAATGAGCATTTGAAGCAGCAGAGATCTCAGGAGTCCCATAGCTACCACTGCTGGGAAATGATCCCCAGCTAACAAAGACATAAAAAGACCCACCCAAGTAGGAGAAGGGCTGCAAAGCTAAGGAACTAGGAGAAGCCATGAAAGAAAATACATTATTAAGGAAAAAGAAAAAAATCAAAGCAAGAACACCAAAGGGGGAAGAAATAAGTCTCCAGGATTAGCAGGGAGAAGTACAGATTTAAGAGACATCCATTGTGTGAGTACAGCTTTATGAAAGCTTACAACACAACGACCTTTAAAAATAGCTTTATTTCTATTGCCAAAGCACGACCACAACCTGCATCAAATAAAGTTACAATCCGTCAAGGAGCTGAATGCACTGGCTTTAATGGGATTTCATGGTGCTCAGTAACTTGCAGGATTAGGTCCCTACCACAAAGCGCTGAATTGTCTAGGAAAACACACAGGAGGAAACAACAGTAAAACAACCCTGGAGAGTTACACTGTGCACAATCTTTTACATATAACTGAATGCTATCAGCTGTTACAATAACAAACACATTCAATACCCCAAACTGGAATTGCTACACTGATGCAGGGTACTGAACGCTTTTGAAAATGCACTGTTTTCCGTAGCAATTTCATGTGAGATTACAGCAACCAGCCAGGCTCTTGTGTGCTTTGGAATGGGGGGGGTACCCTTTTTTTCAGTGACTTATTGCTTATAAAAGCAAGAAATGGTTATCGATGGCAATGGTTAGGTTACCTCCCATCCCAAACCACACCTCTCAATCACCACCTTGCAAAGCCTGCAAGTCCAAAGCACCAGTTACTCCAGACTGCTGGGGCATGAGGTTGGTGAGGACACCCCTTGTGCCTGAGGCCACGCTCACATTTAAACACGTTTTTAAACCTGGGACTCTCAGCTTCTTAAGAGTAAAGGCTTGGCTTCTTTTGGTGACTAGGGCAATTTCTAAACCTTTTTTGGTAAGAAAAGCGCACCGGCACTCCAGGAGCAGGAGTGTGCTCCCTTCTTTCAGGGGTCAGTCAGCTTAGAGAGGTAATTTACATAGAATTAGCATCATGCTTTTCATTATTATATTTTTTTTTCATGGTGTCTTCAAAGCACATGGTAACAACCACCAAGGAGAGGCCTTATGCTCTAAATACTCACCTGGAGAAATGACTGAGTGCACAACTTGCACAAAACCAGGTGAAGAGATGCCAGGAGGAAGGGAACTGCCTAGAGGGTGAGCATGCTGTGGTCACCTGCGAAGGGGGGGCAATGTTCTGAGTGTGGGTATCACTGCTGGCGGGGTACCAGGGTGACAGGAACAGCAAAAAAAAAAAAAAAAAGAAAAAAAGAGGAGTTGCTTGCAATAGAAAAGACAGAGTCACCTGCAATAGTTAGGGAAGAAAAGACCCTGCAGGTCACTTGCTGCTGCTCAGTAGGCTGCCCATCTTCAAGCTAAGCCTGCAGTCCCATCAGTGAGGACCACGGAGCCGAGCTGAGTTTGAACTCACTGGTGTAAGGCTGTACGAGCAGATCAGCCTGGTAGCCTTGCCTGCATGAGTATTTGTCACAGGGCTGACAATCCCTGCTCAGGGGACTTGAGACCAGAACTGAAAGGGATGCTTGTAGGTCAGGTTTAATCCTCAAGAGCCTGTGGGTGGGTGAACAAAGAAGGGGTGGGTGTGTATGTAAAAATAAAAGACCGCAAGACACCTGGTTCTGAGTACTGCTACTAGCCTATTCCTTCCAACACCATTAATAGCATGCCAGACTTCACAGAAACCAAAGCAAGCAGCCAGGCTTTTCCTCCCTTGAACAATAAAACAGAATAGTAGAACAGAAGCAAAGATGGATTCAATTAGCCCAAGATCTTTTTTGATAAAGGTTACTCAAATAAGCCACGTGCGGAAGCTCTCTGCATCTACAACATTTCTGCACCATTATTTGTAATAATATGACACCTCAGCTTGCAGAAGGTGCCACGCTGGATACTAATAGCACACTTATTATTAGATTTTCTGCATGGTTACATAAGCCTGCAAAAGGGGAAAAATGTAAATGATTCAAGAAGATATTCTTCTTGTGGTTCTCATGAAGTCTTTAGTATCTGAAGACTGACGACAAACCCTCCTGGCAAGAAACGATCAATTTTTATGCTTCATTAGAAGAGTTTCTTTTAAGAAAATGCTCAAAGGCAAGTCGAGTGAAGAATATATACATTTTTTAAATCTAAACATTCTGGGCAAAATTTTACTCTCAGATCTTCCGAACTCTTCTCCTAAAATAAAACGAAGCTGTGCATGCAACTTTGTGTTTATTTCTTCCTTGTAATCTAACTACGATCTGAGGACATTTCACCCTATCTAAACTCAGCTGTGTGAGCAGGCACAAATTTCAAAAAAGGACATAGTAAGGGTAAAAGCAAGGGAGGTATGCACATTCTCTGGTAACACTGAGGCAGGAAGACTCCAGCCGCAATACAAGCACATAAGTCACCATCAGCCCAGCCAGAATAACTTACCCATGTCAACACAAAGGCAGTAGGTGCTCAAGAACCTGTCCACCTGTGTGACCAAGAGCACATCTCTTCCATTATTCAGAAATGCACAGGCCATAGCAGTGATCTCTTATGTGCGTGGTGACCATATAATCCCCAAAGGACCTTTTCCCTGAAATCAATCAGTGGCATGCACTCACCCCAAAATCCATTTCTGCACCCACTAAGCCTGCTGACGTCCCTCTGGAAATACTGTCTAACATGACACACGCCCAAAGGAATGGTGGGCTAAGCCACTGCTATTAACCAAATTTATCTGGTATGAGTTTACAGGTCACTTAGCCATATCACAACACTGCACACAGGATCCGACAAAGCAATAGAGGCAGGAAGGGTTTACTACACACTACAGCATCTGTCCTTACCTGTCAATGAGCAGAATGCTAATTTAAGTGTCATGTTGTCTCATACTTCACTGCTCTGCAAATGGCATATAAATGCTGCTGTTAACTGGTGCATAGGGTCTGCTCACAGCTTAGATAAGCGAGATAAATCTAACACAAGTTCAGAGGGCTGGCTGACAAGTAGCAGCGAGGAGGAATCACCATTCTTCTCCCTTTAAATGTAAATGGTATCTAGCAAGCTTACTTTTTGGAGGACTCAGCGCTCTTGCATTCATGCATATGGAACAGTCCCCACCCCAGGGCAAGCCTCTGGCAGCAGCAGGGAACTACGTGGACATCACCAACACAGCAGAAGGTTTGGCCATTGCACTACCAGCTCATCTAACCCACCTCTACATCTCTAAGACAGCACGACAGCTACCACCTTGTCTCTGGTAAATGTAGTACTTACACAACTCATACGCAAATAAATATAGTGCCTTCTGAGACACTCATTGAATTGCCCACGAGGAAAGTTTTAGCATATTGTATCACTGTACCTTCATCTACTGGGAAAAAAAAAAAAAAAAAGAACTATTGCAAAATTGCTGAGCCTCTGCAGAGTAAACTGTGGGAAGGATTTTTCAGATCCTGCATCCAGGTTGTGGTACGGGAAGCCAAATTCAACCTAGTTTCTTCACCCAAACTATGGCTGGAAGGAGCTATGCTCTACCTCTACACCCCTCGTAAGATAACCCACGCTACCGTAGCAAAGGCAGGATGCAAAACGGTGCTCGTAAGAGGCAACCATTACGTTCTGGAGAAACAAAAGTGCTTTTTTTAACTCCCCAAAGACCAGGACTTCAGGCTTCTACCTCATGACCTCTGTCTGCAAGAAGAAAAATGATTTTGGGTACTGCGGGTCCTCGAATCTCCTCATGAATTTCTGTAACTCTGCAAATACAGTACTTTGAAGGAAGCCTTTTCTGTCCTGCACTGCTCCACGAAGTGCTTCCTGTAATGACAATGGAAAACTCTGCACAAACATCGGAATACACCTGCGTCCCTACTCAGTTCATTGCTGAAAATGGACTTTGTGTGGACCAGTATTTTGAATCTTGTATTCTTAAGTTAGGCTTCTAAATCCATTTTTAGGAACCTAAAAAAATGCTTGATTTTTAGATAGGCCGAGCAGCTGCATCTCATTGTTACTTAAACGGAACACGCAGTTGTTCAGCACCTTTGAGTATCAGACCAGCTTTATTTAGGTCTGTAACTTCAGTCACCCATAGAAGAGCAAAGTCAAGTGAGATTCATATCCTTTTCAAAGTGTCATGCTTTTTATACATGCAAGTGATAAAGCTGCCTGTATTAGTGAACACAAAACCTGAAACAGCGTACTTGGAGCCACTTGTACCACCGACATCCCACATCTAAGTAATTCCATTCAAATGTAAATGAGACACATTGCAATTTCAGGATTATTTACTACATTTGTTTAGTACAATCACCTTGCAAGAAGTCTTTAAGCACTTTATTTACAAAGAGCTGCAAAACTTGCCTCTAGGAATGTGGATACAATTTTTTGCATTTTATTTTTTTGGAAACAGAAATATCTGAAGAGAAAAACAAAAAAAAAGCCCCAGAAAAACATGTTTGAAAACCTGGAAGAGAGGTATAAGATCCTTTTGAAAATGCAGCTCTCAAACCAGAAGGAAAAATGCTTGCTTGCTCTTCACGCAGGTGGAAGCTACCTGCATTCACGGGGGTATAGGAAACAAAACAAGATAAAAAAAGAAGAGGACTAATCTGAAATGCCTTGACTAACTTCATATACCTAGATTGAATTTGTAAGCAGGTTTTTATATTAATTATTTACAGTCTTGCCTTAAGAGAATGTAGATTTTTGTGTGTGTATGCACATTTGGATTTTTTTATACATTTATAACTGCTGATATAAAGAGTTTTGTTCTTTGCCTCAGAAGAAATGATCTGATTCTGCCTTCATTTACACTGATCTAACTCTTAAATCCAACAGTTACATTGCTGTAAAATTACTATTATCAAGGGGAAGAACATTCTAAAATTATCCCTTCGGCAGAGAGCACGAAGCCTGAAACTCTCAGTGCTTTCAACACCATTTTATCGGGACTGTGATCTCGGCACGGCTGGTAATGCAGCCAGCCGAAGCCATGAAAGGGAGCTTTGTGCCCGGCTACACACCAGGCCATGTAAGACTTCCAGCTTTTTGACTGGCCGACGGGGATGTTGCTCTTAGTAACACAGCAAGATTGATTAGGTACAATAAAAAAAAAAAAAAAAAAAAAAGGCTTTTAGCAAGACAGCAGTAGAATAAAGTTCCTCCTTTATGAAGGCTGCTATAGTGCATGTAAGTGAAAAATGCCAAGTTATCAAAAAAGGCAAAGTGCTCTAACATTCCAGATACTCAACTAGTAAGGAGATTCAGAAATTTGTTTATAATGGGAGAAACCTCAGCCCCATCTGATCCAGAATGAATGCAGTGTGATACCTCTGGTGAACCACACACAAATCTGCAACTGTATCTTCAGTGTATGACCCTGCGAAGGAAAAACCAACTACTCTCACTATTGTTGTGACGTTTGCCCTCAAGATCTTATTCTAATTTCTGCTGGTACTTCACTCCTGTTGGTGGAGGCTGCCAGCAAAATGAGAGAGATCTTCCCTGGAGAGCTGCCCTCCTTCAGGAGGCTCCAGCAGACACATCCCAGCCAGGATGCCAAGGAGCAGAGAGATGGCTGCAGTGAACTAGCCCCCTCTCTGATGATCCCATGTCCTATCCCTTCCCCTTCAGTGCCGTTTCAGGGGATCTGGGATTGGAAACTGGCTTTTTCCCAGGAAGACAGGGTGGAAGGGAGCAGTCCTGCCGGCCAGCTGAAAACCACAGAGGCGGCTCCTTCAGAGGGTGCTCCCATGGCAGAAGGAATGGGGTTGGACCAACATTCCTGTTGTATGCTGTGTATGTGAATGCCACATACTCAAAAACACTTTGTCGACTTTCCCATCATTGACCTCTGCACAAGGTGTGAACTGCACTCAACATCTAACCCGGATCCACACACATCTGTAAAATTTACCCCAACACATTACACCGTAGCAAAAATTTCACCGACAAATATGCTGGTTGTAAAAGGCCCCAAACCTATCAGCTACTCTTTTCCCAAGATGATTAAGAACGAATATCACAGCACTGATGTTTTACTCATCTGTCAAAAAGTATGACTCACCATGGGCAGGTGGTGAGCACCCAACACCATGACTGGTGCACAGCAGGGCTTCCTGACTCCTTTGGGCTGAGCTGACAAACAAGTAGCTGTCACCCTGCTACCTCCACTCTGCCTTCCCGCGCAAAGCCCCAGCATGGCATAGTTGGTCCTGGCTTTTCCCTGGCTCCTGCCTGCCCTCCAAACCAGGCAGGTAGCTGCCTGCCGCAGGAAGTGAGGAGGGAGATGCTGGTCCCAAAGAAGAAGTGAGGTGGTGATGCTTCAATGCTCCCAGTGCTCCCTTAGCCCATGGGCATGGCTTTTAAATGACCTCCTTCCACATTTTGTCACTCCATGACACCTTCAAATTAGATTCTGGGCTGGGTAACCCCTCTTTGTTCCTTGGACCTTTCCCCTTCATCTGTATTCCTGATCCATGTGGCTGTTTCTCAGCATTTATATAGCTACCCACAAATACATACTCAAATTGTATACACAAAGGAACGCAGATCGGACCAGCTTTACTGCAAGTCCCCGCAGAGACAAGCCCAGCTAGTCTCTCCCAGTGCTATAAAGTTTGCAGAGTTGCTTTAAATATCTCTCTTCTTCAGAACACAGATTGGCTCAGCGAGGTGGTATATACACATTACTCTGTATACTGTGTATGTGTGAACATATGTTTGATAGCTAGATCGCTCTATTCCAATACATAAAACCGCGTATACACTTGTTCTTTTAAAACCTCGCTGCTGCTGACTTTAGCAGAGGGTCCCTCCAGGAATCTCACTCCCCTCTGCCCCTCTCACCCCAGGAAGGTTTTCCTCCAGCCATCAGCAGGACTTTGCAGCTGGCTCCAGAGCACAGCAACGATGCTGCGAGCATCAGCCAGAGGGGGCTGCGAGAGTGTGTTGTGAGATGCAACCGCCTTGAAGGGCTGAGACTGCCGACTGTGCTAGAGGCTTTTCTCGCTTGCGTAAATCATTTCTTGAAATAATAATGCTTAAAATAGTTCAGCAAGTCTCCAGGTTTCTCACTTTTTTATGCATGCGGAATTAGGCAGCTGGGATTGAAGATGTACATCTGCTATTAGCGCCAGATACCTGTGTCTGAGACCGTACACAAAATGCAGTCGGATTCTGATGCCACCAAACTCATAGAGATGGTGCTGTGCGTTCGTTTGCCAAACCACCATCACCTACAGTTTGTTAGCACGGTCTCTGTCGTTCAGTGTTTTCTTATCCAGCTAGATGTTAACAGTAAAGAAAGGGGCCAGACTTCTTGGGATAATGCATTTGACGGTGATAAAAATGTTTCCATGGAGCTTTACAGCAAAACAAAAATTGCTGCCCTTTATCTGATGTGCACACATTTCATACTTGCAATATGTCTAAAGTGATTTTATGACTAAATCCTGGGAAAAATGCAAAGAATGCTTGGCTAGAAGCATACTTTTCCAGTAAAAACACAACATGGCTTATTAACTGCGGCACTTGGAGGAGGCTATTCAACATGAAGCGCATTTTTTTAGCTCAAGACTGAAAACATGTGTTCGGATATACATTTTCTTTGGCTTCAGGCACTGATTTGACTGACTACATTAGAGGGGTCTCCAAGCCCTTTTAGCATACACTAGCTTCAGTACAAATGAAGTGGTATTCTATTAAACATGCCAGGGTACTGCAGCTGAAGGCAAGGTTAAAACCTCCTGACTTTTTCAGAATATATTAAGCAGAAATAATGGAAACAAAAAGCTCCATTAGGTACCTCGTTAAGATTTTTGTAGTTGCTGATCAGCAACCTTGTTATGGCAACACTTTTCAAAGTCACTGCAAGAAATGTTAATTGTGGCGATGGCGGGTGGGGACGACGTACAACTGCGGGAGCAGTACTATTAGTGTTACCGTGAGAACAGATTATGCCATTTCCATTCTATCTTTGAATTCTGGTGGGTGTAGGGTGATGTGACTCTGAATGATGTCAGATTACCCAGCCTACATTTTTCTTGGAAAGAAGCTCCTTCCTCCACTTCTCTAGCAGGAGGGCTTGTAAATACTGTGCTTAGGAAATCTCAGCTTCATCAGACTCTGCAACGATCCCCGCGCTATCTGGAATTTCTTTAATTGGACAACTGGAAGGCATACGCTTCTTGAATACCTGGAAACACCAGAATATGCTCACTTGGGCTTGTGAAATGGTGAGAACCGATAACAAGGGGTGGTTTTCTGGAGTAATCCCCAGGAAACAGGACTTCACTCTCCCCAATGTGGGCTGAAATCCAGACGATCTCAGGCACATTTGTAAGCGGGTCACAATGTTACTCCTCTTCTCTCCCATTAAAATACTAATTGTAAAAGCTTTTGTCTCTAATCTGCAGCTAACAAACCGGCAACACTGCACAAAGGGGAAGAGTGCAACTCAGTCCAACATGCCTGAAGGGTACACCATCTCCAGCATGCAACTACGATATACGAAACTGCCCAAGGTAGAGGTTGTCAGGAAACGCTATCAAATACTGGGGTTTGCTTTGAAACAGCCGTGGATTTAAAGGCCTCTGCTCCCCACTCCCTTCCCTGGTCTACCACAAAAAGCGGTGCAGTAGAGGGGTGTGCAGGGCAGTGAGGCCAGCCCAGTACTGCACACAGGACCAGGCACTAACCCTCGCCCTGCCCCACGAGGATGGCAGCAGGCAGCTGTCTCCCAAGATGCACCGCTAAATGCAAAAGAGCGAGCAAATTTCCGCCCTCCCTGCCCCAACACACACATGCAGAGGCTGCAGGATGGGCAGCCAAACCATGAGGATCACTCAGCTTACGTTTGAGCCAAAGATAAAAGATTTTAAACCCCAGTCAGGGGCAAAACATGCTCCCTCCTCTCAATCCCGAGGTGCTTTTCCCAGCCGTGTGGATAGGTCATGCTGGCACTGACTCCACTCAACCAGGTGATTTTTTTTCCTTTCCTATCAGGAGGCTGCGGACTGTGCTCCTGTGCGAGAATAGATCAGGACAGATTTTTTATTACCCCTTTTTGTTGCTCTGTCACGCATGGGGAGGCAAAGAGATGCTGGTCCGGTTCAGTCTATCACAATATACCAAGAGACTGATGTTTCTCCCCACTTTGGCAGCACAGGTGAGGGTGGGCAAGCTCCTCACCCTCCCCCTTCTGTATCAGGGAGCAACTCCAGTAACACTCAAACCAGTATAAACCATCTGGCACCAGACCCAGGATCAAGCCCAGAAAGAAAACGAACATCAAACCCTGCTTATTTCCACTGCTGCTGAACTCACACAGAACAGAGCCGGGATGAATTACAAAGATCATCTCCTTTCATGCAAAAATCACTTGCACAACGCTACTCTCCTCTTCATACCGTGTCAAGCAAGCTCCCAGCGATGCCAAAAGGGGAGTGGAGATCTGCTGATGCCAGAGCTGTGAGATGGTGCCTACATTAATCATTTCACCTCCAGCTTTTTAGATGCTTGTAAAAGCCCCCTCTCACAATGAAAAAAGGAACTGCACATGCCATGTTCAGAAGCATTTGTTTCTTTTCTGGAAGTAAATACAGGAACTGAATTATTCTTTTTCCTACAGAAAAACACGATGCAGTGGTTTTTTCCCTTGGGTCAGGGCAAAAAGAAAAAACACATCTGAAATCCAGAATTTTTAAACTTTTTTTAACATCTTTCCAATGTGCACTGAAGCTTTAAAAATTAATTCTGAAACGTATTGAAAAAAGGAAAAAAAAAAAAGGTAATTTTCAGGTTTGACAATTCTTCCCGCACACATACACCCTTACATAAGCACATACACACAAACTTTTCTATTAGAAAAGTCACGCATACAGGGAAAGAAGTCTGTTCCCAGGTATGCACAGAAATCCCAGTCATGCTACTGGAAAGTGGAAGGATGGAGAGACCAGCTCAAGCAGCCTTCAGTATACAGCTGTGCCAGGAAACACATAAGAACTCCTCACATCTTCTCACAGATCTGAATATTTAAATGTGATGGCAAAGTAAGAGTAACACCATCTTCTTTGAGGTGAGTCTGCTGGTAATTACAGATGTGTTAATGCATGTGCGTGTAAAAGGCAAAGACTGTTTATGATATACTGAAACATGTATTTTTATTCATCACAAGACCGGTGTGCGGGGTTTTCCCTCTGCTGAATAATTCCACTCCCTGCGATCATCCCTTGGCTTCTTACATTTCTGCCTTCTTCTCCTATAACCTTTTGGTGCCTGCTCTTTACTCTTGAAATACAGTTACTGCTGAACCATTTATATCTCATCCAAGATGCTCGTCTCACACTTGGCACAGCTGATGAGTCCTAAAGGGAGCTGCTGCCATGTGAGGCTGATTCGCTCTACACTTAGTGCCACCTCATCCGTGTCAGTGTCCCATTTACCTTTACAGTCACAACCCAGACTCGCTGATACGCCGTCCGCAAATGTCAGGCCGAGCTCTGAGTTGTCTGTTGCTCACTTCCTCTGCCTCTTGAAGCTGCGAGGGAATCTCGAAGATAATATTCTGCTGACCCACTGCAATTTTTCTGGTGCTTCTTAATTTTTGTGTGCTTACCCTGATCTGCAAAACAGCACTTTGCACATTACGGTTTGTTAGCGAAACATAGGCAATTTTTCTCCAAGCATCTTTCTGACTCCTTTATTCCTCTCTATGTTAAGCAACTTTCAGCTGAGAACAATGTCAGACTGACAGCTCTGGAGACCAAGGTATTTCAGGGAGAGGAGCCAAGCACAACTCCCCCCCCCATCAAAGCTGAAGGCGAGCTCTCTATCCTCTTTGCTGTACTGTAAGAAACTGCATCCTCTTTCAGTCTGCCTTAGTCATTGAAAAGTCCCTGTTCACCAAGCTGATGTGTTGGGCAGGTACAAGACCAAATCTGCCCACACAAATCCCTTTGAAGAACCAGGACTCAAATCCACGACCAAGAGCGATGAGTTATACTGGTGAAGGGGTTGCTCTCCACTTCTATACAGTCCCATACCTCCACAGATGATGAAGAGAGGCAGTCCCAGGCAATGTGCTTGTGCAGGAAGGTTTTGGCAGAGAGCTGCAGGGAGCCTGGAAATACAAACTCCTCTGCTGCTGGCCAGGGCCAGGTGGAGCATTCCTAGCCGTCAGTCCCAGCAGTCACGCCAGCAGAAGGTCCCTGGCTGAATCATGGCCACACAGCCAAGACAGTGGGTGAGAATGAGCACCTCGGTTCCTCTGGGGAGGGAAAGACTCTCTGTTTAGCCCCCAATGGGGGAAAAATCGGGATCTTGGCCTTCCAGTTCTGCTGTCAGCAGTGCTGAACGCCACAATCTTCATCTGAATTTTTAGGGAGAAGGTGGCACTAAAGGAGTGAGAATGGCAGCGGTAATGGGAAGGTACCACCCAGAAACCCTCCAAACCCATTCTTACCAGTTAAATGATTTCTCCACCTGAGAAACTAGTTTCACTGAGCAAACCAAAGTATTGCTATACTCTAAAACATTCACTCGTTCAGAGACAAACAGGCTGGCTTATGAAGAGAAAGTTAAGCATGTGCCACAGAAATCTTGTACCATGCCCTCTGTAATGGCTGCCAAGGAAGGCAGCACTGCAGTTGAGTCATTAGGTTAAAATTAGTTCACCAAAGGATGGGGGAGACAGGCACTTCGTAGGTTATTCTGTCATGGTTTAACCCCAGGCAGCAACTAAGCACCATGCAGCTACTCGCTCACTCCTCCCTGGTAGGATGTGGAAGAGAACTGGAAGAGTAAAAGTGAGGAAACTCGTGGGTTGAGATAAAGACAGTTTAATAGGTAAAGCAAAAGCCACACACGGAAGCAAAGCAAAATAAGGAATTCCTTCATCACCTCCCATGGGCGGGCAGGTGTTGAGCCCACCTCCAGGAAAGCAGGGCTCCATCGCACCTAACGGTGACTTGGGAAGACAAACGCCATCACTCCGAACATCCCCCCTTCCTTCTTCTTCCCCCAGCTTTATATACTGAGCAGGACGTTGTATGGTCTGGGATACCCCTTGGGTCAGTTGGGGTCAGCTGTCCCAACTGTGTCCCATCCCAACTCCTTGTGCCCCCCCAGCCTCCTCGCTGGTGGGGTGGGGTGAGAAGCAGAAAAGGCCTTGACGCTGTGTAAGCGCTGCTCAGCAGTAATGAAAACATCCCTGTATTATTAACACTGTTTTCAGCACAAATCCAAAACATAGCTCCATATTAGCTACTATGAAGAAAATTAACTGTACCCCAGCCAAAACTAGCATAATTCTTTTGACATCTAACTGTAATGACAGACAGGTCCATTTAAAAACTATCTCAGAATCTGAGTTTAGCAGGACTACTTACAGAAAAGCTCAATATAAGGAGGATCATATTTTCTGTTGAATTCTACTGGACTTAGCAGAAACATGGCTCCTGTTTCTATCCTTCTTTACCACTGCTGCAGTTCAGCTGCTTCTTGATTGTATTATGAATTTTAAAAGCAAATAAAAGGCAAAGAACACCTCACAAACATGGCAAAAAAAAAATCACTACTTTCCTCCCAGATCTGGAACATGGGCTTTAATTCAAAAGGTTCCCAATCATTTTTGAACCATTTTTGTTTTCTACAAGCATGCACTTAGGAAGATACAATGCTGTCTGAGAGATGACCCCGACTGCTCCTTTGAAACAGGCTTACAAACAATGAAAACAACAAAAGCACATTAACAAGCAGAAGCACAGTTCATTATTTGCAGGCATTACTCGGTGTCCGTAAACACTGATAAAAAAATGAGTAAATCAGGCAACCAAAGCCCAGTATGTTACGAAGTGGCAAAATAAACCTTTAAAACCTCAATTTTCAGGCCAAACCCTATTTTTAGGTTGTTGAAAGCAGCCAACTAGCCAGCAGCAGACTAAGATGTGCACGGTGACCAACTGCTACATTGGTTCGCTAACATCCATCACACAAATTGATTAAATATAGTCTGCATCAGTCATTTAATATTGGAGAAATGAAGCCATTGCAATAGAATATAGTTTGCAGGATCAATACTTTCTGCTAAGGAAATAAATGGTTCGACAACACCTTCACATATATTTTTCTCCTGTACCCCATCTGTGTTCTGGTACTTAGGTGGCAGCAGGAAATCGTTAACCTTGCTTTTCAGAGACTCTGAAAACTGTACAAAACCCAGCTGTGACATCTAACTCCGTATGAAGCCACACAAATCCTCTTCCCCACTCAGGGGGCTCTCAGAGAGAGAAAAACCAGTACTGAAACACCAGGCAGCTATAGATGCAGGATGCTGCCAGCCTGGTCCACACACCACAGCGGAGCTCTGCATCAGGAACACCATGCAGGAGTGTGTGTCCACTCCCCTACCTTTTCAACACAAAGCATCCGAGGATGCAATCTCTGCAAGCTTCATGTGAACAGCCATCTCAGCATCAGACTTTTCCCTCTCTCAAATTTCATAGCATGGACTTGACCTGAAGGAATTGAAAGGAAGGAGGCGACAGGTTTATCTCCTTAGATTATCCATTGAGCAGCAAAGAGAATACAGGATCAGCAGTCCAAAGCTCCGCCGCCACAGCAGTGTGGGGACGGGAAAGTAAACACTTCCTTTCCATGCCATTCTTTTAAAAGAGAACCTAGTGGTTCTGGTAGATATAGTGCCACAAATGTAAGTAATATAAAATGCTCTATAGGCTTATTGGAAAAAAAAAAAAAATAAAAAATCTCCCTAGTTTTCATCATACACATTGTAACTTTCTAGCCCTGCACTGGAAAGTTAGCTTTATGTCCAAAAAAACCCAAAGAAGAAACATAACTTTGGAGACCAAGCCCCTACATGAAAAGTGGAATTTAAGAACTTATGACTTGCTTGGATACAGCAGAAAAGTGAATGAGTAAAACAGGCCTGTTCTGCTCAGTCATTCTCACTTGTAATGGCTGTACACAGCTTGCCAACAGCTCTTCCTCAGCCTTCGAGAACAGCCCGATGAGCCTGTTCCAACTGAAGTCTAAAAAAGTTTATCACTAGGAGTTTTACAGTAAGGCAACTTCTGCTCTCTTTCGTTAAGGTTTCTTTTTTTTTTAACAAGTACAACAAGCGGAGACAGTTACAGGGCAGAAAACTGAACAGAGAGGGATTTTTGTGTTTCTGCAAGGAAATCCCTATTCAAATATATGCTAAAATACAGTGCTCTTAAAAATCCCTGCGTGATTTCCAGCCATTGTCAGTGTTGGTACCACTCACAGATAACACAGGGAGGAGAGAGGGATGCCTCAAAGGTGATGCTCGGACCCCTCCCCTACGCAGGACCTTTCCCGTGCCATATTCAGGAGCTCTGCCTTTGTTTGGTCTAGTTCAAATGGCTCAAGTGACGTGGCTTCCACCCCTTCCCGCTGGGGATTATTCCACAGTCTAACAGATCTTACTACCTGGAAGTGTTTCTGGATTTCAGCCTACATTTTCTGCGCTGAATTTTATCCCATTACTCCTAGTCATACCGCTCGGACCACCCAAAACAATTCTTTTCTAAACTCGGATATTTATACCTCTCAAGTGCAGGACTGGTAGTTTTAACATCACCCTGTTCCTTCACCCTCTTTCTTGTCTCATTCAGACAAACCGTACGTATTTAATTCTTAATCTTTCTTCTCTTCTCTAGTCCATTAATCACTTTTTGTTGCAGCTGTCTCAATTCCCTGCAATTTGCCAAAGTCTTTCTGGTAATGAAAGACCCACACACATATGAACTTTACATCTCCTAAAGCTCTGTCTGATAAAAGACACGGACTAATACGCACGCACACAGAAACACACCAGACGTTTTCCAAATACATTCTTTTTATAGAAAGAGCTTAGCTTCTTTCAGGCAGGAAGCAAAAGGCATTTGTCTTTTTAAGTCCCCTAACAGAGGTGGAAAAGTAACATGCTGTACTTTTTTTCAGATAAGAAACTGCCTGACTCCCAACTGTTTTCCACAACTGTTCGCTCTGCCTTGCAAAAGCAGTGTATTTATCGACGCCCTCCTCTTCCAGTTCTTTAATGAAGCTCACGTGGAAACTTCGCGTTCTGGTTTTCAGAAATCATTCAACGTGCCTTCAGAAACAGTTCAGTGAGCTCCTTAACAGAACCCTCTACCTGCCCCTCGCTCTCTCCTTTGTCTCCTTTTCACTATAAAAACAGGGGGACAGGTCACAGATGTGAACAGGGAAAGCCAATTTGACATTCCCCTTCCTTAGGATTTTAGAACCTCACATTGCTGATGAATGATAAAATAACACAAAGAAGGGAAAATTTCCTTTGGGAAAGGAATAGGAAAGAATAGGAAAAAAACAGGGGAAAAGAGCACATAGGACATCCAAATGCACTTTGAACATTCATTCACTGCAAGGCAGGGCAGAGGGAGAAAAGTCCTTGCAGGTTGATGCCATTTACCTGTAGGCAAGTTCTCTCCTCTAGCAAGACAGCTCTGAGTATCTAGCATTTTAGTCATTTTATTCCTTGCAAATGTCTAAGGCATTTTCTTAGCAACAGAGAGCTGCAAAAAACCCAAGCATGCTCAAACAATCACTGAAAACCTGATTATTTATTTCCCTTTTCTAGTCTATTTGTATGCTTACACTATCCAACACACATTTTTATTCACAAGTTAAAGAAGTCACCCAAAATTCTTCTTTACTCACTCGTTTCATACCAACAAAACATGTAGATACAAATATCCTGAGCATAAAGAGAAACTCTTAAAGTCTTTATGACATTATTTGTACCCTGAAGCGAGTCATAATTTGTATGCACCCTGCCAAGTACTTTCTGTCAAAGCTAAAGTAATTATTAGGAAGTATAAAAGCAGGTGTCACTTCTGGCAAGTTGTAAGATGGCTTTATATTCTCAGTTGCAATGGGATAAAAATGATCCCTAAAAAGAGCATAGCAGGCTATTACTTTACATCCAGTATACATGTGAAACATAACAGTTGCCGCCTGTACTTTTTTTCCTCTTTGGTATTTTAATTAAAGATTCAAGCTCCTAAAGACAAAAACCTAAAAATATGTGCGAAATCAATCCCACTTTGCATAATTTCTATTTAGTTTCATAACCAACTGTCAAGCCATCTGACCCTCATTTGCATGTGCTATAAGGCAGGCAGCCGAGCTCGCTTCCACCGCAGTGAGACACATACTCTGTCCCTGCTCACTCCTACGTACGAACCTCCAACTTCTCAGATGAATCTCTGCTACAGCACTTCAGGACAGAGGGGACAGTGATTGTTGTGATTACAAAGCCAAAACTTTTCCAGCTTGGGTGCCTAAATTTTAATGCCTAACCCCATCTTTAGGCATCTGAATAAGCTGCTAGTGTTTCAAAGGTGCTGGGCACCCAGCATCTCCTACTTGTTTCTGTCAAACTTGCCAAAAAGAACATCTGCTTTTAATTAATTCACTGAGAGCTGCAGGTATGCAGGACCTTTGAAAGCCATCCCACTTACTTCAGTCCCTAAATATAAATCCAGGTGCCTACCTCTAGGCAGTCAACTTTAGAAATGCTGAAAAAGAAAAAAATAGCATTATTAAATAAGTAAATATTAAAAAAACCCACATGCAGATATACTCAAGGCCTTTGGAGTCTTGTTCCATACTTGACATATGACGCGATGTAAAAGAAAGCAGATCTGGCTTTGTCAGAAAGTAGCATTTCATGCTGCAACTGGAGTATGCACATTGCTAATAATTAACGTAATTGTAACAAGGAAATGCATTCAGGGAAACATTCTTCAAAAGCTGCTGTTCTTCCTTGGATAAGCAACCAAGCAAACCAACCCCCCAAAGTGGCTGTATTTATGCTAAGAGTTTAGGGAAATTGCAAATTTACTAGTGTATTTATTATGCAAGTTTATTTTATTTTTTTTTTCATTCAGCCAGACACCCACATTCTTGACAGTGTAGAACTTGAAAAGATTTTTTTTTTTTATTGAAAAACTGCAAAGGGAAGAAAAATACAGGCTACCACCTGCCTCTGCAAATCTTTCGCGCGTGCATTTATGCTTCTGAGCACGAAGCAACTGACTATCCTGTAAAGAATAATACTCAAACACAGCAGCAATATTCCGCTCTACAATAAGGCACTGACTCAAAAGGCAACATGACAATGCATGTCTGCATGTATATAAAATGCTGTCCTGCATCAGGGACCAGGGATGCCATGCTGCAAGACCGAGAGGTGCTCTCCCCAGGGCTGACCAGAGAAGCTCCTGGCTCTGGAAAGGAGCTCTGCCCACCAGAGTCAATGGAGAGACTCACCGGTCCGGGGCTGCCCTATTTCTAACTGGGACTTGCCAGGTAAGTGCATGCATGTATGTGCATATGTTGTGAGCACGCAGGATCACGCCTATGCTTTGGATTAAAAAAAAATTGCACAAACCAGGCCTACAGCACACACACAACACGCACTTAGTTTGTACCTGCGTGGGGAAAAGGCTGGTATTGCCACACAGTTTCAGACACTGTACTGTGGCTCCAACTGAGCCACCAGAGACACAAAAACCTCAGAACAAAGAAAAAAAATATTAAAGTTATTCTTATTATTTTATTTTCTTAAAAAAAGCCTCAGACTCCAAGCGGCCAAATCTCTAGGCGAAGAGAAGGAGGAGAAGGAGGCAAAAGAAAAAGAAAATATGCCTGGAGAAATCCAGAAATATACTTACGGAAGTTCTACATAAGGGTCATGTAACAACAAGGGATAGGACAGTCGTCCACAAAGGCCTGGTTTCCACCAGGACCAGGACAGCGCATGGCCCTGCCCAGTCTGTAGCATCCCGGAGAAGCTGCAGTTTGCTTCACCAAGCGAGCTGTTACCCTTGCTGTCATTTCAAAACTGCTCCCACCGCAAGACTGCTGGCACAGCGACCACGTGGGCCACCACTTCCCTGCCACGCTGCATCCCCAGAGCTGGTGCTGCCCCAGGCCTTGGCATGCGAGCTCTCCACAGCCGGGGTGGCACTGGAGGTCTCGTCCTGTCGATCTTCAGTTTGCAAGTAAGTGCCGCGTCTCAGCTCTCACACGCGTCCCACTCATAGGCACGCAGGCGACCACCACCACCTCCTCGCTCACAGGAGCCCCAGCAGGCTGCGACCAAGCTCGCTTTGCAGCCGTGCCAAGGCAGGCTAATCCCTGCACCTGCTCCAGCGGCATGTTGAAAATGGGTTTTTAATCTTTGCAGACGGGCAGTTGTTCCACCCGCCCGTCAGCAGCAGCCACGTCTTGCTGCCACTCGCATCAAGGCAGGGAAGAAACGCTGGAGCTGCTGCCCAGCCGTCGCCACCGGGCGCAGCTGCAGGGAAACCTGACCTGGTGAAGCAGCCAAAGCCATCAAGCTCCCACAGCATACCAAGCAGACGCGCCTTCTGCTCTTCTTCACGCCGCATCTCGGTGCCTCTTGTGGTGCACGCGAGAATGGGAGCCAGGTACAAAGCTTATCTACCACGCTCCCTCTGCTCACTGCAACAGGATCTGTCTTGCACACCCGTCCTGCCCTTCCCACGGTGCGAGCGACCTGCCAGAAGGATGAAGGGGCTGCAGGGATGGTTTACGAGGAAGGGAGGCTGGTCTTCCCTTGACACACCAAGCAACTGCTTGACATGGTGCACGTGCGAGGGTTGTGCGTGGGAGGATGTCTGCCCAAGTGTAGACGGGGCAGGATCCATCTCACCACCAGGGATGCTTCCTTCCCTTACTTCAGTTTGGACCTACGGCTTCAGCTCTTACGCTTCGCAGGGACCGCAGTACAGCACAATCAGATACTCTGCAACCTTATCAAATAACTACTTTATGGACTTGCACACACACTGGGCAAAGCAACAAGAGCTGCAGATTGCCCGCCTCACTCAGGAGGCGGCATCTCCTCTGCCCTGGCTCGTCTCTTGCCACTGAGAGCCAGGTCAATCCTCCTTACAGACAGCTCTGCAGCCTGCGGCGCAGCTCTGTCCAGAGAAACCAGCCGAGGAGCGGGCAGTCCCCACCTGGGTGACTTTCGGAGGAGACAGCTGTGCTCTGGATTCACGTAGGAATGCTGAAGAGCAGCCACCTACCTGCACCCTGCTCCCACCATGGCTCCCCCGGGCTCCGGGAGCTGGCCGGAAACAACAACACTGCTTGTTTTTCCTTGACATTCCCAAACTGAGCTAAAAAAAAAAAAAAAGGCAGCAGAGCAATAGGAAGAAGCATGGAAGGCCATCGCATATTTATTTGTCATAAATTATGCTTGGGAGAGCATTAGGCGCAACAAGCCATCACTCATCAAAGCAGGTTTCTGCTGTGTGTCAGAGCGCTGCACTACACTTCATTAGGAGCATTAACTGGACACTGGCAGGAGACGGGTCTTTGCTGCTCCTCCTCTCCACCCCCATTCTGATTTCATCAAAACATTCTCCTCACATTGCTTTGGTTATCTCTTGGAAGGGGAAATATTTTTTTTAGATGCACAGGACAGTATGATACTTTAGGACTTAACAGGAAAGCCTCTACCCAAAACAAACGTGCTTTTGGTAAGAAACTTTGCTGCTAAATGCTTGGATGAAGCACATGAGACCAAACGTGTGTGTACCTCCTCAGTCCAACATCAGAGAGAAAACACATTGGTGATGGGATGTGCTAATGCAAAGCCGTGTGCTCTGGGTCCTGGCAGCATGGGCTCAGAGCGGCAGTTCCTGGTGCTGGCCTCTGAAGACCGGTCATTTTGTCTGGGAGGCAGCAGGACTCTGAAAAATTATTGCACATTATTCCCAAATGGTTTCCTCGATAGAAAGTCTGCACACCACGTGATGAAACCAGCAAACGTTTCTACAATTGTCCCACTAACGGGCTGTTACCGGGAGGATGTGTTGCTCCCCTGAGACCAGGCTGATGGCAAAAGCGTGGATACGCAGGGCTGGGCTGTGCCACTAAAAGGAGACAGCACTTGGGTTTGATTTACCTTAGGGAAAGTGCTCTCAAACAAGGTTTGGGATAGAAATAGGGCTGCATTTCGTAGGTGGAGAGGCGGCAACCCTTTAGGAAGAAGCGTTGATACCTGCAACTGAAATAAACTCAGCGATAAGCTGGTGAGGCTGATCTGAAAGCCTCAACACCTAAAGCGCAGACACCTAAGTGCGCTCTTCTGGGTGCTTCTGCAAGCGCTCCTGCCCCAGCTTCTCACGCCACAGGCTTGTGTCGCACAGCCCTACAACCAAAACACATGTGTTTTGTGCTACAGTATCCTGTCACGCAGGGACAGCCGAGAGAAACACTGTTTGCAGGGAGACTGAGGAACATCGCTTGTCTTCCTTCTGGTGCCAATAGGAAACACCAGAGAGCTGCCGACAGAACAAGGACATCGCCCTCACCGAGGGTATTCTGAAGGGCACGTGCAAAAAAATCACAGGCGCAACCCTATTTTCCCTGCACCTTACTACCCCGAAAACACTCAGAGCAGCCGCTTTGAAGGGGCTAATCCACCCACTGCAGTATTTCTGGTAATGACTCACAAAATCCCACACAATTCTGATACCATTTTCTTGATAAAACCAGCTACCAAAATGAAACTATACATTTGGTGCTTGAAAAAAAAAAAAGGAGGAAGAAAAAAAAAAAAGACAAAACGCTACTAGTTGTTATGAGTAGCTAAGCGGTGGAACATGAAACCAACAGCCAGTGTGCAGTGCGAGAACAAAGCTGCTGGCTGCGCGCAGGCCCTCTGCAGACAGGGCTTTGAAAGATGGGCTCTTCAGCCTGCCACCAAGAATTTGCTTTCTTGTATGTTGCGACTTACACAGATGTTCGCATAATTTCTTGCATATGGACGGCAAAAGGAGCATTCATTTCAAGAATGACGTGATTGTCTGTGTGGTAAGGATAAGAAGGGAAAACTTTCAACATGTATCCAATGATACAGCTAAATGAGAAGCCAAACTGTTCCCAAATGCACTCAAAGGACTTCTCATGAAGTCAATGACAAAATTCAGATGAGACTTCATAGAACTCTTTCTTCCTCTCATTTGAAAAGCCGAATTAAATTACACTCAGGCATCTTACAATGAGATTCAGGAGCACAAAACATATCAGAGCATCACAGTGTTCACTCACCACTGCAAAACATTAACTAAACTTGCTCTGAAAAATGTTTTGACTACTTATAGAGAAGCCAAGAGAAAAAAAAACCAAGATGCTTGCTGCGCTGTTAGTTTGGTTGTTTTTTTTTTTTTTGGCAGACTTCATTTGAAAGCAGCCAAACTCCTGCTTCTGTAAGGCAAACTAACAGAGCACTGGGTGTGCTGAGGTCACAGGAAAAGAGTACTTAAGCTTGTGCTTAAATTCAGGACAGCCTTATACCAGGTGCTTGGTCCAAAACCTACTGAACTCCTGCTTAAGCCCTGCCATAAGGAGAGATGCTTCCCTCAAGCTGCTCTTGAGCAGTCCTTGTAGGACTCCAGCCCAATGCAGGTTAGCAGCTGACATTTCATTCACTTCAAGGGATGCAGGATCATGGCATGGGAAATGAAAACACCCAGTGCTTCTTTCAGGTGTCCAGCGCCCCACAGGATGGAGCTCTCACACAGCACCGATGAACTGGGAAGCGATGCTGGAGCGAATTCACCCTTGCGACAAGTAAAGCATATATAGAAATTTTTATTTGGTCCATTTTCACAGCGGAAAAGATAACAAATTTGTGTTCAAATAGCTGGCTGGAAGGAACATGCAGCATGTGAAGGCCAATGCAAAAAAATTCCAATTAATTTGATTTATTGTTATTTGGGTTTTTTTTCAATTTAACATACTAAATAAATTCCTGAAATGAAACAAAACTTGTATGAGGAGAAAAGCAGGTAAGGTCATTTCAGAGGTACTTTCCAGCAATGCTTAAAAAGCATACGTGTTTCTCCAATCTGAAACAGACTGCAAATGGCTCTGAGAGTTCGTTTGCACATCGTCCTCTCTAGAATTGCATTATTATCACCAGAAACCTCAACTATGCTCCCACCTTCCTTCTCAGCTGGGCAAAACAACAGGTCTTAAGAGCTGCCATTGGTTTAATGAACTCAAAGGCTGTGAAACTGCACTGTCAGCTGCTTGTAACATGTTGCCCTCCCCTGTACATTGCTCTAATGATCTGAGCACCCAGCGCACAAGAACTCTACATCACCTCCTCGTCCGCATGTTTTCTAAACCAAAGAGTAACAAAGAAAAAAGTTAAGACAGCAAAAGGGAGTCACTTTGGAAAGTTGAGCAGCACCAAACAAAACTGCTAACCTTCTTTTGGCAAGGCGAAAGATTTGTATAACACCTCCTACTAAATGTATTTACTCTTAAAAATCGATTTCCTCTGTCACTATTTATTGCTGCACGTTGCTCAGTGGTTCTCAGAAACTGCATGGAAAATCACAACTTTACGCTTGTTAAATTGACCCTACAGGGCCATACCACCAGTGCATACATCATCCCAAGAGGCAAGCCTGCCAAAGTCATGCTGTGCATATCATCACTAAACCCAAGACAAAATGCAAATTTGGCTGTATCATAGCTGATTTGCATAGCTTTCCATTGGTTTTGTACAACCTTTTTACAAAATGCCAATTTACTTCACTTTCCTACAGCTTATTACCAGTGTGAGGTACTTAACAGCTTTTATGCAAGGCAGATTTAGTAGTTAAAACATTAAGAGACATAATTAAATGCCTTTTGGAAATAGAACATAGCCTTCGACATGACGACATAAGGCACAGGACTTTGGGACACAGAAACGTTAATGCCCCTTTGCAAAGGCGCAGAGCCCTCTCTCTCACGTGCTTGAGAGCTGCACAGCTTTTTCTGTTTTTTATCTGATCTGCAAAAGCAGAAATATTTGCTTGCAAACTATGAAGGGCCTGAATCCAGTTACTGAGTACACATTTCACTCACATTGATATCAGAATGGACGGCTGCCAGTTTCGTGTCTTGGCTGGCGTTCAAACACACTGATTGCTGAGCCTCCTTGGATTCGGAGTTCATGATTTAAAAAAAAAAAGAGAAAGAAAAAAATCCCCAAACATGAAACAAAAAACCCTCCACAAACATTTCTGAGATGCTACTGGGCTAATTTTCCCCCCTCTCCTCTTTTGTAAGATCAGTCTCTGGAAGCAAACACCTGCAAGGAGCACCCTCTGTCAAGACAAGCAGCTAGGGAGTTTCGACTTTATCTCCAAAGCTATGATACAATGAATATTAGATCTTTCCTAGCCGAGCAATTTTCACATGCGTACCAGGGGACAGACCTCATTCAAGTCAGCAACAGAGGAAAAGATCTGTTTACACTTCTATATCTTACCTTGAAAAAAAAAAGGAGGAAAAAAAAAAGAGAAAGAAAAGCTTGAAATGTTCTGAGACTTATGTCACAGCCAGGTAACAGGGAATGGAAAGGCTGTTTGCCTTACAGAGAACTATTTTTCCCTTCTTTTTTCTTCGCTACTTACTACCAAAATCCACCAGGTTGCAAGGCAAGCCAAGAGCTCCTCGATGCCCCCCTGCTCCCAAACACCTCATCTCCGAGTGTGTTACTTGACGCGGCTGGCGCGCTGTGTGAGCCCTGCTTTCTCTGGCATGACAGCAGACACTGTAGATCAGGCCACTTAGACATTTCAATTGAACTTGACAGGTGTTTGTTAATAGGCTCTACAATACATTTGGGAAGGGCTGCCTGGAATTGTAAAAGGGTTCATTACGACAGTGTAATAAGCCCGATGCAGACAGTTCGGTGCATTATTTTCTAAGGCTGTAAAGGTAAGCGATCAAAATCTGAACCGTATGGCAATACACATATAACGTATAACTAACACAATTAATGGCAAACTCATTCATATAGTATCTGTATGACTGGACCTGATCTCGCCAGGTCAGTCTGGGAACCTCTCTGCTCCTTGCAGGATCAGTCCTCCATGTATTGCCATAATTCACAGAAATCAGGTATATCTATTCAGTGATAACTGCTTGGGATAATTATTAGAAAATTCAATTTATGCTAATTTGCCTGAGGGGAGGGGAGCATAAAATTAACTTGACACATTTATTTAACTTTTTACAGTAGTATTATTATTTAAAATTTATGACAGCATTGTGCCCAGAGGCCCCAGTCAGGATCAGGATCCCGCTGTGCTCGGCATCCCACCGCGTGTGCGTGAACGTCCTCCCAGCGTAATTTCGAGGCAAAGGCCCCATCCCTGCAAACGGTTACGCAAGTGCTTGCCCCAAAAACTGGGAGCAAGGCCACGGAAATTAAAAGCGCATTACTCTTGCTAAGTGAAGCAGGTGCATTAAGCCACCACATCCTACCATGCACTGGCAGCCCACACCAAAAAGGCTCTTATTTTGGAAGAAAGTGACAGTGGAGTCACTTTTGTTTTTACCATTAAACACATAGACACAAATATCCCCTCCTATCTACTGCTGCCCTTTCTTGCTTCTATCTTATAAACAGGACTATCATCCAGTCAATGAAAAAAATCATGTGTGGGGTGAAAGGCCCCAGAAAAGAGAAAAGATACGTGTAACTGATTAGGGGAATTGTCAAGATCTCACCTTTTAGTTCAGATGCACAATGTGTAACAACACAATTTTTCCTTGCAGTGAACTTTTAAGGATATTTGCCTGAGAAAAGTAGCTAGATGTTCCACCTGCCTTCATTTCTGGACATACAAACACCAACCTTGAAAAGTCACCATTTGGACGATCATAACCACTCATCATCCTTGAGTAAGTTGGCCTTTTTATTTATATTCAAGAATGCTTAACCTCATTAAACTGTACTGGTCAGACAATATTATCAATATTATCATAATAATCAATATGCTATCATTATTTTAACTGAAACAGATTAAAATATTTTACAATATTTAATCAGAAGTAGGGAAAATGGGAGCTTTTCTGAGTTAGGGCCTTAAAATTAAACTCTTCAGAGTAGTGGCTGTACTGACATGAGGTGTGCAAAAGAGTGAAGAAGGAATTGCTGAAAGAGGGAATGGTGCCTCCAGAAGTCATCAGAAGACGGTCAGAATTAGGAGAATATTAGGATTAGAAGACCATCTCTTCCTCTGGCTCTTTGATGGTGTTTTAGAAACGAGCCATCCATACCATATGCTCTTTGTATTTGCTGGGGCTAAAGGGCACCACACAAAAGTCAGCGTGGTCTAACCTTCAAGGCGCTTCAGAGGCTTCTCAGCTCAGAGGCAGGGGAGATGTTAGCAACACACTCCACTCCCCAATCTTCCCCACACCCCAAAAGAGATGAGATTAGCCCATACAAGCAGAGAAAAAATGGAAACATCAGAAATATATTCACCTGAGTGGGCCGTCCTAACAACCTCATTTCAGCACAGCATTTCAGGAGGGGTGAAGGCTGGCAAACTCACCTTTAAGGCTGCTCCTCCACAGCTAACTTGCCTCTCTGTTCCCAAACACCACAAAGACCTTGGAGCAGATTTAAACTCCAAACTCACACACCGGTGTAGCGGGTGGAGTAAGGATTTTTCTAGAACTGCAGGGTTTTATTTCAAAACGTAAGTTTGGTTAATGTGTCTTCTGCTATCCTTCTACTTTCCTCTGCTTCTCTTTTCCTCTACTTCACTTTCTGCTGCAGTTCACTGGAGCTGTTTCAAAGTTCCATTAAATATGTCAAGCTCTTTACACACAACTGCAACCTTATAGCACAAAGCTAAAAGGAGGCAGATGAAAGAAAAAGAAACCATCGTTTAGCCACACACAAATTCTGTACATTTTGCGTATCACTCCTAACATGGACCGGCAGCCCACACCAAAAATACTTCTGTTTGGGAAGAAAGTGACATTTGAGTCACTTCTGTTTTTATCATTAGGTACAAAGACATCAAACATCACCTCCTGCCTAATGCTTCCTTTTCTTGCTTCTATCTTATGAACAGAGCACACATTTCTGTGCTCCTTTAGAGCACTGACTACTTGACTCAGCACTGTGACATCTTTCGGTGTGTGCAGATCATTCCATAACTGATGGAGCATGGAAGATGCCACTCATGGCTCTGCTGAGCTGCCATCCTGGCAGGTATGTGGTACCACTCTGGCCTTGAATACCAGAAAGGTACATAAGGAACAGATCTACGAAATGCTGTTTCTGCTGCCAGCAGAAAGCACCGGCTTTGTTTGCTGCTACCCATTCCCCTTTCACACTACCATTTTCTGCTGAAGAAGAGGTACCTGAACTCTGCTGGCTTTTGCCCTGTGGGCCACACTTTGCCCATGCTAGTCCCGTGAGTGAAACAGCTTTGGTTAGATTATGCAGTGAGATGAACATCTTGGAAGGGGGAATTTAGTCCTTTTAACCTTTTACTCCTTCTAATGGTTGGCTCCATTCTTTTCAAATCCCAAAATAACAACAACATCCATTCTCTAACAACAGGCCTTTATCAGTTTTTTTTTTCTAAAAAAAAAGGAAGGAAAAAAAAAAAGAAATCAAACTAACCTGCTTACTTCAAAGTCATGCTCTCATAATTTTAGCTGGCACATCATGAACAAAATGGTCTAGAACTAACCTCAAACAGTCATCTGGAGAAAAACAACATATTTTCCCATGTCATCACCACTATAGCACATACTAACCACAACTATTCAGCCTGTCAATTTTCAGCTTATATTATGATAACTTTACCTAAAAGCATTTTGTGGTTCAAAAACAGCAAGTGCAATGCCAAGGAAACATTTGCTGAACTGATGAGCATGGCAGCGCTGGTGTGAGGAATATGCTTTCTGCAGAACGGGAAGCACAGTAAAACGAGATTTCACTGGGGACAACGGCCTTCTCAGAAATTCCCCAAAACACTGCTTCAGGTAGGCTTAATCCCACAGTCTAATCACAGTGGGTTGTGAAGGAGGAGGCTTAGTTTTGTCCTCGGGTGGTGAATTTTCCACAAAAATCTCCAAGAACTGTGATGAATGGGAAAAGGAACACATGGATCTTTTTTTACTTTCATTAGCATCTCCACTTCCACACACAGGAAGGTTTTTCACGTTCACTAAGCATTTAAGAGAGGTAAAAAAGTAGAGGTTCATGGGAGTCAGGACAGACAACTATATGAGAGGCACAAAAGCAATACACTTTAAAAGGACTTTAGCAAATACACTTTTAGCCATGCAATCCCCATGATTCACAAGGAAGCAAGCATTATACAGTCTTCAATTACTTTCCTCATTTTAAGGAAAGGCAAAGGACAAAGGCAAACTCCTCATTAATGAAGGACTGTGGTTCGAATTCTATACTAAAAACCCCTCGACTTGACAATCGTACGCCCACACTCAGGCTTCAAAAATATTCTCATGCTACCATGCTGCCTGTGTCACCACTCCAGAAGCAAACAAGAAGTCACTGCATCACTCCCCAGTGATCTGGGGCAAGGAAAGGATGGTCACGACTGCAAGAACTTCAGCTGGATGCTTCGTTAGGGACAGCAAACCAAGCAAAAAAACCTAAACCAAACGAAAACAAACAAAACTTCCTTGAGAAACCTATGAAAACACACTGCAACCTATGGTATTACTCTCTTCTTTGTACTGATTTGCCCCAAGTTGGGCCACAGTGGCACCATGCAGGTTTCCATAATAAATTAATTGGTAGCTTTGCTTTTGGGCTGCAAGACCAGTCTGAGCCACTTTGCTTTGACTGTACCTTCCCTGCCCCTTCTCCTCAGCAGCACTGTGACTTCCTAAGGTGCAGCTTAGACACATCAGGGCAGCTTTACTCCTAGGGATGAATGGGAATGCATCTCTGCTTCTTGGTTTTGGTGGGAGACACACTGAAGGTGATGCACTCTCCCTGAGGACAGATGATTTCAATACTGGCTGGACTTTAAATAAGCCTCCTTTAAAGGGCTGCTCTGAAGCCAGGCGTTGTTCACTCCTCCTCACATTTTAGGAACACACATCCTTCCTAATTCATATGTGTCCTCTCTGGACAGATCTTCTGCCCTGAAGGAAGAAGAAACTGGTAAGAAACAGGCAAGGATGAGAAAAATGGGTAGGAGCCCTGCAACTGAGCTTGCATTTATTTCAAAAGTGAGTGGTTATCCAACTGCAGTGCCCCACACCCAGGACTTACAGTCTGAGACACAAGTTTGAGCAGATCTTCCATGATCTCATGGTGAGTCTGAGATAGACCACATCCAGCACTCACAAAACACACAGCTGCGTTCCTCCATTGCTCTGACAGCGATTTATGTCAATGAAATGTACTGCTGCCAATATGCACTGAGCTCCCACTGCGGATGCCAAAGCTGTGCTCTACACAAAGCCAGGACTGTGTGGTGCCCAAGCACAGCTTGCTATTAGCTGTATTTTCCCTCCATCTCATGGAAGCTTTCAGGGAGCCACTAGGAGAAAAGCAGTAGCATTACAAGTTGTGTCCAACCCCTCAATAAACTAACCTCAATTTTTTTATGCAAGTATTGCAACTCAGCAGTTCTACTATGGGATCCCAGAAAGCATGAGACTTTCTTAATTTAGCAAGAGCAACTGCATACTATGTCAGCTACTGAAAATCTCAGTGTACAGCAGAAAATGTTTTGAGTCAACAGACTGAAAACCAAGGCTGCTGGATTTTTGTTTGACTTTACAGCATGTTTGATGTTTTCAAGATGAGACTTAAGGAGATGTAGTATCAGATTTGAAATCTTACTTCTCTGTTGAATCTTTCATTATTTTCAGACTGTGCAATATGTTTTAGTTTGATTTTATTTTTTTTTAAATATAAAAAACATGTTTCACAGCTGAGGCTTTATCATGTTCACAGTACCTAAACGTGTACCTAACTTTAAATCAGTGAAGCCAATTGAAATCAAAGGGATAAGGGGGTGTTAAAAAGCTAAGTGTGCCCTGAAGTGCTATCCTGAACAGGAATTAGACTTAAGTATGTGATTAGGTGTCCCTAAAATAAGTCTTCCTTGTCGAATAACAAGCACAGATCACAATATACCTTGTGTATCAAAGGGCAGAAAAAGCTACATGTCTTGAGGAGAAAGACTGAGCAAAGAAGAACTGGAAGCCTCTGGGCATAAGATGGAATTGTTTTATTAGAAGGAAGATTAACACATAGAGGCCAAGGATAAAGTTGAAACTCAAAAGCAATATGAGTCAGGGAAGTTGTTCCAGATGGCAGAGCCATGTGGGATGTGACTCCACCATTTACTGTGGAAATAAAAAGGAAGAAATGAAAACTTAGTGTTGAGAGAGCATATAGGACTGACAGGATAATAAGAAAGAACTGAGAGCAGTAGAAGGATATTAAAGGCAGAGTGATGAAATGAGGCCTTCAGAAATTTTGAAATGCAGCAACACCACTTCAATCAGCCAGTACAAAAAAGGCTCAGTCACTTTGCTTCAGATAAACCTGAACATCTCAAAGTTTCAGTGCCTGTCCAGAGCACATTCCCTCCCCTTTGGGCTTTGATATATCACGTGGACAGCTTCTCAGGAGCATCTCCCCTGTACTGAAGGGACTGATGATTTGCAGTATCCCACTACTGCTGCTTCCACCCCTGCTGGTATGTCCAACATCATAAATGAATAAGACAGAATTATGTCCGATGGTGTCTTGGGCAACTTAAGGCTAATGGGAAATTTTTTAAAGTGAAAATTAAGCTGAATGTAAGTCTTATTACAACTCCTTAAGGGAAGTGGAGGAAGCCACAAGGTCTGGACACTGGGAACTTAATAGGGCAAAACACTGAAAAATGCATTGCAGGGAGCTGTCCCATCTTGTGAGGAAAATGGACATGGCATGATCTACATAAATAGGTCTTCTGAACCTCCTACTTCAATGCAAACAGGAGGAACATGAAAATAAACCAAAAAGAATGATGAAGTATGAGCTAATAGACAGAGATCTGAAATTACTCTAGTCGAATTCCCTTCGATTCAAAGATAGGATTTTCAGCCAGAAGTTAGAGGTGATCTTCCTGGACTAGTTAGTCCATTCACTGCACAACAGCCCAGGCTACCATCCGCAAAATGACTGCAAAGGTAGGTTGATTTGGCAGCCAATGTACACACTCTCCAAAACCTCCATTCTCCTCCATGCACACATACACATGCACATTATGACCTCTTTGGTTTGGAGAGTCTTTTTATTACCATTTATGTATTCAAATGCCTAGCCAAAATGGGCTTTGACCGAGGCCTACAAACCTAATGCCGTAATAGTAATAATAACAAGTTTGATATGAGAGATTCTTATTAAAACAGCAGAGAAGTACACATCACACATATAAATAATCCCTGAAAAATAATTTCAGAGACACGTCTGATCTTGACTTTCTGTACTGAAGGCCTAACCTAACCTAAAGTCTATGAAGTCAATAAAAAGACTCAGAGACTTCAAAGCTGACTTTGGGCTACAGTATTTTTCCATGACTGATGCTTTCCAGTCATGTTCCTTCCATTTCAAAGCAACTGAACTTTAAACCTACTTAAAGTAACACAGTTGAAAACAACTGACCTGAAGGTAGTTCAAGAGTCTTGGTCTTCACATAATTATCTTCGTAGAATTCACGGAGCCTGTAGTCAGCTGGCTACTTGTTTACCTGTCCTTTCTTCCCAGTGAAAGGATGCTTACATAAATATCCCTTTTCAAAAAACAAATTCCATTTGCAAATCTCTTCTCTCTTTCAAAGTATAAACTTGTTCTTCCAAGACACAAGATGAATCTGATTGCTTTAAACTATCTTGGCTTTATCTGCGTGTGTAAATGAGACATCTAACTGCTACAGCCACGTACATCAGCATGCCAGACACAAAGTAGTGCTAAAAAGCAGGCTGCAACTCTTGCATATCTTTCACGCTTATTCTTTCAGCCTTGAGGATGTTTTCTTGGTTAGTCAACTTTAAATCTATCTACTGTATACATAGTACTATTTAAAAACAGCACTCAAGTGTACAAGATAAACATGTGCCCCCACTGAGTTACTAAACACAAGATAAGAAGTTTGCATCCCTCTGATAATTAGCACTACCATGTAGCTGCCTTCAATGTACAGAGCAACACAAAACCAGAGAGCTGTGCCAAGTATGTAAGAGGCCCTGTGCACCAAAAGGCCAGCACTCTGGAGGCACAAACAGAGCTTTGCAAGGGAAAAATTCAGCAGTCACTAAAAACAGGGCCTGCCAGGCATTAAATGTGTATAATGAGGACAAAGAGAGAATTTCTTCATGAGAACAGGAAGGCTCTCCCACTTGGGATACATGGGTAGAAGCCCCACAGTTAGAGGGAAAGAAGGAAGCTCTAAATTTGCATTTACTGCAGAAGTAAAACGTGAGCAGCGTGGAGGGGAAGCAGCACAAGAGTTTTGCCAAAGGTGCCAGGAAAGATTCAGAGCTCCTTGCAGCAGAGGAACTCAGCTCTGCACAGAAGAGGAGTGAAAACATCCCAGGAATATGAGGAACGTATGTTCAGAGCAGGCAGAAACAAAACCACCACCAGGATTTCAAACTGCAAATTCAATCAGAGCCCTTCTAGTAACACATCCCATTCTACTGAAGAACAGAGAGAGCAGGATTCGTGCTCCGTGTTTCTGCCACCCCTCCATATTCATCTGTCTCTGCACCATCTTCCCTCCGGCACCCTCCAACAGCCCAGCCTTGCTCCGCATCCTGCCACACTGGCCTGGACCCTGGGCAAGGGCTGCCACGGCCCGCTGGATGCAGTGGTGGGTCCCAGTGTCAGCCACCACCAAAGACAGTTATAGCAAGGGCAGAGCTTGGCGGCCTCTTCCCCCTTGGTGTCAGCACTAACTCATGCCTCTCACCTCCCCTACCTGCTGAGTTCAGCAACAACAAAAATATCTGTAGGAATTTAATTGCCTTTGAGATTCCTACTTCCTGCCAGATTTGGTGGGAATTAGCCAAGACACTCAAGTGTTATGGGAGGGGGGGAATGAGGATGGACAAGCAGACAGACAGACATCACCACCACCACCACACACACCTCACTTCCTTGGAATCCAGGCTACAAACACTCAGGCTCTGGAGCAGAAATACTCATGAAAACATTTCATAATGCTTTACCAAGGAGTGATATCAGTATCATTATCTCCATTTTATGGCTGCAGCACTGACTGGTCACGACACGCCTCAAGTCACCCATCAGATAGCTTTTCCATCTGGCTCTGCCACTACTTCTCCTGACTGGAAGTCAGTGACCTACCAGTAGAGTCATCCCAAACTGAAGGCTGCACGAGAGGGAAGGGCTGCAGGAGTTAATATGTGAATATCTCAACAGCGGCTAGTCTCTTTGCAGACAGGAAGGAAAGGGAAGAATTTTAAAGGTACAACAAAACCCAAGAAATGCAATTCTCCTTCCAAAAGGCAACATCTGCCTCCACTAGGTTCAGTGGACTAGGTGTTGTAGATGCATTTCATGAAAAGGCAGCATAGGACAAGACTGACTGCAACCAGCATACACCACAGAGGTGACTGCTTAAATTAAGAAACAAGCCAGAACCAAACCAGAAACCCAAAGAAGTCTGAGCAAGGGAGAAGGTGGAATCTGAACTCCAGCTTTCTGATAGGGCATCTTCTCAAACTCCTGGGGGACCCACTCTAAGAAACTCGTAATGTTACCACTGCACTTCAAATTTAGCCATGCTTAGCACTATTCAGCCAAACCTTACCAAGGCTAAATTTTTACCATTTTCCTTTGTTCCCTTCACATGTGAAAGGATAAAGTAATTGGTAATCAGACAGGAATCATTTAAATTATTCCTTATTTATTAAAACAATGCAATTTCTCTTGTCTTATCTGTTAGGTTTCAAATTTTGCATACCAGAATTCTCACCAAGGGAAGAATATTCCTATCATTGCCAGTTGAATCTAAAAAAAATTAGAAAATAAGAAGACAGGAATTATTTAATTTACTTTTTAATGCAAGAAATGTTATAAAAGAGCAGCGTGAATTGCCATTTTATTTCTTTAATTGCATATCCTCCTCTGTATCTCCTCCTTTCTTATTGTTTTCAGGTAAAGATCAAGGATACAATTTCTCCCCTGCTCCACCATAAAACAGAAGGCAAGTAATGAGCTCAGCAAGACTTGACCTCTGCCATCAGCGTCCTACCTGCTGTCAGCCTGTTCAACATCAGCAGGGTAGAAACGCCTCAGACTGGATACCGCAAGCTCTCCCACACTGCTGCTATTACTAGTCTCAAGACTGATGGTCCACACAGATAATTACATTTGTAGTGACAAACACTGCTTGAGATGAAAGTTTTTGCAGTGTTTGTTTTGAGCTGCTGCATAGCTACCACTACAAGTTACTGCATATTAATGCAATGTCAAAAAAAGTACCATGTAGCAATGTCAAGACACAGCATTGCCCTCATTTTGTGACTTCCTTCATCAAGGTACCAAATTCTCCTTCACGGTACACCTTTGAACTACATTAAAATAAATCAAGTGAAAGGATGCTATCAGAAAGGAAAGACTTTCAAGAATGCAGTGGTTTGATACATGGGAATGGTTCCCCAAATGAGTGCTCCTCTCACTCTGCTGCAAGCATGACCATACCGTCTGCTCTGATCAGGCAGGTAGGCTGGATGAGAGCCACGTGTAGCATCTTCAAGGGTCAACTACTGTTTAGATAAGGCACTGGTCTGACTAAGAGCCATGAGAAAGCCTCCTACAGTCTCTGTTCCATTAAGACAGTTTACAGACAAACAATCATCAATCTGCAACTCCTCGTCCCCCACACCATCTTTGCCAAAACAAAAATGGAAAGACAAAAAAACCCCACAGAACCAAAGAGATGCTTTAATATGACAAATCTTTTCTATACCCGATCACTTGGATTTTCCAGCACAATACAGGCACTGAGGATGAACTCATGTGAGTGCAATTTCAGTTTCAGCTACACCGATACCATACCAGCTTTGCACAACCATAATCAGATAGTTTGCCTTGCTCTTTGCAACATTTTGAAGTCCTGAAGGAACGTTTAAAAAGAAATGCCTTCATTGAGCTTAAATGCATTATGCCATAAGCCTTAAAATACCAACTGTAACTCAATTAAGGACCATTTATCCTGCTCCCATTTGCTTTCCTGAAGAAGCAATCACCGCTGCTTTACACATTACCTTTAGCACCAGTCTCATCAGACAACAGGCTTTGTGTTGGCATGGTGGTTTCCCTCTCTGACCACGTATAAACACCATTCCCTACTGCTTCAAGGCTCCAGCCCTGACACGCCAGACAGCCTTAAGAGCATGTACAGGTCAACAAGCAGGCTCAGGGCTCAAGTTTGTAACAGAAAAAACAGCTACTACAGGCCTATGGGGGCCACAGGGTGCAAATGCTGGGATTCATCCCCTGCCACTAGCTGTCCAGTGCTCTTTCATCTGTCGCTCTCCACTTTCAATCCCAATGCAGTTGTTGCAGTGAACAAAGCTCTTCCTGCTCTTTCAAACCATTTTTATGCACTTAATGGGTACAAATCTGGGAGGAACTGGGAACTGCCAGTCCCAATCTGACCAAAGAGCAACATTAAATCTGCAATACTGATTGAGTTGTCCTGTTAAGGTGTTCCTGGCAAGATCTTATTAGGCAGCTCGAGTGAAACCAGTAACTAATAGTCATAATTTAAAACTGATTACATACCTGCATTACAGTGAAAAGTTATCTACTTATTGTTTTCATGTGTGGTTTATACAAAACAGACTTCCTCTAGAAAATGCGGAGTACAGCTCAGTCTGAATCTAGCCTGTCTTATACATGCTCCAGGGGTGCAGAGCCAGCACACATCCCTTCACAAGAGCAAAACACATCCTTCTAGTACTAGACACACTAAGCCAGTGTTCACACACTGATCTGCTAATAAGCAGACCCGGGAATTCCAGAACACAAGATTTATATTTATTACTATTTTACATTACCACAGAATGTGCCAAGTTCAGGCACTTTAAATTATGAGAGCTGCTATTGCACATTCCCTTATCAGTCTTTCACACAACTGCATTACTGAAGCATCCTGATAAAAATGTCTAAAATGTCTGCTATGTTTTAAAACAGCAAACTCTTCCTTCTCAGCTCTGACCCAGCCATTTCAGTCAACAAAGCTCCTTCTACTCTTTCAAAACAATTTCTACTCACTTAATGGTTGCGATCATACTGACTGTCTGGGAAACTGCTACTCCCAAAAATAATACAGCACAGCTATTTATTCATGGTACTGGCTTGACGTGATATTTTGAAGACTACCATGTCGCAATATGGAATGAAACATGGACATCCATCTTTTGACAAGAGATCTAACTATCACACTTCAGGCTTCATACGCAGAACATTAACGCACCTTTTAAATGAAGAAAATCAGGAAACTGTGCAACTAAAACAAACAACTTGCCAAAACCAGCATACGTTTTTACACTTGCTTTTACATTCCCAGGCTCACTAAGATCAATGTATATATAGATAGGCATGTGTGTATACATATGCATTTACTCTCAACTGCATTTCTCAGGAATGTGCCAGTCAGAGGAAGAACAGTCAGGAGTGTAAAAAGCCATTTCTACTATAACGAGCAAAAATAGTTTTATTTGTTGTCATTTTGGGGTTGTCGGGGGTTTTTTTATTGTTTCTTCTAAAAACCTGTCTTCTGTAAGCTCAGCCAATGCCTTTGAAACAGCATTTGATAGCAAACTTACCTATATTGCAATAGTTACAGCTCCAATTGAATGTTAAAACACCATATTATAAAAGTCATCTACCTCTCCACTCACTTCACTCTGCAAGAATCCCACTTGGGAAGGAAGAAGAAGGGAGAAGTGGAATGGGGAAAGCACAGCTAATTAGTGAGGTTTCACAATCTAATTCAACCTGCCAACCCATTTTTCTGCCAGTCCTGCACACATAAATAGGATGAAAAGCAGAAAGTCCAAGTTCTTCACATTTTTATTCCTCAGTCTCACCATTTCTGATTGTCTGCCTGGGTACTTGTGTCCCCTCACCCCTCCCTCTCCCTTGAAGCTCCAGACCACCACCTCCAGAACCAGGGAAGTCATTCACATGCAACAAAACAAAGAGGACAGAAGGCACTTAGGAGCACATGTTTTTCTGAGAGCAAGGCAGCTACGGGCAGTTAGTTGTTCAAGATCTTCCCTAACACTTAGTACCCTTACTGTGGTCCCAGCAAGCCACCCAAGGCTGAGTGATTCTTGACAGCACATCCAATAAAACTCCAGGAAATACCTGTGCTGCACAGCCACATGGCACAGATTCACGGGCTTGTGCTGAGTGGGCTCAGACATTTATAGGGTACACTGCAGGGCAAGGCTGTACAGACACACTTGTTTGACTCTCACCAGTGTCAGGCAGCACCCTGCTCAGTCTAATTAGCATAATCAGAGAAGATGTAAGGGGAGAAGCAGGGCTAATTAACCTGAGCAAAGCACCTTGTCAGCTTGGGAATCTCTGCACGGGACTTGGATGCACAAATACGCGTACCCATCGTGACTGAGCCTTTCTTACTCCCTGCAGTCTGCAGGTATTTCGTTATACCCAAGAACTACTTACTGCTGAAGCAACATGCCTTGTCATCTCAGAGAAGAGTTGGGGGACTCCTCAGTTCTTAACGCTGCTTTTTTGAAGCGAAGAACCACAGGGGTCTTACAGATCGATGCATGATGCTTTCTCCCATTGCATGTGCGTAGGCAGGTAACTCAACAGTCTTCCTTTGCATAATCTTTTTTGAGAGAGGAAGACCCTATTATGTTTGTCATGTATTTGTTTCTTCTATTTCCTTGTATAGCTTTCTAGGTAGCTGAAGAGAAGGAGAAGAAGAACACAGTGCTAACAATAGTTTCACTACTTCACTGTACCCTCCCCATCTCAAAATACTCTCCAGATGGAAGGAGTTTATTTGTAAGTAGGCAAGCAGAAGGCTGACTGAAGAAAAGTGATAATTACATTAGAATAATAACAACAAGAAAACCCAGAGCTAATGAAGACTGCCTGCTTCATTTAATTTGAGAAGAGACTTCACCCTATAACGAAGACATATAAAGCTCTGCAGCTCACTCACCCTTTCTACAAATGTCATCAGGAGCAGTAAGACTGCTCCCTAAGCCAAACCCCTTCAGTTGAACTGGTTTGACTGGTCAATGGTAACAAGAAGGAAATGCTTGTACTTACATCTCCTTGACCTCTCTGCAGGCTATCCCTCAGGTTGAATAAAGATAGTTATACAAACATTTTAATGGATCTAGTAAAAGTAAAAAAAAGAATCCTGGTAATTCTCACTGTGAATCTAACGGACGTGTCTTTACTCAGAAACAAGTTACGAGGACCTTCCCACCTCAAACAGCAGCAGTACGTAACACAGACTGAATGACAGAGAGACATTATTTTGCCTTTTTTCCCCCATAAGAAGCTGATTCTTTAACAAAGTCACTTGCAGTGCATAGTTTTACAAGAAAACAAACAACCAACACTCCTTTCCAAAAATGTAAAATAGACCCAAAGCACTTTAACTGTGAACATGAAAAGTGTTAGCTCCTCCAGTGCTCTTCCTGTTGCTCCACCGAGTGTCAAACTCACTTTTACTTCATCAGAGCTTCATGTTACCTGAGGTTTCTTTTTGTGATCTATTTGCATCAGAAATGCTAAATCAAGCTGTTGAGAAGAAAGGTTTTATCTGCCAGAGACAAACTCCTGGCAGCTGAAGCCTTAAAGCACAATTTGCCCACTGCCTCCATTGCAGACACCTCTCCATTGTAAGGAATCTCCATAGCTCTGGTCACAAATGCCCACCCATCAGGGAAGCCAAACCACATTTTGCTCAGCTTCTTTCAACTGGCACAGCTTTTGTAATGCTTTAGCAGGATTCACTGCAGTCCAAACACTGAAAGTGAGACAAAGGGAATTTATAAATCACCACCCCAACTCTGACTGAAGGTTGCCTGGCACAGAAACCCACAAATAACCTTCCTCTCCTCATCTAATGCAGCCCTCACTCCCCAGATTTCTTCTATTACTAGTGCAATAACTTGGTAATAACTTGCACTAGTGCAATAAACTTCATCTGCCATAGTGGGGAGGGTTTTTCCATTATTTAAAAAGCTGCCAGGAAAACCCATTAGAAATAAATAAAGGACTACAGCATCTCAGGTTTCCTTAGCCTGTCTCTAGTTCTGACACCTCAACAGGGAAAGAAGCTAAGAGCAATCCTAGCAACTTGCTTCTTTATCTTTTTCCTCTTGACCTTTGTGCCATCAGGTGCCTCTGAAACATTCATCAGTGTCTGCAGCTGGAAACACCAATGCCGATTAACAACTAGAAACATAAAACTCACTGAGAAGGAACACTGCTAGCATCAGTGCCGGTTTGTCTAAGACTATCTAATACTCCTTCCCAACGTAAGCATCCACGGTCAATGTGCCTGGCAGGCTGCAAACAAACCTGGAATAAATATGAATGAACAAGTTGTTCAGAATAGTATTCTGCTACAAAGGGCGCATGATCCCTTTTAATTAACCTACCAGGAGCAGCAGCCTTTCCTTTTGAATGCACGCTCCAAACAGAAAATGGCAAAAACCCTCCCCTCTAGGAGATCTTAATTTATATTCTCCTCCTGCTGCTGCTGCCACCAATATTATCAACTTTGAGAGAAGCATCAGCAGGCTACTAGATACCGTTAGGGTCACTGTAGGCACAGTAAACCAGCTCACCAGTGATGCTCACTAACACAGCAGTACAACAAAGCAGCAGTGAAACAGAGGAGAGGCAGAACAGCAGCAGCAGAAATATTCTCACAGGCAAGGGACACCTGTGTTTCGGTCAGCTTCACCCCAGACACAACTTGCAAATATTAGAGCAGCTTTGGACCAAGGAGTGCTGCAAGCAAGGACTTGAAGTTTCTCCAGTTGACACCACCGAGTTAGAAACAAGAGCAACCATAAGCTACACTGTTGAACTACAGGAGATGCTTTGCTCTCATGGACCACAATGCCACCACCCTGGTATTGTAATCATTAACAAACACATTCACCTGCCTTCCTTGCTGCGTTTACTCGCTCCAATGCGCTAGTACGGTCTGGACTTCTCTAACGCCAAATCATGAAACAAAGCTGACAGAGAAAAGCTGGGGCAGCAGTTAAAGTGGCTGCCAAAGAGAAATCTGTTTGCTCAGGCAAAAGCTGTTCTCAGTCCAAACATGGGAGTCATAATCTTACAGCCATTTGCTTGGAAGACAATGAAGGAAGGCAGAACAGACTGGGAAACTACAGCTTGCCATGGTAAGAGAAGAGAACAATCTTTGTGCCCAGATTTCTTTGCTCTGCAGGGTAAGTTTTACAAAGCTGACAACCGGTAGCAACATGTAGTGGCCCCAGGCATCATGCCTGCCTATCAAAGACTTGGATTTTAGCCCTGGAGAAATTACAACTTCTCAGTTCTCTGGAAGCTGTATCGGCTGAGAAGAAAGCAAGAGAGTAATGAATGACCTAACTAAAAATTATTTTAATACACAGATTGCATACTGTAAGCCATAAACTTAGGGGTGCAGGGAGAACCGGGGGAAGAGAGGAGGAGGAAGACATCTTGTATTTGACAGGAACAGCACAGCCACAAATTACAAAAGGCAACCAACTGGGGCTGCTACAACAGCAAAGTCTTCTACTGGAGTGCTACGGGCTGGGACACTGAATGGAAAGTGTGGATCCAGCAGATAAGCCCTGAAGACAAAGAAGGAAGAAGCCAGCAGTCCAGGCTGGAAAAAACAGCAGGGAAAGGCAGGTTAGGAAGTTGTGAGTCGAGGAACCAGCCAGCAGGAATGTGGAGAAGAGAGAGGTAAATCCAAGGAAGCTGCACAGATGTGAATAAAAAGGCATTTGGCCCCGAGTCGGTCCCTGAGCGCTGGTGGCTTACGGCCTCATCACTGCACATCCTTCTGCAGGACTCAAAGTCACCCTGGCCACCTCTGCTGGGTGGCTGAGGCAAGCAGACACATCCCAGCTCTCACGCGCTGTCCGCAGGTGCCCGTACACTGACCATACGGGAGATCCCCCGCCGCCGAAACAGCTCAGTTGCTGTGGGCCCCCGAGGCATGTTTGCCACCCATGCACTCAGAGGATGGTGGCTTAGGGGCCGGGAGAAGGGGTGAGCCAACCTGATGCACAGAAACACCTACCACCGCCCCCTCCGCTTCTGCACAGACACAGTAGCTCCGCTGTATTTCTGCAACATCCATTTTAATCTAATGTTCATTAGTTAAAATAAACTGCCAAACTGAAGGCCCAGAGTTACGGTCAGAGACTTTTTTTTGAAGCCCTGCAGGAGACCTAAACCATTTCAGCTTCCTCTCCCAAATGTCAGCCTTGAGCCGTTCTTGTCTGGCCAGCGGAAGCATGTGACGTGAAATAAAAGCCAGGAAATAAGACTTTCTGAATAAACATTTATTTGGTGAGAAATACTTCTGATTTTTGGCAGAGAAATGTCAGAAACCTGAAGCCCTATGTATAGCATGCCTACAGAGTGCAATTTCTATTTAAAGGGAAGCTGCAGCTGTCTGTAGCTCTTAATGAAGAATAATGCCTGGGAATAAATTACTGCCATTTCTAAGAGACATTTCTCAAATGACAGCGATTCTTCCCTTTTTCCCTCTCCCTATAAATACCGAGTGGCATGCACTGGGCAGTTATTTGGAAGAATGGACACACACAGCTCTCTTTTGTCAGCAGCCTAGTAATTTCTGTAGAAAACCATGAAGTGGTTTAGCATACGGATACCAAAGCGATTCAAAAGCGAAGACGTTCAAAAACATTAAGGCTGCCATCTGTCAAAACTTCCCATCGCGCTCTTCCAAGGTGTGCACAGCTCATCACTGAACAGACACTGGGCATCACTTCCAACCATGCCATGGACCCAGCGCTGAGGTTCAAGGTGCGGGAGACAGCCGCTCACCCAAAACCACCATAAAAGGCTCGCTAACGTTCAATTTTCACCACTTGTGTGTGCCTCCTCTCTGAGGGGCTGCCGCAGTGGCAGTGTGAGCAGGTGGAGAAGGCGATGCTCTGGGGAGAGGGTATGCCTGGACTGCTGCCAGCCTGGCCGGAGGCTCAGAAAGCGGCACTGACATCAGCTCCAGGAGCTGTCGCTCCCAGCCCCACCGCAGGTCCAGGTGCCAGGAAAAACAGCTGGCAGCCAGAGGAGTACAGACGAGATAGGACCGGGGTGAAAGGAGCAAGGAGGGCCAAGCAGTGGAGAAAGGAGGTGGCAGCTCAAAAACTGGGATGGGACCGGGGCTAAGCCTTGTGCGGCTGTAGTCCCCAAGACTCTCTCCAGGGTCAGCTCTTACGGCGGCAGGTTCCTACCAAAGGCGAGCACGGAAAGCCTGTTGGAGCGAGAAGCAGGGTTGTTTACTATCCTGCCATCCGCAGTTTGCCCAAAATAACAGCTACAGATACGAGATCAACTGGAGATGTTTTAGTTATTGACACATACTGGATTTAGAGATTTATTTTCCATTTCCCACAAACTGTGCCAGAGGTTTTCGCATAAGCACAAAAAAAAAAGTGAAGAAATGCCTGCGAGTGAGGAACATGAAGAGTTTATTCATTGCTCCTGTCAGAATGTGTTTGTGCTTGTGCGGCTACCACTCCGAAAAAGCTGCGACGTATGTTTTCAGGATGGAAAAAAACCCTCAGGATACCTAAATACTACCAGAGAACTACAAAACTGTATGCTGGAATTTGCAAGGTACCCCCCCTGCAAGAGCAAAGGAGCCTCGCCTCACTTCATTTTTACCCCTCACTAAGTGAAATAAACGTTCCTCCTTAACAAATCCTCCTGACATCCCTTTTTCTCTCTGCAAAAGAGGAATATGGACTCGATTTGTACAAGCTCTGCTATTCCAGAAATGTGCTTCATCGGAACGAGGAGAGCGAGAAATTTGTACTGTTTAGTAAACAGGCAGTTTCTAGGTGGATACAAGATGCTGGTCCCAATTTACTGCCCCCCTCCCTCCTCACACCCCCCTTCCTCTGAAATTTGCCTGGGTGGCAGGAGGAGGCGGCGGAAGGGATGGGAGCAGCTACCGCTTGCAGTGGGAAAGGTCTGATTGCCTTCCGCACATCTTCACGTGACAAGACCCTGCAAATACTCAGGGAAGAGAGAGCAGTTATTTTTCAGTAAAATCATTATATGCCGGCATTTCCTTTCAGCAGAAACACCATCCCTCCTCATTTCTGGTATTCTTGTCTCCCCGAGAGGATAAAGGAAAGATGGGAGGGGAGAGGAGGAGCCTGGCCGACCGCCTCCTTCTTGCAGCACTGTCCTCCCAGCAGAAGCCAGGTGACAAGAGGAACATCTAAAGAGCTCTCCATCACCTACAAATGACTCCCCGATGCCAGGGTGAGAGCCGTTCTCAAGAGCACTTTCTTTCCATCTGTACCTGGTGAGAAGAGTGCTGCTTTCTCCGCACAAACCTGGGCCTCAGGAATGTAATTCGGGGGTTTGGCACCACAATAGCAGACCACCATGCTGCACTTTAAGTGGGCTCATTTTAAACCATTTAGGACAGGGCAGAATGTAATAATCACAGAAACAGCATCTTCGACAGATACTCCATCCCCTGTAATGGCTGGTGATTGCCTCCTTCTCTCATGCAGTTTATCTGGCTGATCTGGCACACCACACACCTTAGAGGACCCAGGGAACGCTCTCCTTGGCATGAGGTGGTGCTGCTGTTGCAATCAGGGGAGGTAATTGCAACATCTTGAACAAACATCTCCTGTTATCCCAACAGCTTTGCATGCTAGGACAGTTTTTTATTATTATTATTATTTAAGACTGCCCTCCTCTGCTCTAGGATGTCAGCGTGCAAAGTAAGCCCTTGTGGTTTCAAAGAAGCCTTTCAAAGTGTGGGAATAAGCTGATATGGCCACATCTGCTTGGTTACATAGAGAGTGAGAAGCTCCAGGTCTCAGAGGCCCCTTATTCATCTTAATGAGTTACTAACTTGGCAGCTTAGTGGTACTAGTAACTAACAACTCCAAATGTCAGCTTTGTTAACTATTTCACTGTAGATCAAAGCATGTGGGAAAAGGGAGAGATGATGAAGATTTTTCAGTGTCTTCTCTAACCTTTATTTTGCAAGTGGCTCTTGGGAAAGCTGCACTGCTTAGACTCTGCCTCAGTCTGCTGCCTGAACCCAAAGGGAAAAGCAGAGCAAAGGAGGGCATCCAAATTTCAGGGAGCTAGACAGCATGCCCAGCAATCAGAAAATATATTTATACTAAATTTATGGAAAGTGCAAAACCTAATTTGCTCAAACTAGAAGACTCTGCAGCTGTTTTATCCCTACTAACATCTTGAAGGACCACTGCGTACTTTCGGCATAAGGATTTAAATACTAACTTACCTAATTTTTAAATTCCCATGGTTCCTTCTTAAGACAAAAATAAGGATTATTTTCAAACCTGGCAGGCAGAGAATTCTTGTTTTCCTCTGTTTGTGAGGATGTTTACATTTGATCTTAACACATTTGCCCATTTCAACCCAGAAAAGCAGTGGGCTTCATGAGAAAAACAATGAACATAAAAATATTTCTGCCTTCTCTTTAGCCATCCCTCATGGGAACAGTTTCTTTCATTAAATGCTGCAGCTGCATCAGGGTCTTGGTTATATGACTGTGTTTCCCTCTGAAAGGTGTGCTGCTCCAATTCCCATGAACACAAACCTCCAAGAGGAGCATTTGTATTGAAAATACTCAAACCAATACAACTAACTGATCAAAGCAATAGGAGTTTGGAATACCAGGCACAAATAACCACATTTGCATTCCTCTAATTTGAAAGTGCCCAAATAATTTCAGCCATTGTATGAGAATGTAGAAATCTCCTGAATCTGACCTGTAGATTGCTGAACGGTTATCCATAATAGTCTTCATTCTTCTTAGGTTACACAGTCACAAGCCCTTCAAATGCAGGCTTACATATTTAATTAAAAAGCAATGGTAATGTGCTAAGTAACTGCGGCAGTCCAAGGAAAAGAAACCCAGCATCTTTCCTTAGGTAACACTATTCTGCCCTTGAAGACATTATAAGAAAGAAAAAAAGAGAGAGGGAGAGAACTTCAAATCTGGCTTTGCAGACACAGCCAGACACACCTACCTGCCTTTGGTTTCAGCAAAGTGAAAAGATGCTCAGTACTTCACAGGAATGGGAGCAAACACTACAGTGCAGATACCACCCCCCAAAAGACACAACTGCAAGTACACGTTATCGCTGCTAGGAACTCACAACATTCACTATGTTCTTCTTCGGGGAATTCTGGATTATCCTTTAGCATGAAGATTTTTCACAAACTGCCGGATTGTTCACAGGTCTTCACTGGCTTTCCTCTTTCAAATAAAGTAAGATAGAGCTGTAAAAGAAAAGCAAAACAAAGTAAGAAAGGAAAGCAAGGAATAAAAAGAGGAATATCCATAAAGCTGTTTAGCAAATGAACAATTGATTCCTACATCTCCTTGAAGCAAATGCATTTTTAATGAGCTCCCAGGATGGCGATTCCAGTAGAGAGTGAGTGTACATGAAACAGTGATCCAGGATAGGAAGAGTCATTTGCTCTGTACTTCTTATTACCAACAATTAAAACCCAGTTCAGAGTTGCTGAGGCAGATACATAATTAAAATAGTTCTTGGATACTTCTGTTGCCATAACAAGAGGAAGAAAAAACTACTCAGGGTTGTTGTTTTGGAAAGTGTCTGCAAACAGAGCCCACGGTGTGCAGAGAGACCCACACAGGAAGTTTTTTCTTCTCAATGAACTCCTCTAAGGAGACGCAAACACCTATCTATTTCTGTGGTTATCTGTAATATTGCAACAGAGGAGTACTGAAACCAAAAATACATACACACACACACTTGCTATTCCTCAGTGGGAAGTATTTTTCACATCTGAGATTTTTAATATCGTGCAGTTCTTTCATACTTTTTCTTGGACAAAATTTCTTTGTGGACCAACTCTTTATTTTTCTGACCTACTGTACAAGGTATAAGACTATCCTCAGCCTTTTTACTGGGGTCTGGGAAAACTGCCGCACTTCATTTTATGTGAACTCCGCACAGAATACTTAAAACAGAGTGTGTATTTCCACAGGGCCCAAATTGAACACTTTTTCCTTCAGCCAGGTTCCCATGGTCTACTTGTGCTTCCTAAATTCTTAGTTTCACTTTGTGCCAGAAACCTTTCCTATCTTCTTTACATAAGGCTCCTCAAACATTTCGCATGTCATTTCAGCATTCGTGCACACGGATCCCATCCTATCAGTGCTGTGGTGGAATCCATGTCCCTGAACCGAAAACATGTGCAGGACAAAAGTCTACACCTGAGACAGTGCAAGCTCTCTTTACTTTCAGTGGAGGAAACCAGGCAATCTAGAAAATGATTAATTTGACCTATCTTAAGCATCTGCTTTAGGACCGAATGAATCACTCTCTAGAAAGGTCTGCTCCTCTCCCTCCATAAAGTGAGTCTAGACACTGAGCTCAGATGAGATGGCGACAGATGAATGCAGATGAATCTCACCCTACGTGAAGACAGGAAACAAGTCAGACAGATGGACAAGAGCAGTTCATGGGTGAAGAGCAGAGGGAAGGCAACACAATGATAACTATTCAAAAAAAGTTTACAGCCCTGACACAGTCTGTTTTGATTGAACATACAAAGCAGCAACAACAAAACCTTCCAAAATGCAAACCAGTATTTGCCCAGCTGATCCAGCTTTGGTGTAAGACTACTCCAGGATTTACTGGCTGAGGCTAAGCCATCACGGAGCAGCCTCCATGAACCAGCATGCAGCTGGCTGGGACTCTCCAAGGCGCCCTGGCAATGATGATGATGACCACTAGTCTCACTTACATGCGTCTTTGTCCTCTCCCTGATGGATTGTAGCAATGCAAGATACCTGTTACAAAAGTCTTCCCAGCTTAAGAGACTCTGAGCTGGAAGTACAGCTCCTGTGTGACAGAGGCACTGCAACCTCAAGATCCTTCAGATACCCAGGCTCTGGCTACACTTCCAGGAATTTGGTCAACAGCTTCTCTCCTCTACTAAAATGGGACTCTGCTGCTTATCTGACAGAGGAGCATACCATCAGACATATCTCACAAGCTTTTTAACTTTAGAAAGCAGACCAAAAAGAGAAAAAAAACCCAAACCTATTTTTAAGTCAATCCTTAAAATTCTGCTTAACCCAAACCAATTTATTTTCAAGCCATTTATTTTTTCTTTAAATTATGTGAATCTCAAGATTTTAAAAAAAAAACCAAAAAACCCCAAAAAACCCAAGGTCAAAATACGCAAAACATTTTGTTTCTAAGTGTTTTAAAATGAAACGTTTCAGCATTTTCAAAATTATTTCTGGTTTTTTCCCCAATAATCTGGCAATCCAAAAATCTCCTAAAAATTCCTTTTTTTTAATCTTCATCTCTTGTCATTCAACATTCAGGGGAACCTGAAAATGGGAGTCCAAAAAACTACGATAAATATTTAATGTTAATGCCAAAATTAGATGGCTTCCAATTACTTTTAGTAAGAGTAGGGAAGTTTACTCCATGCACACCTTGTCTCCCATACCATATATTGCAGCTCCTGCTTGCACGGACTCCTCCAAGCCTCCCTGGAGAGTCAGCAGTATGTAACACCAGGCTGAAACCCACCACGCTCAGTGAAAGTCCTTCCACTAACTTCAACAGGCAGGACTAAGATTTTGATTCTGTTCGAGTTAAACCAAGCTCCAATTGCCTACGCAAGGGCTCCGATCACTGAAACAGGAGCAAGCGTTGCGTGCTAAGTATGCAGTTATCTTGCTATCAGTCTGGAATTTGTCTTGCAGACCCTTGCTAGCGTGTGGACACGGGAACAAGTCACAAGCAGCATCTGTGCGATACAGTGCAGTGGTACTCTGTGGCAGATATACTTCTTCATGCACTCTTATTTCACAGGAAAGCTGACGTGAAGCAAGGTAGCCTAGCCCTCAGGGAAAAAAGGGCGAGAGACCTTGTATTTACCATAGGGTGCCTTTGCACCATGCACACAGCCAGTTATTATGGAGCAGATGATGTGCTGTAAATTCACAAGCTAGTTTAATCTGCTTCAACTTGCTCACTTGACCTTACCCGTAGGCACTTCTTTCTGCAAGGGGCAAGGCACGTCTGCCTGCAAATGTTCCCAGACATTTTTATGCTTAAGATTTCAAGACACCATGGCACAAACTTCAGGACATACAGGGAGAGATACACTACTTCTTGAAGCACAATCCTTGCCTGAAGAGCAGAGCACTCATTCCCTAATTGGGATGATCTTTTTGCTATGCAGGTCTAATGGGCTGTGATGACATGCTCTTCTTGGAACACGCAAAAGCGTCATAACTTGGAGGGACCATCAGCGAAGGCCGGTTTGCAGTACAACTAGGTTTTAACCAGGCTTTGCAACAGAAGTTTCAACATGATCAATGAATCATTATCACATACACAGTTACCGATCACATCTTGGCTATAAATGGGAAGTGTTACACAAGGAAGCTGTTTTTCATGGTTCCACAGCATTATGGCTATTCAAATATCACAGCACAGCCCTGCCTTTGAGTGCTAAAAAGGACATTGAGTTGACAGATTAGAAGTGTAATTGAGAGGTGAACAGACCTCAAATCAAAGAACATGGAAGTACTTCTTAGGAGTATTTAGATACTAAAATTGGACCCCAGGGCAATCAACAAATAAGGACCATAGTACAAGTGAGCAACTGCAAATTGGCAAAACTGAAAACCAGAAGTTGGCTCCGTGCAATACCCTGTATTTATTCCAAGAAAAGGTCATGCTCTCCATCTTGCTTTGAAGAGCAGGCAGTGAGAGATTACCATTTTTCTAGTCCTTTCCTGCAGGTTTTTAATTCCCATTCCTTGCTCTCTTGCATCACGTAATTTGGTTTTCCTAATTCACAAATCAGCATAAGCTAATAAAACTGTTTAAGAGACAGCAGCGTTGATCCCAACTTGTTTCGTTGTTTGCTATTATCCCACAACTAATCCTTCAACTCAAATAAAACTGTAATTCATTTCCTCCTTTATTCTCCCTCTGCATGAAACGGTTTTAGACAGGTTCAAGCCTGCCCACCGCAAGTGGGAAAGGCAAGGTTGTATCTTCCTGGAGCGTGTGCTATTTCAATTACCTAATGTGCATATTATCTATCACGTCAGAGAAAAACTTCTAAATGATTTTCAACAGATTTAGCTGATTTTACACATATGAAAAAGATTCTAATGGAAATGAAAAAAAAAACCAAACCAACCACAAATCAACCAACAATTAACTATCTTTTAGATTTCAAGTTAAGAAAAGCTTCTCTACGCCAGCCATGCCAAACATTACCCATCTGAAAATCTCCTGACATTTTGTCTAGTGCAGAGGCTGCTCCTGATGGGGCTGAGTCATCTTTACATTAACTGTTTTACTAGTGTAAAAAAGACTTAAATCACAATTATGCCTACTTTAAGGCTATGGTGAAGGAATATCACCTTAGCACAAAAGAGGTTTTGTTTGCATAAAACAGGTGGGCATCACAGATTTCTGTTTAGCATCCATTCCTCATCTGAAGCTTCACTCTCCACAGCTTTGTCACGTAAACAAGCACTTCCCATGGCTCTGCATGCGGCCCATAGTGAAATGCCCAACTTCACAAGGCGTTACACCCACTTCGTGCAGGGTGAATAACTGTATCGGGGTGTAAGGGAATAGTAAATCAAGTTGTCAGCACTTTGCATATCCTGTAGGTCCTAAACCAGAAAAACAGCATCCAGATCATGGGGCTCAAACAAGGAGGCAATCCATCCTGGCCCGCAATTTGTAGTAGGGGGAACGTGTTACCTTCCTCAGCTCTGTGAACACATCCATGGGCCGCCCCAGCCCAGGGCATCTTTCCTGTGTGAATGGCAATTCCAGTGCAAGTGCTTACTCACCAGGAAAATGAAGGGCTGCAGGATGGGAACATCTGTCTGCAAACAGCAGACAGACAGGACCAGCATGTGGAGCTGAAGATGTAAGGCTGCACCTCACACCCTCCACTGCAGGAGCCACTGCTGAAGATGACCACTGATTCTGCACAACTAACGTTCACTGTTAGTCATCTAGAAATCGGTGTCCCAAGATTTAATCTAAAAAAACATTATTCATCATTATTTCATCCACAGCAGCTATTTTTCCTGATTTAAGGCTCAGGTAAACCGCCCCTTGTTTTAGCATTAACCTGTGCAAGCAGACTGGGAATGGGATTTTTCAGCCCTACTCACTGGATATCCCGTCCTTGCAAACCTGTTATCTGGAAACCATGGAAGCAACTTTGTTCCCAGAGCAGTCCCTGCCGCTCTCATTACCCATTCCTTAACCCCAACACCTCTGAACAAGAGATCAGAAAATAGATGAAGGTTCATCACCAGAGGGTTGTAAATATAAAAACACGCACGCCAGCTCAAACTCACACTCTCCTTTTACACAATGCCTAATATCAATAAAAACACAAATCTGACTAGGACCTCTGAGACACCACCTTTCCACAAATAACAGCAATCACAACGATACTCATTATTTCTACTTCAGTAATACCCACTTTTTACAGCAAGACTTGAGGTTAAACTGTGCTTAGCTCTGTGCTTCACTTACTGTGCTTAGTTTCTAAGTTCTGTGGGATTTTCCCCACAAAGAGAATGCAGCATAAGGTATTAAAAGAGCAAGTAAAGAGGTGGGCAGTGGGCGCAACACACAATGCCACCAGGTGAAAAGAAAACTAACAGGAGAGTGTCTAGGTTGTTTTGCCAAAGAAGCAACAGTACAGAACTGGAAGAAGAAAAATACTTCACAAATACCTCCTATCAGATGCCAATGATGTATTTTTTAATAAAAATCCATCATCCCATTAACATCAGCACCCCCTATTTGCCAATTTCTCATGGCTATCAAAGCAGGAATAGCGGGGGCAGGAGGAGGAACTTCAACACAGATCTACATTTCTCTTAGCATGCCAACTTTCTTCATTCTCACACAGAGGTTTTAAGTAAAAACAACCCTATTGCCTGCATGTTTGTAACACAGTCATTCCTACAGGTCTTCTGAGCAGAAGAGATTGGAAAAACAATGCAAATGGTCCATAATAATTCAGGCTCAGAGCCAGTAATGTTGAACAGATATAAGCAATAAAAATAACCACTCTGGCTGCTTCTGTTACATGACATAAATATTTCTCTTTTTCTTTTGTGGAAGCTATTATGCAAAAAATGCAGCTCAGCCCTGAGTTGAGACAATGAGCCTCCTGCGTGTTTGAAGAACTGCAGCACCCTTGTAACTTGTTACAGATGAGAACGAGCCCAAGGGCTAGGCCTTTGTTAAACGTACAGACATCTCACAGATGATGGCCACAGCTCTCCCGCAAACAGACGGTGTCAAAGGGGGAATACAAATGCTGTGAGTCCCAAAGCGTAGCAGCACCAAAACCGATGGCTAAGGTTCTGTTTATTTGCAGTGTTTTAACAAGCCAAGGACAAAACCACCTGAAGAAGATAGTTCCATGGGTTGTAGCATTAACAAATACCAGCAAAAAGGCTTGATCTTTGACAGCAGCAGTAATCTCAGTGGATGCCCACCGTACCAATTCCCTGGTGCCAGTAAGATTTGAGCTGGGGCCATGGCCTTTGCCTCACTGGGCTCAGCCACGGGTTCCCACAGCTATTCGTCTGCCTGCTTACACAAAGCCTTCAGGGAGCAGCTCCCCTGTAGCCTCTACCTGTGCAGCAGGTTGGGTTGAGAAGGACCCGAGCAACACGACCTGCCAGGCTGGGGACACACACAGGGGCGCAGGCACAAACAATGCCCCCACGTGAGCCGCGCTTCCTTAGGAAGCCAGCCCAGAACCCACCCTTAACCTTCTCCCCGCTTCCAGCGTGGCCATCTTCTGCGCTGCTGATGCAACGTGAAACACAGTGCTGGAAAACAAAGGCACTATTGACTAACTTTTTTGCAGGCTTAAGATGACTATGCTGGCTTACAACAAAGATTTCAACAATTTCGACAACACTGAGCGCTAAGTAACAGGAACACAGCTTGGCAGTAAATCCAGAGATTACCTGTTGAAACATTAATGGCAAACATCTTTTGATGTGGGCTGCTTTATGTGGTGCAAAAGCCAGCACTGTAATTATGCATTTCCTTTCTATGAATCTAGTATTTTAAAGTAAAGTATTACTTGGGAGGAGGGGGGGGTTGCGCACGTGTATGTGTGTGTATGTGCATGTTCGTGCGCGTGTGTGTGTGTTAGAGGAAATACTCTACAGCTGAGCCTGCGATTTACCAGCGTAGCGGCACGTAGTAAATCTGCAACAGGGGACCTCAGCCGTTTCATTCATCGTACACCAAGCTGAGGGCTAAAACAATTGCCACACTTAAGACAAATGCCAGCGTGAGTCATACCAGCCAGAGTGCAAACATGTTTGCTGTTGGGTGAGTCAGAATATCACATCCTGAATTCACAAACCTTCCTATAAATAATAATTTCCGAAATTGTTGCATTTCTTCAATACAATGCAATTTTAAGTGTAATGCCGAATCTATAAAGGCTTTCTTGATTACGAAGAAAATGTTTTTGTCCTCTTCCCTTTTGATCCTGATTACATGTACCTACCTATAGTAGTAGGCTGTCTATGGTGACTGAAGTGATAATTGTGTCGATTCATACTTAGCAAAACGCAAACATTGCTCAAAATGGGTGACAAATGACAGATAGCCCCCCAAAAAAGAAAAAAAAAAGGAGAGAACTAAACACAAGCCATAGGACCTTTTGCTTACTGTGTATGCTTTCTATATCAGCACTTCTTTGATGCTCTAATTCTGACATGCTTTAGCATGTTCAGTATTCAGAGAAAAGGAACGTCATGCTGGCATGGGACACTGACCAGCTGAGAGAAGGGGCGAGAAATTCCGGAGAAGTGGTGAGAGAGGCCATGGCACGTGGGCAAGGAAGGACTGGGCCTGCCACTGTGCTCGACAGCATATGTACCCAAAGCAAAAGCATGGTCCTTGCTTCAAGGAGAGCTCAGCCTCAATACAGCATACAGTGATCACTCCTCCCTAAGAATAAGGACATACCTGCTAACAAAATCAACACACTGTAATAACTGGTAATGATTATCCATGGCCATCTTTAATTCAGGGAAGCATCTGAATCAGAAGTCATGCAAGTGGCTTTTGAAATAGGGCTGAACTTAAGGATATGACCAAGTTTATTCAGAAGAGTGCTGATAAAGACGTGTGATGTCTCTGCAATGAAGGAAAAAAAAAAAAGTGATGTTGTGTAAGGGGGGGGTGGGCTCTAACTTGATTTTCAGTTAGGAATTTATTCTCATCTTACACGAAAGGGAATTCATACACATACAAATCTCCTTACATCAAATCAAGACAGTCTTGCTTTCTCCTAACTGTTTTGTGGAATAACCACTCAGAAGTTCATTTCTGTTACCTTTCTCAGGCAAAATAAAAGGCCTTTTAGAAAAATTTTATTGCTAAAACAATGAAATTCTCCTGGGAACGACTTCGTTATGGAAATGAAGTGACAGCTTCTTTTATCTAGCCAAGCAGCAAGTCTGCATTTATAAAAGGCATTCTGTGCACGAAGTACAGTGAGTGGGAGGACATGAAAATGCTATTTTTAATTCAGATTTCAGTGTTCCTCCCATACAGATCTCCTGGAATAATAACAGCAACAACAATAATGATAATTAATAATGCCAAAAAAGGAGTATCATCTTAAAGGTGAGTGGCATGCAAGAAAAGAAATTGTACTTAAGGACTTGCAACATGTAGGGACAAATGTACAGCTCTTTCAAATAAACTGGCATTGCGCCATAAATTTCACAGGATTTGAGATTTGCCCCCTAAGTTTTATACTGTAATTTAAAATAAAAGGTAATAAATTATTATTATGTGCAACATATGGTGCATCTCTACCATTAGTTTTCTTGCAGCAATTGTTATTTTCAGAAACACAACTGAATGAGAAGTTAACTGTGGAGTTGATACTGTCACTGTGTTTGGGTAAGTGACCATGACAGATTTTAGACCTGGGGAAGAAAGCAAACCTTGAGAAAAGCCAGGGCCAAGCAATGTTTTCAGATGCAATGAGAACAAGGGTAGGATGCAGACTTTGGCCCAAAGCGTAAAAGAAGACACTTGAAAGATCCTTTTCTGCTTCGCTGACCTTTGGACCTGTCCTTCAGGACACTGTCACAGAGCAAAGATGTTGAATTAACACATACAGAGAAAGTGTGAGCCAAATTCTTCCTCCCTACCAGGAATACACTGGCTCCAGTGAGCCTGGTGTGTAATTATCCAAGGGCAGAAGATAGCCCTGATTATTGGAAGATTGTTACTCCGCTGTGCTATCATCTACCAGTAGTAATTAGGACAAGGCTTTGCATTTCACACCTAATAAAAATTAACGAGAATGAGCAGGCAGTAACAAAATGCATGGGAGCCACACGCACGCCGAGGTGCAACGTGAAACCTGCTGGTGCGATTGCACTTGGGAGTAACCCCACCACTGGAAAGCCTCCATTTCACGCGAAATTAGAGCAAGCTGGAGAAATCACACACGCTGTCTCTCCCTCTCTTACACTCCGCAGCTCCAACACAGAAACACGTCGGAGTCTGGCACCGACTCATGTTTCAAACACAGGAGCATCCCCCAACACATGTGCCTGCACACAAACCCCCTGCACAGACCCTGTCTCATGCTGTTGTCATGGCGTACCAACCTTGTCCAAGTGATTTCCCTACGTGTTTCCAGTCCAATGCAAAACCCTCATCAGCTGCAGCATGAAACGTGCAGGAACCGGCACCCTTGGCATGCTACCCCCCCAGCGAAAAATCAGCCACCTAACTACTCAGGTACGATCTGTTTCCGAGAGCTATTATTTAAGGAGCATTCAGGGCATGCTTGGAGGCACTTCCACTTTCTCACCCTCCTACAAGACAAATTTTCATGCCATTAACCTTTATTTGCCTTTTATACAGTAAAATTTAAGTCTATTAAAATATAGAGTTCCAATTTGATATTTTGATCACCTCCATCTGCTTCATGGGAAATGTACAGTGGTAAGAGAGAAAAAAAATACATAGGACTGGAATAAGTTAGCCCGTTTTCCTTTTTTGTCCATTGCTTGCTGCCAAACACGCTTGCTGCTGGTCACTTGCCTAGCTCATTGCCAGCAAATGCTCAGCTGGGCACGTCACCAATGTTTAACCCTCAATAAAATTAAATCGCAGTAATACTTTGCACTCATTTAGGGTTTTACATATTACAAACACTAAAAAAAAAATAAAATTAACTGCACACTCTGTAACACCCCTGCAAGGTAAGTTGAGTATTATTATTCATACCTTATGCAAAGGGGAATTTCACTGGAGAAGGGATAATTGACCTGCCCAAAGCTATGCAACACACGTGCTCCTGTTTCCTGGTTCTCTCCTTACTCCAAGAGACCAATTTTAGCCTTTCCTGAAATTCCGAGAGAGTTGGAGTCCTGCCTTCATTTCTGTCTCTTTCTGCTGCTGAAGGAAAGGAGGGAGCAGGTCTCTCTACCCAGGGGTACGAGTGGTACGTGGGTGGTGTGAGAGTAGTCCCTGGTTGCATCGGCTTGCGGTGGGACCAGAATGGACTGGAATCGCGGCACTCCCATTTCCACCTCCCTGCAGCAAGCGAGGATTAGCTGCAGGGAAGAATTTGGTCTGCGGGAACATTACGAGCCTTTTTCACAAAAGACAACCAAGTTTTAGTCTCTGCAGATGCCTTCTAGTACCACAGGGAGGACAGTAGAGGACTCAGCAGTGTATGTATACTGCACGCTACTCCTCATACTCCCCTCGCTTCCCCTCAACCACAAAAAAGGGTAAGACTGAACAAATAAAGGTTTTATCCAGGATAAATGGCAGCAGGGCAAGAGCAGTGCCCACTGCCTGCTCTTGTGGGCTGCAGCCACCCCTGCCAACTGTCACGTGGCAGAAAAGGCCACGCTGGGCTTGCCTGTAGCCAGCACTTCTGGTGGGATGTCGGATGGACCTGAATTTTTTAACCACCTCTTTGAGATAAAAAACCCTCATGTCACAGGCTGGACAACAAAGTAATGTAGTCAGAGATCCTGTTACAACACCAGCTGTTCATCCTGCACTGCTGCCAGTAGCCACAGCGTAGGTGGGACCCAACCGCACTTACTACGTCAGAAATCACAGCTTTTCTACCTGTAAAAGATCTGTACCCTTATGTGCAGTGACATGATTAAAGCAGAAACGTTACCTGATAGCATTGTGGATGTAATTTTCCTAGTTAAAAAAAGGGCTTTTACTGGCAAAGCTTATCCCAGTTCACAGACTGAGTAAGCCCTACCTTTGATCAAAGCAATTAGACTGGAAAAGGACTTCAATGCGTTGATCAGCTCCTGAGCTAAGGCAAGCCTTAAGTAGAGGGGTTTATCTCACCTAACCTCTCACTTTTAACCACGTTTGGTTGGGTCAGGGCCAACTTAGTGTAACCAGATCCTCAGCCCTAGCTGCAGGTTTTGATTGCCCTGAAGCGCTAGCTCAAGCCAAAGCCTCTTTAGCTATCCCACCTAAGAGCGCTGTCACCCCTGCAGATCAGCAGATGAGCTCCACAGTTTAAGTGGATTAGCTGTGCTGAACAACTCTGCTACATCCAGTTCTCGTGTCGGCAGCACTCAAGCTTCAATCAGCAGTGATCTTACATTCAGCTGCTCCAGCAAGTTTTGCTGCAGAGGACAGAGCTGGGTTGAGGACAAACCTGAGCCACCCCCAGGTCCTAGAAGAAAAACAGGCTTGTAGCTCGGGCTCGGTGGGCATCCTAAGGGGCTCAGTGAGCCAGAACTGTCTGCGAAGATTGCCCCCTCCCAAACTCTCTCCGGCACCAGGGTTTGGGGTTGGCTTTCCACTACAGCATGCGACTAGGAAGAAAAATATCAGTCTGACACACCACACCCTGCCTTGTCATGATTTCTTACGCAAAATCCTCGGCAGCGGCACGCAGCAGAGTGGCACTTAAACCAATACAGTAACAGGATGCCCTCCTGATCCCACATACCCTAGTGTCGTGGTTAAACCACGACACTTAGCCACCTATCCTAGTCTGGGAGGAACAGCCTCTGCCGTGTCTTAGCAGCTACAAAACTCGGTTCCAGCTAACTTCTCTCAGAAAGCAATGAATAGGACTTTCCCAGGTACACAATATCCTTCTCTCAGCCACTCCTCCCAAAGGCAGCAGGCAGAAGTGCCACATAACATAACATAATCAGTGTGAAGTTGTAACAGTGTGGGAGAATGTGGCAATTCATGGAAAATGTCATCGACCAAAAGGCAATTAGCAGTGAGTCTAAATGCAGAAGCAGAAGGGAGTGGTTTCCTAACAAAACAAGCCTTGTTAAAAAAAATTTTAAAAAACCACCCTAAAACTCACTTTCCTCAAAAAAGCAGCATTCTCAGGAGACTGAAAGCCTGTGAAAAAAATACCCCTGTAAAGCTTTCTGTAAAGATTATTCTTTACAGACAGATTTGGCAGCCCTTTCTGCTCTGTCTCCTAATGCTATTGAGTATAACTATGTTAAGTCAATAAGCAAAGCCACTCAAAGGTGGGGTTTTTTTGAGGTTTTCTAGGCCAAGAGAGGAAGCAGTGCGATAGGAAAGTTTTCAGAAGTGGGAGTTGTGCCTGCCTTGCTTCTAATTGTAGTGAAACTGTCAACCTCTGCGTTGTGTTTCAAGACTTTACACTTCAAAATCATTCCCTCTGTGCTTTGAATTGCTATACTTTTAAGCTAACTACTTCTAAAAGTGCTGTTTAAAAAATGGCATCTTCAACCGCATTTAAGAATAAATCTAAATTTGCAAAGTCTCATTGGGTCCCTGCAAAAGTGCAGATTTTTTTTATCGTACTTGACAGCCAATCTCTTGGAAATTATTTGTGCAGAAATTTAGTTTAAATTACTTCCTATCAAGACATTTAAGAGAAAATGTGTTTTTTGTTATAAGCTAAAAGTAATGATGTTCTTTTTACCTTAGATAAAAAAACCCACAACATTCAAGCAGCACACAACACTGAAACCAATTAGTAATCTTACAACCTAAAATCCTACCTACGTGCAGGCATGTATTAATCGTATTTCAGAATGAGCTCCAGACACACGTGGCTAAAAAAAACTGAACTAGGCTGACTTGCTTTCTCCCTAGTAAACCACCAAAAGAGAAAGCAGGTCCATGTACTACAGTGAGAATTACAGGCACTCATTGACCTTAGGAAGATGTTCTCTGCCTCTGAGCACTAAACTCAGGCAATCACCCCATCAATGCCAGAATGGTAAATTCATAGATAAGCCAATGTGCTAAATTTCTCTTCAGTGCCCAGACCCAATCAAGTAAGAAGACAGATATCTGCCAAACTGCAGGGAGCTGAGGGAGCGCAGCGCTTTCCAAGTGCCCCTATATACATTTGAATTTCCAGGTAATTAGGAAGCCATGTTCCTTTCATGCTCTCATGAAACAAGGAATATTTAAGTTGCTTTGGCTTTAACTATTTTAAAATACAGAATATCATTTCGGGAGAGTAAAGACAGTTAGGTTCAGTAAGGGTCAGGTATATTTACACTTTGTTGCTCAATGTGGTAAAACCAATTCAGGGTAAATGTTTACTGCTAAATATCCGGGGAGATGAAGAACAGGCATGTAAAGCAGCTCAGAGCATGCAGGCTCAGAGTCAGGTCAGCCAAGAGCTATCTTCTAGCTAGCGTGACAGTGCCCAGCATAAGGAAGCCCCAAGACTGACTCCAGTTCCCGAGTAATACATTCACCAAACAGAAAATTATACTGTACCTTGTGGGGCTGAACAACTTTGAAGTATTATCTTGAGGTCTGCCAAAGTTTGAGGTGTTCCAGATGCCAGGTTTCAATTTAAGCTGATCTATTTTTCATATCCTTCTCCCGGACTCTCATCTCTCTGGTTTAAAGGAGGACAGCACAGTATTTAACCCTGGGAAAAAAGCTCCTACCATTGCTCATGAATGGCTCCCCCTCGTAGCATCTGGAGATCGCATTAATCACCTTGCAAGGAAGTCCCACCCCACTCCACTCACTGCACGATGGACGTTTGGCTGGGCCAAGCTGAGGTGCTACAAACAAGCTCCCATGTTGGCATTGGTTATTTCTGCGCTTGGGAAGCAGGGATATGTGGCCTTCGCTCTGCACCTCCTCTCATCACCATTTCTCCATGCATGGATATGATTCCTCCCGATCTCTTCCCAGTCCAACAAAAAAAGTCCTTAACCAGACAGGAGCGATGCTGGCAAAGTGCCTTCTACTCCAAACTCCAGCACCAGCTTGGGCAAGAAGTGAGGAAATGCAGCCATGTCACATGGGAAACAGCTGAGCTATCGCAAACAACAGCCAGCAACCCTTTTGACTAACCAGAAAGTGCCCAACCCAATTCTAGTCTCCAAATGGAAAGGCTGCCCTCCACTCCCCCTGCAGACTCCAGCAGGATCACCTTCTCAAATATCCCTCGTCCGCCACAGCAATCCAGCAAATATTACAATCTAATCATTTCCACAGTACACAAATCCCTTCCTGGCTTGGCGCAAGGTGAGCACAAAGTTTTTGCTAATCTTGCATTTATTTTAATTCCCCGCCCCCCTTCCACGTCATGTGAATCATCCCTGTTCCTCAGCATCAAAGAGTTAATGGAAGAAAGAACCACCCTAGCATGTGCTTCACGCAAGGGTAAGTGGACTGGCCAGCTACCAAAGCAGATTGTTAAAGACTGCACTGAGCTCCTGATTTTTTTTTTTCCCCTCGACTGCAATAAGCTTAAGAATCAAATGTGGACATAAATGTAAACCTAGACCACATCTGCTCATAAAGCAATGTCTTTGTACTTGCACAACTGCCATTAACTGTATACAAAAATACTTAAATTTTTGAACTCTCCTACATTCAAAAGCTGACCTGCAGTCTGCCCAAGGCAGCCAATGTGAACTGCACGCTCAGCAGAATTGCACATTAAAGACAGAGGGGAAACAGATTATGCTATAATACAAAATCAGACTGCTAGGAAAGTGAATCATTTGTGCAAGCACTGTTAAATGCTCAGAGTATTTTGGGCACACTTCACCACACCAGATTAAAATACGTCTATTGTGGTTCTCGTCTGAAAGGCAGCACTAGGTTCATGTTATTTGCCCCTTTCATCACAGGCATGAGCAAAACTGGTGCTTTCAGGACTCTGTGATACCCCACTATTAAACTTTTCTTTTGAATTAATTGAGGCTACTCTGCCATTTGAAGATTTTTACATTCCCGCAATTGCATTAATAGCTTGGAGGAGAGCGTATGTGTGTACGCACATTATTTCTTCCCAAAATCTCTCAGGAGACTTCAGCTGTAGATCTTGGCCATCAGTGTTCAGGCTTCTTCTCAGAATATAACTGAATTCTGATATAGTATTCTAATTTTAACTTATTTCTTGGCAAGATACTCCCTCCTTATGTGCATACATGTCAGACATGGATTGTGTTTTAGCAGAGTTCCCTTGGTTAATTATTACAAATCATCTGAATGTTTCTCCATCACAAATCAGGTATAAACACCTAGGACCTACCTAAGAGGACTCCATCTCTAAACAGTTTCATTTTGAATGACATAAATGACCTTGGGCCAGCTTATTTCTATGTTGGTTCATGCTTTGCTCTGCTGTGACATCCCCTGAGGAAGACAACTCAGGGACCCACTTGTCCCAAACCCACTCGTGTCCTGTTTTAGATTCCTTCCTATTTCAAGTCTACCATAACTGACCTATAGGCATGAAATCCACCGTGGGATGTGACTAGCAACCCTTTCTACAGTCTGTTATTATTTACATGACCATTATTAACAACAGCAAAATATTTTAATTTACACTGCTAGCAAATTCAATTTTCACATCTATAATCAACAGAACTATGTATACAAATAGACAGACATTTACTCTTACATTCTGGGCTTGGAGACACAAAAAGAGGAAGCGTATTTCATAGTTGGCCCCATGGCATCTACACCTAATACTGCAACCTCAAGTTAAGCAGAAGTCTGTGGTAACCCAGTCTATTTTCAGTTATCCAGTACTTTCCTAGTTCATTACTAGTTTAAGTTAAAAAAAAAAAAGAAAAAAGCGTATGATAAAAATTCATACCCAGATTTCAAAGACCTAACTGTGTTGCAAGGTGCACAGTAGATCACACTCAGAGCATTTAATGCATAATTATCAATCCAGAATTTTGGGTGCTTCCACTCAGGGGTGCTTAATTTTGTGATTCATGTGGAGGGCCATCTCTAACAGCAAAAAAGAAGACTCTCTGCAATAAAAATGTAAAAATTAAAATTGGATCTTTGGGTTGAGAAGTGCAATGATTTTGCACAGGAATTGCACACACCCCATCTACTGGCTTTTTGGAAGACTGAGAATTGTAACAGCGGCAAGGCGAGTTTACCTTGCATTGAAGTTATTTACTGAGCAATGCCTGTGAGCTTAGTGCTTGATAAAGATACAGGAGACAAGCACCTGTCCCAGGTGAGCCACAAAGCAATCCAGAACTAACAAAACCATTCAGAGCCTACAATGGTACAAACACAGGTCATAGGCTAAAAAAAAAGTCACCCAAATCATCACAGCATCTTGCATGTTACAACAGAAACATAACAGAGGAGTCAGAGGAGAAAATATTACAGCCGACAAAGGCCTTGGTTGTGCTGCGTGCCTGCTCTGGGGCCTGCCTTGCTGCCCTTAGAGCAGACGTAGGGGTAACATCCAGCAGAACGGATGAAGGCAGCAGACATGCACCCACAGCAGAGGCTTCCATCAGCATTGCTGTTGTGCACTGCTCCCGCTCAGGGAGCAGAGCCACTGTAATTTTTAATTCAAGAAGGTTGCATGCCACTTCATTAGAAGAATTCACAACAGACTTCAGTCACTCAGTCAAAAAGGGAACTTGAGTTACGCTGTGGCAATCAGGATGTTTGATCATGGCAAATCAAAGAATCTGCTCGGCTCTTCTGAAAGCTACCCAAAGCCATTGCAACCTCCCGCTCCTCTGCTAGTCTGCAATGCTTTAATAGCAGATGGCAAAAGTACTGAGATTAAATCCAGTGCTAACAGTAGCTGGGAACACTGATAGTTTTGCCACTGGAGTGCCAAATTGTGACAATTTTTTCCCAACAAATTAGTAAAGTTAACATACCCACACTGTAATGCCAAGGATATCAGCCAGAGTTTGTCTGTTCATTTCTAACTCCATAGTTGCAGGCAGGGGCTCACAGAAGAGGCCAGCAACAACCGTAATGCCGATCTGTAGGCTTAGGAGACTAAACACATTGAAATCTGTCAACAGACTCTTTATCTTAATGTGAAACTTTCATAGGCTGGTAGGCTGTTACTGACAGTTGTACCGAAATACATGGTGGTCCATGATGTGGATTAGATGGAGTGTCAACCCCTTGTCACTTGTGACCTATCCTGGATTTCAAATTAGTTTCTTTAAGAAGCACTTGGTATTAATATGCCAGTGCTTTGTCACACAGATGCATGATAGATATGATTTCTAGCAAAGCTGAAATCACAGAAATTTTATTTGCATATAGGGTCAGAGCTGTTTTGAAAACAGACTTTTCAGTTATCTGTGATGTTTGGAGGAACTCACTGTTGCAGAAAGAAAATAGTATTTTTCCTTCATTTGCTACTGTCCTCATCACAGACCAAAGTCTGCTCTTGCATCCAGTGCAACTTCAGCAGAGTGGCCCGGGGTGAGAGTGATGTAAGGCATTTAATGTCCAGTCTTCAAATAACAGATCAAATTTCTTTTAAAAATACTGTCTTTATTCAAAGCAGTTAATACCAACCATCTGATAAGGGGCTACTGTTACTGTTGACCCCTTGTTTGCATTTTCTTTGCCAAAGTTGTGAAGGTATAGTACCATTTTAAGCTGTACACCAGCCAAGGAGAGCACAGCGATGTGAAACTGGTATTCGTGTTTTGTCAGTACCAGCAAAGGTGTGTTTGCACAAAGCTGTGATAACTGTCAGCACCTCAAAGCAATTTAGATCTTCACTTGTTTGAGCACCAGGCAATCTTAAGAGCTGCAGATCTCTCACTTCTAAGCACTAATACCTCAGTAACTTCAGCTATATAAGGTCCCCAAATTAAAAGAGCATATTTATCATTTTCTAGGAATACACCACAGTTTGGACGACGTTATTCCAGTGCTCAGTTTCTTCTGGACACAAAGGCATCCTAGAGGTCTTAAAACTCAGCCCTTCTTCAGCTCCAACTGGAGCTGGACCAGGCGTCCAGCACTGGCACCAGACCCACTGACGTGCCAGAGCATTTCAGAAACTAATCCAATAGCTGGGGAGGTGTTTTTAGAAACCCTTTGCAGAAGGCACCTCTGCCAACAAGGTTCAACGAGGTTTCTGCTGGTGATTTAAGACGATATATTGAATGTCAACTGGTATGTTTATTTCCTTTAAACACTGGACTTCCTTTCAAATAACATCTAATAGGGCAGATGACTGGTTTAATACTAACAGAAACTGATCAAAAGACCCTAAATTATTTGGCTGGCTTACCTTAAAACCTTTTCCTGCTTTAGTTTCCATGTAAAATATACCAAAAGAGTATTCCTATCAATGGAGAGCCTATCAACTAAGCATTTAAGGAGATGGGGAAAAGTACATTTAAAACTGGGTTGTGGATAAAAACGCCAGAAACCCCCCAGACCAACTTAAGCACCAGCTCCACAGATTTTCCCAAGAGCTACTTTGGAAAATAAAACTTAGGGAACCACGCCATATAAGGACATTTGAAAATGCTATTCCTTATCTACAAAAGGCAGTTTCTTCTCAGTTGCCATCATGGTTCATTTGGCTAGGGACAAAAGTGGTTGGCAAACTAACGTAAAAAAGAAACAAGTAAATACTGGCATTTTAAGCACTGTCTCTTAAGTGAAGATAAACAGCGATGGTCAAAGCACAACCAGCCAGCTCTCTCTCCATGCCTATTTGAAGGGACAATGGCTGGGAACCACCTGGATCAAGGCTGTCAATCCATTTAAATGCAGAAATGCTTTCATGATTTCAAGGCAGAACAAGTATTTCTTTTTGTCTGCACACTTTTTAGAAAACATGAACAGTAACTACAGAGCAGAACATAGATGCCTATTAACAAAGCCAACAACAATTACTGCTATGTCTAAGAATCAACAAAAAAAAACACATACCAGTGTATTCCAAAGGCATTCACTCACAAAGCAAACTCACTCCACGCAAGCCCAAGCACAGAAACCCGATAGTATCTCATGATTTATGTTCTCTCAGCAGGTTGTACTGGGTCCTCCAGATTCCGGGCTTGCCTTTTGAAAGCAATTAAGTTTCTAGCACTTCTGGGAGTGACAAAAGCTCTCGCTATGAAAACCTGCATGCTGCGCTCTCACTGAGTCTGCAGCCTGGCAGACTGAAACAACGGCACTGAGAGAGGTGTGAACTTCCCCCACTTAACTCATCTGGGAGCGTTAGTACTTGAAGGGCCATCTCTAAACTTTGAAGCTATTTTCAAATGACGTCTTCGTCCGGCACCCAAACAGCGAGCTGCCACTGTGACTTGGAGAACGTTTGCAAAGCGCCCTCTCAGCCTGGAAAGAAAAATCCCTTTCCTCACCAGCCCGCACGCAGGAAACTCTGCAAGTTCAGCTACCGTGAACTATTCTAATTACTCAGCAAGACAGAGTACCCTTACTTACATTACAGCATGTCCAGAAACCGTGACGAAACCTGGGTCCTGCTGTGCAATGCACTGCACAAACACACATTAGGAGACGGCACCTGCTCCTTGGAGTTTACAACTTGCACAGAGTAAGCTGTACCTAAGGGAAGGCAATGGCAAGAAACACATGCACAGAAGTGAGCAACAGGTGTTTCACACAACTACTGTGTGAATGCTGCTTCTGAATTATAGTACAGGAATGCTGTCTGATCAAAAAATAGATCTGTGATATGCCCCTGGCTGAATAAAACAAACAAAATAGCAGCCAAGTCAAACTACTGAACACCCCGGCCCCAGCAACAAAAGCCCCAATGCTGTTCAAACATCAGACTGCCTGGACAAGGCACAACATCTTTACCTCCTCAAGAGAAAAAAAAGCCAAAGCCATTTCCCATCGCTGCGCTTACTCTAGCTATACTACAGACAGAAACGGTCTCATGAAGGCAGAGCAAAAGCAGTGAGATGGGCTAACGAACAAGGCAGGCGGGTGCACGGAAGGGCATAGGCCAGCATTATGCCAACAGGCTCTGCAGGAGCTGGCCAGACACGGGATCTTAGCCCTGAGTAAATGCAGAAGGGCAACTCCTTCCAGGGAGGGTGGTGAGCCACCTCTTGTTTCCTCCAAGGCACCTTGGCCTAAGAGCGCACACAAGGGCAGGTACTAAGGGATCGCTCTGACACAGGGAGTCACACGTTGTTTACTCTGTGGCAAACAAACTTGGGAAGACCAACATTTTCTCACATCGACTTATTTCTGTGCCCTAGACTCTGCGTGTTTGGTTGTCAGAGTTGTTGAATCCTTGTAACTCCAAAAGAAACCAGCTGGAGCGATGCATAATCAGCAGCCTGGGAAGTCACCGACAGGTGTTCTGATAATTTTATTTTTTACTTATCGGTGTACCTGTTTCCTCTGTTATACAGTAAGACACCCAACTCCTTGAACACTGTGCAAGTAAGAGAAATAGATAATTTCAAATAGTGTCATTTTCAAAATCATTTAAGCCTAATTATGAGAGTTAACCCAGGTCTATTTCCTTGCTGACAACACCTGTGGTTTCATAGCCATATTTTTTTGTATCTCTTGCTCACCTGTTGCTATGCAAGGACTTACAAATACAGGGAAATGATTGATCAGTGAGACCTGCAAAATGTGACCAGACATGATTTTCTAACAGATTTAGAAGATTAGTAAGTTAGAAAAAACATTTCCCCTCTTATCTCCTTCTGTTAAAGTCGCAGTCATTTTTAACAACCAGAGGTAAGCACTTTTGGAGACAGAAATGTGCTTAAAGAAGCATACTGGCAGAAGTGCAAGATGCTTTAATGTCCTTTAAGTCCTCTTTAAAGTGCTTAACATCTTTGGACAGAAAGTACTGACCAACTGCAAACTTGGTCACAAACAGTTCATTACACATACAAACATATACAGACACGTCAAAAATGTTAAGTCAAGATCTAAAAGACAAGGAAATACCAGAAATATGTCCAATTGTGCAACCTTTTATCTTCTTTCCTAATTTATGATCACACAGGTTTTTTTCCACAGGAAATGATGCCATTCATGGTATAGTAGAGCTGGTGTTACTGAATAAGCAATGCTCAGTAGTTTGCTTCATTCTCCCTACTAAAAATGGTCCTAAACCCCATGCTTTAAAGACAGAACAGGCTATTTCCTTATAGATTATTTTCTGGCTGTCACCATATTACCTAACCGCCTGATATACTAAAATTAGCGCATGTTCGCAACACCCCTGTGAGAAGGTTTTTTCCCCATCGCACAGACAGAACTGAGACTTGGAGAGACTGAGGTTGTGGACAAAGGTCCCTTCCAAACCCAGCTATGATACTTGATGAGGTTTTCCTCCCACACACGTGCTCAGCACCAGCTGCCCCTCTTCCTGTGATGACTGTCTCCCTTCAGAAGTGCTAGCAGTCTGGTGTAAAAGCATTTTGTAATCCGTTATGGTGAAAATAAACTGGAGCGGCTACAAACTACTCTTTACATTCTTTTATGCTAACCCAGTTTTGCCTCCAACCAGATGGAGAGCACTCACTCCATCCCAGAGCAGACCAAAGAGGGTAATTTCCAAGGGAAGGTGCAGGAAGCACGTGGAAGCTTGTGCTGACACAAGCAGACCCAAAAGAGGACATCTGCACATAGCTACAGGTCAACATCATTACCAGGACTGAAACTTTTAAATGCAAAGAGACCTCTTCCATTGGAGGCACTGAGATAACTGCAGGCAGGAACAAAGGATTGGACCTCACGTCAACCAAAACTGCAGGGTTAAGACATACAACTTGCATTCGCAGACTCATGCTCACAGCACAGGGACAGCAAAACTAAGGGGTATGAACAGGTAGAAAGAGATGCATTCACACGAGGTACTACTGCCAGCAAGACACTTGTTGCATCTTCTTGTTGGAGATTGCTTCTCCACCACTAGAGCTGCTGAAACAAACTGCACGAATGCTTCTTGTCCACTTCAGTGTGAAGTTAGACACTTTGAACAGACTTAGCAGTTTAACCTAAACTGTGTGGTTTCACATCAGGGCTTTTGCACTGATGCAGAGGGACAGTACTTGCATTATTCAGTCCGCTGTCTCAGTAGCACTACGAGGCTGTATCAAGCACTTGGGACTGTAACAATCAGAGGTGGAATGGTCTTGTATCTTCACAGCAGACAGGACAAGAAGCATGCAGCTGCAGGCTCAGGTATCACAAACTCCATCCCAATGTACAGAGATTTCCCTCTGACCTTCTCTTCTGTGGCTTCAGTCCTGCTGCTTCCCTCCTCAGACTCTTTACCCTAGTTTCCTCCTAGGTCCTCATCTTAGTCCTGATCCCATCACACAACCCACCCTTGACAGTCACACCACCTCCAAAATGCTGTCCCCACACTTGGTGCTTGCAGCCATAGCTGCCCCCACATCTCCTTGTTCAGACAGTCCTGTGCCCCCCAACACTTCTCCTGAACACATCTCCCATAGCTTGTATTCTCTCTCCATCCCTTCCTACAGCTCCACCCTGTCTGGACAACCAACAGCTTTGCTGAAAACACGGAAGGACAATCTCCTTCCTCTTGCTTCCCATGCCTAGGACCACAGCACTCCTCAGGAGACAGATGTAGCAATATCAAAGCAAGTCCTTCAGCTTTATGCTCGAGGCAGCACTACCTAACGAGCTCCTGCTGTGTAGGTACAAAATGAGACATTTCAGAGTTTATAAACTGACTGATTATGGACAAATTTTCCTGCAAATGAGAAGGGAGATCCCTAATACCAGAGCAACTATACCACCAAATTTCAAATATCCACCCCCAAATGTGAAGGTGCTACACAGCTACTCAATGAAACAGCTGGCCTATTTTTAAAAAAGGTAAAAAAATGCAGGGGTTTGTATGTCATTCTCAAGACAACCTGAATCATTCATGCTGAAATGTAAAAAAGAAGAAAAATCAACACGAAACTGCCACTGAGTTTGGAAAAATGTCACTTTAAAGGTTATCCTGGAAAAATAGTAGATGTTGTGCAATGCTGACTGTAGGCAGTTCAACCAGCTTTTCTTACATTACTTGCTATTTCCTACAGTTATTACTGAGCAAGTCCCTTAAACAAATCCATAATGTAGAGTAAAAATGAAAGAAGATTATAGGCTCCAGTGATGTCTGGACATATCTCAACAGGACAAATACAGACTGTAATAAAGACGATGCCTATTAACAAGGCAATAGATGGTGAACGTGGAAGACAAGACATCATTGTGTGCAGAGATTTTTTGATTCAGATATGCAAGAGACAGGAAATCCAAATGTCACATTCACAGCCTATTTACAAAAATTAGGAGGAAGTGTTGATTGGTTTCTATAGACACAAACATTGATATTCACACTAGAATCGAACAATTGTTCTTATGACTGGAAGCAAGGTCAAACTCTGATCATCAAAGTTCAGCAGACAGAAAAACAGCAAGAAAATCCTGTTGATACATAACCTTCACCATCTAAGAGTCAAATGATTCAGCTACAAGAAAGCAAATAAAATTATTTTTAAACAAACATTTAGTTCTTTCTTCATAAAAATATGTAGCTTTTCAGCAGATGACTCAAATGTGAAAGTTTGTGGTCTTTGCTCCGGCAGCTGGGGAGGCTGGATTCTGATCCACTATGCAAATGACTCAAGTGTTTTTCATTTTCTAGGGTGCCAGTTGCACTCCTGAACTGTCTGCAGAGGGGGACCACCACTGCTGCTGAGCCTCAGAAGGAAAGAGCAACAGGGTATGAACAATTTTTTCCCCAAAGGTGACTACCACCCAGTTTTACGGCATGACAGAGAGAGGAGTTGTAAAGTTGCTATCTCCTCACGTAACACTTCTGAAGTAGAGGCAAAAGGTCTGACTTATGAATTTTATTGAAAGAGATATAGGCAGGCAGATTCTCCCATGGAACATTCCAGATCTGTGCTTTGCAGAGCATGCTTTCAAGACTGATGCTAGACCTCCCAGGTGATAAGAAAGATGTACAAGCAGAGGAAGGAAGAAAAATGCAAAACAGGTCCTGCTTACATGGGATCTTCCCCTTTGTTGGATGGGACCTTCCTATCAGGACAAATGTCACTTGCAGGCCTTGGTGCTTACTACTATACTCCTCCACACCACAAGAGGCAAAGGATGCTTTGGCAGGAATGATTTAACACACAGAAAAGTCTTGAAGAGCAGCAGGCAAGCAGCCTCCAAATGCAGGGGTAGAGCAGAGCTACAGATGGGCTGATCTCTCAGGCCCTCAACTAGAAACCAGGGAGCTGGGAACAGGTCTTTGAAGGGTCTTAAAGCACTGCTGAGACTTTCTGAAAGCCTCTTAAGATAAAAGCCAGGGATCTAAGCCCCATCATACTATATGACACAAATTTTGACTTGTTCAGGTGTCTTCAAATATCACAAAACCCACCTATTTCTAGCAGTAAATATAGAAATACCTGAAATTACTGCCCATAATAGACTACATCTACGCTGGGAGAGTATGAAGCATTACTGCTGTATCTGTGTAACCATGATGAGAGCTATAGTCTGTGTGCTTTTTTTTAATCTCATCTAGACACAGCTCTAAGTTGCTGACTACTGTATTAAGTTGGACTTCCTGGCTCTCACCTATCTGAATCAAACAAACGAGCTCTGCAAACATTGTCTTGTCTTCCGCGTTCACACATTATATAGGTCTATTACGTGGACCAAGCTGAACTTTTTCCTCCACTGGACAGGTAAATATACATGGGAAGAACCAAAATGCATGCAGCACAGGTTACCAGGCTTTCCCAGAAACTCTAAAGAGTTAGGCAAGACCAAAGAAGCAGCAAGAAAAATGGAAACCTTCCCCCAACTGGAGATGAAATGAAACTAAACCAAACCAAGAGTGAGTGTTCTACCGAACAGTCTCATGGTGAAGTCTCCGGCTGGAGAGCTCCATTCCTCCATCTGGTGAAGGTATCTTGACTAGAGAAAGAATAACTCAGTACAAGGGAATGTAGCTGCAATCTGGTGCGAGTGCCAGGCTGAGCAACTGGTTCACCCAAATCCTCTAACTTCCAAGTAGAACCGCTGCAAGAAAGCAAACTAAGTCCAAAGATATGCTTATTTTCTGAAAAAGAGTAACTGTTCAGATCACAAGACAAGACATAGATGTGTATGGCCTTACTTTTATTTCATGGGGCATACTGGAGTTAATTCTGATTCACATGAGTTTTGGATACCCTACCTAATAACATCTACCTCCCTCAGTGTCAGGCACTAAGTCAATACTTGAGGCAGGTAAGCAATAACAACTCACCCTCCACGTCATTAAAATAATTCTGATTTTCCTTAGAGTCTTCCAGGAAAATCAGATATATAGATCTCTCATCCTGACCATTCATCAGTCTCTAGACTATGCAAGAAGTCCCTGTAATGTTCCACTTTGTCTAGCAGAGCAGTGAACAGATGTGGAAAAAAATTCACTGACTAGTGAAGAAATTCAGGGCAATAAAATAACCCAGAATTACCTGGACTGTGTCCAGGCCTCTTTACAGATTTATGAAGAAGAATGTTAGGAAGCAGAGGATACATGTTTCGATTTGAGACACCCAGATTCCTAAATGGAGCATGAAAGAAACGTGGACTACCAAGGGGTGCAAGGACGATTTCCATCACCGTAATTCACCAGATAGTGCTTTGGTACAAACCCACGTGAGTTTTACTAGGTTGAGGAGCTAGAGCAACTTACGTCAGATGAGACTGTGCCTCCCTGTATCTTATGAAACACAATTATTTAAGGTTCAGATGGTTACGGATTTGCCACAAGAGATACCCTAAAACATTACTAAGTTTGGAACAGGAAATCTCAAGGGACAGCCCACGCACCATGTCTGAGACAGGTGCAGGGCAGGAGAGCAAAGGGCTCTGAAGAAAAGGGAGATTTCCTGGAGTAAGAGTGAGCATCTGGGAAAAGCATCCTTGAGTTTGAGAACACGCTGAATGTGGTATGGGACAAGTCTGGGCTCTTTCCCTCTCCCAGCTAACTTTGGAGCAGGCTTGAACAAGGAGAACAGGGTCACCACTCACACGTGGAACACAGGTGAGAGGAGCCATGCACAACTTCCTGGTCAGGAAAAACAGCCCAAGGTTCAGCCTCTGCTTCCATGCTGTAAAATAGCTTTGAAAAGCTGTAGACAGAGGAGAGAAATTTGGGACTAAGGGCTTGATTTTTTACCCGTGCTTTTGTTACAGGTTTGGCATTTTTTATGACATTCTAGCAAGCAAAAAGAGAGAAAGAGAGAAACATAGTTAATGTAAAGGATCATCTGGAGGTCTGAGTCTCCCAACAACTGCTATCTAAACTTGGAAGGCAAGGCAGTAGCTGACAGAGAAAGAAGGAGAAAATAAAAAGGAATTTGCACAAGTAGAAGCTCCATAGACAAGCACTGTTGCTCCATTTTGTTTTGAAACAACAAAGCAATTCGACCAAGTGCAGAAGTGAAATGCAGGGGGTGCACTGCAAGTTAGATGATTGGAGTTTAGGAGTTGATACACAGACTGAAGTCTGCTCCACAGTCCCAGGGCAAATTTCACTCTCTGAAGCAGTACTTTAGAGGCAGAAACCATTCAGTGACAAGCCACTGTCTCCAAGTGCATAAACGCTCCTAGTCAAGGATGCAAGTTAGCTGAGATAACTGAGCTGTAACCACGCTGGAAAAATGGGAGCAGAGAGAGCAACTGAGTGACACTGGCACCAAACAAAAAACACTGGGGAAGGATTCAAGCAGAAGGGTGATCTACAGGATAGAATAGTTGCCCAGGATTTGGGAAACTGACGCAGTCAAACCTCAACATCACTGAGCTCTTATGAGCCTATCCTTCAGCCCTTCCGTACCTCATCTGCAAAATTATACCTATGCAAGGTGCGCCCAGGTGGAGGAACTCCTCCACTTAGTGACAGAGCTCTGGGAGGAGGTGAGTAGGTTGAGGAGTATCAGAGAGTGTGTGAGAGAGGGGAACTACTGGAATTGCACCCTCCCTTGCCTGAGACAGGCCCAACAGGCAGGCAGGACGCATGATGCAGAGGATTCCCTATCTTCACTCCACCTCACTGAACACAAGTGACTTAAGGGATAGGGGGCAATGGCGACAAGCTCCTGCCTGGCGCAGCAGGCACGTCTCCTCTGTGACTAACCCACCTTCCCAGGTGCCCTTGCATAATAAGTATGAGGCTCTGCAAGTGGAACTGAACAATAATGAGGACAATGGTTCATCTAGCTTGGAGGTGTCACTGAGGTTAAGTCGGCCTACACCCTGCATCAAAACTGCTTCCATAAAGAAAAAAAGATGGGTCATTGTCATAGGAGACTCCCTTCTGAAGGGAACAGAAGGCCCAATATGCAGACCAGACCCACTTAGGGAAGTCTGCTGCCTCCCTGGGGCCCAGGTTGAAGATGTGAAGAGAAAGCTTCCTACCCTGGTATGGCCCTCAGATTATTATCCATTATGGATTTTTCAGGTAGGCAGTGATGAAGTTGCAACAAGAAGTCTGAGGGCAATCAAGAGAGACTTCAGGGCCTTGGGACAACTGGTTAAGGGATCAGGAACACAAATAGTGTTCTTCTTTACCCTTCCAGTTGCAGGGAATGATGAGGGAAGAAACAGGAAGAGCCAGCAGATCAATACCTGGCTCCGAGCCTGGTGTCATAGGCAGAATTTGGGGGGTTTTGATCATGAGTCAGTTTTCATGACACCAGGCCTGCTGGCAACAGATGGGGTACACCTGTCTCAAAGGGGAAAAAGGATCTTTGCACAGGAGTTAGCATGGCTCATTGAAACACCTTTAAACTAGATCTGAAGGGGGAAAGTGATAAAACCAGGCTCACTAGAGACAAGCCTGGAGGCAGCACGCCAGTGTTTGAGGGACTGTATGCTAGCGAGGTCCTTTGGTCTGCCACCCCAGTGGAGGTAGGGGATGGAGAGCCATGCGACAGCAAAGACACAAGGGTTATTGATGCATTAGAAACCACAGAAGTGCCTGAGAATGGTCACATAGGAATTAGCGCTTCTCCCCTCAAAAAGGTGGCAGGATCAATAGCCCAACTGAAGTGCATTTACACCAATGCATGCAGCATGGGCAACAAACAGGAGAAGCTGGAAGCCATTGTGCAGCAGGAAAACTATGATATAGTTGCCATCATGGAAACAGGATAGGATGACTCAAACAACTGGAGTGCTGCAATGCATGGCTATAAACTCTTCAGAAGGGATAGGCAAGGAAGGAGAGGTGGTGCGGTAGCCCTGTATGTTAGGGAGTGTTTTGATTGTCTATAGCTTAATGATGCTGATGGTAGGGTTGAGTGTTTATGGATAAGAATCAGGGAGAAGGCCAAGAAGGCAGATATCACAGTAGGAGTCTGTTATAGACCACCTAACCAGGATGAAGAGGCAGACAAAATATTCTATGAGCAGCTGGGAGAAGTATCACAATTGCTAGCCCTTGTTCTCGTGGAGGACTTAAACATACCAGATGTCTGCTAGAAATACAATACAGCAGAAAGAAAACAGTCTAGGAGGTTCCTGGAGCATGTGGAAGATAACCTCCTGACACAGCTGGTGAGGCAGCCAACTAGGGAAGGCACCCCGCTGGACCTGTTGTTTGCAGAGAAGGACTTGTGGGTGATGTGATGGCTGAGGGCCATCTTGGACACAGGGATCATGAAATGATGGGGCTTTCGATTCTTGGAGAAGTAAGGAGGGGGGTTAGCAGAACTGCCACCTTGGACTTCCAGTGAGCAGACGTGGTCCTGTTTAGGGGCCTGGTTGAGAGAGTCCCTTGGGAGGCAGTCCTGAAGGGCAAAGGAGTCCAGGAAGGCTGGGCATTCTTCAAGAAGGAAAACTTAAAGGTGCAGGAGCAGGCCATCCCCATGTGCAGAAAGATGAGCCAGCAGGGAAGAAGACCAGCCTGGCTGAACAGAGAGCTTTGGCTGGAACGCAGTAAAAAAAGGAGAGTTTATGACCTTTGGAAGAAGGGGCAGGCAACTCAGAAGGACTACAAGGTTGTCGTGAGGTTACGCAGGGACAAAATTAGAAGGGCCAAAGCCCAACTAGAACTTAATCTGGCTACTGCTGTAAAAGATAATAAAAAATGTTTCTATAAATACATTAACAATAAGGGAGGGCTAAAGAGAATCTCCATCCTTTATTGGATATGGGGGGAAATATAGTGACAAAGGATGAGGAAAAGGCTGAAGTACTTACTTAATGCCTTCTTTGTCTCAGTCTTTAATGGTAAGACCAGTTGGTCCCCGGGTGCCCAGCCCCCTGAGCTAGAAGACAAGGACAGGGAGCAGAACGAAGCCCCCATAATCCAAGGGGAAATGGTTAGTGACCTGCTACACCACTTAGACACACATGAGTCTAAGTGGCCAGATGGGATCCACCCAAGGGTACTAATGGAGCTGGCAGAAGTGCTCACCAAGCCGCTTTCCATCATTTATCAGCAGTTTTGGCTAAACGGGGAGGTCCCAGTTGACTGGAAGTTAGCAAATGTGACCCTCTTCTACAGGAAGGGCTGGAAGGAGGATCCAGGGAAGTACAGGCGTGTCAGTCTGACCTTGGTGCCAGGGAAGGTTATGCAGATCATCTTGGGTGCCATCACATGGCACATACAGGACAACCAGGTGATCAGGCCCAGTCAGCACGGATTCATGAAAGGCAGGTCCTGCTTGACTAACATGATCTCTTTCTATGACAGGGTGACCCGCTTAGTGGATGAGGGAAAGGCTGTGGATTTTGTCTACCTAGACTTTAGTAAAGCCTTTGACACCATTTCCCACAGCATTCTCCTGGAAAAACTGGTTGTTCATGGCTTGGACGGGTGTACTCTTTGCTGGGTAAAAAACTGTCTGGGTGGCTGAGCCCAAAGAAAGGTAGCGAATGGAGTTAAATCCAGCTGGCAGCTGGTCACAAGTGGTGCCCCCCAGGGCTTGATATTGGGCCAGTTCTGTTTAATATCTTTATCAATGATCCAGACGAGGGGATCGAGTGCACCCTCAGCAAGTTTGCAGAAGACACCAAGTCGGGCAGGAGTGTTGATCTGCTTGAGGGTAGGAAGGATCTACAGAGGGATCCGGACAGGCTGGATCGATGGGCCAAGGCCAACTGCATGAGGTTCAACAAGGCTAAGGGCCAGGTCCTGCACTTGGGTCACAACAACCCCATGCAGCGCTACAGACTTGGGGAAGAGTGGCTGGAAAGCTGCCTGGTGGAAAAAGACCTGGGCGTGCTGGTTGACAGCCAGCTGAATATGAGCCAGCAGTGTGCCCAAGCGACCAAGAAGGCCAACGGCATCCTGGCCTGTATCAGAAATAGTGTGGCCAGCAGGAGCAGGCAGGTGATTTTTCCCCTGTATTTGGCTCTGCTGAGGCCGCACCTCAAGTACTGTGTTCAGTTTTGGGCCCCTCACTACAAGACAGACATTGAGGTGCTGGAGCATGTCCAGAGAAGGACAACAAAGCTGGTGAAGGGTCTAGAGAGCAAGTCTTAGGAGGAGCATCTGAGGGAGCTGGGGTTGTTTATTCTAGAGAAGATGAGGCTTGGGGGAGACCTTATCACTCCCTACAACTACCTGAAAGAAGGCCGTAGCAAGGTGAGGGTCAGTCTCTTCACCCAAGTAACAAGTGATAGGACAAGAGGAAATGGTCTCAAGTTGTGCCAGGGAGGTTTAGATTGGGTATTAGGAAAAATTTCTTCACTGAAAGGGTTGTCAAGCATTGCAACAGGCTGCCCAGGGAAGTGGTTGAGTCACCATCCCTGGAGGTATTTAAAAGACGTGTAGATGTGGTGCTGAGGGACATGGTTTACTGGTGCATTCGGCAGTGCTAGGTTAACGGTTGGACTCAATGGTCTTAAAGGTCTTTTCCAACCTAAACAATTCTATGATTCTAAAACAGGGGTAAGAGCAGTTGCCTAGCTCATACAAAGCTGCAGGAATGAAACCATAACGGGGAGCAGGGCACTCAGAAGTTGAGCTCACAGGTCAGTGAAGAATGGTTCCCCATGCAACTGGAGCCTCTTCCTGCCAACGAAACTTAATTTTTGAAGTGGTTGCACCCCACTACAGAAGCTTGCTTTAAAACGAAGACACATACTTATCCCTGGGGCAGAGAGTGTCTGTGAGAGATTTTCCATTTCCTTTGGCATTACAGGATTAAAGTGATTTCCTTCTTTTCCTGATTTTCTCACAATTTCAATTATCCACATTTAGATTTATTGCACACTTAGAAAAGAAATACTGTTGAAGGGACCACATCCATCAAAGTTCTTATTTCATCCTTCTGAAACCTGAAATTCTCACTAAGGCATGGCGTGAAGGATTTCCGAGCACAAGGCCCTTTGCACATAAAGAACTGGACAGACTTTAACGTCTTAACTGCTTTTAACAGACTATAAGATCTTACACATTAGGAGTCCCCTAGACATTAGGTAACATTATCCACAAGCAAATTCTGTAGGAAAACAGAAGACCTGAAAAGTCCATGAAACAGGGAAATGTATTTCAACAATACAAAGCACATATTCACAGAAGTCAGAAAAATTAATTCTTGCCCATAATATTCCTTAGTTTCAAACACAAGCTACCAGAGAAACTTCTGCCTCAAAGCAAAGTAGAAAATGCAGAATCCGACAGAGCTATGTCTCTATGATTTCCTAAGATCAATTAATTGCAGTAATTAATTAATCAGATCACTCTTTTGTAGTCTTCTTTATTAGGTCACAAATTAATGCAAATGATTAACTTCTTCCACTACTTTCAGTAAGGATCTGCTTGAAGACAAGTCTTTGGCAGGTCCCTCAGTTTAATACTTATCTTGCAAATGCGCCAGTTTACTAAGGAGAGAGGAACAAAAATATCAAAAAAATTCTGACATGAAACTGCAAATGTTAGGCCAGAAACGCATTAGTAGTTAAGAAGAAAATACCAACAGTAGAACCAAAAATAGCTCTTCAACCATTCGTCTTTTCAAACCTCTCTATTTTTTCTTTTCAGGATCCATGCTTCTCAACTGAATGTTTCTTAAGCTTGCATTGGGGCCTCTCAGAGATTCTCCCCACTGAGATAAAAATATGTCTTTTTCTCAACCATGTTATTAGCAATCATAGCAAGTGGTTCTATTTCTTTGTTCTCCATGACCTTTCTTGCATTCTGCCTACTATTTATCTAAAAGGAAAAGCTGGTTGATGTTTACCACTTTTTTCTTTTATTAAGTATTCAAATGAAAAGTGATGCTACCTCTTATTCAAATGTATATTCAAGCCATCTCTAGTTGAGGGGGGTGGGAAACTAGGCTTTCCCATTGGCAAAACTGTGCCATATATTTTCCTCTTATCTACCAGAATTCCTCATATCACATCCACCTCTACTCTTTTTTTTCTTTTAATGTGTGACTTGTTATCAGAAACAAATGTTTGCCTTGGGCTCACAGAAGTCAGCTTTTATGCTACCCCAACGTAAATTGAAATGACAGCCAAAGCAACAAAGCAGCAAAACCATCAAAAGTCACCTGTCAAAACAAGAGTATGTAACTGCTGGTAAAAGTCAATACATGCTGTATTTTTTGCGACGTGCTGGCGTTTTGTTATAGCTACTCCTCCCCAATAACTAACAGGTAACAGTTTAGTTTTAAAACAAGGGCATTTTATTACCAGTGACCCATCTATGCTGCTTAACCATCCGATCTGTCTCAAGGTCACTGTCTTCAGTAACTGGTAAGAATTACATCATCTGTCCTACTATAGGACGACAGTTACATCATTGATCAATACCTGAGATCTGAGTGTTATCAACAAATTCATGTTAAGGATGAGTTACAGCTGGGCAAATACCACAAAATGAAACTCCTGTTTGGTTCAACCCACATCCCCATTAAGACTACATTATAAAACTATCAACTCTGTTACTATTATTTGTATTACAGTGCAAACCGAGAGCTGAGCAAAGATGGGGTGGAGAAGGTGCCACAGCAGCACATCCTTTGCAAAGACAGAGAAGACAGTCTTTGCTCTGAAGAGCTTACAGCAGCCTGAAGTGACAAGAGCAACGGAGGGTGGAGGAAAGAGGTGTAAGCAGATTGCAGCAGACCACATGTTATTTCTGTAAGCTTTTGGTGGCAATGCAGTTTGAGGCAGTCACGTGTTCACCTTCAACAGTTTAGTTTCCTCTGCCTTGAAACAGACCTGGAGCAAGCAAGCAGCAAGCTACTGTGTCTCAGTGGAAGATGCGCAAATGGACAGCCCTTGGGTCTTCTGCTCCCCTGCAGCTGGTTTGGTGTGAAACATGAGGCTCTGCATTCAGTAAGAAAGAGATCAGCTGAATGGAAGAAGAGTGAGTGAAGGTCTGAGCAAAAGAGCCAGTTAAGAGTGAAGTTGAGCAAAAGAGGCTCAGGGAAGAGGGGGAAAGCTGGACCAAACAACAAATCTGCTTAGGGTAGAGGAGATTTATATGCAGCTCAGGCCCAGAGTCTGTCTTCTGGCTGCTTTTGCCATTGTGCCTCTTCTGGCTTATGTCTTCAGGAAGGGGAACTCCCTTGCTCCCCCTTACGGGAACCTGTTAAAGAGACGGCGCGTGCTCTGCCCACCTTTGCTCACCCAGGGCTCAAGCAGCCCTCAGGACTAGGGTAACCCAAGCAGAGCTCCACTAAAATGTTTCAGCAAAAACATCTACAGTAAGATCCAACAGAGGGCAATAACTCACCCATGGGGGGATATATAATATACAGTAGTACCTAGAGGCACTGACCTACTTGGCTTCTGTACAGGCATACAGCGAATGACAGCTCTTGTCTCAAATACGAAGAACAATACATGGAACAGGAGTCCCAGGGAGAGATAATACTAAGCCGACATTTTCACCCCTGGATACACTAAATTAAGTACCAATCCATACTTCGGGACCTACACAGCCGCCCTCCTTCACAGTAGTGCTGTGCGCACCCAAAGGCCCACTAAAGTGAAGTGGAGGGCTGCAGGCGACTTCCCTGCTCTGGAAGTCAGGCCAGGACTAACCAGATTTGATAGCTCTGACCTTAACAGATACAGTTGTGAAACACAGACAAGACTCTAGCACCAGCATGAAAATTATATGAGGTTTCTAAAGCATAAATTAAATGTTGAATCTTACAAATACATACACTGCAGCTGCATGTCCTGGAATGCCTCTATGGGCAAGAATGGATTTGGCCATTTAAAATGCTGGATTTTAAAACACTTGATTTTGCAGGGCGTAACTCCATAACCTGAAGGACAGGCAACCTTCTCTGTCTTCTACTGTCAGATACACACAGTGGGTATTTACTGCCTATCACTCTGTCTTCTCCCTATGAACACACAGACACAGAGTGGTCGTCTTCATCACGAGAAGTCAGTAAAATCATGGCATCAGAGAAGAGACCGCAATGAACTCACCTCAGAGGAGAGGGGTTTTTTTTATTTCAGGTTAGGGCGAGGTAGTTAATAATAACTGTGTTTTTCTTGTACGGCCCAGCCCCTGTATACCTGTCACCAAGGTCACTGCCTTCGGAGAAAATAGGGAGACAAGGTTTGCCTCTGTGGGGCTCATTACAGGGTAAGGGCATTAGTCCCTTTTTCTTGTGATAAATCCTTGGTGTATTTGCAATAACAAAAAATTACTTTCAAAGTTTTGTTTAAAGTACTTAAAGTTCAGTGTTCAATGCCTCAGATCACATTTGCAGCAGATTTAATAGGGCAGTGCTGCTGGCCTCCAGAAGGTACTTTTTAGCCTTGCAGACCAGAGAGTAATTACACACAGAGAGGCTAACTCTGCCATCCCCTGTGCCAGGTTTATGCCTAAACAACTCCACTGACTGATGAAATTAAGATGGAATGAGACTGCAATAATCTAATACTGAATCAGGCCATAAAAAGTAAAATCTGCTTTATCAAAAATGTAGTCGATTCAAGAGATTTCTTTCCTCATTCCCTATGCAGCAAAGCTCTTCCTCTATTTTTTCACATGAGGAATTTTGAAAAAGCAAGGCCTGTAAGATTCTGGGCTTTTTTTTTTTTTTTTTTTTTTGGACTATAATGTCATGCTCCCTGGGGAATCTCATCACTAAGTTAAGTGCAAATTCCTCACAGGTAACAGGAAATTAAAATACAACAGGAAAATAACCCGTCCATACAGCTTACCAAGCAGATAAACATGAAGTTAAATAAAAAGTTAAATGCTGCTTCAGTTTCATGACTGCTAGCTCTTTATCCCTGCCTCAGAACCCAACTGTGCTCTGTGGAGGAGGAAACATGTCAGTGCAGCAAATTTCATCTGCAATGAAAAGTAATTTATTGTGCCTAACTGTGAAAAGCAAATTGATATCATCATCTAGGAGTTTGTATCTCACAAGGGTTGTTTCTGTAATTTGCCTTTCTTTTGGAAAGAACTAAGATTAGAATAATGATGCAAAAACTTGCAACTAACATTAAATTAAGCTGGATTTCATGAAAAGTTGCTAGATGAGAAAGGTTGGAAGGAGATGTATGTATAGCACAAAAAGAAGTACAATATGGTTATGAAAAATAAAGCTATTTCTTAATAGCTAGTGAGATACCTTAGTCTCAGGTATCACAAAAATTCAAAAAATAACCTTTTCCTCTCAAAATGTCTTTATAGTAAGCCAGTTTGTTAATTTAAGAAAAAAGAAGGAAAGAGCAAAAGAACTGGACATTATTTCTTCTGCATTACCTGAAAGACAATCTGCACAACTGAGGACTAGAAGGAATAAACTGGAAATCTAAATAACCAAACAAAAAATTAAACCTTTACCCTGAGGCACCTCATCATTGGATTCCTTTAAAACACACTTAAAAATACCATCACTTTTCCTAGCAGCAAGGATGAGCGTATTTGTATGTTGCTGCTGGAGCATTAGCTAGCTAAGGTTAAGAAAACTCAAAAGGATGGGGTGGGACAAGGGTTAGGACAGGAATTGCGTACATCTCTGAATGCTCCCTTTGCTTTACAACTCCCTGGACTGCGTAAGAAGGACAGAAGACAAGACCTTTCCAACAACTGGTTTATGTCTGCTATGGCAGATCTCTTCACTCTGCAGCCACTCTGTTTCCAGAGAGGCAAGATATAAAAGCCTAAGCTCTTATTAGTCCATCGACAAGAATAAACTCCAGCCTTTTACACTGCTGAAGTATTATATACAACTAAGGAGCCTCCTGCTCCTCAAATCCACTACCAGCACCTTCTGATACACTTGCTTTCCATTCTCACCTCTCTCACACTTCCTATCTGACATTTTCAGCTATCCTGTATGCACTTTACTGATGCTCTAGCTCCCATCTCCTGTATCTTCCCAACTCAACCCTCAACCTGTAGCTCCTTCCCATGTTACTTGGCTTTTCCATTTCTCTTCCAGACACTGGTTACCATCCTGCTGCTCCTTCTCTCTGCTGATAATCTGTTTTTAATAACAGGCCCTGGGTTTTTTTACTAACACCAAAAACTCAAAAAAACCCCTAACAGGAATCTATGGAGCTCATCTCCGATTTAAAGCATCACCTTTGCCTTTACTTCCTTTAGAAGGCAGGACATGAAAAATGTCATCAAAGGCACAGATTGAATTTATAGAAGCTAACTGGAATCAGTTTTCAGGACAGATGGTTTGACACCCCTTCTCATCCAGCTAAGCATTGGGCTCACAGCACCTCGCTATTACATGATTTTGGAAAGAAGGCACCTTCATCAGCATAAAACTAGGAGATCTTCAGGCTGCGCTGCTCAGAATGGAACATGGAAAATGCCACCCAGCTGGCTTCTGCAAGAAGCCTTCCCATGTATAACGGGAGAGGATTTAAACCCCACAGTGTAAGAAAAAGAGGGAAAGAGGCACAGAGTGATTAAGCGTAATGCCCCCAAATGAGACTGCAAGTTAGCAGTAACAACACAATTACAGGGAATTTGGGGCTTCTTGGATCTTGGCTACATCGAGCTGTTAAGAGGACAGCTTTTCTCCTTCCTTAGTTGTGAAGTATGACAAAGCTGTAGAAAGCAGCTGTCCTTTCTGACTTAACCACAGACCTTGGTTAAAGAAAGACAGTAGGTATCACACCAAAGCCAGAGGAATTGTCCTCTGGGGACGCATTTTCTATTGAGGCTGGGGAGCCAGGCCTTTTTTAGTGAGGGTTTCACACTAGTGCATCTCAACAAATTGCAATCTCCTCTCCCAAGATAACTTTCATTGCCAAATGCTGAACACACTGATGAAGATGATGAACAGTAAAGTGGTGTAATAGCTTTACTGATGGCTGATACAGCAAGTGTGTTGCATTACTTCAGTGACAGCAGCTTAGAGCATGAAGATTACTCTTTTCACACTATTATTCGGCCCCCTGCCCAAATGAGCACCTTCCACTCGCTGATATGACAAGAGTGACTTTCGGAGGGAAGGACCCTGGAGAAAGCCAAATTGCACACTGGCAGCCATAAGCAAGAAAGAATTTGCCTTGCAAAATGGCCAGGCCCCCAAAGTCCCAAGCATGACAGTGCACAAACAGAAGCACTACAAATATGTTCAACAGCACAGAAAGGCGTATCATGCAGGCTGCTCCAATGGCAATGAAAAACTCAAATATGGCTAAATAACGCTGTGAAAGCCTTTGGTGCAATGAGTAAAGGACTGGAAAAGGCCTTTTTTTAAAGAGATCAGGGAAAATGGCACTCAGCAGGGAAATGATGGTGAACAAAGCAGAATCCTCTTTCAAAAGACTTGGATGCTCACTGTTGCTGGGGAAGAAGAGCTGTACCCGCGTTGTACACACAAGACGTCCAGTTTCAGGATCCAGTCTGCTCTTGTTGACAGCTTTTTCTCACTGCCAACAGCACACTGCAGCAACTACTGCTTGTGCTTTCTAGCAGCGAAAGCAGGACCAGGCATTTATTCAAATAGGTATTGATGCTATGTACTCTCAGTTTTACTCTCCAACAGCAGAAACTGGTGGTAGTCAGTAAATGCTTGTTAAGCATATTCAGATGAAGTCCAAGCATTTCTGCATGCAATTAATCATGATTTATTTGAAGGCACTCTGTTAGCACTCACTTTTTCTGCTTCCTGAAACTCCAATTTAATGAGGGCCAATCCTCAATCTGAACCTTTTTTATCTCATGTGTTGAACAAAAATGATGGAAAAAAAGGGTTATTATCTAAACCAACAAAGTGTTCTGGCAAAACAAAAATTCTTTGCATCTTTGAGCAGAACAAATGTCTTAAAAAGAGAGGTTGGGCAAAGTAGATTAAATAACTATAGCAACTTAAGAATTTGGAAGCAAAACAGTTTTTATTTATTAGGAAGCTAAGTGGTGTTTCTGCCATCACTGCTATTAGTGCTCTACCTTCTACTGTTCTCTGTTTAATGTCTGTGTGTGTTATGGTCTCAGAAAACAAACTAGTTAACAGTATCTCTGAAGCAAAGGAGTGAGGAAATAAGCATGCCTTGTTTGTAGTAAATTAGCTATAGATATTTTTGAATCTGTAGTTTGCCTGTTTAAAAACATTTCCAATGGCTCTTTTGCTTTTAGGAGGGAGAAAATCCACTTTTATTTTCCCTAATATTTCAAGTCAAATGCTTAGGTATGAGAAAACCCAGGTTACTTCTTAAAACATTTTTGTCTGATTTAGCAGGAGATGGGGTTGGTGACACTGCATGGGTTTCACCCATCCTATCTCATCTGCTCAAACATGTTCATCTGTGTTCCCTAGAAAACTTCATCCTATTACTAAGGGTAGACCCTCTGCACCAAATCCTGGTGAATAGACCATACCCATGGACTGTCCTTTGTACTCCAACATCAACAAAGAGTGAAAGCAACTAATCATATTGGCTTTCAGGTCACAGGTATCCCCTAAAACCAAGGAGGGAGCTGCTTTTATCAATATATGCTTTCATGGCAAGATTTCTAAATACTACATTTTGAAGAGGAGTAAAAGTCTGTAGATTTTTTAAATACTTTTCCAAATACCTTTTCCTTATGTCGGTCAAACAAAATAGCTAGCTATACATAACCCGTGCTGTATAAGCATGTTCCTTTCATAATACACTAAGTGCTTTGATACGATGCTGGTTGCCACTTCAGACCCTACGCCAGGTTTGTTAAAATCTGTCCAAAAATCACATACAAAAGATGAAGGAGCTGTGCTACAAATAGAGCAACAGCAGAGGCTACGGACCTACCCACATTTACTCTGGTGTATTTTTACACAAAGCCTAGCACCGTATGATGTGGGTGCCAGCTATGGCTTGTACCATACTGCCAACAAAACAGGATCCATAAACAGATAACAAGGAAAATTCTAGGGCAGTTTTTGTGTACTATGAAGAATAGAATTTGTTGGGTTTTTTAAGAATCACCATTGTAACACATTTCACAGACATCGAAAGTATGGATGCAAATGGTCCTTCAACCATCAGTCAGAAATTATTTCAAACTCATCATCTCCCAGACGGGAGATTTTTTCAGTAAGGTTCTGCTTCAGAATCTGCTCCCACTACAGACAGTATCATATCATAATACGACAACGTCATGACAGGTTTATAAAGCAAGTTAGACTTGACTGTATGAACAGGGACATTTTACATCACAGACAAGAACTCTGTCCCAGCTCTGCTAGAATGCACAGTCCCAGCACACACAACCTTAGCACAGTAAATTCAGTCGCACAGAAAAGCTTTTTGGGTTCATGGGCACTTGGGAAAGGCTTTATGAAGTAATTTGCCAGCAACATTTTGCAGCAGCAAGTTTGACTTACTTCTTTCCTCCCTCCAGGCTTTCTGAACCTGGAGAAACACTGCCTGGCTGCTCTCCTTGTGCCAGAACAAACCATGTTCTCTGTCACTTGGACTTACCAAAGTAAACTTCTAGATACTGACACAAGAAGACAGAAAACAAAACAAAAAAATTACACACAATCTTGTGGAATAAAAACATCTGAATTGTTTGCAATTTAAAGCCTTGACTTTCTATTTCATTAAACAATAACCAGATTTTATCTCAGAACAGAAATTTACAGCTTAAGCTGCACATCTCTACTGAACCAGCTATAGACTTGTTTAATCATTTACTTTTGTAGGGGTTTGAAAGAGTCCACAGTTTTGCGATCCTGCAGACATTTCTGCCTTTTATTTCCCTTTATTCCCACTGAATGACAGTGTGCTGTAGTAACGTTCTGCTTGACAGATATAGAGAAGACCTAGAAGTCTATTCGGGTTGCTCCATGTGTATGCAGAGGAAGCACCTCAAGAGCAACATGACATACCCCCCCCGACTCCCCTGCAGCTGAAGGTGCTGGCCCTGCAGCCGCCAGTGCCCTGCTGAGCTCGTGGGCTCCTCCATGTGCAACCCGCAGGGCTGCGGCGCTGGCTGGCACCTGACAAAACATAGGAACATGCAAAATCAAAATGAGGGTTTGAGAGGAACATGCAATACTCACAAGGCAGCTGGTCTGAGGTTGGCTCTGAGCAAACTAAGGATCAGACCATGGGGTCTCGCTAGGGAAGACCATCTCAGCAGTAAGAAAGAAGTGCTTCAGATGCAAACCTTTGGGTTATAAGGAGTGCAGCAGGCCCCCAGAAGGAAGGATGCCCAGGAAAATTGCAGATTTTTACCATGGTATTTATGTGCAGATTTTTACCACGTTATTTATGTGTGTGTTCATTAACATAAAGCAAATTACGATGTGTCCAGGAGATTATTAATCCCCTCAATAACATAGTGTAATGCCATAACCCTTCGAACCCTGAAGTACCACACTGCAGTACTACTTTTTGGGCTTCCACATTGCAGTACAAAATGGAGGGTGGTGAAGGGAAAGGAACATACAGTACTTTCATAGCAGATTTTAATACTCTGGGTTACAGGCCAAAGAAACAGTTGGCAATTCATCTCTTCTCCCCAACCTGCATCCAGAGTGGTCACCAAGGAAACTTGCCCTCACTCTTCTGCTATGCCACTTAGATTGCACACGCGGCACAGGCTGACACCTTCCTCGCTACAGCCCAGCAAACACTGGCTTTCAGGCAAACCAAAAATAATGACCCCTCAAGTGAGTCATACAACATATTGCCATTTATTATCTAAGACGGTTGCCTTAATAGCATTACACTGGGAATTCAGTTAACCCACCCCGCAGACTGGATTTCAACGATATTTAAGCCGCTGGCTTTTCCATCAAAGGTTTGAAAGACTTGGTGCTTTTTCATTTTTTTTTCTTTTAATAACCACACAAGAAATGTCACTTTACAAAATTTATGGCTGGCCCAATGGCAAATCTGGGGTTGGTTTGTAAGATTTCTGACAAGCCTGACTTCTTTAAAAAATAAATTTAAAGAAAAAATAAGACAACACAGAGTAAAAACATTCCTAGCAGAAATGAGAAATATCTTTCCTCTCTCCAGAGATCAGGCTTACCACACTTTAACGTGTACTGAATTTTTTTTGGGGGGGGGAAAGATATCAGAGAAGCCTCCTTCGTCCTTTTTTTTCTGCTTTCCAGTGGTTGGGGGGGGGGGGGGGGGTGTCTGCTTTCTACTGATTTTTAAAGGCTGTGGCTGATAAATACTATCAATTTCAGTTAGTAGCTTAGTCCTAATCAGGTCATATCACAGTTCACTGCCCAGGGTCCTGCCCAGCAAGCAACACTGGCCCAGCAGAGCCATCCTCCATCCCTCAGTTGCCATAGATACTCCTTGGTGACCTCCTGACACATTTACTTGGCTGGCAAACAGAAACTGTCATCGCATCAAGTGTTGGTCCCTCTTCTTGTTGTTACTAGTACTACTCTTTTTCCTTGTGGCACTGAGGAGATCGTTGCATTCATATTCACTTGGTGAAATCGCCATACAGCTTTGTGGCGAGGTCTGAACTGCCTCAAGCACACCTCCCGCAACTCTGATTTGGCAACTGAAACCACTCATACTAAACCTGAAACACACACGGAACCCTCTTACAAGACATCGTGCCAGTGGAAGGCTCCAAACTAGAAATCCAATTTCAAGATCAAACCCCAATCACAAAGAGTTTTATTAGGTTTGGGATTTATTACGGAAGTGCCTCAAATTTCTGTTTTAAATTATTCCTCCCAGCAGGCTAGCTTTCTTTTTACACTGCCTTCCTTTCCTTCTAAGGCATTTTAAGATCTTTATTTTCACTATAATCTGGAGAGTAAAAGAGGTTACTAATACCCTTACTTGGTTTGTGGAGTTGGAGAACATCTGGATCCCAAAATGACAACAAAAGAAGAGAAATTTTTAAAAAAAACATAATACTTGTACCAAGAAATCAAGGGTTTACTTTTCCTAAGAATATTCAAATTGCAACAGAGGAAAACTACAGAATATCAGAGTCTTCCACAGAATAAGTGATTCAATTTTCAATCATGAAAAAGAACTATATTTAGAAAGGCATAATACGTTACTTTTTCTTCTGGTAAATTCAGCAGAATTAAGAGAACCAGATGGCTAAATATCTATGAGTATTCAGATCTATTACACTGATGCAGAAACATTAGAGAGGAAGAAATCCTACACATCTTTAGAGTAGCCTGTGCAGACCACATAATAACAAATGAGATCATTATGCGCAGCCTCAAAGCAAATGGTCTTTTGACTTTCAACAATTTATGCGCACCATGGAATGTCAAGTTATTACCATTTTTTTCTATTAAAAAAAATTCCTGAAGCACTATTCCTTCCAATTTAGCACAAAGATTATACAATGAAAAACCTCTACTCCCAATAAATAATCATTTGGCAACTTCAGTGATCGCAGGATTTGAAAACCCTGGTGTTACAAAACATTGGTTTACTATTTAAGTGCAAGTAAAAAATGAAAAGCACAGCTCTGAATCCCAGTCTGAAAAAAGCAACACGCCCACCAAAGCATCACTGATGCACACAGCAAAAAACCACCCCAGCAAAGGGGAAACATTATCAGCACTTTAACACTCTCCAGCAAAGAAAGCTTCCCGAACAAGTTGTGTCAGCAACTCCGCAGCATCTTCTCAGGATGCAATGAGTTTCACTCATGCAAGTCAATAGCACTGAAGAGCACATTTAAAGCCATCCCAGGTCTTTAAACTCCAGAATGGAGGAGGGATGACCAGCACCAAGAGCCCTAGGGTGGGACTTGGGAGACACAGACTCAGCTCACTGCTATGCCGCCCTTTGGGCTGGGGCACGAGCCTGCCTCCGGGCTTGATTCGGCCATCTGAGCAGCGGAGGCACCACAGCTTCACCTCTGACAGGAGCACCGTGGGGACAGACACAGGGAAGCCCGAGATGCTCAGGTATCTACTGATGTGCACGCTGACTCCCTAGATGGTCCCCAGAAAGCGAATCCTGAATTGCTGTATTCTGCTCTTCACCAAACAGGTAACTGAAACTGGAGGGGATGGAAGAAGGAAGCGAGTAACTTTGAATTTAACATACACAATGAAATTCTGCCAACACTTCCACTTGAAAAATCACTGGTTTAGACACACTCCAAAAATAATAGTAGCTCTGTTCTAACTTTATGGCTATAGTTATGGTAACATTTTCAGTACCACCATGTTTCTGAAATACAATCAATCATTATTAAAAAGTTTTGTTGAAATAGTTTTGAGGTGAAATCTGATGTTCTCTTTTCTTAGGTTGCAAACAGATGTGATCAGCACTGACATGAAAAGCATCTGAACTGTGCAAACACTATTTTCTTCTGTAAACACTAACAGGAAGGCACCTACCAATGCAGCCATGACTCGGTCTAGCTGATTACAAACTATTTCAAGCCCTGTCTCTATACATTGAGTTAAAAATAATTTAATGCTCTGTTTTATAACAGGGAACTGAAAAACATGATGACAACTAAAGAACCATATGAAACACAGGCTCTGGTTTTAAAAGACATTCATGGCATGGAGGATCATGAGCAGATTTTCTAACAGTACTTTCCTTCCCCCCAGATTTTCATATGAGAATGTCCTACAGTGACACATCCCTCAAAGGATATTCCTCCTGCTTACCCACAAACTGTCCAGCCCCCACAAAACTGAACGGATTGCACATGTCAGCCCAACTAATTAATTCAAACTTACAAATAGCTACCCAATCACTGAAGGATATGTATCTACACAGTGTTTCCCCACACACACATTTTACTTGTGTATTTCATGTTAGACAGCCTAATATATTAATCAGTGTGAAAAGGACAAGGAGGCTAAATTAATTGGATGACTTATATCTGGTTCAAGATCTTTTTACTTGCCTCAAGAGTGTAAAGTGGCCTTTATGTGTATGAAGATCAAGACCTGCGATTTGTACATTTTATATTACTGGTGGGAAAACTCTGTGCTGTACTGGTGGATTTGACTTCAGTGGTTATAGTCCCCAAGAAGGAACATATCTGTAATTATAGTCCCAAAGGCCACAAGGTTTTTCAGTCGCTGGAGATCTCATTCTAGAACACACTGAATACATATTGAACCCTTTAAGTCCTGAATGACTCTCCCAAGAACACTACTTGACTGGGCCTTAAATACAAAAACAGTCTGAGGATGACTTCAAACATGGTCTTTCTGCCCTACCCCCCCCCCCTTTTTTTTGTCTTTTCTTCACAGTTCACGTATCTTTGCTCAATTCACTGAACTGAGGTTTACAGCAAGAAAACAGTCATGAAACTCAATTGTGACTAACTGGTAGTAACATCGCAATTATAGCCAGGGAAAAAAAAACACTCCTTAAAACTCAGTATATTTTTGTCTATACATGTGATTACAAGCAACTTCTTTGACACCAGATATGCCATGCATTCTGTGTACACCACTGCAGCTTCAACCATGAACTTAGCTCTGCTTAACCCTTTCAAGCACAAGCAAACTATTACACTAACAAATAAACCAAAACCAAAACCCAGAAATCAACCTCCTTGTGGTTTCCTTAACTGTACTACAGCATCTTGGCCCCATGCAGGGGAAACCTCTGTGTTTGCATACCTGTGAATTGTTTTTTATGCTTTTGCAGTTAATTTAAACATTTTTCCCCATCCACATTAATCAAGCTGTCCCAAACCAGGCATGCCAATGGCTCACCCAGGGACAGCGTAGCGAGCATCTTGTCTACAAGCCTTCATACCCCTATACAAATGATGTGCAGTTAGGTTAATTAAGAGGGGTCTTTGGTACACATTTGGAGAAACCTCTGAATTCCTGTCTCTGTGATGCAGTATGTGAAGTGCTTTATCATATGCACTCTGTACACTTGATGCCAAAGCTGGCTGGAAAATAGCTGCCAGCACTACCCTTAGCTCCACATTCCCATGGTCAGCAACCTCTCGTAGCTGAAGCCACGTGCTCCTTCTCAGCAACACGTGACGTATCACTCAAAATATCAGCCTGTAAGGGAAAGGATCAGCATCAGCAACACAGGGGTTTTGGGGGGGGTTGGGTTTGGGGTTTTTTTGAGCCAGTTCTGACATATTATGATGCTAAAGCAACACCACCAATGCCAGTGAGTCCAGTGCAAACCACTGTGTCAGCTTCTAGGAGGAGAATCCCTTAATATCCAATACATTAAATCTACTTTAAATAATGTACTAGAAAATGATACATAACCAGAAGGCTTAAGTAACAGCTCGGTATCTCTTTCACAGGCACAGCACAAGCAGCCACAGCTCATGGTGCCCGTAGCAGGTACTACCAGCACCTTGCAGGCTTGTAGAGGAGAGCTGAGGTGTCACTCCCACCCTCTCCCCCAGCAAATGCTCAGTTTGTCAACAGAGAGAGATTCTGCTAGGAAATGAAGAGACTAACAACTCACTTCCATCAAATCGCTGGGCAATAATAAAAAGGGGTCCAATACAGGAGGTCAGGATTCAGAGCTCACTTAAATAAGCACAAATTAGGGTAACACACATAACTTCAGAGGTGTTACAGAAAGATTTGTCCTTCAGCTATAATCAATGAAGACCAAAGAGACTTGCAGTCTGGCATGGAAAAGCCTCAGCCACTGGGGAAGAGGTCTTCAGTCAGTGTCACTCAGTTCAGTGACCGGTGAATTAGGCTTAGAAGGTCTCCATGTTTTGAACTTTCTTGTATAAAGGACAAATACGAATAGTCATGTAGAGCAGACAGACAGACAGCTGTTAAAAGCTCCACAGATAACCCTCTGGCAGCATCACCCACACAAAACACATACTGAGGAAATTTCATAGGCAATAGTCCTGGGTCTCAGATACCACAATGCAGTTAAGATCCAAAGGATATGTTTTTAAATTGGCACAGATGATTGTCCATTTATTTCACAAGAGAAGGGCAGCCACATATGACAACACACTTACAAACCATTAACACAGTGGAATTCATTTATTGCTTCTTATTCTCAGTATACACACAGAGAAGGAATTAATAAACATAATCAACTGGAGCAATACCAGCTTGCTAAATGGATCTATTTAAGTTCAAAATGCTGCTCCTGCTAAAATCTACCAAAAACATCGTCCCTCCATCACTTCTGAACACAGTGCCCGTAACAGCACAAAGCAGGCAGAGGCAGTTAAACTGACACAAGTTGCAGTCTGCAGCACTGTGTTTTTTAGCACAGCGTTTTGAACTCAGAACTGAAAAGAAACAATTTTGAAGCACATTTCACTGAGCAGCTCACAAGAAAAGGGCTGCAATCCCAGACTTTTATAGACAGTTAAACCTGTAATGCTTCACTCCCACTATTGTTCTAAATGCTGAATAGACACCCTCCACTCCACACACACTCACATGCACATGTGCATGCTCACGCACACTCAGTGTCACACCGTGTACTTCACTTCTAATAGTAAACCTGACAGAAAGGAATTTTATTTTTACACTTTCACACCACCCACTCCTAATTAATGTCAATCAGCGTCTTCTGCATAGTACACACTGCAAATATACATGGCCTTATCTGTGCTGGGGGGTTGGCAAAAATTTCCACTGTTGCTAAAAACTGAGTAGGTTCCGCATGATGGATTCACCCAGGAAGAACCTGGAGACGCACAACCCTCCTGAGGGGTCATTAAAATGCTCTGACTTTTGGGGGTACATTTCTGTTGGTTGGTTTGTGCTTTTTCCCCCACAGATATGAATAGGAAGTAATTCTCTGGTTTGGAAGAGCCGCTGCAGACTTCCCAAGGTGCAAGAGGGAGCAGGGACTTGCCAGTACATCTTGACAGCTGCCAGGAACAGTGGCAGCAGCGGAAGGGACAGCAAGGGAATTTTGCTGGTGACTTCATCAGAGCCTGCATTTCAGTCCATGTTGTTTAGACAACCACGGACCAGAGCCAGACAATTAAAAACACTGTCAGCTACCGGGTATGTGCCTATACTTGCACTCCCCAGCTGTCCCGATAACCACCACAGCAGCAGAAGTGAGGGTGGGAAAATCTTGCCCCCCAAACCCAAAGCAGACAAATTTGGTTTCCCAGCACACACACCACTCACTTCTTTTTATAGACTGCTTTTCTCTCGGATGCAAAAGTAAATCCAGCTCAGATGATTTCCCTGCTTTAACTTTTGCACAAGAGGAAGACAGAAAGCTAAAAAAAGAAAATTAGACACTTCATGAAATCTGTGATTAAGACACAGAAACTAACAAGACAGATGGGCTGAAACATTCAGGGAGCTTCAGTTCATCAGCCCATGTTTTTCCAAGATCTACAGTAAGCTATTGTCTTCCCCATTTAGAGTTTTTAAATCCCGTTTTTCATTGCAATAATTTAACACCATTTCTAAACTTGGAGTCCCCTTGTCGGGTAGTCCAAAATAAACCCCAATATTTACTCAACCAGCACATGGTCATAGAACCTAGCTATGGGGTTTCTCTCCCCCTTCCTTTGCCTTTTTTCAGGTGAAGATAATGGACACTGCTGCTGGCTCAGAGAAGGTGAGCTTGCTGGGGAGGCAGAGCAGGGCAGCAGTGGATGGGGGGCAGCAAGAGGCTGCCCAGGCGGCACCTGACTGCACCTCACTCTGCTCCACTGCACGCTTTGCTCCCTTGTGTGCACCCACGGGAGAAGCTGCCATCACTGGCATTAGCCGGGTTATTACCACACAGACAGAAATACGAGGCCAGCTACGCAGCTAACTCCCTCTTATAAACGTTCATCTTCCGGGGGTAAGAAAAAGCAGTCAGTATTGCACGCTCTGAAACGAAGGGCCGATTGCTCCTAGCAAGGGTGGTCTGCCCCTCTGCAAGCTCCTTGCTCACAACAAGCACACAGGCTGGTCTGTCCCCCCCTGCATCCCTTCTTCCATGAGAAATTAAGTACTTTTTTTCTGCAGGGTGCACAAAGCAGCCACTCACCCAGGGAAAAAAGGAGGAAGGCAGGGAGAAGAAGAAGAAAGAAAAATAGGAAGAAGAAGAAGAAAGGGAATATGTGACTCCGCACTTGGCAAAAGCCAGCGATCAGCAACAATTGCCGAACGCTGAGTCACTTCTTTCACTTCCACCTGGCGAGTGGCTGCCCGGATCCATTCAGCAGAAAGCCTCTTTTCATCGAAACTGGCATAAATCTGGAGTAATTCCCTCCGTTTCAATGGAGCTGCTCAGGACTTACTGCAGTGTGACATGACAAGCAGAATCCTGGCCATTAAGAGCTACAAGCCCAGGTTTTCCTGCAGGAGACCATGCTGCTCTGCTCTTGCAGGTTGTGATGCTAACCATGCAACGGCACTGATGCCATGGCTGGTTCTATTTTTCCTGATGCTGTCATGTCCAGCAGATGCTCTGTGAGCAGGACCTTTGGAGAAATCACCCTCTTTCATGTGCTTCAGGAGAATTTTGACAATCTAAGAGCAGAAGAACGTTTAATAGCTTGAATTAATTATTTTTTCAGATTTTTTTCCCGGATTTCATTTAATGCTCTAATTTGGTTTTGCAAAGATTTATAAAATTATTATTTTTTAACATCTCACTGGACTGTGTGAAACAGAGTTCAGAAGACAGCAGAAATATCTTATGTGCAGATGATGTGTGAATAAGCAAGGGATGAGATCAAGACTTAAGGAATACCAATCAGCTTTACCAGACAATTATCTACTCTATTTATGTTCTCAGCTTAAGAAAAAACATTGCTAGAGGATTTATGCATGCACTGGAAGGCTTCTATAAGCAGGGAAAGACCCTGAAAAAACTACATATACTCCCCCCCCAGTATGCAATGCAGTGGCAGCCAGAGTAACAAATGACAAACGAACACAAAAATCAACCTTTGAAACAGGACTCTTTCAAAAGAAGAGAGTTTCTACTTTACTATAAACAAAACACCTATGTAAAGAAATGCATTCACACATATACCAAGGGGCTGACAATTTGTTTTTCTAAACAAATGCAATGAGTCTTGCCTGTCCTGGTTAAGTACATTTACAACATTCAAGAATAGGATGTAACTGCCTAGAAACAGCGACATCCATGTAGTACTTTCAATATGGGGAACACAGTGTGCTCTACAAATATTAATTTAGCCTGAACAGCCAGTGAGGTATGCAAATATTACTTCCAGCTTCAACTGGAGAAGATTGAGCATAGAGCAATGGCGAGGGGGATTTTCAGCACTGCTTCAGGTAGCCAGCTCACAGCCAGGGAAAGCTGGGACCTTGCATGTCTGCAAGTGCTTTCGATAATCCTGCCCTGACCAACTTCCCAGTAACACAGTAAGCCAGAGCCTGAAACTGAAGCCCTGCTTTTTCTCTTCAGGAGTCCCAGATGAGCCAACATTTTTCTGTATCCTAACTGGTTATGCTGCCAAAATCAACAAGGCGGTATGCAGACATGGCACAACTCCTGACACCTCCCAGGTCCTGGATGCCCCAACTACGAGGCCCGTCTGGGATGTCCTGCTGTTCCTGCCCCATCCCCATGCTGGACCTCACTCCCCATGGAAACCCAGCGATGAGAGCTGAGCACATCAGTTTTGCCAGAGACAGTACCTTGACTCACAACCTGAAAAGCAGGAGGCTCACTGGTTTTGACATGGTCCAAGAAAAGTCACTGCAGCCATTTAGCCAGGCAAGAGAACTGCAAACCAATCCCCATTGGGGTATGGCTACTTCCACAATTGTCCAAAAAGCATTGATGGGGTAAAAGCAGAGCAAAGCAGCAGGAGCTTCAGCAGCTGCCAATGGCTTCTTGTTTTTTGAGGAAGGATGATGCTGAAGAACCCCTGGGGCTCAACTGATGAGGAGAGGGCCAGAGCATGATGCAGTCCAACAGGCCTTGCTGTGTATTTTACCCTTTTAAGTTCCACCTCTAATCCAAAGGGAGGAAAGAAACATTTCTTTAGTCAAAGAAGCAGAGAAGGAAAGGAGAGCTGAAACAATGCGGATCTAAAGTGATCTGAAAAGAATGAGCTCCTGGACCAATTTTTTCTACCACTCCACAGAACTGCAGCAGAGGAAAGTGAAATGCAGAGAAACGTGTATCTCAAGGACAGGGTATCTAAGTGCTGCAGCTGCTTCCACCTGAAGACAACACCTTCAGACCAGCAGCCCAAAAACAGTAATTCTCATAGCAACCATGACACTTCAGACTATTCAACCCTCTTCTTCAAAAGCCTTGGTTGTAGCTTTTTACAACTCTGGCAAATATTTTAATTAAAATCTTCCATGCCAACATCTGCCTCAGACTGATCTTTTGCGGTAAAGTTTCAGCAAAAAAAATTTCAGCCATTTTGAAGAAACAGAGTAGGCAAATAAATATGTAGCTTTGACTGTGTTAAATTTACTTCTGCTGCTGTTGTTGTTACTAATTTATTGAGATACAAAAATGGCTTCAGGCTGTGGAGCAAGCCTGAAAATTTGGCAAACGGGTTACTCTGATCAGAGATGTGTTTTTAGCTATTCCTGTGAAAAATCACCTATATTTGGTTAATTTTAAATCCCGGGGTGGGGCGGGGGGGGGAATCAGCAGCTAAAGTCTTCATACCTTTCATTACTGTAAACTTGATACCTCAGGCTTTGACACAGCTCCATACAGACCATGGCATCTGTGAAAGGGTCTGTTCTCACAGGGTTCACTGCAGAACAAAAGACTGAGCTCTAAGCAGCTTTGGTACTTTTGAAGTCAAGAAACCACAGTTAAAGAAAGATACAGTTATTTCACTGTACTGTTCTTTCCCTGAATATGTACAGAAACAAGGAAGAGATACAGACAAGCAAAGAAACACTTGTTTCTTGTCTTGGTCTGCTGTTCTCTAGAGTATTCTTCTCTTTCAGGAGCAACACTCAGAGAGGGTGACACTGCAATGCCAAGTTGCCCTCCCTGTACTCCAAGGCACCTCCACATGCCATTTCCTCTTTGTCAGAAATCTTTGTTAACAAATTTCCCTTTTCATTTTTTTGTGAACTGTGCTTTTCTGGTTTTGTTTGTAAACAAAGAAACAAACAAAAAGCCAGAATGTAGAAAGGCTTTGCCAGAACTCAATTAATAAATAATGAGCATTGAGTGTTTTTGATCATTTCCTTCTGTCTGAGTCTCACAAACTGACAGTAAAACAGCATATGACCCTTTACAGAACAATTTTACTATCATACTACATCCTCATTGGAACTTAAGCAACAGAAATTTAACATTTTGAATGGGAATGGCTCATCCAATTTGGTGCAACGTTACCCACTGGCAAGTCCAGAGAAAAATATGCTGTGAGCCTGCATAGCAGGATTTGCAAAGCATCTATCTAGTCACACAGCAAACCCTCACACAATCTGCACAAACTTCTTCCCCCACTCTGCACTATAGAAATGTAACTAACGCTTTTCAACTCACAGACCTGTACTATTTTGCTGGCCTTTTAGCATCATGTGGATGAAGACATAACTTGAACTTGAGTTCAAGCAGTTCTTCGGGATGTGTGATTCCAGAGGGATGGGTATGGAAGGGCAGGAAAGGAGAGGAGTAAAGACATCGTATCCTGCCACTGTAACTGGAAATGTAGGAATGAGAAAAGTTACTTTTGTATTCATAATTGGAAAATGGGAAAAATGGAAATAAGAGGAGTTTAGAGAAGGGGAAGAAGGTGAGACCTGCTGGCAAAGTGTGTTTGGTCACCTGGAAAAAAAAGGATGACTAGAGAACACCTTTTGCCACAGAGACAGTATACGAGAAAAGAAGAAACACACATACAGAGACAACTACACAAGCAGTTTCCAGCATTTTCTTTAAAAATAGTGGCCAGGAGGACAAATTCCCATTCTGCCTCTGTTGGCATAACTTTACTTGATGGGAATATGCCAATTTATACCAGCCATACACCTCCCCCTTTCATTTATAAGATACAGGAGACAAAACGAGTATTAATAATATCTCTTTATGTCCTGGCGTTCCTGACCACACCATCTGTTTACATTTGGAAACTGCAATAAGTGAGGTGCCTGCCATACATGCTAAACTGCCAGGATTCACAAAGGGAGCGAAAAGTCAAGATTTCCATGACTTCAGCCCTAATTTGACTAACACCAGCACCAAGTGATCTCTGTCCAAAGCATAAACACATTCTTTATAAACAGCTTAAATCCCAGTACTTTAAATGTACAACTGTTCAACTCTTGTAATCTCTGTAATGAATAAAATTCAATCACATGTACAAGGAAAAGAAATCTGTTTGTTGACACATCACTAAAAGGAAGCAAATAATGTCTTACCATACTAAGAAACCTGATGACAAATGTAAGGGAAATTACCCTTCAAATAATTTGTGCATGATCCTTAAGTTTTGGTGGGCTACAAGGAATACAAACTCAACAGTTCCAATCTGCTCTTATACTGATACTTTAATTTTTTATATATATACACCTTTTTTTAATGAATATTTAATCTCTTTTTTAAACTCTTTTAACTGCTTTGGGTGCAAGGGAAAGACTGGATTTGATCTCTTGGATGAATCACACACACAAGTTCTCTCAAAAAAAGCAGGTGGACAATAAAATAAAAAAAGAGGACAACTTTCCTCCTCTGCCTCTTTAAGATACTGCTGCCTTTCAGGCAGACAGTGAATGCTGCATTCAAATAACAGAACATGGATTTCTCTTAGTAACTGCAGCTATAATTGTAGCTACTGGTTATACTGCTTCCAGCCTATTAGCGTTACAATTGTCCAAAGCATAACACTCAACTAAACTGCTATAGTTTCTGATTAACGTCTAATTTTTTATGTAACAGAAAAAAACCACCTTCAGAATGTTACCCCTTTCCTTATTCTGCATCTTTGGCACCATGAGCACTAAAAAGCAATACTGCTTCCCCTCCCTTCGATATCTGGCAGCCCTTTCTTAAACCAAAACACTCTGATTCAGTGGATGCTCTGCCCACTATTACAGATAACATGCCTTTTCCAAATCTGAGTCTCTTAAGGACAATGTAGGGTAGCTTTATTTTTAACCATTCACCAACTAGTATCCCATTTAGTATCTAGTAAGAATTGGCTTTTAGCATTTTCCTCTGCTGTATATGGTATTTGCATGCAGTTACTGCATTTTACACAAAATAGTGATCAAAATAAATGGCCTATATTGTCGTATTTACTCATACACAGAGCACATATCTTAGGCAAGGGCACGTTTTGCCTCTCATGTATTTTCATTATGACGAATAAGGCACAGGCATGAAGAATCCATCCCTCTGTATGGAAACAGCATGCTGGGCAGAGCAATGGGAATAAGAAATCCGACTTTACCAACTCTTATCTCCCTATACTGACAAGAATAAAAAACTCCTGCAGAGTCAAAATGCTAGACAATTATATAATTTAATGCAATCAGTTACTCCTCCTGGGTTTCAGTCTATCTCACTGTAAAGCAACTTTTTAATAGCATTATTATGGTAGCACACCATGATCTAGTCTTGCTCGTTGTTTTTCAGCTAGAATTATTTTTGCCTCTTGCATTTCCTTTTTTTACTTAAAGAAAGGATGGCCCGAAAAAAATTTAATGAGAAAAACCAGCATGAATTACAACAGCTCTGATTTATAGGGTCAGATTAAGAGATCAGAAATGTCCATTAAATCCAAACACTACTTCCAGTCTTCCTTCCTGATCGTTTACTATTTTGCATATTTTCCTTTATACTCGTGCCATAACATATGGACAGGCCAACCATATCACACCTACCTGCTCTTTACGTAATAGATTCCTACTATACCGTCATCCCATGCTTCCAGTAGTTGTGTGTGTTCTTGTTACCCCATCACAATAAACCATCAGAACAAGGAAACAGACTTCCGTGTGCAGCTCTATGGCATTTTGGCAAATTTAAGACAGGAAAAGGGAAAGAGGGGAAAAAAGAGAGGAGGCGAGTGGGGGGGGAAAGAACAGCAGCACTTACTCTTTCATGTGGGAAGGTATGCCAAGAGGACAACCACAGTGCTTCACAGTAAAGCTCAAGAGATCTGAAAGGTCTGCAACAAGCAGGGTGCTGCACGCTGACCTGGGGTGCTGAGCACCTGCTGTTCCCACTACAGCTACAGAAAGCAGATCGCTGCCTCACTCAGGATCAAGCTTTCTGGGTCAGAGACCATTGCACTCCCTGCAGCACCCAGAATGAGAAGAGATGCACCAGTTGTCGTCCACGGGTGCTTCCAAGCCCCTTCCTCACCACTGTCACGTGCAGACACCTACACCGCGTGGTGGGGAGGTGACCGCACAGACACTATGACAAAGATCAGTCAGCTCTTCCACTCTTTGACACAGAGGTCAAACACAGCAGCAAGAGAGAAGCCATTGTTTTAGTGATACAATGCTAAGAAAGTAATACAAAAAGTACAAACTTACCACACAATGGAACTAAGCCCAAGTAATCTTCCTCCTCCAAACACTCCAAAGAAGCACTACGTACTCTCAGTAACTTAACTGAGACAAGTCCTCTATGGAGTTGCTTCTCAAAATATTCCTGGGAAGTTTTTCAAGCATCACGGGAACACCTGATTGCATGTGTTAACCTCCGCACCTAACAAGCCTGCATCTTCTCTCATTGAAATCAGCTGCCCTTAATTTGAACAGTAGGAGACCTGGGCCTTTTCTGCTGCTGTGTTCCTCATCAGAGCTCTATAAATGTCACACCTTTATTTTATTAGTGAAAGATCTATTTTATAAATTAACACTAAAAACATTCCTGTATGTGAGGTTTTTTGGCCCCTGTTGCGACTCTGAATTCTTGAAGGTCAAATAAAGCGGTCCGTAGAAAAGGAGAGAAGAAAATGCTCTGCAATATCCTTTTACAGAGGCTCCGCAGTAAAAAAGACAATAGCTAGCTGATTTGTTACGTGGCTTTGAGGGCAGCCATGAATGCTAAGACCACAGTTAAATGAACCTGGTCATGAAAGGAGCAGCAGCTCGTCCAGTACTGTATCTACATTAGTTAACTCTTTTTGTGATTCAAGTCCAAGACTTCGTATTGTTCTATTTCCGCTTATTCCTCTGCTCTAGATTCCCTTTGTGACACTTTTATCAATGGAAAAATCGAGGGAGGGGTTTCCAGCTGGGAGCCCAACAGAAAAACAGTAGGTTCAGTCTGGTTTTCTCACTTGCGCTGCAAGAGCCATTTTAGCGCCAGTAATAAAAGCAAAACTACACAAAGAAAAAAAAGACATGACCTGAAATTATTTTATCATCATAAATGCTGCACCGCTCTTTATTCTCCGGTACAGTTAGTCTCACACATTGCCACACTAATTTGCTAGCTTCAACAGAGCTCCTTGCAAATAACCTATTTGTATTAAGGGATGATGTCAGCTAGAATTCCAGGGAAATACTAAGAAAAAGTTAACAGCACCATTGGTCAGATCTACTCTGTCATGCCCTTGCAATTTTTACAGATTTATGGCTGCAATATCACAATTTAAAAAAAGCAAAAGAGAATAGCCTGATTGTGTCCTCTGCGAGAGGTGGGAAAAACATACACAAACAACAAGGGAAGGTAACTGACACACTGGGAGCTGTGCAAAATGGATTTTGCACAGGCACATCTACATGGCTACACCCGGGGTGTCATTATGGCAGCCGTGGTGCAGGCACAACCGCAGCCAGTTGGGTGCTTACATTAGAGTTGTAACCTTAGAAGGTGGTTTTGAAAATGAGATCATTTGCACTAAGAGGATTTTCAAGGTAAGTCAACAGATAGATTTGGTCTCATTTAAGACCAGAAAAGACTATTAATCATACATTGGAACATTATGGCAGCACAGACCATTCATCTTGGGAGGCACTTTGTATAATAACAGAGCTCACATAAATGTCCACAAGCACCGCTCCACACAGATGACAGGCTCCTTGAACTCTGGAGCTATTTACTGTAGCTATTTTCATACACCACCAAGAAGCCCTGGAAACTACCATCTTCACAAACAAAAGGACAGATGCCTCAAAACCTTCAATAGGCAATTATCCAGCCATCACAAGCTCTGCAAGTGTCCCAAAGACAAGGAAAATATCTTCCTCACACATACGCTGCCTGAACGAGATGGCTGATCGGGGTACAGTGTCTGTAATGGCTCTGCTGAGAAAAACACCTTTAGATACAACAGAAATCGAAGCTGCTATCGCCAGAAAGCAGCACCTATCACCCCAATTGCCTAAGCTTGGCAAAGCTGCAGTAGGACAAGAGCAGCAAAGCTGAAAGGAAAATACAAGGGTGGAGAATCAGATACAAAGGCTGTCTGCTCAGACATGAAGAATACTTAAAGATGTGCCTTGTGATGAAAAAAACCTGGCAGTCATCATCATCAAATAGCCTGAGAGTTCAGAAGGCACCTAAGAGAGCATGGTATGGTACCCAAACTCCCAGATAGTATATTTTAACCTGCTGGACAACTTTTAATAGTATTTTCAAAAGGTCATATGGATCTCAAGTACCTAAACCATAAAAAATAGTAAACTAATAAACCTTGAGAACTGACTGTTAGCATTCTCTTGAATCTGTACTGCAGACTTATTTCCCTAAATAAACACATGAACTTCAGCAGTGACTATGGCAAACCCACAGATCTGGGTTATGTCTCCAGCTCCAACCATTTACTTTATTGCCTTCCACAACATACAGAGCAATTCTCATTAAGTAGTTGAATGTGAAGCAGCTCAGTGGAGAGTTAAGGAAATGCTAATCCAAAACTAATCAAAGGGGGCAAACTATGTGTGGAAAAAATTAATTTAACTTGTGTGAAGTCATATGAAGTAACCGAAGGAAGCCTATGTGAACCTAGCAGACACGACCTATGCCACGTCACAGACAAAAGGGACAGGAGGAAATACCCTTGAAAATGCCTTCTCGGCTCCAAATCTAGAAATCAGCACATGGGTAGGTCACATTAATCAAACTTATCAAAGAAATCTCCGTATCAGCTCTGATCACCACTCTACCCTGTCTAGAGTCTCAGCTTTCATTGTGGCCAATCTCTGAGAAAGACACCAGAAAAGAAAAAAAGAAAAAAAAAACCAGGAAAAAAGAAGGAAAACCACCACACCCACAACTCAAACCTAGTAATTACAAGCCAAAAAAATGAAGTGAGGGGAAAATTATTTCCTGTCCCTGCAGGTAAGGTTGAAGTCCTGAAGCACTAGATTTGAGAATAACTAATTGGAGATCAACAAGTTAAACAGCCTAACAGGGTCTTTTTAATTTATTAAATATATTTTGCTTTAATCACATTAATTTTTCAGAAACGTACAATAATCTTTGTGGTTTAAAATGACTTTGTATTCATTTTTTAATGGAGAGTATTTTTATTCATCTAATACATTATCCTTTCCAGAAAATTATCATACTTGACTACAAGTACTTAATGAGGCGCTAATTAATACTCCTATTTCTCCCCATTTAAAACTCCTTTGAGGAATGAGGTCAGAAACCTGGTTTAATGCACAAGACACTTCTCTGAGGCTGAAGGGGAAGGGACCCAAAAGGCACCTGTCACCCTTTTCCACGGAGGACACCCCTCTTGAAAACTGAAGCCCAAGATGAGAGCGATCCCTCCGGCCGAGCAGGCAGCTGACGCTAGCTCCCTGCGCAGCAGCACACCCCTCTTCTCTGCCGCTTGTGAATGACGAGAAGCAATTCCCCCACTTTTCGTTTAACAGGACGAGATTCACCTTTCCCACTCTTGTCAGCCTGTGCCCCCTCTCCCTGGGAAGACAGCTAAAGGGTTCATCCTACTACAGCGTGCTCGGGAAGCCGCTTGTTCCCCCGTCTTGCTTCTGCCCAGTGCTGTAACGCAGCGACGGGCAGCTCCACCATCCTCGGCGCAGAAGCCCTGCCAGAGCCGTGGAGCCCTGCCAGCCACTCCAGCCGTCCCCACACCTCGCCAGGGGTGCGGTAGGCAAATTCGGGATACGAACACCTCCCAGAGCAGGAGCGGCTGTTTCGGACTCGAGGAACTGCTGCAGGTTTAAAGAGCAAAAGCAAAGACCAAGCACAAGCATTTCTGAAGCTCTCAGGAAATTTGCAGACACTCACCCACAAACTTCACTTCTGCGTTTGCTAGAAGTTGTACACTAATTGCAATTACCTAAGAGCGGCTCCACGATGGGAGGAGGGGAGGAGCGGAAGGCTTCCTTTTGGCACAGCTTCTTCGGAGTTCAAAGGACACATATGGCCTGCAAACACAGTGCAGGGGATAATGTAAAATTAAAGGAGGGATGGGTGGAAAATGAGAACTCAGCAGGGACAAGCAGTGTTGTTCTGGATCTGCTCGACTGGAATTTAAAATAAAGGAATGGGGGCGGGGGGGGGGGGGGACAACAAGAAGCCCGCCCTTATTTTAATTCCACATCCAAACAGAGGGAGGGATGGCAAGAGGGATCCCATGTGAAGGGAAGACCTCCAGGGAGCAGGACCTGGGCACTTCTGCCTCGTCCAGGCAGCAGGACCCGGAGGACCCTGCCCGGAGAGCAGGAGCGGAAGCAGCCAGAGATACAATGGCTTCAGGAAGCGTACCACGACACCTCCGAAGAGACGGGAGGGGTTTATTTCAGAATAAACACGCGTACAGCACCAAATCTGCAGGGAGAGACAGCGTGCCTGCCCACAGAGTAAAGCAAGAATAAGAAGGTGTCTGAATAGCACAGGCCCCGATTTGCCTTGCAGCGCCCGTGTAGCCATGCAAAGCAAGCCACATAAAAGCCAGCAGCCTGTGAGACCGTGCCTGTTCCCACACCGAATCCCGACACCTGCTTGTGGCCCTGTTCTCAGTTAGGGCAGATACCAAAGCCTACCCTTCCCACCGCAGGGCACGTCAAGCACAAAAATACATAAAGAAACAAAACAAAAAAAAAACTCCATCCACAACAATCCTCAGTCATAATTTCTACATAATTATTGCACAACAACCACCCGTAATGAGAGAATGAATTTATAACCACACACAAGCTATATTTACCAGTGAACTAGTTACAAAGCAAAACAGCAGGAAACCACAATGTGTGTCTTCATATTAGTTCCTCGGCAGTGGTGCAGAGCAGGGCTGCCCGTGCAGCGGGGCAGGCTGGGCAGGTGAAACCCAGGCACAGGGGCCAAAGAGCAGCACAGTCCCGTGGAGATGGAAGCTGGACCCAACAAGACACGAAGATGTCACCGGGTGTTCAAGGGAAGCTATGTAGAGGTGGGGCTAGAAAGACCTGTTTGACTTCAGGGTTAAATAGTTGGCCACCCAAATAAAAACTGAAGGGAGTCTCTCCTCCCAACTTTCCCAGCTTCCACAAATTTTGATCCCTAGAGGGAATTAAAAAAACCCAACATACAAACAATACAAAAAACCTCCCCACCCCACAAATGGACGTGCAGTCCCTCACCACAGTCAGGACCCAGGAGGTGACCTGTTCCTGCCCCTACCCCCCCCCCCCCCAAATGAGCACAATTCAACCCAAACTGGGACAGCAGGACGGTGCCTCAAGAGGAGGCCTCACAAGGTCAGCGGTTGAGCCCTTGCTAACAACTTTTTTTTATCGCTGAGGAGAGTTGATTTGGGTCTGCCTACCAGCCACCATGTATTGCTGAGCTCAGAGGGTCTTCACACCTTCAAACCCTGCCTTTCAGGCAAATTTGGCCAAAACCACCTCACAGCTTCGGAGGTTACTGAAGTGCAGCTGGGCCGACAGACTCAAGGAAAGACAGGCAGCATGGTCAGGAGAGCCCCATTTCCTTGGGCCAACGCCACACGAGCAGGCAGGGTCCCTGCCGCCAGCAGCAGCACCCTGACCACCTCGCCCCGGCTGCTCATCCTCACCTCCCCCTGCACCAGTACAAACCCTCACACTTTCCAGGCCGGTGCAAGAGCGATGGTGAGCTAGATCCGGGAACAGATCCTGCTGAAAACATACTTTTTTTTTTTTTTTTTTAGGGATTATTTTTGACTTGGCTCCTTTCCCAGACCTGGCTCAGAGCACAACTGCACAATGCTTATGTCAACACAAGGAACCCATCTAATGAGTACCCACGGAGGGGGGCCAGGACTGCTGCCATCGCCATCCCGGCCACCTTAATGAGCTTGTAAAACAACGGCCTACGGACAGCGGGTTAAAAAGTCACAGAGCTTCAGTTAACTGAGGGAGGCAGATGAAAAAAAAAAAAAAAAACAAAACAAAAAACCAACATGCACACAGGTTACCAACTCGCTGCCATGTCAGGCTGCCAAAACACAGCAAAAGCACGGGGCCTTCCCTCGAGGAAAAGAAACCCTGCGCTCAGCTCCACTGCAGCCCCGACGCATAAGGTCGCCTGACACACACCCTGGGAAAATCTTGCTCCCTACTAGTTCCTAAGCAGGATACACAGCAAAACGCACACCTCATGAAACACTGGTGTCTTGAAATGACCTATGCTCTTATCTTTTTGGCTAGGCATGCTCTCCCCTGCCCTGCTCTGTCCTTGGAAAGACACCAAATAGCCCAGCCCCAATTCAAGATGGAACTGTAAAGGCAAGAGAGAAGGGAAGGCAAACAGGGAAAAACATCTCTCCTTCCATGGACTACGAGTGCAAACCCACCACAACACCAGTGTAACCCCAAACACGTGCTACAATGGAGACAAAAATCCATGATTACTACTTCTGGTGTTTATGCTGACCAGTGCGCTATTATTGCTCAGGTGGCAATCAGTGAACCTGTCATGAGAAGAAAGGATGTGTTGGGCTTGCTAAGGATCCTTATAGTTCCTATCTGAGTACAATCATACCTTCTTGAAATGTAGCCCAAAAGGGCACTGTTATTCCGGAACTGAGCTGCTTTCGGAAGATGAGTCAAAAGTAGTTCCATGTACTTAGATCTCTTCTTCAACTTACCGACAATTTTTCCTCGCTTTACAGCCATGTTTTCTGATCCTTAATTTATTTTCTTTCCCTATTGCTGAGAGAAAAAGCCCCACAAATAAAGAGAAATCTGACTATCCCAGGAAATTATGTAACTAACTATACACAGAGGGCTGTCAAATATGCACAAAGTAAACTAACTGAAATAATATTATTTTTTCCTCTCTAATATCCTTCATTTATAGTCATTGTAGGTGTTACATGTAACAACAGTAAGTGGAACGATGTCATACAGCGCTTTCCACATTGAGACAACTATTCTGCATCCCCTTGTGCAGCAGGCAGTTTCTATAGCTCACTTTGTATTATGGCAACTGAGCAAGGCACCTCAAATTAAGCCCAGAGCAGTAACCATTCCCTAGAAGCAGGGCTAAAACCTAGACTAATGAGTGGCTGCATCTATAGGCACACCAAGTCTTTCTCCCCAGTAAAGTCTGGACATCGCTGGCAGCTGGTAGGCAGAAGCACATGCCTCTGACGGTACAACTCTTGCCTCCCAACAGAGGCAGCCAACAGCACAAGCAATGCATGGGGCCAACTCCTGCCCCAAACAAAATGTCGGTTTGGGATGGCACATGTGCAGGAGAGCTGCTAGACACTACAGGGGATGAATTCCTGTTTGCAAAGCCTTGGAAAAATGCTAGGTAAGAAGTCACTATGTATTGCTATTAGCACAAGGCTCGTGAAGATGAGCAGAGGCCTTGATTGACAGCACTGCTCCCCTCCCATTGTTCATCAATGGGAAAGAAAAAACACTAAAAAAACAATAAAAGACAAAAAATAAATGCATCCCAAGCACCCACTATATTTTATGTTCTTTTTGTCAACAATTACAATTCCCGTGATGTTAATAACGTGTACAAGGACAAATAAACTCAGAATACACAGCAAAACGCACAAGGAGGAGGTCAATGCATACTATCAGACATGACATGTCACAAACGCTCAGAAGATAACACAACCCAATAGATAAAGTATCATTCAGTACCAGTCATCATACTATTGCATCAAAAACTGGGCTCAAAAATACATATGAAAACATATATTCCATGCTTGGCTAAAACAATAGTACCAAACAAAACATATGATACTAATTCAAGTGTTATGACAAATTGTCCATTGTAGCTGGAAAACAGAGAGATATGGCTCTGAAAAAGGATCATAACAACAATGACCTAACAACTGTTAAGTGTTCATATTTGACATACATTCTAGCATATTCATAAACCAGGTATTTCTGAAGGTAGGAAAAAATATGAGAAAACAGGTTAATGAATTAAATGTAAATAATAAGGAAAAATCAAAGACATAAATCAGAAGAAATTTGAGCTATGAAAAGATTTTGTGTGCACATGCGTGTGAAATTTAATACAATTCCTACTTTAGGTCTCTTGGATGACACCTGTCTGTGTTTTTCAGACCTCAGTTTCAGAAGTTTTTTTTTTTCATACATGGTTTCAGAAGGACTGCTGTCTCTTTTAACAGTGAAGTTCTGCCTTCCAATTCCCCCAACATATTCGCACTGAATCCAACCAGCTTAAGGTTAACTACAAATACAATGGAAAATCTGAGGTAACTTGTTGCCTTTATTTTCCATTTTTTCTGATGTGCTATTAGGCTACTCATAATGAATATCAAATAAGTATTTTTTTGAATTAACAATTAGGACAAACAAAGGCTCTAATATTTTACAAACGTATTTGATGCAAAATATTAGATATGTGTTCTAGGCCTCAATTTTTCAGACCCTTATTATTGAATTCAGACTTTTTTTCAATCCATTAGCACGCTCAACAGCTTATTAATGTAAAGCAGAGCCTTGCTAATTTGCAATAATGTTGAGGATACCTACTCTAAATTAATGGAAGAAATCAATAAATTTATCAATCAACAAAAAGGAACAGAAAAGAAAAATGACAAAACACATTCTGTTCTATTACTGTGGCAATCCTAAATGGTGTTTTAATTATTCATACAAATACCTTTAATACATTAGTAAGTGTGATGTATAGCATATCTACTTTTTTTTTTTTTTTTTTTACTGTCTTGGGTCCCAGTTCAGGAACGTGGTTCCTTTGAGGAATACCAGGAGGCATCTGAATACTTTTTTGTGTTTGATCTTACATACTCAAATGCCATCCTGCTTTGGATCCAGAATACCACAAGATTCCTTACTCTCCAGCACTCTCTGCTGAGAGCAGACTCATACAGAAAGTCACGCAATGTCACACAGCCTATAACACACCACACAACACAACCACGGGACAGAAGCACCTCTCCATCACTCCTGCCATAGCCAAAAAGCAAATTCCCAGAGCTGCAGCTTGAAAGGGGAGGCAGCCAATATCCCACATCTTGACATCCCACTGAGAAAATGATGATAAAACAATGCGCTAGGGCATATCTTTTGGAAGAGAAGCCAGGGTCTAAATTCTGGGCCTGGCTTGCCAAGCCACTGCTTTTTCAACACATAAACCTGTGCATCTTCCGTACATAGCTCCCCAGGCTATGCCATTCCCACTCATTCACAGACATGTTCAGGCTGCCCGCCCAGTGTCTACGTTCAGTTAGTAACTATACCTCTCATCCCAGGAGAGACACCAGTAGCACAGAGAAAGCTGCAAAAACCATGAGTGAAATTCTGGGTAGAGGTGGAGTTTTTCAAACAGCGATGGTGAGCTTCAGAAGGAAGACCTAAGTGCACAGAACTCCAAAAATACGGCCCCTTTTCAGGTCAGCTGTGCACATAAAGGGTTAATAAACCACTACTGCTTATATTATTTATTAATCTCACCCCTCCCTTATTTATCAATTTCCTTCTTAAGTCCTGGCATCTCTTCTCCATTTCTCTCACAATTTTGGGTCCTTTTCCTCCCGAGATTATCATCTGCTGGAAGTTCCTCCTCCTCTCCGCTGCCCACATCTCAATCTTTGTCCTGGTTCCCTACAATGCTCAGCTTCTGGCTGGGCTCCATGCTCACTCAAATTTATTTATATCCTGCTCTTCCAAGCTTGCGAAGCAGGTTTCCACTCAGCTGCCCTCACCTGCCAGGGCAAGGAGCAGTGCATGGAAGCTGGAAAGAAGAGCTCATGAGCACCAGCCACCAGTACGGCAGGGCTTTGTCACTAGAAACCCAAGGTGGAAATGCATGCCATGCGTCTTATTTAGTTGAAAGCCGAAATGTTTCTGTCTAGGATGTCTGTTTGTATCTCAAGTCACAAAGAAGCCATTAGTACCAATAATGTGTCATTACGGGGGCGTCAGCAGAGACTCTGCAGCTAAGGTTAATTTGAGATGCATAATTTAAAGCAGAACTAAAATCCCTCCATTTCACACTTTAATGACTGAATTCAAATCATTCTTCAAATTTGACACAGCAGCTCTTAAGGGGACACTTGCACTTTTTCCTTTTCTCCTTTTTTTTTTCGCCAATTTTAAATAAAATACAAGCTATCTATTGCAGAAGAAAAATGTACAGATCCTCCCTTTACGATCACTTTAACCTGTTTCCCCCTCACATTTCTTTTCAGCAGCTTCATTTGGCTTCATACTTCATATATTCATTCTGACATGTCAGAATATGCCTGACACAGGCCACTTCTGCAATTAAAAAAAAAAAACCAACCAATACTCAACAGTTAAAAATTTCACTCATCGTAACCCCAGGAATTTTGCCAAGAACAGCTGGCAACACTGCCTATCTTAAGCATACCACATCACTTAGGTAACAGTAGTACCCACACAATTCTCTGTCTTTAGTATTTCTACACTCAACATCCTGCTAAAATACGTAAGAGACATAATCTTTGTTTTTCACACAGAAAACAGAGGCAAAGACAGAAGGATGCTGTGGTTCAACAAGTGCTTCAAGCTGGTCCAATTCTCCCAAACCCACTGATAATTTGTTTTGTCAGGCAACTTCCCTGAGCACAGCTGATAAAACACAAAAAATAATTAAGGAAAAACTCATCACAACATAACGAAGCAGCATGATAGGGAGATCTCCATACTGCTGAAGCGGAGATGCAACACCTCTCTAACAAACACCTCCTGCCTTTTACTGTGGATGCTTCAATAAAGCTCACTTAATGTTACCAAAATTCATAGAAACATACAACAATTTTTGTTGTCTGACACAACTCGATTTTGTTCTGAATTTTCAAGAAATCACAGTTCAAGCACACAGACATTCGTTGGAGAACTGCCCTCCATGCTAAAAATGGCAATGGAATTGCACAAGGGGAGGGAGGAAAGAAAAAAAAAAGAAAAAAAGAAAATTCCAAGAAAACTTTGACTCATCCATTGTTATTAATCAGGTTTTTGGAGCAGAGAATGGAATGCCGTCAAGCTAAAATTGACAGCGCTATTTTCTGATCTCTAAGTGATGTCAATCCTTCACAAAGCCACAAATGCTGAGAAAATTTTTCTCTGCAAAATTCTAAGAATGACTCTTAAATTTTGTTAGTTTGGGGGAAAAAAAAAGCCCAGAGCTAAAAGAGGCATTTGAAATTAAACTCCTACGTAGGTGTGCTTTTGAATACTGAGAGTATTAGGCTTCACAGCTTTGTGCTATCTATGACTCAAGGCTTGCTGCCACAGGTGTCAAGAGACCTGGGACCTATCTGGAGCTCTGTAGAAACCTGCTGCTTTGTGGTTTGGGATTTTTTTACTATATAGTAAAAAATACACTCTCAAAGACAAAAAGCAGGCTTTTGCACTCAGTATAGACGTGAATCTTTTTAGTCAACAGATTTTACTGTCCAGTTAACTTTTACCTAGCAAAGCAGATTTTTCTGCTGTTTAATTCTCAAGGTTTTCAGAACAACATGATGTCAACTAAGCCTAACAGTTGAAATGGCTTCAATAAAATTCTGAGAATAACATATCTATACTGGCACACCAACACACTATTTTTAATTGTAGATCATTAAAGATGTAATAGAAGAATTCACTTCCAGCACTGTTCTGTCAATGCAGTGAGATAATCATGCTGCTATATCATACATAAAGCAATGTTTATGCGTAGTGGTTTAGGTAATGGAATGGAAAGGCAGAAAGCAGTGATTCACTCCTTGTTCTATCTGTTGCTGCAACATGGCTTTTGCCTATCACAGAGCCCAAGCAGGCACATGGAGTGATTGGTTGATTGGTTTCAAATGTTAGTAAAACAGAGACCTGGAAAATGAAAAAAGGCAAGTCAGTTGAAATGCTAAACAAAAAAAAAAAACAAAAAAATCTGGATTGCAGATGAGAAGTACTTTACAGAGCAGCGTACAAATGCAGGCCTCTGAGGTAATTTAAACCAAATGCAGACTGAAACTGAAGTAGTTTGGTGAGTCAGCACAGTAAAAGGACACTAAATTACATGCGAGAAAAGTGCAATCCTTTTTGTATAACACACTGTATTTTATTCCAAATTTACCAGAAAACAAATTAATTGTCTCCTTTGTGTTATGCCTCCTTCGTTTCCTTTTGGACGCAACCTCTACCTTCCAGAAACAAACTGCGTGCAGGCTGACTAGCTGTGAACTCTAATGTCTAGGACTTTAATTTCCCTTTCACAAAAATTTCATCTCCAGACCATGACAACGTTAATAAACAATCGTTGGCATGAACGCTACTGACCATCTTCCAAGTTATGATTACTTTCCTCTGGAAACAAAATAAAAAAAAAATTTAATGGTTAAAACCAAAACTGCAGAGAATCATTACAGGCTCCAACAATGGTAAGTGCCTTCCAGACTCTGCCATCACAGAGGTTTCAGCCACCTACAGCTTGGTGTAGAGCAGGGCTTCAGCACTAAATATGCTTACCATCAGTCAAAGAAAGGCTTAGCCTCATATCTGCCTCAAACATTTTTAAAACCATAGCTGTTTTTAAACTCACAAAGCAATTTCCATCTTCATTTTCATCTCATTCTTGCCTCATACTTTCACAAGAACGTAATTCTGTGAAAGCCACAACAATTGCTTGTTCAACGTAGACTGCCACTCTCTGAAGTACTTTCTGAGATAGATTTGTACGGACAGACGTGGGTAGAAATGAATAATCCAAAAATATCCACAATACATAATGAGCAGAGACTAGAAAAAAAAAATACCACGTACTGCAAATGCAGCCCAAATTGGAACGAATGCCTACAGTAGCAACAGCACAGGAAGAGCAAAATGTTATTGTACATTACTGGCACGCAGCCCGTAATTACAAAAAATACTGCAGTATTCCACAGTAACAGCATAAAATATTATCATTTCAAACAAAGCAGCTGCAGCAGCCTGCCCACAGCAACCACGTCGCAGAGAGCCAGGGGATGAGAGGGCGGCCAGCTGCCGAAGGACTCTTTGTCGCAGAGGGTGAGGAGGCCCCGCAGGGTCGGCGAGCCCTCGGGATGGCTTCTTCTCGCACCCACAGCTCCGCTCCATCAGGGCACGAAGGACCACTGCTCGGCAGCAAAGGGCTCCCACACGGGCTCCAGCTGCTGAGCCCTCTAGCAGAGGGGAAGCACGCTGCTTGCTCTGCGTTCGGACCCTTGCTGCAGTGCGCCTTCTGCCAAATTTGCATTTTCACAGTGTCTCAGATAAAATAAAGTCTTCCCCACTCCAGCTCCCCTGTGCTAACCCCTGTGTTACCCAGTCCCCTCTGACACTCTGCCAACAGGTATTAACAGAGGGCTAGCAAGAGGCTCCCAAGCACTGGTTGACATATGCTGCCGTTACAATGGCTATCACTCGCCTCCCTTAGATGGCGAGCAGTTGCTCCGCTACGTATCAGCAAAACAGGAGACGACATGCACGTGAGTTTATTAGTGATATTCTTCTCAACAGCTCTACCCAAAGACCACCAGCACAGAGCACAGTCTCACCAGGGCAAACAGAAAAACCCCAAAAGTTACAATTATGTCTGTCTGCTCACTGGCATGCACTGCATACAAATCAGGAGTCCTAGCTCATCATTTGTAGAAATAACATCTATCCCATTTGGTTTCTATATGGATCATGAAAAAAGACCAGCTAAGGAGCTGTATGTTTTCTCCAAACTTCATGCATTTGCAGAACTAGCAACCAGAGGAAAAGAAATGCAGAACCCTGAACAGCAAGGTTAGTGGAGAAAGAAACGCTGTTCAAATGGAAGATACAACTCTGAAATTAAGTTTGAAATACACAAACACTGTTTGGGCAGTATCTTTTAGAGATGTTCGAATCATCATGAAAACTGGTTTTCATACTGCCAACCAGAAAGATGATGTTTTTAGGAGGGAACAAATTAACTGCCATACCTAAATACTTCCCAGTTCACCAGCACTTCTCATCTTTCCCATACCAGCTTTTCTCTGCCAAACACAAAGGGAACTGTAGCATATATATGCAATAAACTGCAGTAATATATGCAGTAGATTGAAATACTGCATTTTTGTATCCTCATAAGCCATTCATTGGCTTATGGATTCAAAGTCCCATAGGGAATGCTGCAAATCCACGCTAAAGTCTCTCTGGATTTGACTCTCTGACGTATGTAACAGATGTGTAAAGTAACACATAACCAGATGCCTCTCTAGTAAATGCACAGCTAGAGACTGAAAAGTCCTAAAACTGTTGTGTCCAAGGGCAAAGGATAAGGGAGAGAATAGAGTCCCATATCTAGCAAGGAAAGAAAAGTTTAGGCTTTATGAATTTCTTGTCTACAATCATTTTTCATGTCTAATTCAGCTACAGTATCACAAGAGAGTGCTTTTTCGTTGGTGGGGAGTCCAGCCACTGTGGCCTGGTTTGCTCCATGCCAGGCTGATCAACTGTTTCTTGCTGTCTCTGAAACTTCAAGGTCCTACCTCCAAAGCCTCCACCATGACTCCAAAGAACTTCATCCAGAAGGGAGGTGTAACTCCTCAGAAGAAAAACCCCTCTGGAAAAAGAGCATATGGCTGTATAACAGTAATCACCACAGAAGCCCCTCTCCACTCCCTAAGTTGGTGTGTCCTGGCCACAGTGGCTTGGAGAAAATAGGTGGTGTGCTTTCACAATAACCTTCTAAGGCAGAGGAGAATGGTGGGTGAGAAAAAGGCAAGAACTTGTTTAAAAGCCTTAATTTAAAACTTCTGGCTACTCCCATTTTATGGAATAAGTTAAAACCACTCTCTGCTAGAAACAGTGTGAACCACTGACTTCAGATCTGGAACCTGCCTTTTGCAAAGCTGCTGGTGGGCTTGGATCCAAGGCTTTGGTTCAAGCTCTTATCTACTCCATACTACAATGACTTATACCATACGTCCTTTATAATAAATAGCCTCACAGTGAGGAAGCACACTATTGGCATGGTTCATATTTACATCACTCTTTTGAAAGCCAATGCACATGGTTTAAGGAAAGTGTTGGAAATATTACAGCTTTCAAATATTTTGCCTTATGTGGTTTACAGCCAGCATAGTCAATGGCTGCATAAGCTTCACCCATTTTCACGTGACGTGCTAAGCGGTGCGAGGCCCAGGTAATGCCCACCACGACTGAGCAGAATGGGCATGTCGGCAGGGCACAGGCATGGCCACATCCCACCACAACAGTGCCCTGGGCTGTGCCACTGCACTCTCCCAGCTTCCCGCAGTGAAGGTTTCCATTCTCTGTCCTCACCACCTCCTCTTTACAAAGGCTCACACACACTTACAGAAACAAATGAACAATTCCATTATGTGCCTGGCAGCCCGTGCACTTTCTTTCTGATTCACAATAGAGGCGCCCCATTGAAAAGATCCATATATGGGGGAAAAAAATAAAAAAATCTAAGCAAGTCTCCAGCAAGCACACATACTATCAAAGCCTCATTTCCACTTAACACAAGTTGCTTTGGGAACTAATGCAGCTGACTTGAGGAGAAAACACAAACAAACAAACAACCTCTTTTTCCATTAGCTAGAGACGGGGCGGGGGGGGAATAGAACTGGTGCCATCTTTGTTGAAGAGCTCCACGAAACTAATGGTTTAGGAGAGCTGAGGAGCATGGATGGGGGACAATTTGTGACTGATCACTGCCATCTGAACATGGCACGCTGACAGCTGAAAGAAGAGCAGAGAAAGGCAAAACAAAACAGGCATGTGTTTAATCTGGGCAGGCTCAGTCCCCTGTATTCACTCCCAGTGAAAAATACAAGGCAGGAGAAAGTCGGTCCCCTCCGCCTGCTCAGCTCGGCGCCCACGTAACTCCCTGGCACACACCGCAGGACCTTCTCTGGGCACACAAAAGGGGGCATTATTTCTTCACGTGCTGAAAAAATAATCAAGAAGGGGCAGGAGTACCGGTACAATTTAATAGATCTTAAAATGCGTATTTCGCCACCAAAGAACTTCCCTTTCTTTAATACTCTGCCAATGAGCTCCTGCACTCTCCAATACAAAGAAAACTAAAAAAGGTTATACGATTTTGTGACTGCAACAGAGAGCTGATCAAATGATTATAAAGGCCACACAGATGCTGCGAAGATATCTCCCCCTGAACTTCAATGTGCTCTTCCTCAGAGAGCAACAAGAAGGCAGTTGTGAAAGGAAAATCATGCACATTATCCTGGTCTGACATCAGTGAAAAAACAGACATGAATAAAAGTATTTTGATTTATGCTCTGCAGAGCTGAGGAGGAATGCTTGCCACCAGGAGAGTGGGACACAGAGAAAGCAAAGGTGGGCTGAGAGCAATCACACGCACGTCATTGCGGTGCACTTCTCCCTCTCTCATCAGTTTGGCCAGGACTGTCACCCTACGCCTGAAACAGGGCTCGCTCCAGAAAGCAAGGCATTTCCCCATCTGAGCCACAGGGATGGGGGGAGAGAGGGGAGGGTAGGAACCGGAGCCCCTAAAGGTCATACAGCAGCGATTTCAAACAGATTTGCATTAATACCTCATTTCACAACTACAAAAATCACCTCAGACTCCTACTGAAAGAGTCTTGTATTCCTGTTTGGGGTCATAGTCCCTAGTGCAAGACCTGCATGTAAAAAGGAGTTGGCTACACTGATTTGCAAAAGTTTTTAACTTTTTGGATAAATCAGTAAAAATGCCTATGGGACTACTACAATTTCCCAAGCAATGGCTCTTGTCCACTGACCAGAAAGGAAATATTTAGCTCCCTGCAGCGAGCCTGTTGATTTCAAAAGAAACTTAATAGCTCTATTCCTACAAAGCAAATACAGAGCAAGCACAAGGGCCGGCTATGCTCTGCTCTCTTCTGAAACCTGGTAAGCAACAAATGTCTGCAAATGCCACCAGCCACAGGGTTTTGATATTCTGCACATTCATGGGATTATATCCCCTGCTTCTTCCATGTTATGTGGGTCTTTTTGATTCTGTAGGTTTCTTACAGTGATTTTGTCTCCTTCAGCACACTTGTGGGGCAGAACAGAGTAAATAACTTGTAACATTTTCTCTTTACTAGACAAAAAAGACTCAGAGGTCATTCTTTTCTGATGAGAAATGAAAACAAAAAAATGAAGACTAGAGGGAAAAGGTGAGCTTTTCCCTGCGACTCACAATTGCCTTTATTAAAAAAAATTATTAACTCAGGACAACACAATTCGGCCTCAGTCAGGGAACTCTTAGTTCAGCTGCTATTCAAATATCCAAGTGCAATTTGCAACTCTAGTTATGAAAGGGGACATTATTTTCTTTATACATTTAACTCTACTTGTTCAAAGACACACTGATGAAGCAATTAAGGCAGACGTATTATTAAAGCTGGTGTAGAATTTACAGGCTCTGCTAAGAAGTTTGGTATTTCAACGAGGTGTTTAAACATAAAAATGAGAACTATGTATTTAATACAAAAATATCACTTAAGAACACTGCAAAATCAGATTATTCATGACATTATCACCAACAGTAAAAGAACTGTATATGCATTTTTCTGGCAGTGCGTTGTATGTTCTTCAATAGCTTTCTTCTGCAGAGTTCCCATATGATATAGATCCCAAACTTCGAAATATTTAGGCACATGCCTAACTCTCAGGGAGAATAGCCTCATTGATTTAAACAGGGTTTAACCCTTATATATGTTAACATGATTGCCTGTTTGTAGGACTGGAACTCATGGGGCCCATTTTCAAAAAGATAAGTGCATTACATATTTTACTGCTGTTTCTGGGTTTGCCATTAAAGTTCTCTCCCTCCCTCTCCCATCTGCTTTTATTGCCTTCGACAGAAATATCACGACACTCTGAGGTAAATAGTGATTAATTTAATTACAAACTAACTGTAACTTATGACAAGACCCTCCAATCACTTACCTCAATTAAGTGTTTCAAGATGCAATTGTAAATCTCCTTTTTTCTCCTCTCTCACAGGAGATGTTGCAGCCTTTTTTTTCTGATGTTTTGCATTAAAACTCTTTCCCTGTGCTCCAGGATCTTAAACAAAAACAAAACAAGAAACAACTCAGAATGAAAATGTCATTTCAAGCAATTGGTGGGTGGCTCAGGGGAAATCCCTGACCTTTCTCCAATGTATATTTCATTATCTAAAGCAAGTGTGATAACTCCCCCCAGCAGAAGCAGCATGAACGCTCTTCTGTGGGCTGTACTTTAAAAAAAGAAAACAACAAAAAAACCCACACCAAAAAACCACTATTTTAAACCACTCAAAAACATGTTATTTTTAAAATCTGCAAGATAGTACACTATAAAATATTCCTTTAAAGCACAATCCAGTATATACCAGACTCCACAGATTTATGAAGGTGAAAAGGGAAGAAAGCCGAGAGATACAAAACAGAAGAAAAATCACTGTGTAAGCTATCAAACTGTTACCCAGGAGAGCAGTCATCGGTTTTATTATTATTACTACCACTGTTATTACCCCTAATAATATGTATATGGCCAACTCCCTAAATCTTCACTGAGTTACGGTAGTATTTCTGTAGTAGCGGTGTGGGGGACGTAGTAGCCGTGCTGGAGAAGCAACGCAGCATTAGCACTACAAAACCCAGCCCGGCTGACGAGAGAGGAAGGAAGGGAGGAGGAGCAACGAAGCAAATGAGTAAGAGAAACTGGCAGGTCTCTAATACAATCAATTCTGACATTCTCCACCATCACCAAAAAAGGTCTGAAAGGTTTTGAATTTTCAGCAAATGCTGCTACCAGAACACTTTCTCACCGCCCCCCATTTCACCCTCCTCCGTCTCCCATACCTGCAGCAAGGCAGGCCAGGAGCCGGCTGGGTATGCAAGCCTCCAAACCAGGCTCTGTCAGCAGGAAAATCCCCTGACTACAAGAAGCAAATGCTGCCAGCCAGTGCAGAGTTCACTTTCCCTCTGAGAGCGCCGTCTTGCATTTGCATGGCCCCTCTGGATTACAGGCATCCCAGTTATTTCTCTACAAACAACTTTTAGGACCAACAACCATATTCATTCTTGCACTCTAAAAAGCCTGAAAGACAAACCGTTCCCAGGGCTACACCTGTGACTGTGCCCATTGAAGCCAACAAAGTTTCACAACACAGCAAAGAGCAGGATTTGACCTTGCATGCATGTAAGCCAGACCACTTCGGTTTTCTTCCTCAGCTAGGACAGACAGACAGACAGCTCTGAATAATATTTTCCATTGCTTTTAATTAAGAAACGGAGACGTTATCCACAGCCTTCTGTGGCTGTACATACTTCAGAAAATACAACTTTTCCAAAAGCGGTCAGAAATTCAAAAAGTACAGCATTCTATATCGCAGTTTTTTCCCACACACACCCCCAGAGAAAACAACCCAAAACTCAGAGCAAAGACCACCAATACACAAATAAGCGTGAAAGTGGGCTTCCCTTGACATCCGCACAGAGGCTGCACCTACGTGATCACGCCCCAAAGCTGCTTAGAATACAAACAAATCCAAAATACTCCATTTAAATCACCCTGCCCCACCACTCCACCGTGTTTGTTCTTGCTCACATGGTGTTGCTGCTTGCTTCAAGGAGCCTGCTCTCACTCAACGTGAGTAAAGGTTGCAACAGCCAAGCCTACAGACTCGCAGGAAGAGGATAAAGCCCTCTAAAGCTGTGACACAAATCCAGAGAAGGCTGGAAGTTCAAAGTGAAATGAGGACACTCTGTCCATGACTCATGCCACCTAGAAACCATTCTTAATTTAAGAAAAAGCGTTAAAGGGATTATTTTACGGACTGTCACCCCGCTGAATCAACTAGGTTCTGCCTCTCATTTTTTTCCCCGACTCAAATACAAGGTGGCCAGGGATTATATTTTAAGATCAAAATCAGCATAAAATCCTCCTGTTCTCACGTACATACTTACATTTTTAATGCTCTGTTTAAAGAGACAAATAACGTTGTTTGAGGGACAGACTCCCAGCTATCCTCCAGGCTTTTTGCATGACCTACAGGCAAATGCTATGTGACACTTCCTGAAAGGCTGAAATAGCTCTGAATGACACTTGAGCTTCTACAGCGCAACTAAAGTATGAGAGTTTGGCTCCTAATTCACATTGTCATTTAACCCCAATTTTCCTGTGCCTCAGTTTCCCCTTCCTCCGCAGCAACAATAACAGTGTTCCCCCATCTCAGAAGGCTGATGCGAGGAACACAACACCCATGCTGATTTCATGGACAATGTGGTAACATGGACAAAGTTAAAGATCTCTTAACTGATGTGAGGCTGAAACTTCATGTCCACAGAAAAAGACCCTGTAAACCAAAATGAGGAATGAGTCATCAGCCTGTCCCTGTGAAACTGTTTTGCTGGATAGTCATTTCACTAGTACGACTCTCTTCTCCTGGGTGCTCCCAGCAAGCGTGGGGGAGACTGAATGGATTCACTGTAGTCACACAACAGCTTCACAGCTGCTGAAAAAAGGCCTATTGTAGCCCTGCATTTTACTATCTCGAGTAGCATACATTAATTTGCTGTACAGCTTCCATTACCCATCTGATCCTTACAGAAACAGGAGCAGCAAATCAGGGTTTGTCAAATGAAAAGAGATTTAACTGTGATGGAGGAAATTTTCTGGTTTTCTTCAAAACAAAACAACAACAACAAAACACTAAAAATTCAGTGTAACAAAAATACTTCAAACTCGTTCTGCCCCCACCCCCATCCCCCATCATGATACCGTGAACCAAATTTCATGATCAGAAAGGAGCAGCAGGCCTGCCATACGCACATATGCTCTTCCTGCAGTCACTGTCCACTCATGGCTTGCACCTCTGTGCATTTACGATATTTGCTCAGTAACCTGAATGGTATCAAAACCAACTGTGAACTCTTAATACAGAACTATTCAGTCGCACGTACAAAGCCTCACTCAACAGTCAGATAATGCTGGACTTTGCAAAAAAACATGTGATTAGATTTGACAGCCCCTTTCTAAATGTCTTGATTTTTCTCCGTAGTGTCTGTTGAGTCAGGGAGGAAGGACAGTCCTGAATTAGGCATGTTCCTCCCAGCATTCAACTACTCCACTCTCCCCCTTCTGGAGAAATGAATGCAGCTTCAAACAAATTAAAGGAGTATTCTGTCAGCTCTTTCATTCTTCCCGGTGCAATAAACGAGGCGGTGTTTGGATTCTCTAGCCCCCAGCAGAGCCAATGAAGGCACACTCTGAAGTACAAATCCCCCTTCCTCCTCCCATACACACAGCGTTAACCCTGCCAGCTGCGAAGAAGCCCCATTCAGCCAGGGTTCCCTGAAAACAGCAGCATATCACACCTGTGGCACACTGTACTGCTAACGCCCAAGAATTAAATGACGGTCAATCAGCACACATCTCCCCAAACCATGGTACTTCCCTCAAAAGCTATGAGACTGCACAAAAATCACGGGGTCTTTTTCTCTGCCTTCTGGCTTCAGAGCTGCCAGAATGCAAAAGGTCCTGCGCCGGTCTGCTCTCAGAAGGCTGAAATACTTTGCTTTTCATCAAAGGCCAAGACAGACAATACCCCTTGCTTTGGCAGCCTGGGACCTTAAGAAAATCTCAAATATCACGAGCGTAGCAGCCTGATAAAATGCCACCAGTGGGACCCCTCTTTTCCCCCAGCCTTCCTTCATTTCATAGCGGTGCCTCTCTCAAAAGGCTGATGGAGCTGAACGGACCGAGCTGATTTTCCATTCTAGTCAACTTGTGCATTTGCTATGTTAGCATGACTTGACTCTGCTCAAAACCAATGAAAAACCACAGCAGTGGAAACAAAGAATCAAGTAAAGAAATGAAACCCCTGACAAACTACAGAGAAAGACTTGGCTGGTATTTCTGGATTTGGGCAGGCTTGTCCACCACAGACAGGGCTGCCAGCCTCCCTCGTCATCCCCAGGGCAAGCGGCTCTGGGGTGGGCTGGGACAAAACCACCGTGGTACTATCACGCGCGACAGGACAGAGCCAAGGCCAGATCACAGCAAAGTGGATTGCTAAAATACTACCTCATTTTGGGACTAGCTACGAAAGATGGAGAAATGGCAGCACCAGGCTCTCTGCGCACCTCCTATCACAGGGATGGGAACCCTTCTCCCCAAATCTCACAGGAATGGGCCTGCTGCCCTCCCTTACCTCTGCCTAGGATCTGGCAGGGTCGGGCACATGTTCCCACTTGGTATTTACTCTTTTTCTTGCCTTCTGCTCGCAAGCACAAACACCATGAACGCCCCTCTTTTCTCAACAGCCCGGAGTGACTTTACCGCGTGGTTTCTGAGCGAGGACTACCGGCCCACACTCACTGCCCACATGCCTTGATGCAGCCTGTTTATCGTTAAAAGGTGACGCAGAGCCTCGCTCTCCCACTTACCCAGAGGGGTGTTAGGTCTTCGTAACTCGTAATCACCCCAGCCTCAACGGGCACCGACCTCAGGCTCTCCCTGGCACCCTCTTAAGCACCTCCTTATCCCCGCGTCCCAGCACGGCACGAAGGCCTGGGAGAGACGGACTGCGCCACAAGTCAGTGGCCTCGTCCCGTGGCAGGTCACCCTGCCATACGACTGCCTGCGCTCACCCAGGCACAACCCGCCTTGGCTCACGGCTTCTAGAAACCAAGAGTGCCAGTACCGTCCACACACCCTCTCACTGGCCAAGCTGGTCCGGACGGTAACATCCTTTTGTAAAACTTCAGCATGTTCCGCATGAAAAGCAGCAGGTGAGTGTGTCTCTCTGCTAAAGGGCACGCATAGTTTAGAAAGAGATGTTGAGAAAATGAAGTGTGGCACGGTTTGCAATGTCCAGATACATTCTGGGTTCTTCAAATGAAGGGCTCTAGAAAAAAGAAGAAATTTCATGTTCTTTGGGACAGATGAGTCTGGTATTTTTTTCCTATTACCTTCTGCTTTATTTACTTAGCTCACCTACCTTCTAGCTATATGAGGTTGGATTTTGAGATGTAGTTGTTTGCTGCTATATGGAAAGATTGAACAAACAATTCTTACACATTTACCTATCTCCAGTGCCACAGAGTACAGGACACTTCAGCAGAAACCTGTGGTGACCTTTGTTGCAGGAAACTTTGGCGGCCTGACCATAAGCCTTTTTTAGAACAGAAATTTGACTAAGCCATAACCAGCTCGGCACCACTGTAGTTTGGTCTTACTTTTTGAGATCAGCAGAACTATGCCAGCAGCCTGGGCAGCAACTATAATCTTCCAGGCAGAGGTAGAAATGCTGTCCTCTGCCTGGATTCAGTGAGTTGGTTGGCTACAAAAGCCAACCAGCTTTTGAATCTACTCTTTCAATCAAGAAGAGACAGGACACTGAGAAAGACAAAGCTTTTGTGTAAGTCTACTTCTCCAGACTTTTCTTTTTAAAAAAAAACATCGTACTACTGCTTCTGTCATCTCTACTTCCTTTTCTTCAGCACAAATCACAACATGAGCATTTCAGCAAATACCAGGTTTGGTAGTAGGCTCTCTGGGCTGCCAACTGTCAGATCCAGAAAGCAGGACTGTCACATCTGCCAGACTGGCTCTCACACCTACTCTCTAAGGTAACATCATATATTTTTCCAAGTCATGCTAGCAATAATATGACATTACATCTCACTATACCATATGTTCCTTCTCTGTCTTCAGGACACACACCAAGAAGAGCCTACATACCTTTAAATAAAGGATGCCCAGCCAGTGTCTTACAATGACCAACAGCCTCAGTTCCATGCAGTATCTGACCACCCTCTTTAATTTAAGGGTGTGAGCACCGTCTCCAGTGGTGCATGCTCATGTCAGCAAGTCAAGCACAACTGCTAGACATGGGTCATTACTGGTTAAGCATCTAATGTGCACTTGGCGTTGTATAAGCTCCTTAAAGAAGATACGATCCTTCTTTCAGTAGAAGATTCCTCCTTTCTAACTTCTCAAAACAGCCTTCCTTCTCTGAGGCCTACTCACAGCAACCTTCCCCTTTCAGTACTAACTACGAAGAAAAGGGAAGAAAGAACATTAAGAAAGAAAAATTATGAAATGTGTTTTAGTAACTGGTACAACTACAAAATCAGATCACTGAAATACACCTGCCTTTCCATCCCTTCATCCCACAAGGTCCCTACAGGGCACAGCTACCTTACTGCTGTTGTTCACATCAGGCATGTAGCTTTTGAAGCAAGTGTCCAGATAATCCATCCTGCCTGGGCTTTTGGTTGCACTGTGGGGTGGTCCTGGAGCACGTGAACTGAAACCTTCTTGGGAGGAACTAAACTAAAAGCATCATGTTCTCCAGAGTGGGCAGTTAGTGGCACCAGACTGCTCAGAAGTAAAAGCAACCCTGATATATGCCTGGTGTGAACCTCAGGATCCCAGCACCAAGTTTTTGACTATACAGATACTCTCCAGTTGAACCACACTACTTGCTGATGTAGGCATAATGATAAAAAACAAATATTCTTCTGTCATTCATCTTTATGCCACCAAATAAGAAGATGGTATTATTATATTCTACTGTAATATTGCACCAGTGTAATAGTGACAGCAGCAAGAGCATCTTGAAGCGAACAATGCAGAGAAGAGAGAATAGATCAAAGTAGTTTCAGCTACAATAACTAACCTAATTTCTGTAGTTTTACAACGATTTCTTCTACTCTTTAAAATATTTTCTTTACTATTTTGGTGCAAGACGAAGAGAACAGTTATCGAAGGGAAAAAGTAAAACAAACTGGATAAGAAGACAGAAGAAAGTACTACCTTACCCCCAACTAAACCCCATGAAAAATAATAAACTTTAGGCATTAGTTGTAAAAACAGCCAGCAGAAAATTTTGGGCAGTAGTGCTTTTTTAAGGTGACTATGTTGTCATCTGAGCTTACATCAAACATGCTCTGGCATTTTTTCTCATGGTGGATCTTATGTTCTCATTCTAAATGCCATTAAAAAGACCCCAAAATTCTTGAAACTTCTCATAACTAATTCAAGTAATAAGACAGTCATCACACTTTTTTCAGTGCATGAAAGGCTAAGAATCCTATGACATGACATCTGACTTTCTCAGTTACCTTTTGCCACCTACTAAGAAGCACCTGCTGAGCCTGTGGAGGTTTGCAGGCCACATGGAGGTTCTGCAGGCCACTGGCTAAAAGCCACCTGTCTACACAATCCACCACAGTTGTTGAAAACATTATCAGGAAGGGGAAAAGGATCTTTTCCTCATAAGCTGTTTGTCCCTCACAGTAACAAAAGCGTAACACTCAAGAGTTTCACTGGAAGTTGCTAAGAAATACCTTGTGATGGAAACCTCCTTGTGTTCCCGGTGCAGGAAACCAACTAAACCTCGTTGCTCCACCTGTTCCACTTCTGTTAAACAATTCTGGACCTCGTAGCCAATTCATGAGTAAGAGCGACACTGACCACTGTGCTGAGGACCTGGCCAAGGACAAATGAAATGCTGTCCTAATACTCGAATACTTCTTGAAAGCTTCTCTGTTCTTCCACGTGCCTTCCACTGGGCCTCCACACAGGAGATGACTCCGAGCTCACTGTGAGCAGGAAGCCCAAGCGTGGAGGAAGTCTGTGTAAAATCCAGAGTCTCACTTCACCACCACTGTCCATTTTCATGAATGAAAAGGGCAAAGTCAGTAGGGGAAGCTGGGCCCTGTCACAACTGCTACCATGCAGTTTGTCCTCTCTCTTCAAAGCATTGTGGATCTGTGTTCGTTTTCTTCAAGGATAATCATTCCTATGTATTAAATCAGCCAGAGACATGGTTTCTAATGTGGTTAATTTTTTAAGACGGCAGAGCTTTATGCCTAATGCCTCATCTTGCATTTTCAAGAGCTATCTGAGAAGGTCCGGACCTTTAATAACTGATCTGTGCATTTGAACCGCATTCACTAGTGACTCTACCCACAGGACAGAAAAGGTGAGTGGCTGGGCTCTAACCCCCCAGCTCAGCTGCACAGGCCAGCGCCATGTTACGTGTCCCACATAGCCCTGGTCACACCACTCTGTCTTGGGCTCCATTTGCCTCCTGCAGAACATGGGAAACAAGAGTGAAGATGCTGTTGGTTTAGAGCAGGGGAAAGCTGGAAACCTAAAAATACTACACTTATTAGGAAGGCGTAGGAGAAGTAAAGGGAGTTAGGATATTCTCCCTCCTTAAAAGACCAAGTAGTCCCACAAGCAGTGGAGTCCATGAAGGCTGGTGTCTTGTGGCTTTGCCTCTCGCAAGTAGGTGACCGCATGCACAGTAAGATGCACATTCTGAGCAAAGCTAGCCCCGCGCTGGGAACACTCACAACGGCTCGCACCCCAGTGTGCTCTCACATCTGTGGTAACACGGGCAAGCCTTTGCTTCACAACGGTCACTAATTTCTCTCGTTGTCCTATATCCAACTGCCTGTTTGACAAAACATGCTAGGAGTTCGAGGACTTCGTGATCTCAACCCGTCTGTTCAATCTAGCTGGAGCTGGCCAGTAGATTCCAACATTACTGCAGGGAAACAGAGAGAGATAGCATGCTCCAGAAAGAAAACAAACTAAAATATCTGTCTTGGCCCATGAAAAATTACGTTGAACTGGCAAAAAAAGGTAAACAAATGGATCTGATGTTAAAACTCGGAACTGCAGTGCCAGTTCTGCAAGATTCATTAGGTTTGTTTTACTTGTGCTGGTTACTCTACTTAGGCCCAGGGAGGTTTATTTTACTTATGGTGGTTTGAAACACAGCTTTACTTTTACTTACTGTGAATTGCATTCTGCTTATGAATAATATTAGGTATTTTTTCTAGGAAATTAATTTGTAATCCTTCCTCCATTCCATTTCTTAAACACATCCAGTTTACTATTGTAACTTGTTTGTGATATTACTAAATTGCAACTACAGAAAGTGGGACAACATTTTGTTCCTATGCAAGACAGGAAAAGTGTATCTGTAGACTTAGGTACAGATAACATTCAAATCTGCTTCAGATGACACAGGACAAGTAGGTGTCTGGGGTTTTTGGGGAGAGGTGAGATAGAGAAAGGGTTTTTCCCCTGGAGGATCGAAACAAGATATTTTCCCTTAATGTGATTCATAATATAAGACAGATAATGACAACGTCGGGAACAAAGCTAAGTTTACAGAACATTCACAATGTTGCATATGGCTACATATGTCTTATCAATTTTGGTGAACAGAGTTTGTAAACAGAAAAAACACCCAAACCTCTAATTTATTTACGATATTGTACCTCTTTACATACACACGCATGCACTAACATGGGCTGTAGTGCAGTCTAATCTCTCCAGCATTTATTCAGACCTAGGACAAAACTGCTTTCAACCTGCAAATATTTGTCATGACAAAGCTAGCACTCAACAGTCTCATTTTCCAGCACCTACCAGCGTCAATTTTAATATTATACTGTCTTTTCCAACATTCCTCGATCTTACACCTAGAGTTTCTCTTCAGGGTCTACAGCTAGTGACTGCAACACCACATAACTTTCCTATCACTCCCATCCTGCAGAAAATGAAAGTAACCCTTCAGCCAGTCTCTGCAGGATGACGGAGGTTTGCAAGGAAACCAACTGCACAACTTTCTTTCAAATGGGCAAAATAGACAACATCCTGCTTTCAGTAACTGCTATATTACTATAAAAAGCCAATGATCATTACTTAATTGCTTTAAAAGAAGTAGAGCAATGTCTAAAAAGTTACAAACACACCTCCTTGTACTAGTCCCTGGACTCATATTTTCTGCTAAAATGCACGTGCCTCAACATCTAGGTATATATTTAAATTTAATGCAAACTAGATTAATCAACTTCAGGCTTTAAGCAAAAATTAAGAGATTTTGAAAGTCAGCAAGGACCATTATGCTCCTTTAGGCTTATGCTAATCCATATGATAGGCCATACAATTTCAGCCTAGAATCCCCTCCATAGTGGGAATCATCCTTCCATTGCGTATGAGTGAGTAGCATCAAGCTCAAAAATTTGCAGCGTAGCATTTTCAGAAAGACATCAAAACTCTATAGAAAGATTTTGTCCACCCGTGAATGTACTACTTTCCTAGGTCTCTCCACAGTTATTACCAGGATCTTCTCATTATCATTAAAACAAACTGTTCATCACTGTGAAAGTGAATTGTTGCCCCTGCTCTCCGAAGTTCCAATGAGTGTGCTTTTCATCAAGCATTGACACACATTTGTACTACAGAAAAATGTTTAATTAAAAAAAAAAAGTATTTCACTCTCATTTGAGTATTTTTTCAGAAGAGCTTTCCACATATCTTAAAAACTTCCTTAAATTAACTTTTGTTATTTAATATTTGTGTCTTTGAAAAGTAACAGCAGCTGATCTGCACACAAAAACATAAGATATTTTAATTTGTTCCACCTTTTTGGAGCATTGAACATTACTGACATACATGAACAAACAGACATATCCACTTCATATCCCATCAACATCATGAGCCACCCACTGGAAGTGGGAAAAGACTTGTAATTTGGGGGTTTTCCTGCATTATAAGGTTTTGCTGCAAACTCTCTGTCCAAAATGAGCCAACAAGGTTCTTTCAGGCCCCAAACCATTTATATGCTTAACTTCAGGGGCTTCAGGAAGTGAGCAGACGGCTCAGATTTGCAAGTTAAACACCCGCACAGCCAGAACCGTAATCCAAGCCAGGCAGTGGTACCACTATTAACTGTCTGGAGGAGCTGAACATGTCCTCTCTGCTCCTCCAGCTCTCCCTCTCTTTGTATTTCCAGGAGCAAGAAGAAGGATAAATGGGCCTTCTACTAATTGTACTTATCACCTGTTAGTCACAGCAGTCTGAAAGGCAAGCTGACACATTCACTCATTTTTACTGCTTCCAGTATTTACAGTATTATTTCTCTAGGACTGTGAAGTAGCTGCCAATTCTTACTAGAATGTGGCATGCAGAAGCTCATGTATATGAAAAAACATGATCAAACAATATGCAGCTCATTAAAGGAAGTTTACAACTCCATTCCCTGCCCTAATACTTTGTTTTTATCTCCTGGAAGTATTTACCACACCACCTGATTAGGTTGAGCTGCTTATGTATTTTGAAAATATAAATTATGCCATCAGTCATTCATTGTATGACAGTAAACTTGCAATTACACAACTCTGCAAGCTCACGCAGTGCACCAAGGCAGGCACAACCCAGCCCCAAGTGTCAGCACAGCACAAGACTACCCAATCTTTACTGATCTTAAAAGAAAACTGGCAATGAAACAGCTCACGCTCTGAGGAACAAAGCTTGGACCGGCTCTAACCCTGCACCAGAGTAAGCAAAGCCATGTCTCTCCAGTTTACCTCTGCAGGCAAGGTGAGAGGGAAGCGCTGGCAGAGGAAGGAGTAGCTGGCACACTTTGCTAGGTGCGTAACAATGCTACCTGAAGACTCATCTCCCAGAGTTGGGCATCTATGCTGAGAAGTTATTGGACCCCAATCCTATGTTAAAACCTACTGTCATTCTTTCTCTTCCATTTCCTCCAGTTTGCTTTTGAGCTTACACTCCTCACACGGAGGAGCACTGAGGATTCAGTCCTCCACACATGTGCAGGAGTGTACATCCAGGGTGTCACCCTTGGCTGCCAGGAGCAGGATCCAACTCTCTTGGACTGTGATGCTCAACATAATTTGCCTTACAACCACTGGGAGAGACAGGCAGCTTAAGGACCTTGAGAAATCTACCCTTAAACTTTTACATTCATCCTCATTTCTACCTTTCCTATCACACTTAAGAGGAAAGCCTCTCCCTACACAAAACTGGCAATAAAGCTTGTAGCAAACTAGCAAGCAGAAAAGTAAGAAATTACAGTGTATGTATAATATTCACACTGCTCAGTATTTATTTCCAGTCTCACATATCTGTTGTAACACAATTAAACAATTCCCCCAATGCTAAACAGCTGGTTTCCTCTCTGTTGGCGTGATACACTATCTTAATTCACGTGATACTGGATTCGCCCAAGGCTGCAACTCATTCAGAAAGCTAGCACAAACGCCATGTCCTATTTAAGATCCAAATGAGGCTTTAAAACATTAGCCTAAATCTGTACAAGCCTTATGCCTGACTCCTTCAGAGCAGAAAGCATCATCTGAGCAAGCCTTTCTGCCCTCAGAAGTCCCAGCCTAACTGGTCAGCATGAGTGGCAGAGACAGGTAACCGCAGAGGATTGCTCTTCTGCATCTCCTCATGATGTAGAAGGGAATTGGTGATTGGTCCCGTGCAGATCTGCATGGTGCCAGTGATCTATTTATACAGCTCTAGCAGGCTGAAACTCTGCATAGAAACTGCAGCCATCTCTTGAGCTCTCAAACTGAAGAGGGGTGGATGTCTCTAATTCTGACTCCCATGGTGTTCCCTACAAAAATGACAATCATTTTAATTTTGCGTGGGGGAGAGCTGCTGGTGTGTTTTGTATGTCTTTCTCTACACCAGCTTCAAGATTCTTACACCCCAAGGATTATCAGCTTTGTCACTGGGTTTTAGATTCCACATCTGTGGTTTATAATATAGCCAAGTTAAATCCAGGATAACACTTCTCCACTAGGTCCAGTTAGTCAATAGACACTGCGACTTTCTCTCTTCTTGTTTTCTTAAACAAATGACAATAGTAAAACAACAAAAAAAGTCATTTAGAGTCATACTATATCCAACTGTCATTTGTAAGACTTTACTGTATTATTAGTCAGAGCTTCTGATGACAATATAACCCACAAGACTGAAACCTGAGTGGTTTATACATGTCATCAGAGCCTTAGATAAAAATGCCACCTTAGAAAGTGGGAGTATTTAATTTTTTATAATACTTCTGTACTAGTATAAAGCATTCACTTAATTTACATCAGAGATTTATTTTCTTAAGGTATTTGTGTCTGTTTGATCTTTTACAAATATCTAGTTCTGTTCTTCAGATCTAATAGTGCTGAGTACTTTGAAGACGTTTTGCTAGGACTTATTAATTAGAATTCCCACAAACCTTTAGGGTTTGGGTTTTTTGTTTTTCTTCTTTTCTTCTTTTTTCCAAACCAGGGCACAGCGTTGCAAATGCAAAATTGCAGTCCCCTGCCTCTAAATACCAAATTATTTTTATGAAGAGGCATGGGTTAGTTATGTTACTTGGTAACAGCTGCATGGCGTAGTGGCTGGTACTAGGTATCTGTACAAACACATATCCACAGGCTGTAAAACAAAAATGGACAAATTCTCAGTTTCTGTAGAACAGCTAAACCCCAGTGAAAACTGGCTGTGAACGAATGCTGTCACTCAAATTCATCACAGCCATAGTCGTGCAAATTACAACTGGTTATAGAGTATTAGTAATTACATACCAGAACTTGATTACTGACTTTCCTAGTATTGAAAATGCTCACAAAAATGGAATGTTATGAGAGCAAAAACACATTAAAAAAAAAGGTCACTGGAATGAAAACTGGAAGAATCAGTTTTATGGTAGTTTTCCATTAGCTCGTATTGCTCCACTGCAGCTTCGATGTATTCATGGATGCATGCATGTACATGTATGCACACACAATTTTGGGAAGCAGAGGACAAAGCAAGAAATAGGTTTTATGAACAACCAAAGAAGTAGAAATTAAAGAACTGATTCAGCAAACCAATTAAGCACATGATTAATTTCTGTTATCTTCAGTGGAGCTTGACTACAGTTAAAGTGCTTTGTTGAATCAGGGTCCTGAAAACACAGTGCTCCTCAACCCATTCATCTGATCACAGCTTTAGGTGAAATAAAACACTTGAAAGGGACTACAGGTAAAGAAACGCTCAGGCTTAGCAAACTAAAGCCTTGTAGGAATTCTACTACTTAGGAAAAACCCCATAGTGGCTTCGTAAATTTTCATCACCTCTAGCAGTTTTTGAATAATGCAATGGTCTTTCTGGCAGCTTCATAAAGCTGTAATCCGCACAAGAAGTTCTACAATGTCTCAGCACTTCCTGGGGACTCGGAGCAGTAGGATAGCCTTGCAACACAAGCAGAGATTAATGATTTTCTAATGCACAGTAATAAATAATGTATCCCCCATAGTACATAAATTAAAGCTGTAATTCCATCCCAGTTCTGTGATGACACCAGAAGCCCAAGATGGAATTTCAGCCTCGTTATGACCACTCACGATACGCATTATTCCTAAAATTATGTTCTGAGAGTTGATAATGAACTGAGAAGTTCTGAAGGCATTACCAAAAAGAAGTGACGTGTAATTACAAGCAGAAAGCAAAATTATTAAGTCAGATATTGCTTGCAGAACTTGCTAAAGTAAGCAGTAAATCTCATCCCTGAAAAGCCCACTCAGCATATTCGTAACAAGGCAAGCAAAGATCACTACTACTATCAAAAAAAAATGAAAGTTGTTCTAGTACCACAGAGCAATGCCCCCATCATAGTAAACGGAAAGAAACTATATGTTAAAGATCAGGTTTGTACATTACAGAGTCCTTAAAATGCTGAATATAACTCCTCCTACAACCATGCATGGTATTTCACTCACAGGTCAAACAAGTATCCTACAGGTAGACAATAAGAAGCATAAAATATCAGGACAAAGTCACAGTATGTCCCAAATCCGCATTCCTATTCCACAAGAAAGCTACTGAGCAAAGCAAAATGCTCATGATGACAAGTGTTTTGTCTTTCTGATGAATATATATATATATACACACACACATACAGTTTACGCACTGTAAACTACCTGAAAAATTTTCATGAAGAACATGGCCCTAATATTTTTCCTGCAGACAATTTCAAGAAATCTTATGAAGACTCCGAAGGCATTTTACAGGTCTAACAACAAGCATTTTAATGGAAGTAAGTTTAGAAGTATAAAGACAGAGAGCCAAAACAATCATCTATTTAGAGTTAACTGGTATAGTCACCCTGGACTTTGGTTATCAATTCCCATGATTTTTAGCAAATCCCGCAAGATTTCAAGTAGGTCTGGAGCCAGTTTTCTTTCAGAGACAAGAAGAAAGTAACTTTCTGACCATCTTACACAAACAAGGCACAAAACTTTGCAGGATCATCCATGGCCTGGAGTTCTGAACTTTTTTGCATGGTATTATTCACAAATTTATCCCCCACCCCACTCCCCTTGATAATGTGAGACTCTAAGTCACACTCACTCTTCCTTGCTCTTCCCCCCTTGGGTTTTTAGCTTACAGAGCTGTAAAGAAAAGTAAAGAAAGGGAAGCCTGAAGATTATGACAAAAAGTCAAATAAATCAGTGCAGGAAGTCAATATTTTTAAAAGCTGAAAATGTTTAAGCCTAGAGTTAACTGTTTTTGAATATCTGACGCTTCCCCACAAGCCACCAGATTATTTGTTCCTTACCTCCCAACTCTTCCTCTTTCCACTTCCCCTTTTTATAATGTTAGATAGTGTTCAAACCCGAACACCTGGACTTATGTTTCCTACATTCATATTTGAGCACCTTAACAGCAATGGTATCATATTCTAGAGGCCACTCACCTGGAGATACCTAGTGATTTTTCCATTCTCTTTTAATTACTCTGATAACCAGCAAAATTTAAAATCTGAATATAACTATTTATGTGCCTGCCTCTGCATTTAAGGACACATGTTTTCCAAGAACCCATTTTCTCCCCTTTTGCCTTTTGCAACTATTCATACAAACAAAAACTATCAAAAATAATGAGAAAAGGACAAAGAAAGCAAGACAATCAATGCCTAAAGATCCTTGCCTCCATGGTATCTCTAGAAGAAGCATATCATCACCTCTAAATAGCAACCTGAAACCTACTCAAGGGACTTACGTAAGTCGTGACTCAAGAACTGAAGCAATGAGTGTCAAAACATTCAAAGACACAGTACCCTCTGCTCCTAGTAGTAAAGGAATAACTACTGAGAATATGAAAAGGAGATCTTTGCACTGGAGAAAAACAGCAGCAAAAACTTCTTAGAGGTCCACAGAATCACAGAATGGTTTGGGTTGGAAGGGATGTTTAAAGATCATCTGTTCCAACCCCTCCCCTACCATGGCCAGGGACATTTTTCACTAGATCAGGTTGCTCAACGCCATGCATTCAAAACCATCCACACAAGCTAAGCTACACACTTTAGTAACAGCAGTAGACTACTAGAAAACCTACAACCAGATGCAGTCTTGGAGGTTTCCTATGTCTCAAATAACTGATGTAAACTCCAGAAAAAGCGATAACCTAACACCCAATGTCTGCCTCCATCTGCCTTTTACTAGGGACTCAGGCAAAGAGATGGTTTTCTCCAAGATCTCTTAGCTAGTAGGTTAGAGTGCTCGTGAGATAATTTTCATAAGGAATGGCAATCTAACATACAGACTAAAAGGTGACCCTGTAAATAAATGTCAGCTGCAAAATCGAATACCTCTCCTGGTCTGAGCTGAACAAACACTGCTATATTGACAATGTAAGTAAAATACTGAGAAGAGAAATAAATCTGCAATGAAAAAGAAAGAAGGAGAAAACCTCTAGAAGTAAGTGACAGGGAACATGAGGGGGAAAGGGCACATGGCAAACTTAGATCAGTGCAACTCTGACCAATTCAGGCTCTTCCCATGCTCATCACTGCACCATCTGTGCTTAAGTATAAATGAAAGGGTTCCCTATCACATTTTCTTTCTTTGTGCAAACATCATATTCACAGTTATATATTCTGAGGACTATGTGACTTATTGATTCAGAAATTAATCTAAAATGATGCTTATATAATACACACCATATTGATTCACAATCTCATTGTGCCGGTCATAAAAATACATTCTAGAAATTGTTGTTCAGAATGCTTTTCTTGCAATCTGGGAATTACATTACAATACTTGCACTCTAAATTTAAAGACATCATGTACACCAAAGTCTGAGCACTAGCCTGTTCACCGGTTTTCCCTCCTTGCTCATTAGCTCAACACACAACACAAGACATGGGCGAGGACTCACACCAGCAGCAGTGAAAATTTCAGTACCTGTAACCCAAGGAGGGGAGCAGGACTTCAGAACCGTGTAATTACAAGAAGAAAAAGTATGATTAAAGAGTCCCTATTTCTGACACAGCACAAGTCAGAAGAAACACCAGCACTTGTCACAATGAACAGTGTGGTGAGGACTTCCCCAGCAATTCCATACACAGAGATGTGGGCTTTTCACCACAGAGAATTCAAATTTCCCTCCTGAAAAAATGAAGAAGGAGGAAAGAAGTCTTTTTTTACAACATTTTAAAATTATTTAACTCTACTAACTTAAAAATACTCATTGCCAATGAGTTACTGGGTTGTTCCAATACAGGCATTAAGAATCCAAAAGCAAAAGCTCTTGCTGCCCTTCAGATTACTGGTGGTGATTTCTTCCTGACAAAATATAGGACAAATTAACATACTGCTAATGCATACTGTGTTAATTATTCTGAAGTGCCATGTAGTAACCCTGATGGAAGTTCAAACAAATTGTGACAGATACAGATAGAAACAGTATTATACGTAGTTTAAATTCGTATTCTGTCAAGTTTGCAGCTACAGCATGTGACGACTGCATTGTGAGGCTGTGTTACTGCCTAAAATGATCTCACGTTATGCTATTAGATTAAATACTCCCATGAGCTAAAACACTGTAGAGGGGCGAAGCTCAGAAAATCAATTTCAACACTGTTTTGTAAACTTCAGTATAGCTCCAATTCTCCGTTATTGATACCAATTCAATGAACCACATTTACATCGTAAGCACACACCAGGCTTAAAAAGTCAACTGGTTAGTGCACAGTGCCGAGAGTGCCGTAGGGAGGGCAGACACTTACAGACAACACGCTGCCAAAACAAAGCTTTAATTTAGAGGAAAAAATTCTGGCCTCCGGAGCTGTAAGAACCGCCCCGAGATAGGAACTGGGAGTACATGGATAAACAGAAGCAACGCTATGAGTCTAAACAGAGTGATTTCCAAAACTTATCCTCCCACGGCTTCACCAAAAAGCCGCTGGGTGAGCTAAGCAGCAGCAGCCAATTGCTGTCAGGGACTCCTGCAGGGCCCCGAAACCGGGCAAAACCCCGCTCGCTGCTCAGCCCCACTACCCAGCACACCCAGGCCCAGCCTACAGCCCGTGGGTCACAACGCTGACCCCCAAAACGCCCCAATCCATGAGCCGCCTCACCCCAGGGCACCTCTGCCTCGGCTCCCGCAAGCCCACAGCAAGTCGTGGGGCTCAAGCAGGGTTTGATACCGAGCTTCTCTGAACACAGCAGATCCCAACGCAAACGGTGGGTGGACCACCAGAGGAGAGCCAGGGTCGAACCTCTGCAGCTCACGCTTGCCGAGGTGACACAATGCACGCCTGAACACATACACACCTAATCATATAGACCGTACATATAAGCTCTCACAATAAAAACTCGTTCGTGTGCATTTACAACATACAGTCTTATTTTTTGGTGTTGAAGTTTTGTTGCCTCCCCCATGCTCCCAGAAAAAAAAAAAATTTAAAAAAATCTCCATTGGATTTCCTCAATCATTAACCATATTAAAATAATAAACATTCTGGCACCAACACTGTTTAAACAGCCTTCTCTCCACCCAAAATCCACTGGCAAATATTTTCACATATAAGATGACCATCCCACAACCCTGCTTTTGAATGCTAATCTAAACTGAGTTCTTCAAGCCAGCACGGTAAAGAGTTACTCTTTGGGAGGGGGAGTGCAGAAAAGAAATGAGAGAGGGGCCTTTAAGATGAAATAAAAATAGACTCCCTTGATCCCACCATGACATGGCCCAGACATTCTCCCTGTGGGGGAAGAAAATGTTTCTTACTGCAGTGAGAGTTTTTATAACATTTTCTTCTTTTTTTTTTTTTCCCTGTGCAACTTTGCTTCCTGAAGAATGCTTTATATAAAAGACATGACATTTGGCAACCCAGCTCTGCTGCTTTGTGAAATTCTTTTGGCAAGTGCCCTATGTGCTGACTGCATTAAGCACATCAGTTTATTTATTTATTTATTTATTTAGGCAGAAGTCAGAGGGAGCAAGCCATACAATTAACGCACAGCACAGCACTGCTTCATCCAAAAAAACGGGAGAGGAGCCAGGGAGGGAGGAGCCAGAGCCTCTCCTTTTGGGAAACCTCATGATGGGAGAGGAGACAGTTCTCCGACCTCAAAGTGTTGCTGCTGCTCTGGGGCATATGCAGTGATTCTTGGATCTCAAGGCATTTAGCGAACATCAATTAATTAATTAATTAATTAAGCCTCAATTCCACAACAAAGGCAGGTATCATTACACACCTATTTTGCATATGGGTAAAACGAGCTGCCGAGTAAACCTAAGCCTGTACCGACCTTGCCCAGTGTCCCGAGGCAGGAGGTGCACCACCTCGCTCTTGCGGAGGTGAGGTGAGAGGCACCTAGCAAGAACCGGCAGGAGGGCATGGCACCGGCCCCCTGCACACCCACGCTTCCTCCCTCATGCCCCGAGTGAAACCAGAAAATGGAGAAGTCTCCACACACCACCGTCTTCCCAAGGGCGCAGCCACGGCGCATGACTGCGAGGCACAGAGACCTCCACCGATAAGCACCGACCTGCTTTGCACCACGTCACGTTGCCCGTGACGTGCCTCAGCGCCATTCGCGCAAATCAGAGACAGCACCATGTATATATACCATCTGCGGTCATGTTCTTGCAAAGGGAAAACCTCCAAGGGTCAAGGACTCTAGCAAGCAACCCCTTTTTCCTACTCAGATGCCACGTGTTGGGCAGGAGGGCCATACATTTGTGGTTTGGAGTTATGGAGCATATTACTTCAGCCTTACAAGAAAACAAGATGCTTCTCAGAAACAATGGAATATTTTGCTTATGATCATGATTAGCCCCGTTTATTTACACCAGGGACCAACAAAGCTTGGCAGCACACCACCAGGGACACCAAGCAACAGCAAGTTCACAGAACCATGAAGTTTTCAAGCTGAATAGGAAGGAGAAATGGGAACGGGAGAGGACATGACATAGCTGCCCAGAGACCGAAGCCAACAGCTGGCCAGTCCCACAAGCCTGAAAGGGTAAAGCTTCTGCTCTTACCACATATCCCCTGATATTTTCAGGCCAAACTGCTAGCAGCGAAGGGCCCGATCCATCCAAGGCATTGTTCAGCACACACACCACGAGGGAAATGCTGGAACATGGTCTGGTGCTTTCAATGGGAAGGAGCTACCAAGTCTCTAAACAACGTGACCCCCTGCAGATTGGGTACAGAAAACACTTTTCTACATCTCAGAGAGGTAAGACAGGACTGGAGAGGCTGCTTGACCAGGTGGTGCTGCTCCAAAGGCTACATCCAAGGGCACAGACAAATCTATAATGCACTTAGCCTTTGGAAAAGTTTTAGCAGCTTGGTCTAAAAAAAAAAGTTACATGTTTAACAATGGAAAGTGTTTTCTACACACAGGTCTAAAAGAGACAGCTGTGTGTTCTCATCATTTGTGTGCACCCTGATAAAAAGTCTAATTTTTTTCCTAGAAAAGAAAATTGACATACCAATCTAAACCTGCCTAGTGTTTTGCTAGAATATGAGAAAAACTTTTTTTCTTTTTTAAATAAAAAAATCTGGCATTACACCCCCTTCCTGTTCTAAAACTTTTTCCTAGATTTTCTGTTGTTCGTTTCTAGGCCAATTTCTATGATATCAAAGTAGTTATCACAACAGCAACATACAAGCCCAATTCTACAAGATTTATTCAAGGCAAACAGGTTGCTACCAGACTGCCTGTTTCAGCAAAAGTTTGACGTGACCAAGGGCTGAGGACTGTAAGACACAGAACTCAGCATCAGTTTAACTGTACAGCAACCTTTGCCAACCATCTGTCCTCAGTAAAGCATATATCAGGCTCTCCTTTGAAAAGGACTTAGGGATCTCAGCAGTGAAAAGGGCCAAACGGACACAAATCTGTCCACAAAGAAATCACTGGCAGAATTCCCCTCACCTGAAGCAAGGAAATACCAAGCGTTCAGTAGCACAAGTCGATCATTCTCTTCAACTTGGAAACAACATACTAGCACTTCAAGTGGGGATTTCAAGCTCAGTGTACCAAGTTACCGACTGCCCACGCAGGATGCAAGCCTTGGTCTACAAGCTGATTCTGGAAGTAGAGGCCAGAAGCAAGCAAGGGAAACCTCAGCACAAGTGTCTGAAGCTGTGGACTCATTAGCCCAGCACGCAGGCAAATTTGAAGTCAAGAGGCTTTGGATCCATGTGCGTATACTACACATCAAGATACATGAAAGATGCACATGATCTCCCAATGCAAAATTTCACACCAAAACATAAACAAACATGCTTTTTCTTTAAACAGAGGAAACAATTAAAAATAAAAAATATTCCCCACCAAACATATCTGTGAAGGCAAGTAAGGGGAACTAACGTATTTTAGGACAAGCCTGGCAATCTCACGAGCCTCAGGTGCACAGTGCAGAGATGCTATGAAAGACGAAATTACACAGCTTAAAACTTAGTTGCAGGTGGTTTACTTGAAGGGAAGGACAAGATTATGACAGAGGGACAAGACTTGGAGGTAAACAGTAGGATAGGACAGAACACATGAGAGAGGGACAAGACTACGTTGGTTTTGGCTTGACACTTGCCAAGTGAAAAAACAAGTGTGAGTCATAATAAAGGTAACTCAAAGTGTGATGTGACTGCAGTGGAGAACTGAGCAGACCATACTGCATGAGTCAGCAGCACAGATAAAAAGGGTGATAAGAAGCAGCAGATGGGACATGTCTTTACTAAAACAATGCTGCAGGACACAGGTCTCCTTTGCTCTAATGAAATGGTCGTGCCAAGCTGCCATGCGCTGGCTCGTACGCTCGCGATCCCGTGAATCAAAGAACGCCGTGCACAGAGGTTAGAAAAGCAGCAGGCAAACAGGCGCAGACAGATCCACATGCAAAAAAGCACAGAAAAGCAAAGCAACAGCACCCCCCCCCCAACACGCACACACCCTGACGAGCACCCTGGGACACCACCCCCAAACGACTCGGGCAGCGGGGTGGGGAGGAAGAGAAGAGGGGAAGGAAGCTGTTACTGGGATCATGGCATTCAACCTGGCCGACAGCCAGTTCTGCTGTTCCTGCTAGTCAGACTCTGCCTTCCTGGTGGGCGCCGAGGGCGGGAGTCTGCGGCACTGCAGCCCCCCCGGCCCCCTTCTGCCTCCCCAGCGTGCACCTGCAGAGCCGGGAGGCAGCCGCAGCCGCACAGCTCATACCCATCTTGAGAAGGCAAAAGAGCAGCTGGGGCTATTTGTGGAGCTATGCTCCAGTACACCTGCAACTCAGGCTTAAAGCTCCATCTTTTTGTTCAGGATTGCAAACCCCGTTTTGGTGCGAGATCGGAACATTTAGCCCCGAGAAATCAAGCACCATGTTCTTGGGAAGCAGAAACCATACAGCCATGTGCAAGGCCACATTACCTGCAAAATGCAGCTGCTGCCCTGACCACATAAATGACCTGCAACGGTGGTTCTTCGCCGTCAGGATCCCTACTCACTGCACTTTTGAACCTGGTCAGGAAAGACAACGGCCCTCTGTCACGAGCTCAAAAGCAGACAGAGACATAAGGCAAAGCTCAAATCGCCTTTCATCTCACTTCTTGGCTGAGGTAGAATTATACCCTGCCTGCGAGGGGCAAGATGGAAAGTAAAATGCTCTATTTTTAGACACAAAATCCTGCTTCATCAGGTTCATCTCATTTCTAAGAAACAAACCTTGGCAAAGGTCTGCATTTGAGGGGGATGAAAGATGACTTGTTTCATTTTCTTTTAGTGCAGCTCATAGCATGACTAGCATAAATCTAAGCAAATCTGCTTTAGCCACATATACATGCCAGCTGTTTTATTTGAGAGAGATAGTCCCTATATTCTAGCTATATATATATATATATATATTTCATTTTTCCCAATCTGTCCTGCCAAAATAAGCATGTTGTGTCCAAGTATTTCAATGGAGTTAGAAGGTGTGTCTATTCCCCTCACTCCAAACATCCTTATTTATAGATTTCAGAAGTTGGCAGGTATGCCGAGGAAGAGCAGTTGCTGAGCCTAACACACTCTGCACAGCAACAGATCTGTTTTAACAGATTAACAGGCAAAGAGAGAGAGAGACAGGAAAGAGCTGTACTTTCCTTCTTTACACATGTCCTTGCTTTCAAACGCAGCTTTACGGAGATAATGACAGTAACTGTGTGTCTAAAATAAAGCTGGACCGAGAGCCAAGGCTCATGCAGCCCCACTGACAGCAGAGCTTGGCTCTCCCCTTTGGTCATGCACTTTTCTAACCCGAGCGTGCGCCTTCCAAGAAGTAGGTAGAGGAACTGCTCTCCTACGGACATCACGAGCATTAGTGAAGGGGGAGGGCGGTCAGCCTGTAAGAAAAACAGTGAAGTTAGTTTTCATTTCCTGTCGGTTTTAATCTTGTCTAGAGGCTTTGCTAGCTGCTACTTCCATTTTCTGGCCTGTCTGCAGAGGAACTGCTTCTTCACTCGTTCGCAGAAGGTCCCTCTTAGCTGCCTGCAGTCCGTGTCTCTCGTACTCCTAAATCCACCCCACCCTGCCCACCATTCGCTGGCTGCAGCAGCAGTGAATCAGTCTGCAGCCACAAATCACTGTGTTGGCTTCCCCCTTGTAGCTCTATAAACAAACATGCCCCTGATTACAGCTTCCACTGGCAATCTGTTTTAAAAAAAAAAAAAAAAATGCACAGGATTCATGGAAGCTGATGCACAACTGTTTTTTTTCACAGTCTAATCTTTCCATTACCCCTTGAAGGGTCTGGTCATGCAGAAACACCCTTATACCCATTTTACTGCTGGTTTTCACACTCCGTGGGCTGTTTGATTTTCTCTGAACTCATGATGCAAGTGCTTCTATATATTCAGCAGGCAATTCCTGAAATGCACTGCTCAATTTGCATGTGGACGTAGAGCGCCAACTAACCCGAAGACAATTAGCAACAAACTGTGATCAGAACTCAGACTGAGGCTCAGCGAGGACTGCCTTGTCCTCAGCCTGGAGAAAGCGCTGCTCCTACGTAACTCCCACTACGGGGCTCTTGGGCCCTCAGCACGGAGGCTGCTAAGCAGTGACAAATCGATGACAAACCATTACTGATAGTTCTGCAAAAAGGTTCCTATGGCTCTTGGCCACAGCCCCCTGGCAATATACACACTTCTGCACATCCGCTTTCAAAAGGAGCCATTACATGCACTCATCCATCTGACCAGAGATGCAAGACACAGCTAGGTGAGGGTGACACCCTGCATCAAAGGTGGCCGAGGATGGGTGTCAAGCTAGGAGAGCAGAAGGGAAAGATATACGTGATAGAGAGCAGAGCTCACGTTGCTAAGAGTTAACCAGCACAGTACGTGCCAGGAGCAATAACTTCTCCCCCTGCATGAACCGTGACCAGGAGCAATGCCAGCGAGTGTGCACAGCAAAAGAAGTCATGGCTAAGAGAGATGGAAGAGAGGGAATCACCTGATCCTCCCCCCGGTGCACATCTCTGAAGATTTATCTCAGCACCACATCCTTAATTCCTTGCCCAGTTTCCAAGAACTGGCCTTTCATAGACACGTTAGAGAAAGAAAATGAGTTTGTCTAGTATCTTTACTTCCAGCTCATGTTTGCAAAGCTCCCTCAGAAGAAAACTGCCAGACTCCACAAGCGATCAGTGTTATCACACTTGATGCATATGTGCCTTGAGCTTGCTGCCCCTCCTGGGACCAACAGCCATCACTGCAGCCCTGAAGGGATGGTGGCACTACTTTTTACTAAAAGGTAAAGTAGCGTTTTGCTTGCCTTTTCCTGGGAGAGATTATGTAGAATGTCAGAAAACAAAATTACTAACTTTATTCCTAAGATCTCTCAACAGTGCTCAGCCTCACCTCCTCGTTTACAACTGGATGAATTTGAAAGGCAGAGTCACTTCTGCAAGATCCAAGAATGTGACTGGGAACACAACAGCAAAGCCCCAAACCCCGTTCCTCTCCTCTGTCTGCTGTGCAACCCTCTTCTCTCCCGCTGGGCACAGTGGAGCTAGGTCACCACCTTCCACATACAGACTAATATGCAAGTGACTTCTCTCTCATGCATTTATGTATGTAAATTAAGACATATTTTAAACCAGGTTGTGATGATCCATATTACGTACAAATACTGCATCTATCGAAACCATTTGAATCCAGCTTTTTTTTTAAGTAACATTTAGAGAAGGATGTGTTTGCTGCTGAAATCTCGAAGCAAATCAAACCTTGGAACTGACAGCAGTTACTGACTACACTTCTTAAACCAGGACTGACTGACATCCTACATCAGCCTGCAGTAGCAGTCTCTTCTGCCAGGCCAGAGAGGGGGTATCGTCATCATTTCACTGCATTTAGCAGGCTGAGTTAAATACTTAGCTCAAACATCAGAAAGGAACTGGAAGTTGTAAAAGTAAGAAAAGAGGAGTTAAATAATTCCTTAACGGAAGTCATGTGCAAGAGTTCACGATCTATAAGTACCAAAATTCTTATCTACGATCCTGTGACCAAAAAAAAAAAACTTTGACTTAACTACAATTAACTGTTCCTTTTAAAAATGGCTTAATTTTAATGCAAAACAAGTTTAATTTTTTTTTCTTTTTTCCCTCCTATTTCCCAGCTCCTGTTTTAAGGAAGCATTTAGTTATGTGACAGAAATGTTGCAAAATTTCCTTTTTGTGCATTTTTGCTGAACATTTATTTTCACGTGAATGTAGCCTGATACAAGTCACATGCAAAAATATAATCTAGTAAACAGTGAACAGAAAATGCACCACTGATTAAAATAAATAAATAGAAAAATTAGAGACCCACAGAAATCTATGTTGGACCAGATTACTGGTGGAACATCTGTAGAAATATAATGTAGTCTAAGTTTAAAAAAAGATATATAAAATTATTTCAAGTACTGAAAACATTCCCTTCTGTAAGGACAATAACTAAAAAGAGTAAATGCAAAACAAGATTTAGAAGCTGATTATTTTAATAGTTTTCCTGCTTGCTGATTTTAGTCACAACTGAAATCAGCGATTTAAGTCCCCCTGCAGAACCCTCCACAGGAGGAGCAGTGCTGATTCATTTCTCATGAGATGGGACACTCCAGATCATGAAGAAGAATGTTAGTTTGCTGATGCATGGCAGATACACTGGGGCAGACACAAATGCACTCTAGTATTTCAAATTAAAAAAAGGCAAGAGGCTAAAATATATGCACATATGTGCACGTGTGAATGCATGGCCTCATTTTGTTATCGTGCTCCATCAGGACACAGACCAGCACAGCAGCAGACTAGGAGGAGGGAGCTTTTGCAAAGAGGTAATGGCCAGCAACTCTTGAGTGCTCAGGGCAGTTCTTCCAGATGCAGAAGCACCAGGACTGGCTCAGCAGCAGGTTTCTTGGCGTAAGCACAGCACTGCGTGGCCAGAGCTGCAGGGCTGGGGACATGAACGCGTGGTAATGCCTGACCGCTCGGGGTTAGCGTGGATCCTGCCAGGATTACGATAAGCCTTGCTAAATCCGTGCTGGGCACGTGGTGACTCTGCACCATCCTCCACCAGTGCTCCTAGAACCAGGATGACAGCGACAAAACATCCCTCGGGGCTGTCAAGCCGGGAGCTGCGCTGAGCCAGAGACAAGGAGCCTGGCTGCTCTCACCAGACCCAAACTGCCTGGCCCTACCTACTCAGGAGTCCCTCCTGTGGGTGTCCTGTAGCACCTCCACCACCCAGGTTGTTCCCACAGGCTATAGCAGCACGGACCTCCTCTTCCCTGCCCTGCACAGCAACGAGGACAGAGAAAGATGTGTTTCAAAAAGAAAAATACTTTTTTGTTCTATAGCAGAAAATGAGTTAGAAGGCTTCAGGGGACCTGCAGAAACTTGCAAAGTCGTGGAGGTGATCCTCCAGTGAGAACAAAAGGAGGAAAGCATCCATGGGGACACCACAAGCCATTTCTCAAGGGAGGAGGTTACACTACAGGGAAGAACCTCTCCTCTTCCCTCGTGCCACCCCCATACACTGAATGGCAAACGCATGGGGAGATGTAATCACGGTGGCTGCAGGAGCTGCCAAAGTGCTTTTTGGCTTAAGAAGCAAAGGACAAATTTGAGGTTTGTTCTTCAATTGCTGCCTCATGCACTTAATGTAACGAGACCACGGAGAAGAATAACTCATGTATATAGATAGCAATGAGGTAATTAAAGCCTAGTTCTTCTCAGCCTGCTCCCCGACTCCACATAAAAGAAGTAACAAGTGCACGAACATCTAGGTTGAAAATACAACATCATGCTCTAGTGTAAAACTCCCGTGCCTCATGGAGTACTGCTGGCTTTACTACGGCCACGCTATGTATTAGCAGGTACTGATTGTGTTTGCACAAGATTTCAACAAGCTGAGCCAACCGACATCACTTCCTCTATTTCTGTATAGAGTAATATATTTACAGGAACAGCCTTTTGAAACATTCCAGTAAAATTAGCTTACTCACAGATTTTTTTTTTTAAACTAGAACAGAGAGCAGAAGGATAACATCATCATCGCTTTTTGTGCATAAATCAGCTGTCTATTTACCACTGATACGTTGCAATAATGAATTCCACTAACTTCTGAGTTATTTGTTGGGTTATTAGAGATGACCTAAGTTCACAGGATCGCCAAAAAAAAAAAAAAAAATTCCTTCATTATTTCCTGGGAAACGACCTTCAGAAGCATGTATTCCACCTCCTTCCCCAAAGCAATGCCCAAAATATTCCCGGAGGAGGCTTATCTGTTTTATAAAAACCTCCAGTGATGATGCTTCCATGACTTTTTCAAAGGCAAATAACTGCTTATCACTTGAAAGCTTTCTTAAACATTTACCCAAGTCTTGCCACCTTCAAATTAAGCCCATTTCTTCTCATCCTAACCCCAGCAGTTGTACAGTTTATTCCCTTCCTCCCTGTAGGAACCTTCCACATACTTGAACACTGCTATCATGTCTGTTACTGGCCTTCTCCCCTGTAGACTAAACAATCCCAATTCTTTCATCTTCTTTCCCAGGTCATGTTTTCCAAATCTTTGATCATTTTCACTGCCTTCTCCCTGGATGCCATCCAGCTGGCTCTTGACTATGTTGTGCCCCAAACTAGATGTTGAGCCACTTCCAACACTGAGTGAGTAAGACAGGTTATTTCGTGCCTTTTCTTTACACACCCCAAAACAGTGCTTTTTCGAGGAACAGGGATGGGGAAACTTTATTCCTTGTATGACTCCCACAGCCTCAGGTCCACGATCCCCTTCGGTCTCAGATGCGCTGTCCTGCGCACACGGATCAGGCCCGGGAGGAGTTGAGACGGGGCTCTTCTCCACCGGCGCTCACGATGGAGCTGCAGGGTCGCCAGCTCCAGGGTTGGAGCCGAAGCAGGCAGGGGAGGGAAGGAAAAGCTGCCCGCTCAGCAGAGCACTGGCAGCCCAGCTCCCAGGGGACAGGAGAGCAGGACATGCTGCAGGCTGGTTTTCTCTGGTGGTCTGGGAACCAGCTGTGATTTTTAACACCCTATTCAACTAAACCAGGCCAAACTGCCTCCAGCACAGCCCAACTCTAGCTCACAGACCTTCTTCTGTAGGACCACTATTGAGTCAGCCATTCCCCATCCTGTGTCATGCAACTGGATTTTTCTATCCTTGGACAGTGCTTCTAAGTTTGTATCCTGGGTTTTTTTTCCCCAAACCATTTCTCCAGTTAGCCTGGGCAGCTCTGAACTTTAGTCCTGCCCTCCAAGGAGCCTGCAGCCCCCCTCCATGCTTCTTATCCTATGTAAATTTAATAACTGGTCTCTCTGCTCCATCAATCGTTTCAATAATGAAAACAATGAGTATTTCCAAAGCCAGGACAGACCCCTGGGGAATCTCACTCACTCCAGTCTTGCAGTTTAACAGCAAACCATGAATAACTACTTCGAATAGTGCCTATGAAATTCTGTGCACCCACATTAGAGACCAGCCGACCAGACACACAGCCTGCTTCAAAGAAAGCTGTGTTAGAAAGCATCCAGAGCCCCCCATTAAAGAGGGACTAATTTCTATCAGACAGCGAGGTCCAACTACATTGTCACAGGCGCTGTTGGAAAGTCTTTGCTAAACACTGCCATAAAAACGTAATGCATGCTGATAAGAGGAATAGGAGTTGATAACCAAGCTTTAGGATGACAGGAAGAACTTCATCTTACTGAGATAGCAGGACCCTGACTTTGCTTCCAGCAAGAGAGAAGCTTGGAAGAAGCAAACTGAAACGCAGTATAAAAATGACAGGAATTTTGTACCTGCCATCAACAGCTGCTGACTTAGGAGTTAAAGAAGATACTATCATAGAGGTGTGGGTTTGGGGCTTTTTTTAATAAAAACAAAACATTTTCTTAGCTGTTCCAGATGTTTTTTGAATCGCATTCCTTACTGCTCCCTAATAGCCTATCCTGCTCAGGGATCACAAACAAGCCAGCCAGACAGCAAAGACCATGGCTCCCAAAACCCAGATTAATGCTTTAATCAACCGCTGAAAGCAGCCCCAGCCCCACACCAGCACTAGGAGAAGCAAGTGGCAGTGGCTGGTGCCTGAAACAGGGAGAAAGGGTAAGTTCCATGGAAAGTGAAAGGTGAGGCAGCTTTCCAGCACTGGCTCCCTCTGCTTGCCAAAATAGCAATGCCCTGCCCACGCCTCACTCTGACTTCTGCAGAAGATGCGCCTGCTTCCCAGGAGAGTTTACTCTCGCAATGCAGATGTGCTTCACTGAGGCAATCGCATTCTGTTGCGTAATGTGACCCGGAATTAAACAGTATATGCTATTTGGTGCATTTTTAAAATGTAAACCAGAAGTTACTGCGGAGCTCAGTGACGCTGCCAAGAATGTTAGCGCTATGATTTTAGCAGGGAAGAATATATCATATCCTCCCTCCTCCCACAGCTTACTCTTGAGTCGTAATTTTGCTAAATCCTTTTGTACTTGTAAGTAAAATACAAAGTCACACAACTATGTGACTTTCATTTTGATCTTTGCTGACTGTGGGTATCATCACCTCAGGACCTAACGCAGCCACACCAGCAGAAGACACAGGGTAGCTCTGAGAAGAACCTGGCAGGTGACTGCACCAATGTGCACAGAATTGAACCATTCACCTCATGTCCTACGGAACTGGGGTAAAAAGAAAAAAAAAAAGAAATCAGAAACAGAACCCACAACTAACCATTTCCAGTCCCCTACATGAACCGGAAGGAACAACACTGCAGATGCTGAGGCATACTTTGAATATGAATATACATACATTTATATTCTTCTTATAGTTTCCAGGAGTTGCACAATGCCATTCCTCTTTATAGGAATACAGGTCTTTTCTAAAATATATTATGCATAACCCAGTTTTCCATAGCAGGAAAACTCACCAAGGGAATACTATTTGCTCATACCAGAAATGTATCTCAAAATTACAGTAATTTATAGCCTCACTTTCATTGACAAATGAAATAATATCATTCTCTTTTGACAAATATCAGTACACTGAAAAAGTAATGAATAAATGCCTATAAACAGGTATCAAATAAAGCCAACTATCAATCACTGCAACAAAATTTTAAGTAAATCATACATTAAGTAAAAAAAGGCTGAAGTAAAAACAAGCCATATAATCTGAAATCAAAACAAAAATCTATCATGCCAAAGCAGAAAAACACAATTCAGAGCACTAAAATACCACAACCTGTTAAATGACCAGTCATCTAATTGTTATTTGTAAAGCTCCAAGTATGCTAAACGAAGCCAAACGTAGAGATTCAGTGAAGTACTTAGGCATGTGCCAAAGTACATCTGTACTTTAAAAACTTTTTTTTATGTGACAGAGAACTTCAAATTCTGGAACTGTTCATGCACACCTCTACGATTTCTTTTTAAGAGACAGAAAATACTCAGAAAGCGATCTGCACCGTCCACATTTTAGTATTACAAATCAAATCAGCATTCAGGCTAAACTGAATACGTATTTCTGGAGACACATCAGAAAGAACCCCAAGGATTAGTCCTAACACAAAAGGATAAGGGAGTTGCCTGCTGTCATCATGCCAATTTTACAGAACAGAAGAGTTAGCAAATGAGGCATGAAAAGATGTGAGCAAAGAAACTCATACCTGCAAAAAATGCAGCAATATTAGGTGTGCAAGAAAATTACAGTAAGTAGTATCAGGCCCAATCACAAGAAATGCTGACCAGCTGAAAGTCCTTTTGGCCTCAGCTGGAAATATGTAGCACCCTTAAGGCTAGTTAAACTTATAAGCTGTCCTAATTTAATGCTATAAATTAAATTTGAATATTCAGCACTTAACTTTTTAAGGCTCTGACCAATCTGAATCAACGCTAAGGCACCAGCACTAACTGAAGCTCTAGCTACATCAAGAAAATCTTCCCGTGTGCCTCCATTTCTATCTGTTACTGTAAAGGATACAGTTCTCTCTTTTTTTAATTCCTTATAGTAATAGTAGCATCAAATGTACCTATGTTACTGCTTTAGGGAAAGCTCAAAAGCTCCTGTTTTGGGCTTTGAAAATCTCTTGTTAATGCAGCTGGTGGCTTTCAGAGTGCAATGACAAAGGGAGAGCATTATTGAAGCGCGTGGGTGCATGCACACATGTGCAGGGAAAGTGAAGAAGAAAGAGGCACACATTATATATTGTAATTGTAATGGCAACTAACCACATTCAGTGCAGATGGACAGTCATGTTATGAAAACGACACAGTTGACTCAATGCTACCACGTTTAGCAAGGTGGGCTGACAGGGTTTCATATGGCAAAGGCTACCTCTGGAGGAGGGGGAAAGCTGAGGTGGGGATGAGGAGTTCCACACCTGCCTGGAGATACCTTAAAAATCACTTTAAATTAATCTGATACATAAGATTCAACAAAAAAATAGGGAAAATAAATTAACTGAAGAGCAAAAGGCTTAACTTACTGAATAAGACACCACTTTAAGAGGTTTCCCACTTTCCCTGCTGTAAAGCACTTCTGAAAAATTCAGCCACTGAGCTACTGCTTTTCTTGACCTTTTCACTGAAAGAGAGCAGAGTAAAAACAGGAAAGAGCTAAAATGATATGCAATAAAGGTGCTTCATGTTAGGAAAGTCTTTTGAGTCACTGTTGCAAATTCATTCTGTGTCGGGTTTGCTAATATAATGCTTGCTAAAGACTATCCATTAACAGCACCATCAGTCAAAGCGAGTGTAATTGTCTCAGCTGTTGCAGCAACACTGTACGCACCATACCATGCAGCTATGTAGCATTTGCATCTGTTGCTAGTTTTCCACACCCAAAAGCTCACTTCATGTCTTACGATTGATTTATAATGCCCTGAGCCCCAAGGAGATTTGCTCTTCTGATTGCCCTTTTCTTAACAATAACACAAATAAACATGGAAATAAACCTATTGTCTGAGCAACCCTTCCACTAATTTTGTTCTTTGATGGTTTGGTTGATTTAGTATAGCTAGGAATCAAGAGTAAAGTGGATCGCAGCTTAATATAGAGTGTGGTTAATCTTCCCTTTGCATAATGCTGGTACACTATGGCCCAAATACCAGAGATTTATTTGATGTGTACATGCTTTCAAGCATTAGTAAACAAGTTGCAGCCCATTATGAAAGAAGAGCAGATCCAAACAGTTGTGAAGCTCTTTATGTACTAGATTGACACTGGCAGTGCAATATACTTATATTTGCATGTGTACTAGCTTTATAATTTTGGACACTATTTCACCAAGAAGTATCATTTTTTAAAATATGACTAAAAATATGGCTGAGATCACTTCCCATGTCCTGATGCACTACTGTCTGAAGCATGACAGAACTGGCAGAGAGAGAGGCACAGTCTTCTTTTTCTCTTTTTCTTTAATTGATTTTATTCCTTGTAACATAGCCAAAAAGAGGAAAAACATATACTAGAGCCTCACAAATGTATAGACACGTTAATTCCCATGAAAAAACAAAAAGCAACTCACTTCTCATTTCTTATTTTTCCATTACTTTAAAGAATATGCTACAGAACATACAGAAGTACTGTACCAAATATCACAGAATTTTTTACTTTACTAGAGCTATCAAATAAATTATTATCCTATATTCTGTAACTAAAACATTTTTGTTGTTGTTCAGGTACTAATTAAAATAAATTGGTCCTTTAAAAGCTGGTCATAAAAGCAAAATATTAACATAAATAAAAATTATTTTTAATAATGCAGTTTCAAGCAACAGTACAGTGGAAGCACTTAAGTACACAAAAGTTACTTTTTGTAAGTGGCAGTGCTTCCTGGATAAGAGACCTAGTGGGAGCCTATAGTATTTTAACACACAGAGGCAAAACCACCCAAGCTGTACTGTTCGGTATCAATAAACCACTCTCACAATACAGTGCATTTTTTCTACCTAGTAGAAGAAACATGATCTCACGCTCAGGAACTAGCCTTAGAGGACAGTACCTAACTCCTTGCCCTCTCACATACATACATGATTTTCAGCAATTCCCCCAGTGTTTATACTACACTCACTGATACCCCAAGTAGGCTACAACTGGACTTCATCAGTCATTTGCCATCTCTGGCCTAGATTTTATCCTGTTCTGCGCTGAACACTAACTCGAGATGTCTCAGGAACAGTTGCCTCTGTTTCTTCCCCCCACAATAAATGAAGGCACGACAGAGATGGAGAGAAAGTGGGGGCTGGAGGGGGAAAGATCTTTCAGTCAGACAACAATTCAAAAATCTCATCTACAGAGATGTAGAAAACCTACGGTCCTAGAGCGAGCTCTTCAGATGAAGCCTCAAATCTTGGTGGCAACTATCAAATGGACATAAAAGTATATGCCTGTGAAGGAGGTGCTGTGAGAACACATCGGTGACTGAGAGACACCAGGATACCACAAAAGAGTAACACAGTAAGAAGAGAGGATGCCAGTGTCTCAGATAAGCAGTTATGGCCATGTTTACTTAAACTGTTCTGCTGAGTTGTTCCCATTTCAGGCAGATAACTTTGATTTAAGGAAGAGACTTGCAGTTCTGTCTTCATATTTTTTTTCCTTCAAAGCATGAAAGAACTTCCTTTTTCAAAACCAAATTAACAAAGTTTATGTCCAAACCCTCTCAGTCCCAAAAATCTCAAATCTGAACTCTATTAAAAGCAGCAGTTAGTGCAGCCAAATGCTCCAACACTCTATTTAATAGCGTATAATATTTCTAATGCCCCACTGCCTGAAGTCTATGATCTGGAAAACCAGCCAAGCACACCCACCCAAGAGCAATGACTGCTGCAGGGAAGACTCTGTTATCTCCCTTGCCTATGGCCCTCTGCCACTGCTGGCATGACCAGACCAGGGACTCTCCAGCTGCAGGCAGCAGGCACACAGACCACGTCTCTGGCAGGAGGAAGCCTGAAGGAAGGAGGCAAATTAGAAATCAAAGTTGTGCCTAGCATGTAAGCATACAGCTGCTCTTTCAAACTTAAGGTCCTGCAGTTTTATGGGTGTGTTTTATTATTTGATTTTATTGGACCCTCCTCCTAGCCTACTGCTTCCCTCATTTCACTTAGGGTTCCTCCCATTTGTTCCTATCTCACATCCTTCAGGCTGGAAGATTTCTCAGATCACTTCCCCAGTTTGACTACTAACAAACTCAATGGAAGAACTCCCTTGATGCCAGTGGGGACCAGAGTAGGCATTTGCCCCAAGCTCAGGTATGAGCATCCTGCACACCCAGCAGTACTTCTCCCTAGTCAGCCTAAAGGTCGCTTGGGAAAAGCATTTTGATGCAGGCTTCACACTTGCCGGTCGTGACACTGGAAAATACAGTTCATGCTGTCTCCTGACAAAAAGCCACACCGCATGTTCTTCTATATAAGGCGTACATGTAGGAAAGTAAAAATATCTTTTCTAGTTAGTTATGCAAAGCAGAAACAGCCTCCTGGTACTACTACAGCCGACTGGAAGCTAAAATGATACTAATTGCACAGTTCACTTGAACTCCAGCAAGGCTCCATGAGTCCTAGCTGTCCTAGCACAAAGAACGCTGCCTGAGAGATCCCCCAGCGGGCACCTCCCTGCCACGGCGCGTGGGCACGGCCCACCAAAGCACCAGGGGAACACACACTAGGAAGGGCAGGCAGCTTTCCTGCCTGCCCCATGGGCACAACCTGCTGCTCCTCCTCTGTCGCCCTGCACCGTGGCACCAACGGGCACCGGGCAGAAGCAAGGCCGTCCCCATCCGAGCGAGAATTTATTCCCATACGTGGCACGACTCTTGTGCCCCATCTCAGACTTTTCTAAGCATCAAACCTCCTGCTGAAGAGCGTTTTCCACTCTCTTGCCAGCCTGACTGCTCAAGATGAAGCAAAGTTGCAGATGACTCTGCAGCTTGTTCCACGTTATCATGCCAGGGGGTTGATGTGAATTCGCAACGAAGCAAGAGAGGCGACACGCTCAGATATGAACCAGGCTGAACTTTCAGGACTGGTTTCTCCTGTTTCAGGCCCATCTACCGGGCGTGGAGTGGAATTTTTATAAAGCTGTCAGAGATAGCACAAAAAAGGAAAAAAATTATTATTTGCATATATCTAAATAATGAAATGAGGGGGTTTTCACTTCCACACTTCAGTATCTCAAAAATGGCCAGGGGACTATTATCATTTACAAGGTCTGACGAATGGATGGATTCCCACAAACACAGACAGTAACAGTTTATTCTCCTTCATAATGAAAACAAGCAGAAAATATTTTACTCCAAAGGATGCTTTTTCCAGCAAACTCTCAAGTTTCTGAAAACAGCCATAACTACAGTACTGCTCACAGAATGTTTGGTAACTTTACAGAAGATGTTGTATGTTAAATATTAATTTTTAAATAAATTCACTAAGCTACCCTACTGCATTTTCAAAGTCACTCCATTTAATTACTTTATTAGATCAATAAAGAATTTTGGATATCAAAAAAATGCACATATATTCAAAGAGAAAGACAGAGATATCAACTGACTCAAAAAGGATAGGAAAGAAGCAGGAGAAATGATGTGAAAATGAATAAATGTAATTAATAATCTACAAAACAATCAGCACACCAAAAAGATAACTTTATCATCTCACTTCACCTGAGGAAAAGTTGAGCAGGCTTTCAATCTTTTTCCATTTGCAAGCTCCCTAAGGTTTTCCCAGTAAAAGTGAAGCCTCCACAGAGCAACTGGGCACCAGCTGACAGCCAGCTTGCTTTCCTGAGTCACTGTTCTTCAAAGGCAAGCTCTCAGTCAACTGGTTCACAGACCACAGTCACTGGTCACTATTGCCACCACAGAGTACAAACTAAAAACCACCGTTACACTGCAAACCAATTAACCAACGTAACCAACAACGCTCTGCAGTATGCAACCTCCAGCAAAGACTGCAACGGCGTGTACTTTCCCTGCAGTCACGCACGCGTGGTGCAACACTGCCATCATATCCATGATACCATGTCATATCCAGCTACCCCAAAGGGGCAACGTCCCTAGAGGGCAGAAAAATTTGGGTTACAGACATCACACATACAACAGACATCAATTTGGGTGTATTTAAACAAATGCCAGGCTTAGCAGTTAATTGCCTTAATATTTTCCAGGTATCCTGAAACCGTGCGGAAGGCGTGCAGGCTCCCAGGCAGCCCCCACACGCCTCATCCCTCTTTCTGACCCACGTCCCGGCTGCACCACCGGCATCGGGCACCCGCAAGCACACGCTCTCGGGATAAACCTGACCCTGCAGCAGCTCGGAGCAGCGGAAGAAGGCCCTGCGAGGAGCAGCCGCTGCTCCAGAGCGCCAAGGAAAGGCGGCGGGGCCGGGGTTCAGAAAGGCGGGCAGGGTGGGGGGAAGCAGCCGGCCTCGAGCGCGCACCCACGGGCGCTCGGGGAGACGCGGGTGGTGGTGTTCGGCCAGGAGCCCTGCGGCCAGGGGCAAGCCCAGGGCCCTCCTTGACCCCAGGGGCTTTGGGAAAGTCTGGACAGGCCCCGCCACCAGCACCTCCCCGCAGTGCAGCGCGCCCAAGGGTGGAGCAGGGCGGGGGGCAGGAGACACCCCTGCCCTGCAGCCCCCGGGAAAGCCAAATGTCCCAAATGTGGTGGACTTGCTTAAGGGGGGGGATGGATTTATCACTAAAGCTAACGGGATACCTACAGGAGTGAGATACAGGTATAACAAATGTGCTTCTATTTAGCGCTCTTTATCACTCAAAAATCCTACAAATGCCGTACACAAAGCAGCTCACCAAAATGCAACAACAAAGGGCGGGCAGGGGCAGACGGGGAAAATGAAAATCTGGTCACCCACCCCCAGGCAGCTCCCCGTCCCCCAACAGCACACAGGCAGGTGAGATCCCGGCTTTCACCGTTTCAGGTGAAAGACCCCAGCACTCCCATAACCCACCCCCCCAGTCTCCAAAATGCCCCCCTGGGAAGGACAGATATCAGTCTGCTCTCCCAGCGTTTGAAGCCCTGCTCCCAAGGGTTCACATGTAATTAGATAGCTCTGACCAGAGGCGTGAGCAACTTATTTCTCCTTGTCCAAATAATGCCAGGTGAAACATCTCCAGATTAAACTACATGAGGCCCTCTGGTCTTGCACACACCTCTTCTTAGCCATCAATTTTTCTAAAAGGCAGGGTAATAAACTGCACTCGGGGAGGCAGGGCTATTCAGCTAACAGGCTTTGGTACTTCACAGGTATGAATGAACAGGACAGCAACAATGTTAAAAAAAAAAAAAAAAAAAAACTTTCTGGGTCACCCTCCTGACTGCAATGTTTTAAAATCACTAGCTGGGAAACTCACTCCCCAGATGGCTAATGATTCAGCTTTGAAAGCAAATATTTAATAATTATTTCATAGAGGGAAGTTGTGGACAGTTACACCTCAGGGTATTTCCAGAAATGACAAGTATTTTAAAATGCAAATTCACAAATTCTGCAAATTCTGCAGCATACATAATTTGAATATCTAGTGTACATCCTGGCCACATACCATATTGCTAGCAAATACCACAGTGCAAACAGTTTTTCCAGGACTACATATATCCCCAGTGACACGTTAGAATGTAGTTTTAAACAATAATACAAAGATAAAAGCATGTTGTATATGGCATGCTTTGGAGCAGTTACCATATGCTCTGTCAATAATCTATGGATTAATAGGGCCCTGATGTACAATAACATGTTGGCCACTCACAGCTCCATGGAAGATTATTCCATTCACCATGAAAGTTAGCTGAGGATTAGGCATATGTCACAATTTTTCATTCATATTTTTAACTTGGTCAGCTCTAAGATACTACAGTTGGGTATTAGGGGTTTTTTATTATTCTTATTCTTTAAAGGTCTGATCCTAATTCCATTAATTTGCACTAACATCAAGGGAGCAGGTTCAGGCACTAAATCAGAAGATTAATGTTATCTTAACAATTTACTTTTGTGTCCCTAAGAGCAGCTATATTAGAGCATTTAAAAAAAAAAAATCATTTAACCTATTATCCTACCACTGACAGTAGACGTAGCTGGTACTTTGGGAAACACAGGACGTATAGGATGTAAAAAAAGTAATTTGCTTCAGTATGATTACTCCCAGTTTGGGTTGTGTTTCTGGGCAGTTCAAAATCAAGATTCTTTTCTAAATCTTGGTGTTAGGAACAGACAGTAAAATAGATCTATATAATCATCTGCAACAGCAGCCCATCTCATAACAGGCCAAAGTCTCCTCAGTATTTTCTTGATTTTTATTTAGAACAGAGGTCTGGACAGTCAGGCGAACAGCTAGCCACAAAATAAAATGTCATTTACTAGTTACAACCTAACGTAAGGTGTGGGAGATTCACCTTCCACTCTTTTTAGCTCTAGAGACTCCCCATACAATCATTAGCATTTGTGCCTGGGCAAAATGACTTCAAAATAGTAACAAACTGGAATGCTTCCAGGACAGATTTTCCATCCACTCTGTACATGCCGTGAATCACCTTACAAACAGCACAGCCCCGCAGAGTAACATCTCCATGTGTTACTATATTGTCCAGGTCTCCTTAGTGAAAATGAGATTGTCCCTAATGAGTTCAACAACTCGGGCAGGCTGAAACACCATTGGCATCACCTGGGGGTCAGGAGTCTGCCTAGTCTGTACGTGCACAGCAGCAGGGGATTTGCAGTTCTTAACAGAAGTGCTGTTCTTTCACTCTTTGGACAGGAATGCTGACAACTGCCAGGGGTCCGGGATTCCCCAACATCCCCCTGTAAAAGGTACCTCAGAGGGGTTATTTCTGTGGGGGTTACCACCGCTGAGACACAAAGGCATTGCAACGGTTCTAGCGAACTGCCCGGTTTCTCCTCCTACTTACAGTGGGTAACACGCAGCTAAAGGGAGCTGCTTACACTTGGCAAAGCAGAATGGTGCCACTTTAGCATAAATATGTTGCAGCACCTACAGCTATGAGTATATAAATATTTCAGAATGTAAACTGTATTTTGGGTTTGGTTGGTTGGTTTTTAAATACAAACCTATCTTTTTAATTTGTCTGGTAAGCAGTTTGTGCAGAAAGGAGTACTATACAGTGCAAAAGTATGCTAAAATTGCATTTGCATTCTAAAGATAAAAGTTACCATTAATCACATCTGAAAATACAAGTCTGAAAGTGCAAGATATATTTTTGAAGGGAAAAAGAAGTCACAACTACCAAAACACTTTCAGAAAGGAGGCTGACAAACTTTTCCTTCCTGTCCCCAAAAAAAGAAAACTCCTTTAACTAGCTTGCACATAGCTAAAAAGCTAAAATCAAACTGGCGCAACCTATGCCAGCAGTAGAAAGCCAAAAATGTGCTCTACGTACTCCATGATAAGGAATTTTGAAAAGCAATTTACCTATCAGCACTATCACCAGCTAAGTGACTTACCAAATCATCTACATAGCAACATAATTGCCAAAAGCTATCAAGAAATGTATCAACAGTGGGGTACCATCCACAACAACACTGCACTACACAGAGTGACAGAAGAGAAATATTCCTGTTCCTCATGTGGGCTTGGCTTTCACTGGCCTCTTCTGTTTGCAAAGTATCATTAGCGATTTTCACCAGTCTCCATCTTTATTTTGCACCCTCTTTGGGGGAAGTTTGTTACACCGTAAAAGCAAAGAGGTCCTTGGGCTCCATCGTGTAGGTAGGCTGCAACTTACTGTGTATTTGTATGTGAAGTGCTATATTCTCCTGATCTCACCACACATTTTTCTAAGAACCAGGCAAGCCATAATGAACTTCCACTAAGGGACTGCGCAGACACTCATCTGCACACAGATGTGGGGAAAGCAAGCTTGCTTGTTAAAAAGAAAGGGAGAGTCAGCCCTACTTTATGCTTAGAAAAGAAAGGTGTCTCTCTAATAAGGTAACCCATAGCCAAATCTTGACATTACACAAGATAACTTACAATACATCTCAAGCAAGTTTGAGAATGGACAGTAAAGACTATACATCCCCATGCGTCTTTTCTTGAACCCACATACACTCATATATTTGTACAAGCAAATCCAAAACACTTTGTAGCCCTGTGCTACTCACAGAATCATGGAATCATTTAGGTTGGAAAAGACCTTCAAGACCATTGAGTCCAACCATCATCCATGCCCACTAAACCACGTTATGGAGTACCCCATCTACGCACTTTCTGAATACCTCCAGGGATGGTGACTCAACCACTTCCCTGGACAGCCTGTTCCAATGTCTGACAACCCTCTCAGTAAAGAAATTTTTCCTAATATCTAACCTAAACCTCCCCTGCTGCAACTTGAGGCCATTTCCTCTTGTCCCATCTCCAGCCATCTGATAGAAGAGACCAGCACCCACCTCACTACAACCTCCTTTCAGGTAGTTGTAGAGAGTGATAAGGTCTCCCCTCGGCCTCCTTTTCTCCAGACTAAACAGCCCCAGCTCCCTCAGCCGCTCCTCACAAGACTTGTGCTCCAGGCCCCTCACCACCTTCGTTGCCCTTCTCTGGACACGCTCCAGCACCTCCATGTCTTTCCATGTGAGGGGCCCAAAACTGAACACAGGACTCGAGGTGCGGCCTCACCAGTGCCGAGTACAGGGGGACGATCACCTCCCTGCTCCTGCTGGCCACACTATTTCTGATACAGGCCAGGATGCCATTGGCCTTCTTGGCCACCTGGGCACACTGCTGGCTCATATTCAGCCGGCTGTTGACCAGCACCCCCAGGTCCTTTTCTGCTGGGCAGCTTTCCAGCCACTCTTCCCCAAGCCTGTAGCACTGCATGGGGTTGTTGTGACCCAAATGCAGGACCCGGCACTTGGTGTTGTTGAACCTCATACGACTGGCCTCAGCCCATTGATCCAGCCTGTCCAGATCCCTCTGTAGAGCCTCCCTACCCTCCAGCAGATCGACCCTGCCTCCCAACTTGGTGTCATCTGCAAACTTGCTGAGGGTGCACTCGATCCCCTCATCCAGATCATTGATAAAGATATTAGAAGGGGGCCCAACACCGAGCCCTGGGGAACACCACTTGTGACCCGCTGCCAACTGGATTTCACCCCATTCACTATTAACCTTTTTGAGACAGTCTTCATCAAATAGCAAATGGGGGATGAGGGGAGGAAGACAGAAATGACAGAAAAACATCTCTTTGCTTCCAACTTTACCTGTATAGGGATATTCCCAAAACTGGAGATAAAATGCCCAAACCTGAAAGGTAATTTTGCCCCAGTTTTCATATGGCATTTTTTCAACCTATCTGAAGGGGTTTAAAACTTCTCTGTCTTTATCTGATCAAAATGCTGTCCTTCCTCCTGCAGTCCTGGCATTCTTTGTGTTGAGACTGTTTCAGTACCAGTATTAATATTCAAATGTCAAGTCTGTGACACTACATTTCCTGTGCTATTTAAAGCATTCAGAACAATTATTATCTATGAAATATTAAACAGTAAATTTTTGCTACCTGCTTACAATTTCAGCAGCCCTAGCTGTGACAGAACAGCACTTACACCAGTCACATGCAATTTTACATAGAGATGTATTGTTCAGCTTTTCTAGCAGTACTCATACATTTCCCCAAATTGGCTTTTGTTGTTTTTAGCAAAGCTACAAACTTATTCTTTTTCTGTGCCCCGAACAGCAATTGAATTTATAGTACTTAGTATTTCAGACTTTTGTTCCACATATATTCCCTAACTGATAGCAACTTTAACACATAATGAACCACCGAGCTTTTTTATTTCAATATTTATGGAATAGTAATTCTTTCCTCTACCATTTCTACTGCTCTTAAAAAAAAAAAACACAACTTTTATTTTTGCTTTTTTTTCCTGTTTCAGTACTTAGTTGAGTCTCTTTCTTTTGTAACTATCTAGACTGTGGTTACATATCTTTGGCTATAAGGGGTATTTTTATTATAACATGCAGGTGTCTTCAAAAGCAACATACATTAGAGCTGCACAGCTGAGAATGTACTGAACTTCTACTCCTTCCTACCAAGTTGCCAAAGTTTTGGAGAAGCTTTCATAAATAGTACAAACTGAAAATAATGAATGCCCATTGCTGTATACAGAAAGGTGCATGTTAATTAGATATATACCTTTTTCTACTTGGCAAAGAACAGCTTTATGAGGAATGCACAAAAACCACATTGACCTTTCCATTAATAGACAACACTACAAGCTACAGATCAAAATTAAATATCCCAAATAACTCAAAGAAAGCTTTATTTTCAGTATATGGCTTGATCATGCCATAAAATTCTTCAGTATCATTGTACAGGTCAGTTATTTCCACTGTTCTCCTCTCCAAAACTGGAGGCTGATTTCAGAACGTGCATGCTTCTTTCAGTCTTAATTAACTTCACTCCAAATTTGAGCCAAAGGGGTCTGATCCTAACCCTCCAAAAGTCAAGAGGAATGCCAGTGGGAACGGGGCCTAAAACAACATGTCTACAGTAGTCAACAGCTCTGAGTTATATAAATACTTGCTAGTATCTCTATACTGACTGGTCATCAACATTTCCATTATAATCCTTGTACTTGGGGACATCTGTATGTTGGATGCTATCCATACTTCTCTCCAGCCAGCTGAAAGGAATTGGTTTTGAGTGATACAAGGCACTCCCTCTCCTCAGGAGACCTGCAGACAACTAACAGAACCCTCATTTTTCACACAAATCAACAGGATCCTACCGTCTTACCTGCTTTGCTACAATGTGCTTTTACAGGGTCATAAAAGGAAGCTTTGGTTTTGTTTCAGGAAATCAAGGGCTACCAACTTTTTCATGTAGTTTGTCATGATGTGAAATAATCAGGGCTAGAAGTGCAACAATGAGGTTTAAACAACAGCTCATGAATAATGTGCCCTGCAATTCTTCCATCATTCTGTTTACACTGCATTGAGAGTTATAAATGAAGTAATAAACAGCAAAATCCAGCCTGCCAAAATAAGGAGCCTGTCACAAATGCTTTTTAAAAAATAGCAGGGGTAATACTAACATCACAACCAGTATTATTCCCACTCCAACCAGTGAAACCGTCCTTAAATTTGATCTCCTGTTGCACCCCAAGGACTGCTGTGTTTGTCTACAGAACCACAGCACTATTATAGCTGAACTCGTTATTTTAAAGTGTTTGAAGTACCTTGAGCATGATAGAAAACACAGAAAAACAAATTCCATTGGACAATATGCAATTTATACTAATCTTAATTAATTTACATTCACAACATAAGCTGAAGCTGTTCCAAAAAAACCCATTATGGTATATTCTGAGAACAAGTACTAGGAGCAAAACACAAAACTTGGCTTAGTTTAATCAACGTACCAACTTTATACATCCTTCTACAATGAGCCTGAGTCCTCCACCTCCTTCCTGCTCCTGGAGGGATGCTAGTATTAGGCCCACCAAACTGCATTGATTAAGAATCAGCTCTGGAAGTAATTCTCCATCTTTCTGCAGAAATGAGTTGTTAAGGGGACCAATATTAACAACTTTTAGGAGCGATATGGGTAAAATGTGAGTGGAACTGCTTCATGCCCTAGCTGAGAGGTCTAGCTGAAGGAACAGGCATACACGTTGCCCTAAGCTTTTACAGTAAAATATGATTGTTCCTTCTCTTGCCCTTCCAGAACTCCTGCGCATCTACTCATCCATCTTCAGGCCTCCCTGGGCACCTGGAGGCCGAACCACTTGACAGACAGGCATTTGCAAAATGGTCCTACCACCAGCCCCCCCTGAATTCCAACTGCTTGCCCACCTAAGCTATAACCCTGCTGAGGAGAACTTGCTCTGAGACCCCAGAGCACTCCGCTCTGCAGAAGCTGGGCCAGAAACAGCGTGACGGACACCAGTAACACGGCACTAGCTAAGCAAGGTGAACCCTACGTGGAGGCTCATAGCAGGCTCTTTCTCCAAGGCTGAAGCTTCTCAGTGTTTTATCTGAGGTACGAACACTCAGAGCTTATACATTTATGTTGACAGGTGAACAGCTTTGCTCTCAGTAGTAACCACAATTTCTTTTAGAGTCCTGAACTGAAGTTAAGAGAAGACCCAGGTCATTATTCACACATCACAGCCTTTCTCAAACACAAGACAACAAAAAAAAACAGCAACAAAAAGCCCAGCTACAGAGTAAACCCCACTTACACGCACCACAAAAGCTCTTATTTTCCATGCCCATCCAAGAACACAAATTGTCCAGAGACTGAATACCGGCTCTCCGCAAAGGATCTCTGAGCCCATCGGAGTGTCTCAGCTCCCTGCCAGCCGGCCGGCTCCAAACAACCTGGCCCTTGCATGCAACAGAACTGCCCTCAGCCAGCTACAGCAACGCGCTTAGCATCCAGGCAGTGGCTTCTTTTCATTCCACACCTATTTGTACAGGTCTCTCTAAAGCACGCACACGAAAACTTTACCAGTACAAAGGGAAATCAGTGGCTACAACTGCAAAGCGCCGTGTTGCTAGCCAGAGGCGAAGAACGCACAATCCGATGCTGAATGACTGCCAGCGAGGACGAGTCCCAGCTTAAGGCCTCAAAACCGCTCGGAAAGCTGCTGCCTGGCTGATTACGTCCCTACCGAAAGGGCAAGGCTTCAGAGCAGTGTGCGCAGCAGATTAAACGCGTGGCTCCCAGCACCGCCAGCAGAAGCTGCGGATCCGAACCGCCACGCGTACCCTGCAAACGCACCCTGGTGCGTCCTCGCGCCGTAACGTGCCTCTGAGCTCCGCTCTTACAAAAATAATAGCCTTATCAGTGAAACCGTAGTCCATGGGCAGTGACCGCAACACGTGCTGAACTCCCTCTGAAAGGAGCTGGTCCGTAAGAAATTTTAAAAAACAAGTGAAGGATGTGGTAAAACTCCCAACAAAAAAAATAGTAAGGGCAGTGTCTCTCAGAAAAAAAGGGACAATTTGGCATTTGCAGTGTGTACAAGATGTCTTCATACACTTTCCTGATTCCTTGCCAGTAACTATTCAAAAAAGACCACTTAACAAGCAAACAGGTCTTCAGCACAACAAATAATAAAAAAGAGAGCAAAGCTTGTGCTATTTAAATATCATGAAACATTCTGCTAATCATGCACAGATGGAAGTACAGACGCTTCTGCCAGACGCCTTGTTCAGAAACTTTGCTCTATTTTTAATTATTTGATGCACAGAGGACCTGTTTGCTGATTAAAAGGGCACTGCCTTTAAAAGGACTCCATCAATATGGAGTCTAGTCTTGTTTTTATTGGAGGATTTCTAGTAGTAACTCATAACTCTGAGCTCCCTGCACCAATTTTTATAACCTTATAAGCATGTGGTTGGTTTTTTTTCAGATGCTTCTCTCACCTTGGGAAACTGTCTACTTACAGGAAAAGTGAAACTAACTATACTCAAGCTATTGTGAAACACACTGAGTAAATCTGTTTGGAAAACGTGTATTTTCCTCTAATATCCTTTAGTTTGTATCTTTTTGGTGTTACTTATAACAAGAAGGGGCATCAATTTTCAGATAAAAGCATTATTTTTGACAGTTTTCCATTCAGTCAAAAGCCTAGTTTTTTGAGAAAACTTATCTCCAAAATTATCAACCAAAATACTTATTAGTTGTTTTTTTTTTAATCTACTATAACCACATTATCATTCCAATAGTCAGTTCTTGGCAAAAATATAGTGATACACAAAAAAAAAAACCAAAAAAACCCCACCCTCACATTTTTCACTTCATACCTTCTGTGAACTTCACTCATTCAGCGGGTACTTCATTCCTGTACTTCTCCATAGCAGTCCAGGAATTTTTCCCTCACTGAAGAGCCTCACTCAAAATGCATACCATGTTCAATTTCTTTTCTTTTTCTCAATGAAGTGTTTTTCAAACATTCTTTTTTGATTTAGCTTACATTTTATCTTGAAAGTTTTGCAACCTGTTACTACAGAACTTCGCCACTGGAGCAGAGTCACGGTATGACAACAACTGGAAGCCCAAGGAAAACTGCCCAGGCCATTGCTTTTGTCCCACCACTATGACATATGAAAATTGTACTGTATTTTTAAAGCTTACTAATGTTAACAATTTGAAGTGCTGCTATTAACACAGTAAAAGAATCCTTTGATTAGAAGACCACATGATATGATAATAAAACAGTGACCCCATTATCTTATGAACGAATGACCCAAAGGTGGTGGCTCCTGGCTCATGCTCAGGTATAGAGAAAACAACTAAATGATATTTTTTTTTTTTTTTTAACAATGCCAGCATGTAATATTATCCAAACAAATATATGCAACTGATTTGTTAGAGACCAGCTGACAATCCTGAAAAGCAAGATGCCTGCTGAAGAGACACTGCAGCTGGAAGCCAGGGAAGACTGGCAGGGGCATGTGGGACTGAAAATCCAATGTTCAGCCAGGGAAACGGGCACCCACACTGAAGCTTCAGAGAAGAAATAACGGGGTTTTTCCCATGAGGATAAGGGGAAGGCTGTATGGAGTGAAAGGCTTGTCCAGGCAGATCATGGGGGTTGCAAACCTCAGAATCCAGCTATGACTAACAAGGAAGGAAGACAGGTAGATGAAAGAACATTCAAATTTGCAGTTCTGCAGAAAATTACTGAGATATTGAAACCCTCTGAGCAGAAATGGATTTTAGACACACAGAAACACACACAAAAAAATGAAGCCAAAGAAAGGGCCAACACACAGTCAAAGTATCGTGCAGGTAACAAAGCTGGTGAAGGAGCCGTATAAGTAGGTCAGATATGCAGCAGTGAGAACTGCTGAGCACAGGAGAATCTCAGTAGAGAAGGGGGTAAGGAGAAAAATTAATTGGCCAGCAAAAAAAGAATAAAGTCTGGAAAAGGTTAAAATGGGACAGAAGGATGAAAGGGCAAAACGCTGCTTGGGCTATATAAAGGAAGATTGGTCTAATTCACGAACACATCCACCTGAAGCACGGGATGGAAAGACGACTGATGACACTTGACTGAGGAACAGTTTTCATTCCCTCTTCACTTGGAGGAAAAGCCAAGTGAATGCACAACTGCCATATCTACCAAACAAGCAGCGTCTGATCAGCAATGCTGACCTGCCAGCAACAGCTCCGAGTCCAGAGGGCCCCAACACACCCCGGAGATCGCAGGCCAGATCCCGTGCTCCATCACACCACATTTACACCCATGTGGTTCCATTTAAACCGTCCAAGTAACTAACGGAGGTGGGAACCTGATCCCTTATTCCACCTCAGCCTTTGGCTGAGTGCCTCGGTGTGATGCAGAACACGCACGGTTCACGTTAAACAAGATAAGGAGCATAAAAACCTGGTTGCTGCAGCACAGGCTGCACAGCACTACTGGTTTCATAGAGACACACTGGCTGAGCTGTATAAACAGCACCAAACACTGCAGCAGAAGTGTGTCTTAGTTTGCATTTCTTCCATTCCGTACAGCCAACGTGACATTCAACAAGTTCAACTCCTTAGGTAACAGGGGCGTACTTGACTGCTACTGTTTAATGTATTTCAGATGCTTACTATAAACCTTCTAAGCACCTCAATTTTCCTTAGGGTGCTTTCTGGCTGTAATCTAACAGATAACAACATCTGGATAGTAATGTCATGTAACAAATGTCATATTTCCACTCAGGAATTACTTTAATGCACTCAGTCACTACACACTGTATTCCCCCGGAATCTGCTGCTGAGCTGCAATCAAAATAAAACTGGTGGTGACCAACAAATGGTAGGACATACCCATGCCGGTCTGTATCATTCTCACAGCTGAACACCAGGCACCAGGACTGAGTTATTCTGTCAACTTGTGCAAATATGGAACAAAATACAGACTTTTACTCCTTCTTTGGTCCTTCTGGTACTGTAGTATCACATATATCTTAAGACACTATATAACATACTTGTGCACTATCCAAACAAACACACAGTGCAATTTTAAACTATAGATTATTGGTCCATAACATCCAACATCATCCTCTTTCCCCATAAAACAGAACACAGATCCGCTACAGAGACGGCACTGCCGTGTCACTTATCTCCCCACAATTTAATTAATCAACTGTCAAGTTCACAAAGGAAATCACAAGTGATTTCCAAGACTGTGTCATTAACAACAAAAATATCAGGCCAGATCGGAGCAGAGATCCAAGAAAATTTAGCAAGACTGGTAAGTAGGAAAGCTGAAACTCACCCCCAGTTCAAAGAGGAGACAAGACCTAAGCAAAAAGGTGAAGCAGCTTCTCGGTTCTGCAGACTAGGAAATGCAAGGGCAAAGCCTTTGCCCAGATCCACCAGTTTGTCTTTGGCTATTCTATCACCAAGTGTTGCTCCCAGAGAAGTCATGCTAACATAGACCAGGGTAGCTGGTGGGGAAAAAGGAAGAGAGAGTCCAGGGGAAAAAAATACAAAATCTAGGATGTATTAGTTCTCTCATTTGTAATGAAGTAGGGGGGAAGGTACTGTTTCATTTGGGTGTCAGGGAGACAACAACAGTTAGCAGCAAAGAAACCTCCACTGTATGTTAATGAGTTGGGTTTTGTTTGTTTTAAACCAGATGCTTAAATCTCAAGACATTAGTATGCAAATAAAAAACTGTATTAGCTGAAAGATCACAACATTGATACTGTAGTCTTTTACTTGCATAAATATTGATGGAAATACCAGTATCTGTGTCTGGGGCCAAACATTTTACTCGAAAGTTCAATCTCAATGACAAGCAACATTGCCTCCCCTTGCTGAGGGAAGAAAATACCTTGGACCAAATCTGTACCTCCTTAGGCACAATCTCTTCTGAAATCATAGGCAATGCTGCCCAAGTAGAGTCTCAGTCTTCGGCAAAATGCTGCTAAGCCCAAAGAGGAAGGTGAGCAGAGGGTGGTTTGGACAATTCACGGGTGGATGACCACCATTGCAACCTTTCCCCTCTGAGCAGGTGTTGAAGACCAGCCCAAATCACCATCTAATAACTCTTTGGTTGCCTCTCTAAAATGAATCTGACATCAGGGCTCAGGATACAGGTCCCTCCACAACAGCTGTAATGGTTTGTAGAAGGATCTGTCAAGGCACAACTCCCAGGTGTGTAAGCAAAACTTTCAGATCACAGGTGGGGCTTTCTGCTCATGGTCATACTTTTCTTTTCTGATTCTTATGGAGGACTTCTATTTTCAGCAATGCCTATACAGCACTACCTGAGATACCCCAAGTCATTAAAAAAATGTAACTAGGAAAAAAAATAATTTTTTTAAAAGGAAAAAATGGATCAATGACCTTCTGTTGGGTTTTACTTGCTTATTTTATTATGCTCCCTACTTAGTGGATTTTTATAAAATGTAAAATTTTATGTATCGTACCCTCTTGCATCTTTGTTTTTAAAACATGACACGTTCTGTAGGAAAAAAAAAAATCCAAGAAGCAAAATGGAACTTATTTTTGTATTAAATACATTTTAAAAATAATCACCAAAGCTACAGCAAGCATACAGACAGATAGAAAGTAATCGTGTTCATATCTGAATTCCGTACTTCAAGCCACCTTTGATCAACTTGATTAATATTCCTTTCAAAAGATTTTATAGCTGGTGTACTTTATGAACACAATTAATCTGTTCTGAATTCTGTGTTTCATAAAATTACTGTTCCTCTGATTAATTTTACAAAAACCACATGTAACTATGTACAAATGCATTTTTCTCATTGATAAAACAAGCCTGTGACACAGCTTCCAGTACTGGCCAAGAGATATCATTGTGAGTATCTAATAAATCAGCAAGCCTGATGATGCAATGTCATGTGAGCTAATACACAAAATACTACACTTCTTACTCAAGTAAAAGAAACAATAGCCCAATTCTCAGCTTATAGCACTGGATCAGCTAAAATGCAGCTCTTCAGGTATCAGTACCTGTGGGATAACACCACCAGCTAGTCAAAGTGACTGTAGCTGACCCATGAACCTTCCTCTACTGAAGCCAGTAATAAAATTTTAATCAGATTCAATAGCATGGTTTCACACAGTTGAATTTCAGAGGCACTGGATCTGAACAGGACCCATCTGACTCCTGATCTGCAAGGGAGACTCACTTTGACCTTACCAGGACTGCCAGGAGCAGGCTGATGTCACTTCACCCCATAAATCCCCTCGCCTGGCACTGTAGCTAAGCTCCACTGAACTCAGGTACCCTCTAGGAACACTGCGATGTTGTAATTAGCAGTGAGACTTGTAATGCATTCCCCAGCCAGAAACAAGAGTTGCTGTGGCCACTAGAGTAAAAGAATGTGAAAAGGGATTGGGGAAGAATAAAAAAAGACAGGTAACAGTAGAGAAAACACAGTGAAAACTTATTTAAGTATCTCATATTAAAACAACACAAAAACCAACAGCATCAGCTGAACTATCAAACAGATATTACAATAAACAGTGGATTTTTTTTTTAAAGAATAAAATTTCCTTTAAATTGATTATTTCAGTGGAGAGGAGAAACGATACACAGAAGATATCTCTGATATGAGCTTCTGCTTCTTAATGTCTAAATTATGTTAGGTTTTGTTTTGGTTCTTTTGAGAAATGATGTATTTAACATCCTGCTTGTAGCGCAACAGTAATCTAAACCCCTCTTTTATTTTTTGGCAAATGCTGCCCATCACTCACTTTAAGTTTACCATTAACTGTGAACTGTTAACATGTCTTAGTGTGGTTTCAATGTTCCTATGGCAAGGCTAAACAGCATTTAGAAAACAATGATATCCCCAGGCCCGCACTGTAGTTTCTGAAGCACAGATTAAGCACGGTATTCTGCTCAACAAGCTCATCACTGTTAAGTAACTCATCAGAAAATAAAGAGGGAATTATCAAATGGGAATTGCCAAGTAATTAGTTCTCTGAAGCAGATGACATACAACTGTTAAAGGGAGGGGCCTCCCTGTTAGTCATATGTCAGAGTAGAGCCTACTAATCTGTAAATAAAAATGCATTACATATGATTAGGGCTATGGGTTTTTAACTGCTAGTGGTACATGAAGAATGAACTTACAACTTCTTCTAGTGTAATAATCTGCTAGAATTTTTTTTTTCTCTTGCACACAATGAATTTTCAAACCGTTCTGGATCTACTTGCTATCAGACCATCTGGGGAAAGCTCCGAATATGGCACAGTAGCAGGCACTGGATGCGTTCAGGGGCCACAGAAGAGGAGAAATGCATTTACTATCACATTAATTTGAAAAATCAGTCTCTACTCAGCTACTACACATGGCACTGAAAAGGAACCGCACCAACGAGAAAATATTCACTAGCACAACATTTCTGAGCACAGTAAAGAAGGATTAAGCCTGCTTTTTGTAATTATCCTTCTCCACTAAAGCCTGACTTACTTTCAAGTAGCTGGCCTCACAGAAATGTTAAATGCACAAAACTACAAGGGCCTTCACGCGTGGGTACCTGACAAACAAAAATGTGGTAACAGTCACAACCACACTCCAATACAAGTGAGAAACTTCAACATTTCTATTTCACATAGAGCAAAGAGTGACTCAATAAATCCTTAAGTCAGGTTTACTGCTAGTCCCAAAATGGGTTGATCACTGCTAAGTAACTGATCAGAAAATAAAGAAAGAATTATCAAACTTGGGGTTTGCCTCCATCGCAGCATCTCACCATGAAAAACCCCTCAGCCAACACATTCAAATCCAGATACTGCCACTTGGGCTAACTTTCAACCAAAACTATACCCCTGGCATCCAGGGCTAACTTTCAGCCAAAAGCAGACCCCTGGTATGGAGGCATGGCAAAACCCCCCAGCACCCCCCTGCCCAAAACACACAGCTGAGGGAGAGGGCAGGAGGAGGGCACGCACAGACACCGAGGCTCATACCCAACTGCACGTCGCATCTAGTCATCTCACTACTTTCAGCCCTCAGCACGTAGAAGCTCTCCGTCTCTCTAATACTTACGCTAACATCCGAAAGCCCACACTTTAAAGTAATGCTAACAAGTTGCAGCGCGTGGGACAGCAAGCATGTTATCCCATTTGCAGATACACCTTTTTAAAACAGAAGTTGGAAGGTGAATCAAATCTCAGGTCGTGGCTTATATCGCATTAGGATTGCGAGCCTTGTGTTTTTATGTAGACAGATCACTACACCCAACTCCATTTACGCTTCAGACTGTGTTACAAAACTTTCAGTCAGTCAGACACCAGACCTTCAATATCTGCTAAAGGAACAACACAGCAAAAACGTGTAAGGTCACGGCTGAGGTGACAGTGTAGGGCTGAGGGACCGCAAAGCCTCATTTCTAAGACATCAGTCTGCACTCACATCACTTCACTTAATTTACCTTTGAGTTACTCACAAAACAAACAACAAAAAATTAAAATTATTTCTAATTACTATCCAATTATACCTAGTTCACATCTCCATTTCACTTGTGCTCTTAACACATTAAAAATCTCCATCACCTACCTTCTTTTAGCGCTACAGCCATCCTAAACCTTCATAAACAGGATGAGAGGGAAGAAATAAAACCAGCTATGATAAAAGGACACCAATACGGCAATCAAAAAGCCACCACTGGACACAACAATATAGACATGGATTAGCTCTTTTTATGTTCACTACAAAGTATTTTCAAAGGGCAGACTCTTGTCCGTTTAGATAGAGCAGTGGCCAGAAGTCTGCATAAAACAGAAATTATGTCTTACATAAAAAATAAGCCACATTAGGTAGTGTACAGACATACTTAAGGAAAATTCAGAAAAAAAAAATTCTTACAGATGGGCTGTGGCTGTAAATTCAAGCCGGTACTATAATATGATTAATAGATATCAAGTGACTTGACAGTGGAAAAGATTAAAAAGAACTCTTTAATTGTTAAAATGTCCAGTGTCTCATGCAAAAATCCTCTCAACACAACTGTTTAAAAGAAAGCATTGAGTCATTTGCCTACGTGGAAGGAGGCAGTGCACACTCTGAACAAGTAACAATAACTCTATGTTTTGTAGAGCAGGCTAAAGCTAACTACAGTCATGATAAAGAAAAAAAAAAAGCTGTATCTCCGTTTTTTTGTTTAAATTTTATTTTTACTAATCCCCGTGCCCTTACTCTGGCAAGATGCTTAGGAAGCTCTACAAGAAAACTGCTTGAATTGGAAGGGTAAGGACACCTGGAGCTCACACGCAACAGCAACATTACTGCCTGAAGCCACGCGATTCCTCACACGAGTAAAGCCATGAGCGCACGTGTAGGGCCACTGGGCCGAAAGTCAGGTTTCTGAGATCTCATTTTGGGTGTTACAACTGTGAGCTCCTGCCTGTTACATCCAGTGACAGAGAGAACATTTGTAAGCAGGCAGTCTCTAGCCCAGTAACTTCTATTTCATTTATTTACTTATACAGTGGGCCTGATTTTGATTGTTCCCTAGAAAAATAAGAACTAACTAATAAGGCCAACAGATGTACCCCAAACTCAATGACGAACACGTCCAACAACAAGAAAAGAAGCCAAAATAAATCTGATCTAAGGTCCTCAACAACACTACACTTCAAGCCACACTGGTACAAAAAAAAAAAAAAAGCAGTATAGTACTATATTCCTGTCATGCCTCTGCACCAGACTTAACTAGGTTACATTTTTTATCCCAAATGTTTGCTTAACATCCAATATATTCTTTGTCTTGCAATTGCAGGAAATGCCAGATCCTAAAATATTTGAGATGACTTAGCAATACACTGTGGATAACACAACCTGATTATTCATAGGATTTGACCAAGACACTATAAACAATTACTTCTTCTAGTTAAGACATATAAGCCTTTCCTGGAGTAATCACTTCTGGGGATAAATACAATTTCATACAACCCAAGCTAATTCTGAAAAAAATGAAATGCTTTCTGGAAACGATAATGTGATAATAAAAAGTTTCCTTCAATTCGATCTCCCAAGTCAATAGCAGCTACCACGTCAGTTTTCTTTCAAAACAGAAAGACGAAATGTGTCAGCACATGGGCACTTTGTCTGGTTTTTCACTCTCAAGAAATTCTTATTGCTCTGAAGAGATATAGTGGTTACAATCCACCCCCACCATTAAAGCTCATTTGTAAACTGTAACAGGCATGTCTTTGCATGTAACTACTTGCTTAGACAACTTCCCTTTAAAGCACAGCACCCTTCCCACAGCCACAATAAAATGTCAATTATGTGCTGCATACTTTCCTATGACATGCTGTGTACATTAAAAGTATTCTGCAATGGAGAATTTCTGATCGACCCCTCAAATAGAATGCTATAGTAATTAAGTTTTCTGGCTGCATAAGGAAAAAAAAAAAAAAAGCTTTGATTTTCTGCAAGTAACCACTACATTTTATTTTATTTTATTTTATTTAAAGACACAGGCAATTTTCTTATGACCCTTTATTTTTTTTTTTAAGCATTAGTAGTATTGCCAATCCCAAGCACTCAAAAATCATATAACCGGTCCAAAAATCCAGGCTGGCTTAATGACAATCAGATTAAAGAAATAAAATAAAAATTTATGTTCTTTTTATTGGCAGTATGATCACTGAGCCTTGCGACTTGGTTTTTTCAAGGTATTCTCCACAACCATACGGAAAGGGGAGAGAGAGAGAGAGGACAGGGAGAGCAGACTGATATATGTGCACTATTACATCCTGTCTGGCTACAGCATTTCAGGGACAAAAATCAGAAGAATTGAAAACATTCCTTAAACCAAAGTAAAAGACACCCAGGCACGTCAGTAGTGACTAATTATCCTGGGAAGTATCCTTATGCCAGACGAAGTTTAGTGCACTGGAAAAGTCAAGCAGGCTGCAAGCAAAAAGAACCACTGAAAACGTTCATAAAAGTCCAGGAAGGATTTATACAATTTCACCCGTGGCATCTTACAACAAAAATCAAAGCCTGTAAACTTTTCCATTCATACTATCATCTTTTAGTAACTGAATATGCTCTGACCTGAGGTGAGCATAAAACCACTCATCTGGAACCCACTGTCCTGTAAGTCACCGAACTGAGTCACTAGAGTTAATGGAATTTTTCTGATGAGAGTTTCTCAAGGACCTCTACTGCCAGGCAAGGGAAGTACAAACGTATCACGGGTAGGTAATCATACAGATACCGGTAAAGTGTCCACGCTGATTAAAGCCCAGAGCAGACAGTGTACTCTTGTTAGAGGAAACAAAAAGCATTATATTCTCACCTTATTGGCAGTGCATATCTGTATGGTGAAGACAAAAATGAAGGTGGTCACTGTCCTATGGGGTCAAGAATAAATTCACAGCTTGTATTGCTTGCCCATCTGGCTTGGCCTGCGATGTGACTGTTGATCCATGAGTTGAGGAGATGGAAATCAAAGTAAAAAGAAACAAAAACACAGTTAAGAGTCAAACAATTTACAACATGCTAAGACATCCTAATGAAGATTGAGAGAGAATGCTTTTGCTATTACTTAAGCACAAATAAACTATAGATTTAATCCTGCAGACAGAGCACATACAGTAGAGAGCAGAGCCCATTTATTCAAACTGAGTGCTCTTTTCCCAAATGTGATCTTAATGAGGTGAAGAATCATAAGCGACTTGAGATGACTGTCTTCACTGCCAGCAGAACATATTTTATTTGAGGAGGGGCATCATCCAGAAAACATGCTGCTGCAGCTACTCCTATCAGGTGAAAAACAATCAGCTTTGGGAATGTGACATTACCTTCTGCGCTATTTTGACATTAATGGTGGCACGCTAGAGTCAATGCATATTACTGCAAATTCCCAAATAATATAAGCAAAGGAAAACTCTACCAATGTGATTTTTTTCCCCTATTTCTGTATTTTTGCTCAGTAAAATTATGAAGAGCCAGCATTGAATTTCTGCTGACATCACATATTAAACAAAATACATTGTGTTTTTTCACTTGGAATCTCACCAAATATTTTTATCACTCTTGGGACAATAAAAGGATTTAGTGGGACCATTTCTCCCTCACTGAGCAGCATTTTTGTTGTTTCAGTTTATGAGCATACTTACTTGTTCCTATTTATGGAAGGATTTACACACATACTTAACTCTAGATAGGTTCAATCAATCCTCATTCAGCAAAACCCTCACTGGGACATGTACTAAAGTAACTTTGCAGACTGGGCCCAATGCACACACAGAGATCTGCATGTGCTGTACAACCTCAGCTCCTCAGACTACAACTTTGAGGAAAAAAAATGAAGCGTTACATTCTCAATACATGCACCGAGATCAAAAAAGACTTATAGCCATTGATTTGGGTTTTGTCTTTTTACAAAGGTTAGAAGTCTGCAAAGTTTCTTACATTTTAAAAAGTTAGTCATGTATCAGCTCAGCCAAAACCAAGTAAAATCTTCAACCTCTTTATATAAAGAATGTGAACCACTGAACGAGACTCCAAAATACAGTGCCTTTCTCCAAATACCTACTTATTTATTTACAGTCTTGCATAAAAGTAAAATGAAAGGACGAGGTCAGGATTTTCAGTTTGCAAAGCTAAGGCTATTGAAGCCACTGGAATATATCACACCATTTCTTTGCAATGAAATATTTACCTGTGCCAAACCTGTCATACTTCCGTTTCTCATGCTAATTACAACTTTATTTGTTAAAGCAGAGTTGGTTACAGCAGTCTCAGGAGAGGCCTACAATTAAATCTGCTACCTGCACTCTGTGAACTGTACACACTGTACCTGTACAGTCCTCCAAAGCAGCCAAATCATTCACAACCTGTGTGCTTAGCTAAGGCTGACACACAGCCCGACTTCACTCAAGCGGCATCAGCGTGAGCTGCCTCACACGCTGGAGTAGGTTTGCAGCCAGCCAGCGCTTCAGACCATCTATGCAATTCTGACACGCATTTCCTTTAGAGCCTGCCATACTTCTTTATTGCATTTCCCCTTCAATTAGTACACCACAACAAAAGCAGCACACTCTATGAACAACGACAATGATAATCCTGACTGCCGTCTACTAAGATGTGCTGCTAAACCTCAGCAAGGGGAAAATTAGGCCTTGATTTTGTTTTACTAGCTACATTACTAAAACAATTATTTTTGAATTCTAATGTTTAAATCCTGAGTTGCTTTTCAGGTGACTGCTTTTAAGTGTCTATTTTCTTAATTAACAGGAAACTAGGCCACTGGATCTATTACATAAAAATTTTTGTTAAGTGAAATTCCAGGTCTCTTGTAAATGTCTTTTAAAACAAGACTAGTTTTTCCAACCTTTCTAAATAAATTCAATCAGGCCAGAAGGGCAAGGAGAAAAGTCGCACTGTTTATTTTCAAAAAGCCTTTTAACTATGTATATATGGCCTTTTTGAAAATAATTACTTTCTAACGCTCTTAGTCACACAGGTAATTTGTCTTACAATAAAATATGTATAAGCAGCATGCGGCACACAAAGGCTCACTCTACAGGAGTCGTCCTGCGCGTGGTTATTTCACTGTCTCCAGCCAGTCCTCCTAACAGGCTCCTCTGTTTCAAGCCACCTCCTCGGTACGGAGGCCCAAAACAGAGGCGGCCGTGACGAGCAGAGGATATTCTCTCCTAACAAGAAGGGCGAGTTAGTCGAGGCACTTAAAAGCTGCACTTCGGGCGTAGGAAACTGCCCGCGAACTCCCCGTCGCCTCGCCTCTCCAAGGAGAAATGCCTTTGCTCGGCAGGCAGGCTGAGACCTGCAAACTCGTCACACCGAACCCAAGACTGCCAGCTGCCTGGCACCGCAAGAGCTAAACCACCGACAGGCATTTCTCATTACCTCCTCCAGCTCCGGTGCTTTACCATCAGAGCGATTAAAATATCTATTTTACTGAGATATTTCTGGATTGCATTATGTTCCAGCCTGGTACTACAAACACTCGGGAGCTGTGGGTGCTGATGATTTCTCATCACTGAGACACAAAATCCTCCGGGCCAAGTTCAGTATTAGTGTAAGTGCACGCAAGATTAGTGACTGGAATAGGGGTGTTAACCACTTCTGCAGACGCTTAACACAGCTCCTTAATCAGGCAAAAATCCTATTTAAGCCCACAGTGCTTTTTGCCGTAAAAAGATACAGAGAAAATAATGGTGATACACAGCAGATCACTTTCTGAGCTCTGTTACTCTACTATACGCCTGGATGAAGTCCAATAAATGGAGTTATTCTAGATATACACCCATGTAAGTGGCTCACAATCCCGTCCCCTGCAGTCACTCCAGATTTATGACATTAGAACAGAGTGTCAAATTTGGTGCCTTTAAAAAATTACACCTACGTTTGTGAAAAAGTGGCTCAAAAGAGCCGTGTCCAAACACTGGGAATGAAGACAAATATACATTCCTTGGTTAAATACATTTTTAAGAGCAGTATGCAATTCAAAGCTAATCAGACTGCATATTTTTTCAAGGTACTACTAACTTTGTGGCAGAAAGTCTCCTGCTCAATGGCTATGATATTTTTATGAGCACAAATACAAAAAAAAAAAAAAAGAGGAGGTAAATAAATACCCATATCGGAAACGAATTATTTACTGATGAGAAAATTGTTTTTAATAGCATATACTTAGTCTTTATCATGAGAAAATGAAGTCAGCTTTCACCTAAAACACAATAGGGCCTCTACTTTGCTAAGAACTATGAGGACGCTTAACAAACCTAAGTGACAACAGTGGTATCAGATACCTCTGATTTTAATCTCACTGGCCAGAAGGTGTAAAGTACAGTACATGAGTGGAGAACAACAAGCCCGTGGCCTAAAATATGAATGCTGGAATGGGAACTGTTACAAAGTCACAAACACCGTTACAGCCACCAAACAGTTAAACCAGCCAGCCAGCAAAAAGAAAACTCCGAAGAAACTTTTATGCAAGCTTTTATAAGCCAAAAGCATTTTTAAAAAGTACCACACCTTTGTTAATTTGCTAGTAATAAACGCAAGTGGAACTGATGACTTGGCTAACCTGCTAAGCGTGCCACGTACTGTCGTCCCATCTGCCTGACGCTACAGCAGGCAAAGAACACCCTTTCCGAGAAGTTCAGCCATTAGGAAACCACCACCAGCATCCTTCAATTTTCGGCAAGCCCGAGGCGGTGGCCGTGCCGGCCGTACACCACCAACACGGCACACGCAGGGCTGGTGGTAGCCCGGTGGGTTGCCCGCCAGCCGCACACACACCTGACTGGACGGTGAACACCGTCTGTTACCATGGCAGCCTTGATCTAATTACATGACTGATCAGGGCTGGAGTAAGCGCGCTGAAAGCCTACACCGCTGACATGTCGCTACGTGATGGGAGAGACAGACAGACAGGCGAGCGCGGAGGAAAATCTATCAACCTCTGCCTTATGTAAAAAGTGAGGAGATTACAGCCACCCTTTAAAAAAAAAAAGAAACTGCTGCCCGTAAAATACCGGGCTGGTTTTACGAACAAATTAGGTGCAATAACATGCAATTACAACTTACTATTATCTCGCAGCATTGCAAAAATAACTACGGCGTAATATTTTCCCTGGCCATTCTCAATTTCCCTCTCCCTCATTCACAACCCTTGCTCCGTATCATAAAACTGAACCGTCCCCACCACCCGAACAGAAATAGATTAACGCAAAGCTGGGATTTTCCTTTAGGGGAAGGCTTCATTCGAAACTGAAATTAAAAGTCCTTGACTTCTTGGTGTGTAAGCAGAGTAACTCACTATGCCTGACCACATCTGACACATAAAGTAACCATTACTGCGTAAAATACATAACCGTGAGCATTAAAGGTTGAAGTGTAACCTGTGTTACAAAATATGAATTCCTTTACCATATGAAAGGGAAAAGGTCTCCAGCAAAGGTCATCTACCTGCACCCTTGCCGATCTCTACACAGAAAACATTTGTGAGGAGGGAGGTTTTACAAACCCAGATTTCTTCGCCTGGGCATAACAGGAATGCTTAAAATTTTTCCCCAATTCTATCTGGAGTTTGGGCTCACGGGGGAGAAAGATGCTGCTCGGAGGAGTCCCTATTACACAGCATACGGTAAACAAAATAAAAATAGCCTGTCGCTCTCGTTGTCTACACAGTGCATTATATAACGGGTTTCCGACTTGTTTTCTTTTCTATTATTACTCTTCAGCAATTCCTCCTCTTCAATAACATGTAAATCGCTCCCAATTCTGTCATTTTATTATTATCGCTATTACTATTACAGTAGGAGCTAACGTTTTCCAGCACGCTTTAATTTAGACTTTAATATTCTCAGGAATCGCACTGACGGATTCAGCACCCACAAACATACAAGGGGACATTTATTTGTTTTCTGCCGGTAAATTACGATGCCTTAGGAAAAGGAAAAAAAAAACACAAACAAAACCCCAACCCCCCCCCCACTACGACCACCACAACCCAACCACCCAGCCCGACCCAAGCAGACCCCGAGGCGGAGGGGGAAGGGGGTCGGTGAGCGGCGGGAGGGGCAGCGGCCGCCGCTGGAGGCGAGCGGAGCCCCGGGGCGGCGGCGGGGAACCCCGGCCCCGCTCCCCGCGGGACGCCGCCGGCCGGACCCCGCGACCACGGGCAGGCAGCGGGGCGGGCGCGGCGGCCCACCCACCCACCCCCCCCGCGGTTCTCCCCCCTCCCCAACCCCCGAGTCCTCCCGCCCCCGCTCCCCCGGCCGGCAGTACCGGGTGGCGTCTGCAGCCGGCCTGGGCCCTGAGTGAAGCGGAGCGCGGCTGCTGCCGGGCACATCCCAGCCCCAGCGCCGCCTCCTCCGCCGCCGCCACCGCCGCCTCCTCCTCCTCGCTTCATTCACCCTCCGGCAGCCGCCCAGCCCCGTACTACATACGCCGTGCGGCGCCGACCGGCCCTGCCGGCACCCGGCCCCGCGCTGCGCCCCGCCGGGCCCGCCCGGCGTACACGCACCGCACGGCCCCCCCCCCCCCCCGCAGCCACACGCACACACACACCCCGTGTCGCCACACGCACGGCACACAACGCACAGACACCGCACCCCCACACACACAGACGCGCGCAGTCTCACACACACACACACATACATACATACATACACCCCCCGAGGCCGCCGCACCGGGGGCAGCCGCGGCTCGCAAAATGTCCCCCGTCCCCGCGGCCCGGGGGGGGTGTGGGTGGCCGCGGGGCGGTGGTGAGGAAGGAACAAGGAGCCGGGGGGGGGGGGGGGGGGGCTGGGCTGTACGAGCGGCTCCTTCCGCGGGGCCACCGCGACCCCCCCCCCCCCATGTCCCCGCATCCCCGCTCCGCTCCCTCCGCCGGCGCCCTCGGCCATTTCGCGCACCCCCCCCCCCCCCTTCCTCCTCCTCCTCCCTCCCCCGGGGCCGAGTCCGGGCCCACGGCGGCAGCGCCTGCGGGCCGGGCCGGGCCGGGCCGAGCCGAGCCGAGCCGGGCCGGGCCGGGGGCGGCCGCAGCGAGGCGGGTTGTAGCCCCGCGGCGGGGTGGGTAGTGCGCTCCCCTCCCCCCCCCCCGACCCCGTGTTTTTCCAGCTGGAAATCGCCGGTGGTTTGCAGTCTAAACAAGGGAAGAAGCCGAGGCAGGGAGAAGGGGGGGGGGGGGAGAGGCAGAAAGCAGAGGAGGAAGAAAAAGCCACTTACTGTAAAGTGTCAGTGGAGGTGGGGTTGGCGGGGGGGGGTCAGAGAGAGACTCGCACACAAATGTCTTCCTAGCTGATCACGGGGCTTGGGTCTGCTTTTTTTGTTTGTTTGGTTTTTTTTTTTCCTTCCCCCTGCAGTGACACAGGTCCGGGATGTCTCCACCACTGTAGTAGAAATGATGTCTGCGGTAACAGCGCTCGCTCCCTCTCCTCTCTCCAGCATGTAAATGGGTAATAGAAGCCAAATATGGAGCAGTTGGCTGCCTCTGCAACAGCTCAAGGATCCTACTTCATGCAAAAAAGGGGGGGGGGGGAAGGGAGGAGGAGGAGGAGGAGGAGGAGGAGGCAAGGCAACACTCTGGCAGGCGGCCAAGAGAGCCACACAGATTATTGCATACGCACAGCACCGCCGGGCCAAGGCGGCCTTAACCCTTTGCGGAGCCGCCGCACGCTGCCCGCCGGGCGGCCGCGAGGGGCCCGGGGCGCGGGCGGGGACGGTGGGGGGGTGTTTGGGGGGGGGGTGGGGAGGGACGGGGGTCGCCTCGCCACTTACCTCCTCCTTCTCCTTGTAACACTTCAAAGGCCAGGCTGGCTCTCTACGGCGGGATTAATCCCTGCGCACGCCGCTGTTCCACAGAAGTCCCCGCTCCTGTGGTAGGCTGCGTCGCCGGGATCTCAAAGCACTTTGCAGGCGGAAAGAAATGAGCTGGGGAGGGGAAGGAAAAAAAAACAAACAAACAAAAAAAACCACAAACCCCAACCCCAAACCTATATTGTTTAAGAGGGACGGAAGAGACAGCTAGCAAAGCGTGCTGTCCTTCAGAAATGGCAAGGAATGCTGGTTTAAAGGATGCATGAAAATCAGTTGCTCAGTCAAGGCTGGTCTGTCTCTCTATGGGAGGAAATAAAACTGTGCGGGAAGCCAGGGAATGCTCTGAAGCAGCCTCTGCGAGAGTCAGAAGAGGGTGATTTTATTTAAGATGCCATATTGCATTTCACTGTCGAGAGCTGCAGAGTGATTTAGAGCAAGAGCCTGCATCCCACTCCCTTTTTCTGAATTAGTTTTATTTATCCGGATCCTTGGCATATGCTTGAGTTGCTTTGTAGAAAGTACCTTCCACTTCATTCAGACCAAAGAGGCTCTGACTCATACCGTCACTGAACTACAAGACAGGCAGGGCTGAACCACGCATGTTTGGGTACTAACTCCCTCTGGATTCCTTAGCACGCATTTCATCAAAGATCCCCTCGCATCTCTCCCAGCTGTACGCAGACCACTGTGAGCCTCTCCCAAACTCGCCCCCAACTAAGGCAATTTACACTTCTCCGGCGCTCCAGCGTCAGCTCGTTACTCTCCTACTTCTCTCAACACGGGTCTCTGCAGTGCCATAAACTGCAGTGATGGGCAAATAACAAGCACAGATGCAAACCAGAGACCAGAGAAAATATCCTCCTTCTGGACTGGCTCAGCCTGGTCTTCAAGTCTTAGAAGAAAAGACAAAACATCAAATTACCAAGCCAGGTACAAGGTAGAGAAATAAAACAAATTATGGAAGCAATGAATGAGAGGAATACAGCCAAAGGACAGCGGGCTGCTATGCTTGCATGCAACCTGACAGTGGTCCTTAAGGAGCCGTTCACGCTCTGCTTTGGCATAGGGAAGGGAGGTACAGCAGGGAGAAGGGTTCTCCCCACCCCAAGGACATTGCAAAAAATGTTGCATAAATACCAAAGACTGCTATGTCCCAGCTCCAGGGAGCTGGATGCTGTGGGGTCACAGGCCTTTCAGAAGGGCCTCAGATGTGCACTCCCTGTACTGTGGCCATCCAGGCCAGGCTCTTTATTGCACTTTGCACCAATTCGCCACAACAATAAGCTCCAAGGTACCAGGTTTCTAGTGCAGGTATATCTCCCATGTGTCCATTACATATTAGCATTAGATTTTAGCATTAAATCTAGCATTAGAGTCTAGATGCAAAGTACCCTAGGACTCAGCCTGTCATTATGCAGATCAGCAAAGTAGTCCCTTCTATAAATGACTGTACTAGTTCACCGTAATTGCTAAAGAATGTAATAACATTGTAAGCTGCAGTGCTCTTGATGTAGAGTTGATACTGTAATATAGAGTAGCTTTATGAAACATAAGGATCTTTTACCACAGCACCTTTTGCATCTTTAGTTCAGGTTCACTATGAAATCCAACTTCATTTTCCATTCTAGGAGTGGTCTGGGGACAGAAGCAGCAACAGATGCTGCTTGATGTCTGGACAAACGTGCCACTCAGCACTACGAGACAGTGAATCTACAGCAGCAAAGCAGACAGCAAAATTATCTTCACCCAGCTAATGCAAGGTTCATTGATTTAATAAAAGGAACCAAGGGAGAGAGACAGAGACTGGAGATTACTGAAAATCAAGCCCCAGAGAAGCTGCAACGCCATCATCAAGGTTCAATTCTGAGTACACAGCATTCTCCTGTCTGCCACCTTTTTTATTCCAGTTGTACAGAGTGTTACCTCAGGAGAAAGGAATCTTTCCTTCTCAAACGTTCACCTTGCCAAGAGGTGTGGCACACGCAGAGAAAGAGAAGCCACATTCATGCTGAAGCAAGCTTTGGGCAACTTTCCCTTCTGCAGCAGGCTCATGTAAGAGGCTTGTGTATTCCTCCACTCTGTGGCTGTGGTGTTTGCCACAGGACCCACATATTTTGCCACGCTCCAGGCTCTAGGCTTTTACATCTTTGTCTATGTTTCTGCTTCAGAGTTGAAAAGAGACCCCTAAAATGCAAGTCCATTGTAAGTCAAAGCAATATTGTCTTCCTGAGCCAGCAGGCAGCCTTAACCCATGGCTTTGGGAAGCACCACAACTGCCACCAGCCACCTCAGGTTCATAAGCCATTCCTCACCTCCGTTTTGACTTGATACATGTTGGTTGCATTGAGAGAGATGAGGGGACTGTGCCTCCATGGACATTGCATGACACACAGGATATACCCCCATGTCACAAGTCGTCCTTGTGCCTCTGCAGCTCCCCTGCTGAGGGCCGACACTGGGGCTCAATATATTCCCTCCACAAAGAGTACCACAAAATATGGAGGTGCCGGTGAAGGCAGAGGGGGTGGGAAACGGCACCTGAACGTGACCTTTGCTAAATGGCCGGGACAGAGGTCCATCTGTATCTGTTAAGGCAGTGCAGCCTATTGAAGTGCAGAACTAAGGTAGAAGAGAAAGTAATTTGCTGTGGAAAGTAGACGTGATTTTACCTGCCACCAGGATAGTTCAGACAACAGGAGTAAAGAGAAGCAACTCAGCACTGAAGCAGTCAGGTCCTGCTCAAGGGCTACCCCAAATACCTGCGGTGCACTCTCACAGCAGCTAAGAGCCACCCTAAACCCCATCACCTCGCCCCCTCTGAGGAGGGCATATAGCAAGGCATGCATACACAAACGTAGCAGCAAACTTCCAAAACAAAACTCTTCCATTGCAGACCTTCCTCCCCCTAAGGAAGAACAAGAGAGCAGAGATACATGAGAGATGCTAGCCAGCTGGTTGAGCGCAGTACGGACAGGGGCTCTGACTCCACAGTGGTGAGTGGGACACAAGAACCCACATTCGCTCAAGCATTTTTATTTACTGCTGGTGATGTGCTGAAACCGATATGACTCCCAGCCGAGTACAGTCTTGACCAAAAGATATTAGTCAATTTGACATGCAAGATATGCACTGTCTAGAAGAAACTGTCTTTCAATCCACTAGTTGTAATGTGTCATCTACACTGCATGTTTTATACAATTAATATTATCTACGAAAAATGGGAGAATAAGAGGCATAAGAAGCTAGGGTGTTTTTTTTTTAAACATTCACATTCAGGGAAATCCAGTGATTGATGATGTATTGAGTGTGAAAAGTAATTTCACAATTATTGATCATTACAGTCTTAAGTCTTCAATTTGTCATAAAATGACATTGTTGGTCTCATTACAGCCTCTAGTGGACAGTAGTAATCCACTTCACAGACCTGTCATACAATTTGCTGAAATGACAAGCGTTATCAAGGTGGAGGTTACTCTGAGAGAGCATGAACATACAGTCATTCTTATCCCCTGGCAAAAAGGATTTTTGAATACAATCAAAGGTTTCTTGTCATTGCCCATAAGCTGCCTTGCTTTACAGTTCAGGTATTAACACTGGCTTGTAAATAAACAGAGAACTTCTGCTATTAATTTCAGTTTCAGACAGTTTTCATAAAAACTAAATTAATCTCAAATATTTTTATAACAGAAAATATTGGTTGCCATGTTTTTGGCGTAAGTAAGATGTTTTTATTCCAACTCAGAATCTGCCGACTGTCCAATCCACCTCCTATCTATTTATAGCCCTCTCACATTCAGATAATTTTTGCTAATGCAGTTATTTTCATTATTATTTCAGACATATACAGCTGATTTAAGGTATTTTAACAGCTTTAACAAATGAGAAACTATAATTTGGATTACAGCTGGCTTATTAAGGTCAGGGAAGTTAAAAATGTACACGATCTGAACAATAATGTATTTGGAATGTATTCTTTAACTTGAAGTGCCACTTGTATGAACGTAATAAAATATGACTAACGTCTTTATTTTTTGTGTATTCACTTAGAAATAAGTGTATCTCCTGTCAGAACAGGGATGTTGATGATGTTCTCCAGAACTCTGTGATTGTTTTCAGATGGAAGGAAATTAGATTGGTAGACACTGAGAGCCAATGCTGTCTCTTTAAAGCCACAAGTATCTCATGCAAATTAACATTTAGCGAAACGAGAGCAAAGCATTCATGAAGACTAAGCAAGTATATAGTACTATACTGTGACTCAAAGAGAAAAATCTTATGGTTTAAAACACTGAGGTCCTTTGCAAGAGAATTCAAAGGAAAGGCTGCCGTTAATTTATTTTACCACATTGTGGCTAGGCATGAGTTGTAGGGTTGCTGAACAAATCATTATTTGTCATGCCGTATCGTATAGGTAATGGGATATTTAGGTAAAAAAATGTTTATCTTATCATTGTCTTGATTTTTTAAAAGAAGCAATCAAGTTCCTCTTTAAATAACAATACTTTCAATAGCTTTAAAATAACAATAGGTCCTTAGATGCAGATCTGAAATAAGATACTTTGTTGTTGTTGTTGTTGCTTTTTTTAAACAGGGAAAGCAATTTATCAAGGGATTAAGAAAACTGATGAATCCTCTGAAGTCTTAAAATCAAGACTGATTTACTGTTTTGAGTAAGTTGTCTGTCAGTTACAGGTCACTGATCTGGAAGGGAGACCAGCTAACCTACCAGTGACCACACCAGGATGGACCACAGCCACAGTTAGCCCCATAAGCTGTTCCAGCAGTGACCAGTGGAAAATAAGTGCTAAGCCCTTCTCTAGAGGTGCTTAACTGGCCTAGGCACCTCTCAAGTAATAACTATTACAACCTGTTAGGTGCTTTATGGCCTGTGGGCTTAAGCTGTCTGAGGTCTCCATCCACGTGCTGGTCTCCAGGTTATCTCCTCTGACACTGCAGTTACCCCTACGGCTGGTGTGAGCAGAAGGGCCAAGCACGAATGGAAACTAAACTGCCGTCTTATTCCTAGAAGTGATCGCTTCATGGTGGGGTCAAAGTACACTAGCAGGGCACAGGGGGAAAGCTCTAATCTGTGGAAAATGCTTGGTTTCCAGGGATGTCAAGGCAGTGCTGTTAATGAGGATTAACATTCAACCAAAATGACGGTGCAGACCTAAGAAGAATTCACTGGCCGCTTTCTGGGAGAGGGCTTTCAGCTGATAGCAGGGAGCAGTCGGAGGCCACAGGCCCTTGTAAGAGACATGTGTTGTCCCTTTAAATCATACCTGGTACAGAGACTTATCTGGGAGTTCACTTGCCAGGTTTTTTTCTGTCTGTTAAGGGCGTTATGGTCTAGACAGATTAGATTAGCATCTATGGTGTAAACACTTAGGGTTGGGAAATAACTTCTGACCTTTCTTAAAGCATCTTACCTGCATATAGGGGAGTGTGGTTTCTAAAGCCTGTTACAATCTCTCTGATCAATGCTATACATATTTTTGATAAGTGCAATGAGTTTTCAGGAGAGGAGGGGAATGGGCTAGAATGGGCTGCTTACCTCTTTGAACAGACCTAGGAACTGAAAACATGGATTTTTGCCTCCTAAGTCCTTTAATGGCCCTAACTGAGCTGTTCTGGTCTATTGAACAAATCCTTCCTACCTCGTGGATCGTTGACCTACCAGACCTTCAGACTCAATGTGCTCAATCCTGCTGCCAAGCCTGCACGTTTTGTTCGTATGCTAAAAATCTTTATCTTTTGTTGAGAAAAAGTGCAACATATAAATAACAGCTATTTTCTACCCTTACTGTCTCCACCTCTTCACAAAGTATGATACACATGGGCCTTGGCCCCAAAGCTCTCATGCAAGTTCAGAACTGAAGTTTACCAAATTCAGCCAATATTGGTAAATCTGGGCTCATGCCTTCGTTTCAAGGCAGAGATAAGTGCAAGTTGCTTTATGTCTAAGACCAGAGTTATGTTGTATCTATACTTTCACTGTACAGTCAAAAAGAAAACTAATAATTAATACAGTGATTAACCAGAAATACAGTAAGAGTCCTGAAATACAGGCATCTTTTACACAGAAAAGAGCTATATTTCTTTGTTTTCAAAAGGTATCGTATGCCACAAAACTGTAGTCACTTGGAGCACAGGAATGGCAAGTTTGAACGGTGCATAAACATGAAACAAAAATTTAAGTGGGATAATTTTGGTATGAAGGAATTGCTATATCCCCTTAGATTTGATCCATAGTCATGGTCAGTTGGAAAATCCTCAGGCAGAGATGGGCTGCAGGCATGACAGTGAATTGCCTGGAGGGTAAGAAGTCCTGAGCCTGCAAGGCTTTAACCAACAACCTAGGTGAGCATGGTAAACATTTACCTTCCATCCGATTACAAACTAAGAGGGTATTTTTCCTGTTTCTTCTGCAAGGTCACAGGGATATGTCCAAAGAACTCTGAAACTCCATAGTTTTTTTAAAAGTGACAGGAAGCCTGATGTAGGATATTACTTTAAATCAGAGTTATTTCTGCTTGTGCAGACCATTTTGTAACTAGACTGGCATCGCTTTGACTTCTTACTGCACAGAGGCAGCATCTTTCTCTCAGAGATTTTCCAGATCCTCATGTTCTTTCTTTACCCTTCAGCAGAGGCCTTGCTACTAAAGGCAATAATTGTTCCCTTATTGGCTCTCTTTCACCCTGCCCACTTTTTCCACAGGAGAGCTCCCATTTATACCTGTCTTCCTACTTTGGATCTGCTCTCATATCATCCTCATATGATCACTTATTTATACTTAAGGTAATGAAAGATACCAGTTCAAAGCTCTAGAAGTCCTGGCACATAGCAATTACAAGAAAAACACAACAGCGTGAAAGCAGTTTTGTCAAAAGGAACTTAGCTGGGCACCTAGGTACACCAGAAACACCTGCCTGCTGAAAGCACATCTTCAGCCTTCTCCCAAAGCATGTGTCTTTTGCCACAGGGCCTCTCCAAAAATCGTAAAATTCAAACCCTTGTGAAGTGTAGGTGCTATCATAGGGATAGACTTGCTCTTGCATGGATAGTTCTGCCATGGGGTCAAGTACAGCCAAGAGTGGAGTGGACACCTGGGGCAGGACCATCTCATGACAAGCTGTTTGTACTCAAGACATGCTAGTTCTGAAATGGTTCCTCACTACAGATTTTTCACAGTTTATATTCTCATCTTCTTTGCACAACAGGACATAAGAATGGCCACACAGTGGTCATAGGACAACAGTGGTCATAAGCAGATGCTTAAGGAGACATGGGCATTATATACTACTTCCTCCACACCCTCTCTAGCCTCCCACCATTTTCAGCTTAAGGGACTTCCTGAGCAGGATGTGGTTTCTGCCTATTTAGTAATCCTCGGTGGATTTATCTTCCAAGTCTTGTACAGTCTCCTCCATCAGCATATGTAAACTGTAAGCATCCACAAACTGCTACGTCACACTGCACAGGTCAAGTCCCTGGTGGAAGAAGAATCACCTCATCCTGCCAGCTTCATTCAATGCTCCCAGCTCTTGCACCGAGACGGAGGATGGCCAGTCCCTACCCATACTCTCCATGCTACCCAGAACTTTGCAAACATCTATCATATTCCCCCTAAATTATCCTTCTTCCAGTCTGGAAAGGTTATTACACAAACTGATATGTTAAAGACTTCACTGCTTCTGCTGCAATTCTAACCTGGTTTTGAGTCTCTCTGTCTTGGCCTGAGTCCTGTGACATCCTCACTCCCTCCGTTCTTCTGCCTGTAGAATAGGGATAGTAAAAATTATCCTTTTATCTTGTGGAACAGTGGTGAGACAGTGAAGTACAAGTATTATTACTGTTAAAGCAATACAGAATACTTTCTCTTCCCAAGGCTTAGCCAAGGACTCAGAGAAGCAACAATTCCACATATCAAGGACAAGAGAAAACAGTATTAATATAAACAAAAATAAACCCATGATTCTATCTACATTTTTTTCATACTTGTTTAGCAACACACACTGACTAAAACCCTTCCCATTTCATAAACTATCTCTGTCAACCAACCCACTCTGGTGCTAAAAATCTGAAGTGATAGGACATCTCCCACCAACCTCAGGAGATTATTTCACACACTTATATGCATAACAGGTCTGAAAAATACGACATGCTACAAAAGTGGGATTACCAGATGGTTTTCCTGCCGTTTAATCTGTCTCTCCCCTTTCCGTGATACATCTCATTTCTTAGGACATAAATATTAAGTCATTTCTCTCCCTTATTTGGCCCATCTTCAGCTAGGTGTGTAAACCTGGTGTCTGATTTAAGGTGTACAAGTTGTCCCGTTGTCTTAATGATTCTGAATCATACATTTAAAGTTAGCTATGTGCTTGAGGGTATGTCTTCATGAACATGTTAATGGTGAGGCAGTCAAGGGTGTGGATTTATGGGACACCAGCTACTCTGCAGTAACTGCATGGATGAACACCCTTTGCTTGCTGGTAAATGCAAAGCGGGTTAGCCCAGAAAGAGTCCCAGCCAAGATGACCTGCCTCCCCACAATCACTTTTGCTGCTATTCTCTGAATACTGCTCCTTTTGCCAGTCTGTCCCCAGCAGTAACACTATGCCCAGAAGTAAACATGACAGATGCATATAGAGGCACTACCACCTCCCTCACCCCCAAAGTGATCCACCTCCAGACACAGCTCAAATCATATGGGTTTTTTTATACACCCCTATAATCTTGCAAACTGAAGCCATATTTAAGAGACCTTGTCTCCCTTGCTGCATTACAGCTTCAGCCCTTTTTTAAAGTTTATATAGTAGGATATATTCTTTGCAGAGTCTTCATCACTTATCATACAGAGTCCTCTAATTCTGGAGCGCCTCTGTTTCCCTCTGCTGGTTAAAAATGTATGGCGGGGGGGGGGGCTGGGGGAGTAGGGAGGGTGGGAAATGGCAAGCAATTCCTCAAATAATTCCCATAGTCAAACCATATGCCCAGTGTGGGAGGAGGGGGCAGAGGGGACAGAGCTCGCGAGTACTGTATACCAGTGGTTGCTGCCCCAAAGATACTTCTGAGAGCCTGTAGGTATTGTTACAAAATGTATATACTTTGCAGGGTCCTGCACAGGGTTTATCAGCTGTACAGAAATTCCTGCATAGTTTATAATCTGGGCAAGCATCCCAGCCCCAGTGTTGTCTCTCGCTAGAGTCTCTTCAGAGTATCAGAGGTTCCCAGGAATGCTCCCAGAAGCTTTTAGCTCAGTGCAAGCCACTGCCAATTTGAACGGTTTCTTCAAGTCCCTTGTAGCGATCATCCTGAAAACTGCAGAAGAGGAGTTTGCAGGCTCTGTAAGAGTCCCTAAAAGGCTCAGCTTCTACAGGAGTCACGGTCTGGCCTCTAAAAACATTTATCTGAACCAAGACACATTTATCTCAACCTTGCACACATTTAAGGTCTCTCCAATAAGATCACAAAATCTGCATGATGTAGCTTGAAATGAAAACCTTCTCATAAAGGTTATTCTGTTGGTGATTTCCTAAAATCTTTGTTTATAACCTAATAATCCCTCAGATCCCTAAATGAGGATCAATGCCCCTTTCCTGTTTGAACTAGATGCTCAAATCAGTTCTATGAGGCCAAGTTTCCTCCCCAGGCAGTTTACAACATAGGCACACAGGTTATGTTGTCTGCAGTAAATGATGCAGTCAAATACTCCATTATTTGACGTATCTCTCAGAATAGTTATCTCCTGAGAAAAGACTGCACTTTTGAGACCAGCTGATTTTTCAGAAATAGCAAAAAAATCAGTGGGGCAAAAAGTTAGATTTCTCCAAAGGTGAAGTAACAATGTTTCCTTATTTTAACCTACAAAAAAATATAATTTCCCAAAAACAAAATGAAAGAAGAAATTCCAACAACCACCAAGGCCCTTTTGTTCTTTTTCTGAAGAACTGTAACCTGATATTCCCTACTTACTGTGCTTTCCGAGGATTCAGCTATCTTCTTACATGTTAGCATTTTTAATGCTTCTTACTAGCCAAAATGTGCATTGGGTTTCTTAAGTTCCGGTATGTTGCTTCCTCTGAATCTGCTACTCTTGCAGTAGCACTTTCCCTTAATAGCATGCTGAATTCATGTAGTTTATGGTCACCAGTTCCCAGATTCCTTACAGTGCTCAAATCTTCAGTGGACAGAAAGATAAGATAGAAGCATTTACCAGCTTGAAATCTCTGCTCTCTGGAAAACAGACCAAAACCTTTTTTTTACTTATTGCAGGACTTCAAACTGAATATCTGTCTGTCTAATTAAAATCTGGATTGTTAAAATATACTGAAAATACATTTACCATGAAAATGTTTCACCTATTAGTTATTCCACTTCAAACTCTTCAACTCTGCGGTGTTACTATTTTGTTTTGTTTTGATGTTTGTTCCTTTAAAGCTAACCCCAAAGAATTTCACTCTCAGCCATTGTGGTTATTAAGCTGTAGTTTGCCGGCATTGTAAGTATTTGTGATATACAACTCTCTTCTGCTCTTCCCAGCTTTTTCTTGTATATGTTGCTTAATATCCCTTCTATATTGATATTCCTGTTAGGAGAATTAGCTCACTCTCATCGGGAATGCCCACCAGATAATCATCTCCATCACTTGGTAACACTGCTCCTGCTCTGTTGTATAACTCTTGTATAGGGACGCTTGGCATGTAAATACTCTCCTTAATCTTCATCTTTTGTTTCAAGGGTAAAACAAAACAAAACAATAAGAAAACCTCCTTTATTTTGCATGCTGGGAGCACATGCCATTAATATTAATTAATTTATTTATTTAAAGTTGGTAAAAGAATTTGCTCTTAGGCTGGGAATGTGACTGCCAAGTTTCCTGCCTGCAATTTGTTACGGCTCAGTAGTAAACTCCTGAAAATAGGAATTTGAAATGGAAATAGTGACAGGCCTTTTAACTACGCTATAATAAGCAGGGTGTTTTATCCTGCATACTGTATGTCGTTACACAATGGCAGCCGATCATAATGTGCACGGAAAACAAACAGGGTCTCTTTAGATCGCTCTCCTGGCTAAAACCGGGCAGACAGAGGAAGTAAAACAGGCCGAAAAGACAAAAGACTAGAAGGTCAAGAACACCACACCCAGACCTAAGCCCTTCTGTTACGCAGTGGAGCACAGGGATCTTAGAGAACTTGTACTTGAATAATTTGACTTTGATCAGCTTGCCATAAAAAAAGAGGTGTAGTCTGCTACATTGCTAAAGGGGGTAAAGAAGGAGACTTTCCCTTAAGTATTAAGCTGCAAATTAATGTACCCAGACTTGCCCTGTTATGCAGAACAAAGCTCCAAAAAGTATCTATTCCTTGCAAATGTTTCTTATCTGCCTATAATAGTACATTCCGTGTAATTCTGCATATATAAAACACATGAAAATTAAAGCTGGTTTGCGTACTAGCTTTCAGCATCAGTTGAAAAATGTAATTTTTCAGAGTTGCTGAACATCCAGAGTCCTAACAAGTCAGTTGAGTTTCTCCAGATTTACACTTGTGTAAATGATAGCAGTACTACATCTCTGTGAAAATAAAATACTACTATTGTTTTTTACAGGGTATTTGGCAACCAGGAAAATAAATGAATCACATGTACAAAGCAGAGTCGCTGGGACTTGAACCGAGCACTTCTGGTTTGTAGCACACATGCTTAAATGCCATGTATTGAACTGCCACATCATGTCTATTTTTACTAATTGAGTTTACTTACTTGTGTTTGGGCACCATACCAGCTACTCAGCAAGTCTAAGAGATTAATGTAAAAGCCTCTCTGCATTTAGAAAGTATAGGCACTCTAGATTTACAGCTGCTTATTTTGAGGGTGGCTGACTGCTGATCCTGATGTCTTTGAGTAACAGATGGTTTTGTGAGCTGCACGGATAGTGAAAATGATATAATTTGCCTCTTAACTTTAAAATAAAGCAGAGAGGCAGAGCAAAAGAAAAAGCAATGTATTCACCTTCTACAAATAGCATACCTGAGTACGGGGTGGAGGTTGGGGGGAAGCCAAGGAAAAACTGAAGGCTATCAATAGTCTTGGAAATTCACATGAGGAAAAACTTGCATAAAATAACCCAGCCCGATCTGGACTGTGAAAGCATTGGCCCCTGTAATGTTAGAATTTATAGCTTTAATCTTCTTAAGAGCTGCATGGCTCTTCTCACATGCGGGGAGAACAGATTTGATGTTTCTGAGATTAAAACTACTGAGCTGAACTTTGCTTGTTATTGGCCAGAAGCATTTGGAAACCTAATAAAGCATTCCATTAAAATCTTGGCATTTTAGTAACACAAAAGAAACAGGCCTCTCAAAATGTGAGTCCAAGGCAAAAGGACACTTTTGGGGGGGGGGGAGATTGTGGAATTTGGATTTTAACAAAGTTTGCAATGACTTAAAAATAGATCAAAGGAAACGCGAGGTAGAATGGAACAATAAATGCTTGATGTAACTAGCAATATGCGATTCTTTGTTATTTAAACTTTATTACATTTGAAGACATTTTTTCATGTTCTTTTAAACCTCATACTTGCACGAGTCTATGAGTAGCTGGAAAAAGTACAACACTCATCACTGACTAGCTGTGTGGTCTCTAACAGGTAACGTAAAGCCTGATTTCTTAAAATTATGAGGATCCACAACCACAGCTGAGATCAACGTGAGCTACTAGTATTCCGGGCTTTGGATGATCAGCTTTACTCTGGGAAAAAAAAAAAGCTCCATTAAGGCTGGCTAGGCTACAGTTTTAGTTGCACAGGAGGCCTATGCTGAACGCAGTTATGCACCTATAGTCGATATAAGATTTGATCTGATCTGTGAGGATGCAACTAATATTTCTGTAGAAAGAGGAATAATACTCATAGTGATGGTATGATCTATGATTTCAAAGCTGTAGCACAACTGAACAAGGGTGATGATATTTCCAGTAGTGGTAAAACCTTGTACAGTACCATTTGGGCAAATGAGACGAGAGCTGCCTGGTGCCAGCTGCACTGTCGAGAGCCCTTGCTTGCCTTCTCCACCAAGGTACAGTGAAAAGGAGCCTCATAAACTACTGCCTTTACTGTGCTCTGCAGGCAAACAAACAAAGAGAAATAAAGACTTACAGTCAAGAAGAGAAGCAAAGCTTTGTAACCAACCCTAAATATGACAGGTCTCTTGCTAGGGTTCATTGAAGGGATTTGGGGTTTTGTCACAAGGTAAACAACATTAATTCCAACGTGCTTTGAAATGGCTTGGTCCTGTCTGTACTGGCAAAGCCAACCATGAAAGCTATACTAGAGTTTGCCTGCACATAGTTACATCTAATTCAGATCTTCTAATTACAGTCTACTTCTAAGTTGCCCTATAGAAGCAGAAAGTACATAGACTATCTTCTGGAAAGCTTGTGGTTAAAACCCTGGGATGCCTGTAGTGATAATCAGGTAACAATCGAAGGCCTACAAACAAATTTTAGCCTGGATTTTACCCCACCCAGATAACCAGACTGTTGAATCGGGATTGCACAGCTGGTGTGAATGAGTCCTACACAGGTACCACAGGCTCATGCCACTGTAGATGACCACACAGGGTTGACTTATTGTGCCCTTTCAAAAGAAATTCACCTTTACACCATTGAACATTGCAGGGTGCTCATAAACTGGCTGCTAACATGGCTGGTGTGCTTTATTTTTTGTGGCGCTAACATATGAAGAGCTATCTACTGTAACAGATGCTCTTTGACAGTGCAAAATAATAGCACTCAGACTTAAACTGTAAATTATAAACAATCTCTCGCTAACTACAAAATGAATACACAGAATGGGGAGTCTTGTCAACTAAGATATTAGTAAATCAAGTTGAGGAAGACAAATTATTCACTAAAGCTAAAGTAAAATTTTATTCACTTAACACTACTGTCATTAGAGTTCTCCTGTTCTTTGCCACAATTAGTAGATACGAAAGAAAGTAATTATAAGCAACAAATGGTAAAATAATTTACGTGTTTCCTTGCTACATAAAAGCAACAGAAAGTGTTTCTATTCTTCCTTTTTATTAATTTCTATCGGTAGAAAAGATGCTATATAAATGCTACTGGTAAGACGCCTGGCCACATCAAGACAGCCCTTTCCCAAGGGATTTCATAATTATGTTTTCCCCACCAAACCACAGACAAGGCCATGAATTAAAAGCGACCTCGTTGGCACAGTGGTGCAACTGCCCTGTATTTGATTACAAATTTACTAGTACCAATGCCAAGGAGGGGAGCTACAACGTAAGCTGAAAATGAGTTCAAGCGTAGCTCTCTGCACAGAATGTCCCTGGTAACCTGGCTGCAAAAAGCATTTAACGCACAAAGATTATTTTTTTTTAACCTTTAAAGAAAATGCATTCCTCCTGTCCCCCCTATCTCTTCATGAAATCCCAACAGAAAGTTCTCCAGAAGGATGTGCTTGGGGCAAATACCCTAGATTACAAGGTCTGCAGCAATATCTGGAGTACTTGTGACATCTCAAACCTAAAACATCTTCAGAAAGGACACGGAGGACTTGGGGGGAGCATGGGTAAAGGGATGTACACTGTGTTACATAGCATGGTGGTTCCAGCCTCACAATGGCAGCCTCTCAGGAATTCCTGGACATCACGGTGGGGACGGTAAGCACGAAGCTGGCCTTACCAAATGAATGCAACTGCCCATGACCTGCAAGAGGGGTAAAATGAGTTAGCAGTTCATCGTTTTCTTCAGCACGGGAGACATTTCTGTGTTGCTCAGTTCAGGATCAGGCTTGCAAGGCCTGATTCTTAGGGCTTTGGCAGAAACAGGTATGCTCAAGAACAGACTCTGGGAGCTGTCTGCAAGCTGGATTTAATACCCTTGCATTTCATGGGGCTTTTGGGCGGGAGACTCAAACTCCTCTGCATGACAAATGCAGCCAGGTTTTATCCCATGCATTTGCACTGCCTGCATCTCCTACAGTACCTGGTGCTAGATCCTAAATGCCAGAGCTAAAAACAAAGGTACACACGGGTAAAGCTGCCTTGTCTAGGTCTTGACTGCATGCATTAAGGAAGCAGGACTAACTGAATGGCTCTCCTCTGAGAGCCGAATTTACCTTTTCTCTCCTTCCCAGATTAAGTAGCGAAGCAGGCACCGACCCCAACAGTTCTGCCAATGCTCGTTCAGGGCATGTCCGGAGGCATAGTTTAGGTGCTCGAAGAACTTCGCAGCCCTGAAAGACTTAGCTCAGGAAACGCAAAGGGTCAGGGCCTGCCCTCCAGAGCCTGACAGAAGGGTGTGTGCACACACGGAGGAAGGAGGCTCCCTCCGTTGCGCAGAGCTGGCTCCGCGGCTCTTTCCCATTTCCCTAGAGAGCCAGGGCATTTGTGTGCAAGTCAGGAGGAAACCAGCAGACCAGCATGCAAGGGGACCTGGCGGTCTCAGTCAAGATTGCTTTAGGTAATGTAGGAAAAGGACCACTTTCCCTGGCCCTGCCCCCCCCAGATCGCAAGCCTCCTACATGGGATCCTCCTACATGGGTTGGGGGGTGGGAAGGCCCCTCAGTCCCCACTTGATATAGCTGACAAGCGAAATGAATCCATTAGTCTCATTTTAATGCACACGGAGATATCACTGTGCAAATCTGCCACAACGGGTGGCTTGTGCCCATGATGCAAGCTAAACCCAAAACAGCAGAAGGGTCATAAAATAAGGATTAAAGTTCAACAAGGAAGCTGATAATGAAGAAGCCTGCCCAGACTATGCCCTATTCTAGCCAGCATTACATTATCTTCTAATTTTAGAACAGCTGAAAATTTTTCCCAGACCAGAAGTTGACAAGAGGCTGAGCAACGCCAATGTCGTTAAATCTTTGTTTTCAGGCACAGTGTTGTCTCCACACTGCAAGAAGTTGTTTCAGCATGTGAAATTTTACAGGAAGGCACACACTGTCAGTGGATGCCCATACAGGGAGCTATGTAGTATGTTGAAACCATCTGGCATTTTGCGGTTTTGCAGTATCAGTCAGACACACTGTCTGGAAACACAGGGCTCAAACCCAGAGTCCTTGATTCAGGTCAGATACCTACAGACGCCTGCGGATGTTTGGCCGGACTAAGAGCTGCAGAATAAAGCACTTAATTAGGCAGCTGAAGTTTATGATTGATTTCAAGGCCAGCCGAGCTAGAAGCCTATTACTGCTTAGGAAGTTTTAGTAAATGTAATTATTATGGCATATTTGATATAATACAGTGTCTTCATGCAATGCTCCAAAATATCGTTTTAAAGACTCGTTCTGTTGCTGTTATGCTTTGTACCTTCTGACTGAGGAATAGGCCAGATGATGTGAATCCTGATGTGAAGCTTACTGAAAACTACCACTAAAATTAATAGAGCATAGTTACAGAAGAGTATTTTGTATAGAATTACCTTCTCTGGAGTGTGAACAATGCTGCTGAAAGCAGGCTCTGGGTTACATTATTCCTGTGATCCAAATTTTTTTAACCAGCTGATGTCACTAGGGAGATTTGAAGTCTTTATAATTACTGCTCAAGGCCTAGAGGAAGGGGGGAGGAAAGACAATGAAATTATGCTTCATATGTTGATTCAGAGAGTAACCTGCAGTGGCCTGTTAACTTGTTTCATCTATCAGGAAAAGCAAATTAATTCTGTATCCAGTCGGTTTTATGAGTGGCAGCTCAATTTGCTTTCCCAGTTAAGCAGGGAAGAAAGTGGCCTTTTGTCACAAACAATTGCTTCCTGCAATGCTGCAGAATAAGATGTAAAATAGGCAAAGAGCTTTGGATACAGCTTCCAACGTCCTACTAAGAAGTAAAATTTCTTTCTTTCATCTTCCCTCAGAGAAGGAATTCAGGTTATGCTCTGCACTAAATTAAAGTGTTCTGCTCAGTTATGTACATGTACAGCTTTGAAAACTGTTCCTGCTTCTAGGTCAAGGGCTCTCCCTGTGGCCGGGTGCCAGCTTTATCCCTGGACTCCCATAATCCCTTGAAATAAATCAACTTTCCATTGAAATCCGCTGCCAGTTCCACTTCAGACTAAAATGTGCTGTCTGTAGCATGATGCTCTTTTATACTTTTGTGGAAACAAAAAAAAGAAGAGAAACAATGTGGTCATTGTATACTGGATACAGTTCGACGTAACCCGCATTGTGTTTATTAAAGGCTATCTTTGTATGTTGCACTAACCCCAGATTTCAGCGTTTATTATTAGAACTAAGAAAAATACCTTCGACCAAAGGAATAACTCGACTGGTTGAAAAGGATCCCAGCTTGTGTGCATGCGTGTGTGCATGTGTGTGCGTGTGTATCCCATTACTACTCTGCTCACGTGGACTGAAGTGTGTGGATGCATTATACTACTTCCCGGCCTGGGCAGATGAAGCCCTCAAAGATTTGTTTCTCTTTCCTCCTTTTTTTTTTTTCCCCCTCTAATATCAATTTTCTTCTCTGTGTGTTATAAATGAACCTGAATACATTCACACGTTCCTGTGGAAGACTAAAAGCTGTCACTTCATTTCAGGGAACCAGGCAGCTTTAAACTCAGCTGCAAGAAAGCCCAGATGCTACTACATCTCCGGGGGAAACTTATCTATTCAGGAAGGGGGAAACTTCTGAACAATAATAACAAAATGTAGCTTAAAGATGCTGCTGCCGTTCTCCTGCTGGTGCTGAGGTCAGAACTTTGGAGAGTGGGTGCCAGTCAGAAACTGCAGCACTCTCCTCAGAAGACTGACATTTCTGAAAAGCTCTGCTTCTCCCCAAATCTCACTAAATTTAAATGGTCTGCCAGTTAAATCAGAACAGCCTGGTGTAAAGCCTCCAATTTTCTGACAACCTTTATATTCTCTTGGCTCCTACAAGGCCCTAAAGCTGATCGTGTATAATCCTGAACTGAATGTAAAATAAATATGAAAACCTGTCATGATTTTACAATTTTCCAAAGGATATTCACTAAATAAAAAGAGCTGTATTTTTGGCACACAAATGCTCCATATAAAAATCACAGTTAGTTCTTTAAAATAAAGTTACACAACGCGGTGCCAGACTCTGCCCTCCGAAGTTTCCCCCTGAGTGCTGGGGAGCAGCTGGCTACGTCCCCCGGAGCCGGCCGGCCCCGAAGGACCCGTGCTCCCATCCCCTGCACCACTGCTCTGCGAATTCGGGGCGATGACACCGGCCTGAGCCAGCCCAGCCCCTGAGGGTCCCTCCAGCATGGGAACTGGGGGCAAGTACCCGGGTCTCACCCGAGCTGGGACACAGCCCATGGTGGCTAGCTAAATCCAGCGCTGGCAATTGCTTCCGTGCTTGTGGTGCAGATACAGCCTGAGCAAACCATGGCCCAGAGCTCACCCAGCCTTAGTGTCCTTGAAATCTGTTGCCTAAGAAAATAACAACTGTTTGCAGAAACCTCTTCCGCTAAGCCTGAGTTATTTAGCTATCTACGTTAACTGTGCGTCGAGGCGTGGGCTGTAAGCTGGAGTATCCAGAGGACTAGAGCACAGAAGTAAGTTTAAATCGCTGACAAGCTAGAGCTGATTTCAGGCTCCACTGGCTTTTCAGACCTCAAAAAGATCTGCAGGTCCAGAGCCCAGCTACAGGGCCGGAGAGAGACACATAGGTCTAGCAAGTAGGACCCAAGCACAGCAACCTGGAGAACGGACACAAGGTGCATTTTGTCTGAGGCCGTGACCAGACTAACAAAGTACCTATTTGCTACCCAGCAGGAAATCTAAAAGACCCAGCCTGGGAGTCTTGGGGCAGCTCAGGGTTAAAATCACTACAATTTTGTTTTCACTGTACTGTTTGGATGGTTGGGAAGGAGGAAATGGAGGCAAGGCAGCAAGGAAATCCAAAAAGGGAAAATCTGCACTGTCACTTACAATGTTTCCAGCTTTGTCTGCAGAGATCTTCCATCCAAGGCATCTTGCAGGTTTTTAATGTTACACACCTGCCTCTCTTACATTCTCCTTCTGGAACAGCATACAGGCAATTGCACTGAATATAAAACCCACAGTAAACCATACACCTAGGGCTTTAATTTTAAATCAGACTGAGTGAAACTATCTGGTTTTCCCCTAGAAGCCCTCAGTGGACAGTTTCTTCAGTTAGCTTCACCACCTTCGGGCCTTCCCTTTAAGTGAGGAGTACAGCTGAACCCAAAAATTCAAAGCAAAACTCAGCTGAAACCATTATGTTTCATCTGGTTACATGTCAAAACCTCAAGCCTCCTGTACGCAGGGCTCAAATTATAAACCCATCAGGCTCAACCCCAGAGCTGGACCCAGGTTTGCCTGGAGAGCCCACGAATCTTTTAGAGAAGCTGATACGAGTTTCAAGTTCATAATGAATTGCAAACCCAAAGTGGCCAGGGGACTTTTGCAAGGTCAAACAGCGAGTTAAAGGAGGAGCTAAGAAGAAAAGAGCAGCCCTGGCCACTTCACACACTCTGCTACCAGAGAGGTAGAAACTCACTCTGCTTGAACTTCATTCTGTATAGCCTTTGCCAAACCACTCAAAATAACCACTTTTTTTGCCTGTTAATTGTTTTAATAAGTCACATGGCAATGAATGACTAAAAACTACATCATCCCTCTAAGGATTCAGCTGTGGAAAAAGCATCCATTTAGCTGCAGGGTAGTTATTACTGCGTAGCTTTGATTTTGCTACACAATGCACACCCTGTTTATTGAAAAGCGTACATGCTGCTCCGGGTGAAATCATCATCACTTACAGGTATACTCTGAAGCTAAAGGAGTGAGCTCAGATCCACTCATCTAGATCCCAAACGAACCCTGTCCACTTACTTGGATCTCCACAACACTCTCAGGTTAGTGCCCCTTTGGACATTTTTTAACACTACCCAAATCTCTGCATCTAAAACATTAAATTAAAATTTCAAGGTGAGAAAACACAATTGCAGTCAGAATACCTGCCCCTCCCGGTAACTCTGCTGACTGCCATGGCACAAGGCTCACTGGAGAGCACTGGGATGATTTCAAGTTCACAGCATAACTTAATGTAGTCCCTTTTGAATCTAGACCATCATGCAGTGGTCACTTATTTGCATGTTTCATATCAATACTACCAAAGCTTTAATCTCTAAGACTTTTGGCAATACAGCCAGCAACTGTTCCAGGATCTAGGCTTAATGCTGAAATACCATCAGGGCTGAGGATTGCTACATATTGCTTTCTAATAGTCCCTGCTGTTCGACACCTGGAATGGCATTAAGGAGCTCTGGCACTGTATCCAGAGTTCTCTACCAATAATTGAAAGTGCTTCTACAAGATGGGAGGAAGAGGAGAGGGATCAGCATACAAGGATTGAGTCTACGTAAGGTATTGAAAACATTTTTGTGGGGTGAAGGGTCAGCATTTGAAAAGTAAGCTATGGCTTATATATTTGCAGTAAAAAATCGAGATTCCAATACATACCTTTTTCCCATTCAGGTTAATTAGGAGTTTGCTGTACTCCCAGCTAGTTCTGCTTGCAGTCAAATTTCTTTTGAGCTCAGCAGCCAGGACTGTATCTAGGGCTAAGCTTTCCCACCATATCACTCCAATATTAAAAGAATTTTTCTGGCTTCCTGTTAAACCGTGCACTGATTACAAAATTCTTTTGCTTATTTAGGGCCAGATTCAATAAAAATTCTGTCCAGCTTCCGCATCATGGAAGGCCACAAAAGCCCTGAAATATTTTGTTTTTGAAGCCTGTGTGGGCTTCCATAGCTTGGATGCTGGATAACTATTCCAGTGAATGTGGTCCTCATAAAGCTTTTCAAGGTCCTGCTCCATATGGACCTAGTGATTTCTCTTTATTCTCTCCAGTGTGGATTACAAGCCACTTCAGAGAATCTCTGATTTATGCCTCTAGTTACAAGCTAAATCCTAGAGGAATAGGTCCTTTTCATATCAGGTCACATCCTCTGCAGAACACTGACAGAGAAATTAGTGTTTCTGAAAAGAAAGCACCACTTACAAAAATCTGGTATGTTTTGCATGCTTTATATGAATATAAGCGAATGGTAAAATCTAAAAGGAAATTCAATAAACTACTCATTATCTATATTCATATGACTAAGCTACACATGGAACGTAGCTTTTATTCTCCATAAAAAATGTACAGATGTTCTATAGAAAACTGTATGAACAAACTTTAACCTCACGACTGCTATTATTTTGTAATAAAAGGCTTACAGCATAATGTGAGCTTTTTTTAGAATGTAAGTTCCATGTGAGTAGTGTGTTGTTAATTTAATATTAATGCAATGCACCAGGAAGAAGTCTGCACAGAATCTCAAAGAGAGAGAATCACAGTGCTGCAGACAGGAGATTCATGGCACGGATTTTATTTGTTTCAGCACTCAGCACAAAATTCGTTGACCAAGATTCCCATTGCCACAGGGCAGTGGATTCATCTACAGAGGTTTTCACATGCCTTGGCATGAGGATTTTGCTGCAGCATTCCCGCTACTGTTCCTGGGAATCATGTGGTTAACTCACCTTGCACTGCACTGAAAATTTACCTCTCACTGTCAAGTGCATATGAATGAGCTTCTTTTTTGGGAACAGCAAAAGAAAAAAAGAATCCACTGAATAAACTTTTGAATTTCTTTTGCTGAACCATCGTTCAGGTAGCAGGTGCGAAGGCTTTCACCAAACTTGCACGTTGCAAATGCAGTGCCTGCTTTGCTTGCACCACAAACAAATTAAAGTGAGGGAACAGAACAAAAATCCAGTTGCATCCATACAGACTCCCTTTCCCAGTGCTTGAACCTTCTTCTCTGCAGTATCTGCCATTCAGAATACCTATCCTGTATTTCTCCAAGGAGTCAGTTCACTGTCTCATCTCCAAATGCATTGGTGAAGTAATTTATGACTCCCATTATTATAACAGCTTAGCAGCTCCCAAGCATGTAAAAATAGCAACAATAATCTCTCCCACTTTTCCTTCCTTAGCACCCCATAGGAGAAAGCGCTTGATTAATCCTGTAGGGGTTATACATGCACTTGTGTGTTTCTATAACTTACAGAGTGAGTTTGACATTTTCTGAAAGCGATGGTGTCTACAGACATCTTATTCATTGTAGAAATACATTTCGTCAGTCTAGACACGGCTTCTGGGAAAGTCCTGTGTCCAGAAGCTTCTTTCTATGGCTTGACAGTTTCATTGCTTCTGTGAAATGCACTTGCGTGCGATCATGATCATAAAGGAAGGCCCCATCTCAGAAATGGTGAAGGCCATTTCCTTGGAAGCCTTCCAGGATCAAATTTGAAAACCTACCCAGGACTCCATGCAATGAAGCAGAACTTCCATGCATAGCAGGGAGAAGAAAATGGGGAGACATTTATGAACAACAGGCCTATGGCAATGTGTGACAGACTGCTCCCATTTGTTCCAGTTTTCTGAGCATGTGATTTCAAATGCAGTTATCATTTTATGTGGACCATCGCAGCTGCACTGCACGCAAGAGAGTGAAGACAACAGCCTGGTCCCTGTGAAACAGAGATGGAGCTTTCCTATTTCTGTGCATATTCTGTGGGCAAGTACTAAAGCCCAAAAGTTCACAGAAGTGCAACAAACATCAAAGGCCCTCAGCACCTGGAATAGTTACAGAAGGAAGAATTTCAAAGTACTCCTCTGCTTCTACAGTCATCATCTAGGTCTAAACTGCTAGGAAAATTTATATTAGTGTCTCTAAAGGTGTAATTTAAAATTAATTTTAGTTAAACTGGTGTAGAAGACAGAGTGAACATTCTCATATTTCAGTGTTAAACCATGTCTGGTTTGGTTTAAGCTTAAATCTATTTAGGAGCTGATTTGGTATTTGCAAATGAGACGGTCTTAAGCTAGCACAGTCAATTTGGTTTACATGTGATTTTAAGTAACACTGATGCAGCTATTTAATATAACTGAGATCTTAGAGTTGTCTGGTTCACTTCTGGCCATTTGCTCTGCAGTGCAATGCCAACTTCAACTAGTCACTAAGTTAATTAGTGGAAGGCAGTAATTATGCTTGCAATAAGGAATATGAAAACCTAGATAACATCTATAGAAAAGCAGGCACTTCAGCTCACCATGTGATCTCCTTAGCTCTCCAATGGTTTTACACGTGTATGGCAGAAGCCTTGCCAGCTTCCAGAGATGAGGAGTTTGGACACAGGAAAACAACTGCTGCTTGTGACTCCTCTGGCTCTGCCTTAGGAGAAGGAACAGAATAATTTCATGGAACTTCCACTGATAGGCACAGCTTCTCCACACAGGTTAGCAGCATTTGATGATCAACAGTATCAAATATCAAGAGTGATCCAACAACTAATTATGCACTACCATTTTTCACTGGCCAAAGTTACAAAGCAGCCTCAGTACCCTGTGCTACCCTGAAACCTCGGTGACAGGGATCAAGTTACTGGCTGCCTCACAGCTGATGTTAGAGATTAGTTTTTAAAAGTCAACCTGATGAGCAGAGGACAGTGAAGGTTTGGGTGGTAGCTTGTAGGATCTTGCTCTTTGAAAGACAGATCCATGAATGAATCTTACCAGACCACCCATTAGCTGTGATAGAAGACTCTAATCAAAGGAGAGGATCATAACCTCCATTTACTTATGCCCTAAATACCCTGTTTCTATACCCATTTTCTCAAACCTGGAAAGACCATGTTACATTTCTTCTGATTTAGCTTGAGCACCTGGGATGTTTCAGCAGAGGCTGTGAAATAGAATACCTCATACAAGAGATGTGACAAGGTGAGTAGTGTCAGCTGAGGTTTATAAAGTAACATTAGGCTCCTTTTGTAAAGTCAGAGGAGTAGGCATCTGGCAGTGGCAAGGTATGTTGCGGTATTTTGTGTCCATGTCTGTGTCAGGCAACATATCTGCCACTGGTAGTCACGGGCTGTCTTTCAGTTCTTCTTCTCGAGTCTTCCCTCATTTCTGGGAGGGACTGGGGGCAGACAGAAGAGCAGGAGCTGAAGGCTGAGCATGCCTGGCAGTAGTTACATCTCTGTCTCCCCACTTTGTTCTGTTACGCCAAAATGTTTTCTAAAACCATAGGCAACACAAAAGAAATGTTGGTTTGGCCTGCTTCGTACTGCTCCAATCATGTTCCCTTTTTGCAATCTGCTCATTCAACAGACCAGCTGATTGCCTCAAGAGCAAAGCCCCACAAGCTGATGGATGAGATCTTTCAGTCAGACGAACGGGACTTATCAGGGGTGGGAAGGATTTGCCTCCTCCGTGCATCAGTGACCATTTCTTCCTTTGCAATTAATTGGAAAAACATCCTGAGGAGAAATACTTCCCGTGCAGTTGATGCTCCCATCTGCAATAACCTGGGTCTGCATATGTATACCCCGGTTCCCTTGGGGGTAGGCTGAGAACTCTTCCCCTTCACTGGCAGCCCCGTAACAGGAACCAGAACTGAACACACACACACACCCACCCCCCTTTGGCTCCAGTTTTCCCTGCTTGCCATCACACCTCGCACAGTCACACAGAATGATGCAAGTGACAAGGACACCACACATTTTTCAGAGTCCTGCCCCCACCTTTTAGGTGCAGAGCACTGCCACATCCCCCAAAAAGCTTCACGTATGCTATTAAAAGAAAACAACCATCACTAAAAACAGCTCAGTGCCTTCTACACTAGAAGTAACAACTCATGGGTGAACTATTCATCTATTAACATTTTTCATTAAAACAATCACTCCCAGCTGAGGCTTATGAAAGACCCTGCCAGGCCAAAATATCAGCCCAGTTACGGTATTTATTATTACAACTGTCAGGCCAGAAGGGTTTGCTGCAGAGGATCCAGCAGGCATGCTCAGACAGGAGCTCCTGCCCGTGGGCCAGCCGCTTCACGAGCAGGACTGGCAAATGTCAGATGTCAAGTTCTTGTTTCAGGTCCTGCCCTCTTCCCCTTTGACCACCATGGACCATTTTAGCTGTTTAGCAACTGGCAAGGACCACGTCAGGCAGGGTAAGCATCAGTGTTGTCCTGCTTTTAGAGCTGATAAGGGTCTTTGTCTCAGCTTTCCCTATTTTTAAACTACTACAGCATGGCTTCGAGGGCTCACGACTGTCAATCAGCAGGGGAGGGACAAGCTGGAGGATGAGGTGTACTTTCCTCAAAGTGGTGGCTGCTGCCCATAGCCACGTGCTTCGGGAGAGTTGGCTGAGGGCATCTGTAAGCTGCACGTCTGTGTTCAGGAGTCACGGGCTGGTCCTGGTGCAAAGAGAGGATTGTACTTGGGTTTCACAATGGAGTTCATGGAAGCCAGTGGAAATTGAACTGCAGCCAAGGTGGAGAGCCATGTAGAACAGATGTCTTTACAGAGGATAAAACAAACAAAAAGAAATACTCAGAGCCCGAGTTGGAACTCTTGGCCCACGCTAAATCTGTAAAAAGCCCCAAAGTGCTCTAGAGGGAGGCTGTCCGACACACTTAAATTCCACATGTATAAAGTAAAACACATTTGCATTGCTAATTTAATAAAGAACTTCTTGACCCAGAGTCAAATACTAGCACAAGTCTTCTGCATGGAAAAGCTCTGATAAGCACACTCTTTAACTCTCTCTGTGAATGTTCAGTAATGATCCTTTTTAAAAGTACCTATGCTTCTCCTAGTGTCTGATGCTAATTATCTTATCAGATAACAGGCAGCCCTGTGCTGAGTAGGTATGTAATATATTAGCCTTGGGGAGGGAAGAAAAAAAAAAGCCTTATCTTTCAAGTAGATTTGAAACTGCATATGATCTTTCTGAGACTGTGGAAACTTTCCTCTGCAGCACAGAGCTTATATAAGGAAGACAGAGAAGGAAAAAAAAAAGAAAAAATAAACCCCAAATCCATACAGCTTTCAGGCTGCAATTCTCCAGGATGTTCCTTTCTGTTGAGTTTTCTCCTCTACCAGTATTTTGGAATGACATACAGGTTAAACTGTTCATCTGGCATGGAAAGCAGCTTTGGTAATTGCGAGTTTACATTACGCTATAAACGAGCAGATTATAGTAAACAGACGAACTGTGTAAATAAAATATCACCGCTTAGCTCTCCTTTGTGACTTGTATTCTGATAGCACTACTACTGCCTTTACTACAACTACTACTACTACTGCTAGGCTTCAGATGACAGCTCAGCCTGAAATCCTTTATTCATCTTTATTACTACTTCAGCTGTTTTGAGAGCAAAAAGGCATGGAGGACTTATTGGCCAGAGGCTCTCTAACCTAGCAGGCCTGCCTGGGAAATCAATATGCCGCACTCAAGAGCACAAAGATGGATTGTGAAGCTGGGGCTGGCGAAGGAACGCGCGCTGCATCTGGAAGGACACGGAGACAGCCAGTTCTGCTCCGCCAGAAGCCTCCGAGACCGCGCGTGTTTGCACACCAACCTCGTGGCACCCTTCCAAGACAATTTGTGAACCTTGGTTCACACCATTTTCAAAGTAGGTCATACGCAGTAATCTCAGAGCCGAGGAGAGATACACTGTCAGCAGCAGTCGCTGCAAGGAGGGCGATAGCTACAACCAATGAGCGAGCTGGTGCAAGCAGAGAGCCTGAGAGCTCCGAAAATGCTCGGTCTGGGGCCAGCTGCAGCAAGGTGCTCGCCTTGCCCAAACAGCTGACAGGCGAGCTCTAACAGACCCAGCCTCTTCCCAGTTACAGCTGTAAAAGGACCGACTGTTCTCCTGGACACAACCACCAGCACGGCTTAAACATTAACCCGAATGAAAATACAGTAGAAGAAATCTAACCTTTATGTAGCTCTGTGTTCCTGACAGCAGGAATCACAGCTAATTCTGAATTATGGGATTTAAATTTACTACCAGCTTTGGATTATTGCTTCCTAACGTACTTCCCTCACCTGCCCCTGCTCTGACAGCCAAAACACAGGCTTGAAGGTAAATGTAGTTTTGACGGAGAGGATTCCTAGAGCACTTAAAGTTTCCTGCATTTTCCTGTATCCCTTGCTTGAGCTGGTTTAGGGGCATGGAATTAGAAATGGCACATTTAAAGGTATATTTTTGAAAGATGGTGTCCAGGAAAATAAATGCAGAAATGAGTACGCATACTTGTTTCCACACTATAACAATATAAAGGTCATCAGAGAATTACTGGTTTAAAGCAAAAGCGTGAAACTTCACAGGCATAGGGGCTGTTAGGAATGTGTTGTCTTTAAACACAGCCTGCACATCATCAGAGATGACTTGATTCTAGAAAGCTGAAGGACTGCCTGAAGAGTGCTGCTGCGCTACGCAATTTTTAAAAAAATGGGTTAATTTTTAAACAGGCTCAATTTAACCTTGCTTCTGGTCAATAGTTACATGAATCTGAAAATACACTCTCTGAAGAAATCCACTCTAATATAATGGGTGTACATCATTTTTAGCACTGAAATCAACACAGAAACAGCAGAGCTAGGCAAGCATTGCTTTTTTTGAATCTGGCAAGGAAAAGGACTGACTCTCCTCCATTTGAAAAGTTGTGCTTTTTCCTTCTTTTCTTTCTTTCTTTCCCTGAGATATGTCAGGCTGGAAATCTTAAGCAGAAAGGAGCAAGCAATTTCTGAAGTTATCGCGCTCTATGCAAAGAGAGAGGGGAAACGCCACGTTGTAGACTAGCAACAAAGCTTATCTCCCGTCCAAGAAAGAGTGCACAGAATGACTTTCTGATTCCTTGGGAGCAACCTACCTGATCAATAGCTTGTCCAGGGAGTTGCAAGACATGCAGAAACATGCAACAATGTGCTACTGTTATCAGCTAAAAGGGTGCTGTAATGACTTTCTATGCAAATAAACAGAAAAATCCATAAATCTAGAAAGGGTTATCACTCAGTACATCATCAAGTGAACAATTTATTCTCTAACACGGGATGTGATACTTTCCTGCCAAAATAATATTGCTTGCCCGTTATCACTAAGCTTTGAAAGAAAAGTAACCAACAAAAATCCCTTCTGCTGCTGCCTCCCCAAAAGAAAATCCCTTTAAGAAAAATCGTAACAAAGAAAACCCCCAGACACTTCACTATTTTTTCCAGAATGACAAAGAAATCTAGCTGTGGTTACAAATAGGCTCAGTATTGTACGATTTCAGGTCATGTGAGTTTTATTACTTTTCAGGCTAACTTTTGCTTTTTCCCAGCCAGCTGCTGGCAGTTGTCATTTTAGGATTGAGAGCAAAATACTTTGAAAACAAATTTGTTCAGAAACCTTTTTAAAGACGATACAGAAAAAAAAAATCTTTTGTGTTTTTCATTTCAGCTTGCATGTAACCTTTTTTCCTCCAGTCTTTGAAAGGAATCAGTCTGAAATGCTAAACAGGTCACAGAGTAATTACGCATCCACCTGAAAATTAAACACACATTCAAAGGCTTAACTAACAGTATATGTTAACTCATAACAGGTATATGTCACTCTTTTTTTTGGTGGTTGATCATTATGGTGTAAGCAAAACTGGATCCCATCAAACCCAGAGAAGAAACACCGTAACCTTTCTGCAGGATTAAAAGGAGAGAGACAACAGCAAGGTGATGCTGTGTTGATGAAGCTGATTTGATACTGCAGGGCAGCCACAGCAAGTCTTGTGTGTCTGAAATCCTGGTGGCAAAGTTGGGGGGGGTCTCTGGGCTTACTCAGAGAAAGATCAGTCCTGAGGCCTGGCCAAGCTCCTGTGCTTGGGCAGGTCAGCAGAGTCACTCCTCATCTGGGCCAACCTGAGATCAAACCTGGATGGCTACTTTCAACATTGTAAACCTGTGTCTCAGTTGAAAAGACAGACAAAGATTTTGGCAAATCCTTTTATGTTCAGTCCAGAGCCAAATTTATTTTCTGGGACATGCACATCTTCTCACTGTGGTATTACTGATTATTTTTTGTTAGCTTACTAAGTTTTCCCTGACCTTTCATAGCATAGATTTGGCAGCAGCATTTCAGATGCACAAAAGGAATTGAATCTACATTTCCTTCACAGAGTGGAGGTGTTTGGGTTAGTAACATCTCTCTTACAGATTTCCTTGGTGGTAAAAAACATTTTTCTTTGACCTGGAGAGGGGAATGCAAAGGACCTCAGCATGGCCTTTACAGAGGTGCACGGTGGCACAGAAGAACTGTGAACTAACATAGCTGGTTTGTACATGACCTGCCCCCCTCCAGCTGAGCATTTGCTGTGAGCAAGTTTGGGATTTTTTGGAACAAGCACAGCAGTACTCTACTAAACTGGCACTGGTTAATGGAGATCTTTGGCCAATGCTGAGACTGAAGATAGATTAAAGGTGGTTTAGGTCAACCTTTGCTTCCTTATCCCAAGTTCAGCACAGGTAAGGAGTGAGTGCTAAGCTATTATTTATTGCCTTTTGGATCTGCTGCTGCAGTGAGTTTGAAGAGTAGCATGACCTGGCTCTTCCCAACTACCTTTGCACTTAGTAAAAGCTCAAGCTTCACAGCGTGCCAGATACCCACTGTATCAGGGACAGCAACCCCACACATCACCTCCCAGACAATTTTTAAACTGAGCTAAGGCTTTTCTCCTGTTTAAAATTTCTTTTTTTTTTTTTTTTTAATTTTTCTGATACTATGGTTTCTGGAATACTCTAGTTAGTCTTGGAGGACTTCGCATGGTCTCTTTTGCCTATGGTCAGCAGATAGCTAGATAGAAGTAGAGTGGAGATAAAAAAATGGGATTGTTACTACTGCATGTTCAGTAGCATGCACATGCTTGCATACTAGAGAAGGTTTTCTGTAAAAGCATCTCTATTGCACTGATGCTACTGCAGAAGTCTTAGGTGCTACTGGTTGTTCACAGTTCTTATTGGCCAGAAAGAACACACTCTACTAAGCTAAATGGTTGAAACCCATGAAACGGAATATACTGTGTACATACTAAAATTGCAGACTGTGTTTTTGTTCCATTCAACTCTTTCTCCTCCCTTCTGTACCCTCAACTCTGGTCTCAGGAGCACTGCAATAAGCCTGATGTGCGAACTCTAGGGAAGTCAATGGATTTATACTGATGTAACTGAAAGCAGAAGGTAGCTAAGAGGCTCAAAGATCTGTGTTTGTGTATTACCCCTGACGTTTCTGACCAAACTGCTTAGCTGACCACCATTGGATTAGCAGTCTTAGTTTAGTGTTTCACACCTCCTACACTCAGAATGTCAAATCATGTCAGCTCACTCACTAGCCGAAACAGCCTGCTCCTCCATCCCATTCATTCAGGACAGATAGCACAATAGCTGGCGCAGCCTGACATACTCCGTGCCCCAGGGCCATGAGTGTACCTGGGCGTTTTACACCATGATTTGCATCGCCTTAGTTTAGCACCACCCAGGAAAACGTAACCCTTCAGTTTAAAGCCCATGAGGTTTTCCTGTGTTGGCATCAAACAAAATAACATGCTAATCCTTCTGGTATTAGTCAAACGGGGCTTAAAAATCCACTCAGATGCTTTGCAGTTGCAAGATTTCCCTGGCAAGTGTGGACACTGGTCTCAGTCATGAATTCCCACAGAATCTAAGCTTTTCTTGAGAAAAAGAAAAAAATTAAACTTTATGGCAGCAAAAACTGCCCTTCCAAGCTCAAACTGAGAGCAAAGTGACGCGACATTGGCTTCCTGAACCTGCAGAGAAAGAGCCCAGCACTTGTGCTGCTCCTCCATCCCAGTGCTGCCAGCCAGCACTCGTTGATGGAGATTACCAAGATCTCAACCTATTCTCCAGCGGGGCCCCATGCCGTGCAGGGAAATCCAACCACCCCCCTAATTTCATGCTGAAGCTTGCAAAAGCTAGAATTGGGGGGCAGGAATGGGCACTGTAATGATTCACAAGAGATAAAGATCCTGAAGGAAGGAGGCTGAAGGAAAGGATGAGTAATAGAAATAGCTTGCTTGCTTCCTCTTTCAGAGAAGCAAGGAGGAGGATGAGGGATGCTGAAATGAGAACATACTTCTTTTTTCCCCTGTGGCTATTAGGAAGTTGACAGGAAAAGAAAGACCTGCTCTGGTTTAAATAGCTAGAAATGGGAGTTCCACACTGAACAAATACTTACTAGCTGTAAAATGAACTGAGAAACTGCATCTCCAGGCAGGCTCCTGCAGTGACTCCCTTGCAGAAATCCCCCAAACCCTCAGTGCTGGTAGGAGCAAGGGACTGAGCTTCTCAGGAAGACACCGATAGCAGCTTGTGATAGAGGATCTCTCATCTTCCTCTAGTGTGTCTACCCACAACAGCCTTGTTGGTACAAGTACATTTCTTGAGTACATTTTACTGATCTAAAATTGTACCAATTCCATTACATTTTCTCCAGGGAAATGGTGAACATCAGCCTGGTGATTGTTTTTAATTCTGCCATGTTATGTTTTTCTGATAAGAGTAAATATTATAAAATAATAACAAAATGTTTGTTGGGATGCATTATTATACTTTTTTTGTCATAACCTGAATACCACACGTTTTACTAATTCTGGGTACTCTTCTCTTGACCACTATCTTATTCGCCTGGTTAAGTCAACAGGAAAGGCACAGCCCTGCTAGTATCTCGGTGGTCAGTGGGACTCACACAATCATTAAAACTGAGACTTTCCTCAATGTAAATAATGTACTTTTTTTTTTTTTTGGCACTTCGTTTGATTTGGCTTAAGCCACATAATGCAGAGTTCTGTCCCATCTGTCCTACTTAATTATAATAATTGCAGAACCTAAATTTGCTGCCAAACATCATTAATTAATATTGTACTACAGGCTGGGTGGGTAAGGGGAGGAATTTCTCTGTTTCCAATTCCTAAAAACCCCCAGCCAAACCAAAACAAGGTCTGGAAGATTTTACATTATTTTTCAGTGTCAGTGCTGAAGACTTAATAACCACAGAATGTGCTCTGTGGTCTTTAATAATTTCATATCATAAGCAAACATTGTTTGCTGGCAAACAATTTGCTAAAACATCTTAACTTGAATTTTTCTCTGTGCCAACGTATGGAAGGATTTGCTCCACGTAGGAAAATTTACATCACAGGATATAAAAACCTGGTATGTTGTATGTAATTAGAAATTTTCAACCAAAGTGTTACCAATATCTGAATTAAGCCGTAGGAGATATCATTTTTGCTAGGTTGCATTTGGTTGATTCAGATTGCTCTACCAAGGCACAGGTAGGGGGGAGAAAAGCCATCTAGTGGACAAAAATGTATTTAGATAACCAGAAAATATTCTCAGGCACAAAGCCTCTACTGGAGAACTCTTTTTTTATTTCGTTATTCGTCTGCAATAGTGCTTATCTAGGAATACTCTAGAAGTCTCCGGGAAATCAGGGTTTACTGGAGGGCAACAGCATAGGTCTCTAAGCCCAGGGTTTTGGCCAATTTTTTGATTAGCAATTGTCATAAAACGTAAGAGCCACTTCATCCCTCCTATCCCTCACAGAGAATTTATCAGCATATTTCTTACAACGTTGCGAGGGTCATCAGTCGACCGAATATCTTATCACTAGATTCAACACTATGTGCCAAGCAGACTGGCATTGCCACAGGGTTTAAATAGCTAAGCTAATATTTAAACTTTTGTCCCCTCTGATCCCTGAAAAATAATGAGAAGAGACTTTGTGACTTTGTAAACAGATGAGCCAAATGGCACTCAGAACAGCCTTTTGCTAAAATTATCTTTGAGATTCTCCAGGACACGAGATCAGGGAGATCTGGGGAGTGCAAGGCAGATCAGCTGAACAACCCCCCTCGCAAATGCACGTGCGCGACTCATTCAGCATCTAACGTAAAAAGTGGGGAGAAGGGAACAAAAAACTCTCCTCCTAATGTTATTTACAACACTCATTGGCCTTTGCTGAAATGCTGCCTACTAGGGTTGCAGTGGCCTGTGCCATGAGTTAAGTAACTGAATATATCCCAAGCAGACAGGCCCAGCTCTGCGCTGCTCTCCTCTTCTTTCATTTATACCGGGGAGCATGGAGGAATAAACACAGCACCCTTTTTTTATGCAACATTTTCTGAGACCCAGCCCCCAAATTCATTGCCTTCCACCACAATATTCAGAGCATTTAGCTAGGCACTTTCAGCTAATCTTGAAGAGCAGATAATGATCAGTCATGCCCGGACAGGCCAAAGTATTGAAGCTGAAGTATAATTTCTGTGGGATTACAACAACACAAACCACCCTCATCAGAGACTGTACTGTGATGATGCAAGCAAACATCTGTAACTCCTGCTGCTCCAGGCAAAATACTGAAGTGGGATTAGTGACCCACCACTGCTCTGATGCTGAAACAACAGGTTTGGTTCCCTTTCCTGTACCCCTTTTGTTTGAGATAATAGGTAACCCCAGGTACTTTGTGCTCCCATTGAAAGAAAAAAAAAATCTCAATCTTTTGAAATACTTGGTTTCAGGACCATCCCATGCAATGATTTCCACCCAAGTCACCTTTGCAGGGGCATGCATTTACCCGGAGGTCTCAATAGCCTCCCTTTCCCTGCATATACATGCTTAGACATATCACATAAGCAGTGGGCATCTCCTTACATCACTCCTCTGTTTGGCCCAGCCTGAGGACTATTTAATGCATCGCTTTTGACAGAGCCACCATTCACTGTGCTCAGATAACCTTTGTGTTGCTGGATTATGAGACAAGGGAACAGAAGCTCCCGAGCTACCTTGCACAGACCTTCTCTGCAGCCTCTTATTCATCCCCCTCCTAATGAATCACAGCCTTTTCTCTCTCTTTTCATAATAACCAAATAAGGATTTCAGGGTTTGGCCCATTCACTACATTCTATGTTTTAATACAGACAAGAATGGAATACAAAATACTGCCAAAAGTTTAGCAGCAGGGGCAACCTTTTTGCTATTTTCATGTCTACGGTTTCTGATTCAACAATGCCGACTTGCTGTTCTGCACGACCGCAAGGCAAGGAATTCATAAACAATAATAATAATAACTGTCCAACAAGGCTTCATCCCAGCCATGCCTAAGTGCAGGACTGGCATAGAGCAGAAAAATGCTGCTTTGCTCCTTTACAAAGCTTGCAATATAAACTTTGCACTGTCAGTTTAAAACTTTGGCATCTGTGTCTGCAAATGGGGAGGAACCCATTTTCAGATACTTGTGAAATATAAACTTCAGCTGTTGCCAAGCTCAGAGATAGATTTGCTCCTTTTTATTTTTAAAAGTTTCCTGAATATGTGAAGAAACCCACAAAGCCATTTTAGAGACGTGTAGCTATGAAAAATGTACATGCTTCTGTTTTTTTAAGAAGCATTCTCAATCATTGTAATTATTCCTTGAGAATGCTTTTTAAAAAACAGAACCACGGCTATTTTTCACAGCTACAAACCCCTAAAACAGCTCTGGAGCTTTCTGTGAAACTTACCAAAAAAATTGCCTTTCAGCTAAGAACAGTAAAAATAGATCAAAAACCAATTAGCTGGCCCACATGGCAGAAGACAGGTGTGCTTTGGATGTGGTATTTATACAGAATCAGGATAAGCATTTTTTCACTTCTACACAGATTCGTGAAGACTATAAATATCATAAACCTTTTCTTGCCAATGCCCATCACATCCATTTAAAACACTGGCCATTCGAAGAATAACCTTAGGATGCAGCCTGAAACATTTCATCTTGCCTCCTACCAAGTTATAAAACTGAATTAACATTAAAAGCAGCAGACTGATGGGTGAATTATGGTAATAATGAGCCTTCAAAGGCAAAAACAAGTAAACTCCTTTGGAAAGCGCAGCCAGAGAGAAGGCTGGGAACACTGAAACCAATTATGACTGCTTTAGTGTTACACCTGTTTAAATGAATGCCAAATCCAGCACAGAATTATTTACATTATGTTATTAACAAAGGGACATATGAGTAATGGGAAAATAGAAATGGTTTATGCAAAACAGGCTTTACTGAAACCAGCTAAAAACTTCAGGTATTTATGGCAGAAAGCAAAGGCTGTGGTCAGACCTGCTGCTCCAGCTGCCCCTGAGTCAGGCAACGAGGCTCCTGCTCCCCGAGCCCCTTCTAGCTGCTGGTCACTGTCCCCAGGCTGCCTGACTTATGCCAGAGTAAATACTCATGTAAGTGCCCCTTACGCAATTCAGTCAGAAAGATCTTCCCTCTTTTCGATACTTGTAATAGATGTTATTTTTTAAAACTATATTGCTCAAGCAGAAACAGATTTAGGGACCAATCATACAAGAAACTGTGCCAGGAGATTCGAAGAAGGATAGCTCTTTGCAGGCACGTGGCAGGTGACAAGCAAATGGGAAGAGGCCGAGAGCATCAACTTCTTCCCCAGGCCACAGTCTTACTAAAAAAGGAAAGATCAGGATATTCTTCTTGGAGCTTACAACCCCTTCCTTCCAATTTCTGCGCATTTCAGTACCTACATACAAGATGGTTCCCCACTGTGCAAGACACTTCATGTATTAAAGCATGTGAGAGTCAAGAAAAGAACGTATTTCTAAATGGACCAAACGCAAGGCTGGGAGCTGGAAATGACTGAAGGAGCCTGCCAAAGCTGCCCAGCAGCAGGGATACCCACAGAGCCCAGGTCCCAGCTCCCTCTCCACAGCATTTCTTCTGGAATAGCTTGCCTTCCTCTCACCTTTAAGATCTTCTCCAGTTCCTGATGGTTTGGGCAGATGGCCATTGATGGAAATTGACAGATCATCTGCAGAAGTAGGTTTTCAAAACCAAGTCCTCGTCCTCACTAATCTCATCCTCTCATTGAAAAATGCCAGGCCATCTCAGGCAGATGGCTTTGGTCAGGCTTCCCTGACACTGGCTTTAAGCTAAAATCCCTTTTCTCTTGATTCAGCCTTTTATGATGCATCTACTTTAACTAGTTCAGAAATGGTTCTCAAGCCAGCAGAAAAATCAAGCTGTCTCCTTTACTTCCAGCAAGCACATTCAATGGTTTTGACCTTGTGATAACTATTGTCCATTCTTGTCACAGACAGGATACATGTAATTCACTGTGATCCTTTGTTTAACTCAGCAATATGACAGAAAAAGACATCTCGCTATTTTATATATATATATTAAAAAAAACTTACAAAAGGACTGATTCTGTACAAAGATGGTACATAAAAAGCAAGTTTTCACAATTCAAGTTTCACTAGAGCAGCAAAATGAAGTGGCTCTCCTCCACTCCCATAGCTAACACAAGCACTATACAGGTAAGAAAAGAGGGTTTACAACAAACTGGACAGACTGCTGCACCCCAGCAAAGCTTTGGGGAAAATCAGAACAGAAATAAACATCATCTAACAAGCAGCACAGCACAGAACAAAAGAAGGCAGAATTCAATGTTATGTTCAATGCACATCTCAGAGGATTTTGCCAGATCCTTGCTGTCTCCTAAGGAAACGCTCATTCCAAGAGTGGTTGAACACCGCAGAGTGACCATGGGCTCCAACAGAAGTCTGTGAATCTGTTCCCAAGAAGCTCCCAACTGTGCATCAAAACCCAAGATGACTGCCATTTAAGGTTCTCCAGGGCTGAAAGAACTTGCACATAAGATTTTCCTCTTGCAACCAAGAACACCAGGACCCAGAAAGAGTTCCAGCTGATTTTCCAAACAGTGAGTGACTGGCTTTCTCAAATACAGCTGCTTTCTTCATTGGAAGACTAAAAATAGTTCTGCTCCTAGCAGGCTGACTTCCTTTTAAGCATTCTGCCACATCCATGTGTGTATTTCATTCAGGGTTTCTGCATGTCTACACCGCTGTGATTCTATTTCAGCCTTTAAGTACATTCAAGAAATTTTTCATTTCCCTCTCCCCTATTCACTCCAGATGTCCTGAACTGTCCAAAACTGTTTCATGTTAGGAGAATTTGTAGGGATATTCTGGCATTCACACTGCTCCCATCTGCTTCAGTATTTTCAGGAAAGATCAACTTTCTTCCCCAACTGTTAGTGAATATGGACAACGAGTTTACGGTTTTAAAACATCTGTGATTAACAGTAGATGTCTTGCTTGTACCTTGTGCAATAAGAATAATTAAATACTGCCATATCAGGCTTTTGCTTTTTGCTCTTGAAGAGATGCTGGATTGAGAAACCTGAGGAACTGAAGGATATCCAACGTCTCAGAAAGCACACTGCAACAGCAGTAAACACTTCTTCATAACGCTGTGCCAGCATGCAAGAACTTCAATTTGACAAGACATACTGAGTGTGAGGTGGAGGACCGTGGCAGCACACGCTGCAGTGGTCCTTTCAGTCCCAGTCACCTTGTTTTCCAGATCAGGGGAAACCGAGCACTGCCACTCTCTTTCAGCTCACGTGGTGGATGTGGAAATCAAAGTGCGAGAAGGGACATACGAAGGGAGGGACCAGGGGAGGGATGTGCCCCTTAACTACTCTTAATGTGACGTTAGCATATGTTTGGATCCATACAGCTCCAGAGCATTCTAGATGTCCCAGTTTAGACCTAAAGTAAAAGTCTGTGGCATATTCAGTCCTGAGCAAAAATGCCCAGTGCTGGACAAACAGCGTATTAAAAATTTGACTGACACACTCACCAGAGCTAGGCAGAGAAACGAGTATCAGAGAAATGAGTTTGCTTCTACCCCAGGAGAGTTTCAAACTAGAGACATCATACCCAGCTTCTGCCAAGTATTCCCACTGAAGTCAACGGAAAAGTTCTTCAGGCTTTGGTAACCATTCCTGTACCCACAGAAGTTCATGGATACCCCATTGATATAAAAGGATGCAGCCCTTCAGACAACAGATAAAAATTCACTTCACTGAGAAGATCAGCAAAAAGGCCATTCGGGATCGGGATCAGCTCCCTGGTGTATGAGGAACCAAAGTTCAGCAGAGTTGAATTCCCTCGCTTCAGCAAGGGCAAGGCAACTTCAACCCATCCCAGCGTTCTTTCTCTTGAACCCTTCAGCATGATTCTCTGCATCACTTGACAACTCCAAACAGTATACTTTGTAACGACGAGAACAGCAGTTGAAACAAATAAATAGTTTAACTCCTAAAACTCTAACCTGAGGTATATTTACTTTTCCAAAGTCTTGGTCATAAATATGATGTGCTTCACTGAATCTGTCCAGGATCAAGCTGGGAAGTAATAGGGATCCTAGTACTCAGGATATTTCTGGACAAAAAGTATTTGCATAAGCATTATGAAACTTTGGTAGCATTTCTGCCCATCCTTAATCTTCTTGCAAGTGTAGGTGTGTTATCTAATAAATTTAAACAAGTACAACCTTTCTAATACAGGTAAGCTGGTTGCAAAATTTTTATGCCAGGGAAGATAACAGAGAACTCCAGGTCTTTTTTTTTTTAATTTTGAGTTTCTGTGATGTGAATTGCTACATGTGTCTGAGAATGCAAAGGTATCCACAAAATATTCTAATCCTATTTACTTCTAGAAGAGCTGAGGTTGGTTGTAACCTCACAGTCTCGGGTCAAAAGTTGTTCTGAGGATGGTATTGCTTTGGACTTTTTGAAGAGGAAAGGGAGAGGGGAAATATACTGATACCCAGGTAGAATTATTTAAAATAAAATATGAACTCCTCCCTCAAATGTATACCGGATAGGTCCCTACAGGGTAAATAGTCTTGGCCATTTTCCATGAAGCTAAAAAAAAAAAAATGCAGGTTCCAGCTCTTCCTTCTTCATAAGTAGGAAACAATCACTCACAAGAAGGCCAATGCAAGTAGAAAGCAAATTTATCTGGCCATGTTTTGCTCTGAACTATGCTGCTGCACTCCTATGGTAACCCCAAACAAGAACACAATTTGGCTTGCTTTATCTTTTACCTCCAAGTGTCTCATACTGACCTTACAACTACTCTATTTTCTGGTTAAACATTACATGGAGTGTGTTAATCTGTGCTTCAGCTAATTTAGCTACACTAAATGCAAATGCTTCCTGTACTTATGAATACAATCTGTTCATAGTGAATAGTTTTGAAGATTTGGATGAGTTAAAACAGCAACAGTATCCATGTGGGACCAATCTTCCCTGGACAACTCTTCTGCTTTGATTCATAAATTCTTTCCATAGGAAATATCTGTGGAAAATCTCCAATACATCCAGAAATGCACAACTCAGTTGCTTGAGTTATTAGGAGTTCTTAATACTTACTGCTTCTCCCTTTATTTCTTACTTTTATATAAGCATTGGCTCTTGGGTTCACATGAGACCCCTTTATGCTTATTTTCCATTATTATAGAATGTGTGTTTTTAATAACTGTAATAACATCTGTCATTAGTACTTCCACATAAACCTATTAAAAAGCAACTTCTAACTCTGAAATACCTAATTTCTGCATCTAATGGGTGTGCTAAGGCACCTCTTCACCTGCTGTTACTGTTCTGCATGTTTGACTTACTCTGTGGAATGAAGACCCAGTTGCTTGATTATGAAACAAGCATACCATTATCTGACTTAAGAGTATAGGATTTCAGGAAATCTTGAAAAAACACTCAGCCTTGTGAGATGTGAGGGTGACAGTGGTGGGAACGCAACAGTAAACCTGCAAGTGAACTTCTGAGACCCACAGCCTTCACAATTCAAAAAATAATGGAGCACAAGAGCAAAGGGGGTGAGCATGGCTACTGGGATATCAGAATGTGCCCGGTTTGTCACAGAGATTGGAGGCTGAAGGGTTAGTTTCCACTGCAACAGGACATTTTGGAAGTGCAAGCCCTGTGCTCAGTTGCCCAGAGTGGAGAGCTTAAGCACACCTGGGTGGTTTTCTGCTCATCTCTGGCAATAACAGCACTTGCAATTTGTCATGGATTTCTGCCAGAGGAGCTTGGCTCTTTACCCCAGATTTTCAGAGACTCCTTGGGTATCCCCTGTCCATCCAGCCATTGGCACAGCAATGCCAGGTGTTGCATTGACATGAGGAGGAGTTCTCCTGCAGCTGAGTCTAGTTCCACCAACCTTGCTTGTGATGTGGTCCCACCAAAGGAGTCCAAGTCTTTCCTGAATTAAAACTTTATGAAAACTTTAGGCAACCAACAGCAAATTGCAGCTAGTCAAGAAGAAAGAAGAAACTAGCACTTATGGTCCACGTGGGTCCAGGAATAAAGTTTTTAAGTCATGAGGGCACCTTATTAAAATCTCTTGCCAAAGAGAAGAGCAACAGCTTAAGACCTTTGCACAACGCATTTGCCCTCTGATGTTTGCATTTGACAGACTCCAGTTTATTCAGTATCTCTTCTCTCTTTTTTATTTTCTGCCTTCTTCAGATGGTATCTCTTCCTCATGGTTCCACTGCTCAAGTCTCAGGCAGGTTCAGGGGTACAAGTTAATGCCCAATGGATATTGCAGCCCTCACCTCTGATGAGCATTTCTCTCATGCTTTGTACCACTCTTGACTGGCCACTCCTCTCCAGGTTAGACCAATAACTGCAAATACCATCAGATTTCTCACCTCTCAGACCAATACAAGACTGTAGCTCATTCTTCCTCTTAGCAGGAGTGCTGTGGCAGCAGAATTCTTTGGGTAAGCATTCTGTGGGTTTCTTTTAAAAACAAAATTAGTCATATGCAGAGTATGTCTAGAGTGGAACAAAGCCAAAGATAGAAGCCCTTTTTCAGATCTAGCTATGCCAGTTGAAGAAGATGATCTTTCCAGCTGCCTCTCACCCTTGCCAGAGCAAGCTGACCTAGTGAGTGAATGTGCTTCAGGCAAAATGAGTGAAGTTGACTTAAGATGCTTAAATATTTAGTCTTTGTTCACTCAGTTTACCCTGGCTTGAAAAGGTTTATGAGACTTCAGCAGGTTTATGAGTGGCCCCCATGATGCTGAGCCACAGGTCAGAGAGGACAGTAATATCTAGTGTGGGTAATAAGTCTCCAGATAGGAGAGGGCTATTAGTAGTAACCTTTTCAGCTGGCAGGGCAGCATGCAAGAGAGAGTATGCTTCCACAGTCCTGGACTAACATAAATATTCTCTATCATCAGTATAGTTCCTTCCTTTCCCTCATGGGATTACCCTAGCAGGATAAGCAACTTTATACATTATCATCACATTTGCAGGCCCTGGTGCTCATGGGGGACTTCAACCACCCAATGTCTGCTGGAGGGACAACACAGCAGGACAATAAGCAGTCCAGGAGGTTCCTGAAGAGCATCAATGACAAGTTCCTCTTCCAAGTGATAGACGAGCCAATGAGGAGAGGTGTTCTGCTGGACCTCATACACACCAACAAGGAGGGTCCTGTTGGGCATGTGAAGATCAAAGTCAGCCTTGGCTGAAAAGACCGTGAGATGGTGGAGTTCAGGTTCCTGAAGGCAGGGAGGAGGGTGAAAATCAAGCTCAAAACACTGGACTTCAGGAGAGCAGACCTTGGCCTCTTCAAGGATCTCCTCAGAAGAGTCCCATGGGATAAGGCCCTGGAGGGAAGGGAGGCCCAAGGAAGCTGGTTAATATTGAAGGATCGACTCCTCCAAGCTCAAGAGTGGTCCATCCCAATGATTTAAAAAATGCCAGGAGGCCTGTGGGGATGAACAAATAGCTCCTAGCCAAACTCATACACAAAAAGGAAGCATACAGAGGGTGGAAGTAAGGACAGGCAACCTGGGAGGAACATGGAGACATTTTCTGAGCATCCAGGGACAAAGTTAGGAAAGCCAATGCCCAAATGAAATTGAATCTGGTGAAGGACATCAAAGACAACAAGAAGGGCTTCTATAAGTATACAGGTGACAAAAGGAAGGCTACGGAAAATGCAGGCCTATTATTCAATGAGATGGGAGACCTTGTGACACAGGACGTGAAAAAGGCTGAAGTACTGAATGCATTCTTTGCCTTGTAGCAAAGGCTGGCCTTCAGGAATCCCAGGTCCCAGAGACCATGGGGAAAGGCTGGAACAAGGAAGATGTACCCTTGGTGGAACGGGATCAGGTCAGGGAATACTTAAGCAAACTGGACATATAAACTGGTCCATGGGCCACAATAGGATGTGCACATGAGTGCTGAGGGACCTGGCAGATGTCATTGCAAGGCCATTTTCAATAATCATCTTTGATCAATCACGGTGAGTGGGAGAAGTTCCCGAAGACTGGGGGAAAGCAAATGTCACTCTTGTCTTCAGGAAGGAGGACCCAGGAAACTACTTGAGCCTGGGAAGGTGATGGAGCAGCTAATCCTGCAAACCATTTCCAGGCACACTAAGGACAAGAAAATCATCAGGAGTAGTCAGCATGGCTTCACCAAGGGAAATATGTAGAAGGCTGAGCTTTAATTTCTTCCAGATTATAAATAAGTAAAAAAAATAAAATCCCTTTGTAAGAAATGGTCTCTGTGCTTAGTTGACAGACCATTTTTCTCAAACTCTCCGTAGATACCAAGTAGTTTAGCACAATACTAGTAGCTTTGATTTCAGGGGCGAAGGAAACTGTTAAGAAATGTCAAAGATTACCTTCCATTAAGCTTGCCAGTTTGTAAACATGAAAGAAAACACAGCATTTGACTGTGCCCTGATACTTGCTGATCAGTCCAAGCAAAAAGCAGGTATGACAAGTGTTCTCATTTAAGTTGTAGTCATTACCTCATGCTTCATCCCTTCTGTTGATAGCAACCTTGTCACGCAGCCAAACAAACAACCAGCATAAACAAAATCGATCATTCTTGTTCTTATAGTACAGAAACGTACATAATAAAACCCATCAATTCCCACAGAGATACACTTAAAAACAGTTAAGTTGCAGCTACAAAAAAGAGACATAAAACAAAAATAGGCTAACAGCATCTAAAGCTACTCTGTTGAGATGTCTGCAGCTGTAAATGGGTTAGTTTGGCTTTTTGAGTTATAGTTTGCAGACACATCTATACAGATTATAGTTACAAGTTACTGTTGGGTATGTTTAATAGATTTTCCTGCTCTCTGGTACTGCAGGTTCCTAGTCTAGAGTTTTGCTTCTTGCCAGATCTAATCAGCTAATACTATGTTTTACAATATTTTCTTGTTAGCTACTAAATTTTGGATTCTCAGACCAAGAAATGAAGGAGTGCTACATGTGTGATTTGATTATGTGAAAACTGTCTCTATTTTCATCTGTTTGTGCTACAGAGATATTTGCCTTGTGGAAGTCAAAAGGCTTACGCTTCTCCTGCATCTCAGACAAATATTTTAATATCCCTATTTAGATGCAATTTAAAGTATAGCTGACTATGTTGTCTTAACTTTACATATTAGTGCCTTCTTGGTAGCCCTCACACAGCTTCTATTAGCCTATAGCCAGTCCAGGGCCCTATCTTACAACCCATATTTCATGCAAATAATGGTTATCAAATGCTAATACACGTGAACTCTTCCTCACCCAGTGACTATCTTAATTGATAATGACATTATGAAAAAATCTGAAACAACACCTTTGTATAGTGTCTGCTTTTATTATTATTTTTCAGTTCTCTGCCACTCTTACTGAATATATGGCTACTGCCTAATAGGATCTATAAGCAGTTTGGTGGAAAGCACCTTTCATTTTCATCAAATTGGACTTTTGATGACACCAGGAATTTGAATTAGTAAGGTATCTTTGCTATGGCTCTGCTTAGTCACCCCCTAAGAGGCAGCTCTTAAAATGCCATCACTAACCTGAACTAAGATTTGGGACAGTACAATGATGAACTTAACATCAGACATAGAAATCTCCAGGGTAAGTTCCCTGTACAGAGTTCACAAGATCAAGCTTAATTTGAGAAAAATTATTTGTATTGCACCATAAATTTAAATAAATAATACCTATGTCATCAAAACAGCAGTCCACTTACGCCACCTCTGTGTAAGAACGGCACTACCAGAGAAAATTGAGAAAGTCTGATTTGGAGTTCATGAGAAGTATAAAATCTGTAAGGTCAATAAACAGAGCTTTTGTGTGGCACAAGGGACCGCTGGAAAAATTAGTGTCAAGGTAAAGGATGGAATTTCCAAGGGGAGTCGAGCAGCTTTTAATATAGACTGCAGATGAGCAGAGCAGTGATAGTTTGATGTGGTTTTACTGGTAGTAACCAAACACAGGCAAATACTAGCGCTGTGAAAATTTCATCCATCTTAGTAACTCAGTTCCTCTTTGTACTGCTTGTCTCTCAAAAGCACGTATTAAAGTACCGCAAAACGCAACACATGACACCGATCAGCTTCAAACATCTGTTGTGTACCACATGGAAAAGCATGCTACAGAATTTTTAAGGAAAGCTGCCTTGCAAATAAGCAGGAAAGCTTTACTGATTCTCTTCTGTAGGGAATTAAATTCAACTAAAAATCACGATTTTTAAAAATTAGGAAAAGTATATACAGAAAGCAGGAAACCACAGCAGCTTTTGTTGTTTTTTTTTTTTTTTACCCTGTGCCTTCTTAACACAGGAGTATTTACATTCAACAGCAAACAGCTGCCTTTTCCATTGCCCCGTCAATCACCCTACGTGGCCTGATGAGGGTATTTCAGCGACTGTCGCAAGCACGGAGCCCGCAAGCACGTCCCAGCCCTCAGGTCCAGCTCTCCATGCTGGCAGCGGCTGTCGGTGCATGAAGACGAAGCGTGGTCGTGCACCACCTCCTCCCACCCAGCCTCGCTCCCCGATTCCCACGGGAGGGAAACCGAGGCGTGAGGTGGGGAGGGCCGGGGCAATGGGAGCCCAGCTGAGCTGCGGCCGCCACGGCTGGCAGTGAGCTGCAGCTCTACTATGTGTTTTACCAGTCAGAGAGTCAAGTTACAGCATGATTCAGACGTGTGGGGCAAAGCAAACCCAGGGGATGTCGTAAGCCGGCTAAGACTCGAAAGGTGATCAGCCCTGTCACCGCTACAAATTGAAACCATGATGTAAGCGGAGGAGGGGACGACTGCATTATTAATAAATGACAGGGTAGCATCTGCAGAGTAGACAAACCCTACTAATCAAAGTCGCGCTCTCTCCGCTGACCTTATCGCTCGAGGTAAGGCAGCCAGAGGGTATAATCCCTTATGACATTGCTCACAGCTTCCCTGTCCAGATTTCCAGGGCAGGCCCTAAATACAAGCAAAACAGATGCCTATTCTGGGCAGCCAGTGTTTTTCAAAGGTGCCTGATAGGAACATCTGTAAATGCCTTGATCACCTCAGTATTTCAGGGGTCGGCCGGGCTGCGGGCAGCACAGCTGCATGGCAGGGGCAACCTCGCCGCTCCCTTCGGCCAGCGCCATCGCACCCGACCCGCCGTGCAGCTCGCTGCTTGCCATCCACCGAATCCCAAGTGGTTTCTCTGATGTCTGAATTAAACTTTCATACCCATATCATGTGTAATGCAACAATTTATTTCGTGATAAGCATTTGATATTTATATAACCGGAGATGAGAGAGAGAAAAAATCTGTCAGAAATAGCTTTACAGATGAGTCTTCTCATTGTCTAACAAGCTTTTCATTGTTTTTAATTTTCATTTCTCTCCATGGTTCAGGGCACTTTGAAAAAAAATAAATCTATTCAGCAGTTTCCCACTCATAATTCAAGAAAGAGAGTCATGTATTATAATAGAGATAATTAGCTTTGACTGAAAATAATAAGCTTGGCACCAAATATCCCCCACTACTGCACAGAATAACCATTTATCGTCTTATATACTCTCCATCAAGCCTAATTACTGCAACAGTAATTACTAACCTGTTGAAAGAACAAAAGAAAATGCAACTAGCTCTACACTGAAATAAGGAGAACATTGCTGATTCTAATAAGAAGCTCTTCATTGCCCCCTCTTAGAGCACATTTACTTGCAATTTAGACCCTCTCTCAACACATACGCTTGTAACCCCCCCAAAATAAAATACATCCACAAATAGTCAGATTACAATGGTTAGGTCCCACCTGTTGAGGCCAAATGTCCGTTCAGTTAGACTGAAGGAATGGCACTGATTTTTGGATTTCTGGGAAGTTAAGAGAGCGGTGCCTGTCCCAGGCTGTGTGCTGCAGTGCTGCAGACTTCCACATGCTGGACACTTTGCTTGCCTACTCTTCTGATCCTGGCTGTTACCCTGTCTCTTCTCAACAGATATTCTGCCAATCACGCCAAAGAAAAATTAAACAAATGCAGCCCCCTACGTTTAAAGAATAACACATGCTTAAAGGGTTTGAAGTATAATCTTTACCTGCAGAAAAATACTGCGTTCATTATAGCATTTCTCCCTAGTTCCACCACGTCCCACTGTTGCTCCTACTTAAATTCACTCATGGAGCTTCACCTCTGACAGCTGAGTAAGCCCTGGAAAAAAGCAGCGAGTGGCAGCACTAACCCATTTTGCTGCTCAAGGTATTCCCCAGGCCATAAAAGAACCTGTATTTGGGAGAGCTCGTACAGCAACCTGAGAAAGAAGAGGGAGGTGTCATTGGTTTCCTTACATCCTGTTCTGTCAGGGTCCTTCAACGGGACCTGTCCCTTTCTCTGTCTTTGCCAATGGGAGTTGAAGGAAGCTGGTGCCTTCCAGACACCATCAGTACTTTTCAAAATCCGGACTGCCAAAGTTGTTATGCTCATTGAATCCAGGAACTGGAACAATGCCACACAGCATATGCAAGCATTCACAGCTAATCAACCCAGCTGAAATTTCGGATATTGAATATTCTCTGGGAAACTGTTCGCAATCAATCCACAGCATGTAAACAACACAACCCTCCCACCTCCAAAACCCCCAACAAGCTATAAAGTAATTCATCGCATAAATACAACCAAAAAATACAACCTAGAAAACCTCAGAACCAATAATCTGAAGCACTCAACAAGCATGAGTTACACTCTGCCTCAAATAACGAGACTGGTTTAAATCAGGAGAGGTTTGGGGCTTTTTTTTGAGTTCTTGACTTTTTGCCCCCTGCATTTTGAAGCCTTAGGGTCATTATATTTCAGGGTTTTTCCACCAGAATCATGAGGCCTAGAAATTGCCTTTTCTCCCCCATCCACACAATCCCAGATGGTACAAGCTTTAAGGAAAATGCAACAAAGACTCCAAGAATTGCTTCCAACTGTGTGTTCTCTTCCTTCGGTGGACATGCAACTGCTAGAAGGCATTCAAGTAACTAGGAGGGGGGCCTTCCAAAATTGCAAGAATACCAACAAATGCAGAAGCCATGACACTCCTGATTATCCCATGCACAGAGGGGCATGAGGTATTTTCAAAATAAAAGGGAAATTTCATAGCCTAATGGCTATGTCATTGTTGGGTTTGGTACAGCAGAATAGGATAAAATCACCAATGTTTTCTACAGCCTTTGCTTGTCTACAAACACTACATCAGTATATTTTTAATAAAAGCAGACACATTTTTTCTCCCCCAAACCCCATTACCTAAATGTAATTTGATATTGTGCTTTAACATTTCATTAGTGAATTTAAGAGATGCTTATAGCAGGATTGGAGCCTAGCAGCTACATAAGTTGTAAACGAAAATTGAAAACATCAGTAATACTTTCTCAATGAAACAACTGAGAGGTGTATCTGATCACTACCTAACAATGCAAAGGGCCAAAAAAAGTTTTAATATGGCATTGACCATTTAGAATAACTCAAAGTCAGGCCAGGGCACCAGAAGCTAATGGAATGACTTAATTCTCCATTTTGCCCCACATTAAAATGTTCAGTTACAGGCTTATGCTGCATGCCATCATAAATCTCCAATACTAGCTGGAAAAAAAAAAAAAATCACTTCAATGGGATTGTTTAAAAATTTCCAGTTTTCCCACCTTCCTGATCAATTTCTTGTTTAACCACTGAACTGCATTTCTCTCAGTCTTTTCCAAGCAGCACTTCTCTGCAATGCACAGTACATTCTCTAATTGGACCACAAAAAAAAAAAAAGAAAAAAAAAAAGAAAAAAAAAAGAATCAACTGTAAGTTGTAGGCATTGCTCCATCCAGAGAATGTCTATATGGGGTTTGAAAGACAACAGGCCTTTAGTATATCTAGAATTTATACAGTTTGCCTTGGTACTCTTCCGGAAGCCTGCTTTCACACACTCCAAACTAGTTTGCTTTATCCTGCATGAGTCACAGTGAAAAAGCCCACTCAGGAAAAATATCCAAAGAAAACACAAGCAAACTAGTTAGTTGAAGTAGGACAAGCCTATGCCAAAACCAGAAACTCAAACATATCCGAACTTAGGGAATATAGACTTTAACTTCAAATGTCTTCCCCATGCCTACAATAGGTCTCAGAAGGCTAATTTGTGTAATTATTTCTACTTGTAATTATGCTGTTTGGTGACTAGTGACTTCAGCTGTTTTGATGGCTTCAGGAAAGGAAGTAGTTTCTGGAGACAAAAATGGAGCATAACCCATTCCGTTTGGAACTGTTGCTTTCCTTACTAATAAATACTTCTTCTTTAAGGACTTTGGAGAGTCTTACCACCCTGATTCCCATACACACTCCAAAAGAAGTCACAAAATTATTCTGACCTACCTCTACACACACATAAATCTGACTTTTTGTTGAACAGAAGCTGCAAAACTCATGATAAACTTAAAAAAATCTTCAGTTTTGCATGCATCCAAACTATTGTTCAAATCTAAGAGAGAGATACAAAATACAGGGCTTGTTTTCAACATGAGCACTCTTAGCATCTGATGGTCTGTTAAAAATCTCACAGTAACTTTTTTCAGAATAGGTGGATTATCCGATGGAAGCACAGTTTTTACAACAGTCCTATTTTATAGGATGAGCCACACATGGAGAGTTTATTATATATTTATTCTTATACAGAAAGGGCTCTTACGTACTTCCAGTCTGAGCAGCTTTTTGACTTCATCACAAATTCTTCTTTCCCCTTTAGAAGACTTCATTAAGGGTATAAGACTGGCTGCAAAGAGAAACACATTACAAAGAACTTCTCCAAGTTATAACTGCTTACACAGCCAATTCAACAGGACATACAGAACGGGATATCGAGAATAATGCACACATCCATACAAGATGGAAATGAAAGTTCTCATATTCTCAGTTAATACATATCTTTTTTCAAAATATTTTTATATCTAGGCTAATTATTTAGTCTGGAACATCTTAACAATTTCACCCTCTTGTGGCTTTACAACATACCCCACATGAATAACGTAATGACTGGACACGTCTCTAGGATTTTATATGCATTCTTTTAAAAGACTTTAAATGTGGTCAGAGGTATTGTAAAATTCTCTCTGTGAACAAAGCCGTCAGCTGGTCTGGAACTTCTTAGTCATAATAAAAAAAATAACCAAGTGAATTAACATTTGCCTTTGCAAGATTCTCTGCTATGTACAAATAGTGCTCTATGGTCTTTCTCTATCAGTTAGATCCTCACTGTGTATAATTTAGCTTTAGACAATGCTTGGCTGCTGCTAGCTACCTGATCTATATTCACTCACTCTCTTCCTCTTCTGAAAAAAGGTCAAATGTTTACATCCTTGTTCGGGTATTCAGACTGGTGAATCTTTCTTGACTTAACACTGCAGCCTGACTGATGCCTTTTGCTTTAAGCACTGGCATCTTAAGGCAAAAACTGAACCTGAACAAGAACTGATCAGTACATAAGGAAACACCACCATCCCATTAGTTTCTCCAAAAAACAACATACAGTTTTCTTCCATGCTGCTTTGGTGTTTTAACCACAAAGTATTGCAATTTTTGCTGGAAGCACCAAAGGAGAAACAACTGCTGCTGGAAATACTCAGCCCACTTATTTGTTGGATTATTTAAATCCTACCTCTGCTGTACTCCAAACAAAACTCCCAGGCTCCCTCTTCCTCCTAGTACTGTAACCATCTCATCCTACGTCCTTTTTCAGTCTCTTTGCCCAGATAGGTCTATTTAGCTAAAATCTTGAAATCACCGCCTGCTCCTTGGCACTAAAGGTATCTCCCACAGGGAACACCCCAAAGATTAACATCAAGAGTATATAGATATAATGAGGTCCTTATGTTTCCCTGCTCTAAACAATACCGCAGTGGTCTGACACAGGTACAAGGGTTTCCATTGTCCTCTGTGAAAACATTTAATGCTATCCCTTCCCTGCTCCAAATGAGAAATCATGTGTTGCATGAAGTTTGACTAGTCATGCCCTAAAGCAAACATATCTTCCTCGATTAATGTGCCTACATCAGCCAAGAAAGCCTGGCTCCTTTCACTGGCACTCCTTGGCTTCCAAGTGTCCTGAATGAATCATCTTTCTTATTTCACATCTGAATAATTATGGATCTGCAGCTCCTTCGCTTTTATCTGTCAGTTCAGACATAAGGTCAGCTCTGCACAAAATGACCAAAGCTCCCATATCCATCAGGTCCACTGAAACACTTTAAAAACTGATGTATCTGGGCCCTTTTCTCAGTCACCAATTAACTTTCACATTTACAAGTTTGTCTTATCTGAACCAGATAATCAAAAAATCCCCCCAAATCACTGTCAATAGTATAACATCTAATTACAAGCCTGTAAGTTTCCACAGTCCAGTGTACACAGTGTCTTTGTTCAAAGCCTGGGCTGCTGTGGCACAGGAAGGGAATTAACACCTCTTCTCCCATGACGGAGTGGTTGCTTCAGGCTAATACCGACCAACACTAAACACAGTCGAGTAGTGTAGCTTGTAATGAGTAAATAACAGCAGTGCTGCCAGTCCTATAACTTTCCTATATAGGAACATCCAGGAAAACTATTTTATACCTCCTACAAATACCATTTTGAAGGTATGTATCACAGTCATGCCAGAATATCCCAGTCATACAGCAACAAGTCCTGAGAAAGCTCTGTAGACTTTTTCACAGCTATACGAAGGGTAGCTGAACTTAGAGTCTTAATAGATATTAAAAACTGACTGCATGAAGGAAGCATAAAGCAGAGAGAAGCATTCTGGAACCCAGAGGCGGGCAAGCTACACATGGCATGTGTATGACTTTACACAGGGATCCCTAGAGCTGAAGTAACCGCACCTATTTATTGCGTGTGCAGTATTCTTGAAAAATCAGATCTGTTGTAATGACAAGGTTAAAAATTTAGGCTACGTCTCTCTGTCAGTGGGTCTTCAGCTCCAATGTGCCCAAGACTTCTCTGAAAACAGAAATTCTGAGTCGAAGTCATGTGAATACGTTGGAAAACTTTTCCATGAGATCACCAAAGAGTTAGATGCAATGATCTAAGATTTCCACACACAGCTTCTGGTCAGAATGATGCCTGCCCTGCCCTGGCTATATTGGCTTTTGCCTCCTTTTCGTGACTTAGGGGAAAGGGGAAAGCGATGTATGCTACAGCCTCCTTTCCCTGCACCTCACAACCTTTTGCATGTTTCTTCCCATGAGAGGGAACGCCGCTGTGCCCAGCAGAAACAGGACCGCGTGCCTGGAGAGGTGGCAACCCAAAGCATAACCCACCTTCCACTGGCTGTGAGTGTGCCTGTGGTATGCTAACCCAGAGCCCACCCAGAAGTCTCCTGATGGAACCACGTTAACCCCAAACCCTGCCTCTCCCTCTCTGAGCCAAGCATAAAAACCGCTTCCAAACAGGGCTTGTTCCACCCATGAAGTTGAAATAAACAGCATGAGAAAACAGGTCCATCTGGAACTGAGAGCACCAAAACATTGTTTTTGTACTTTTCTTGATCGCCAGAGTATCTGGGACTTCTGATGCATCAAGAAAGAAACTGCATATTTTTAAGCAGCCTTTTAACGCACTGGCTAGATGGGGTGGGGGGCAGGAAGGGGGTCGAAATTGAAGCTGCGTAACAACAAAATCTGTGAACTCTGGCCTTCTGTCTGAAGATGAAAGCTGAGTTAGATGATTTTTCTACAGATGTCATTAAGGCAGCTTTTAAGGCTACCCTGCTTGAACTCTCAATTGCACTTCAGTATTGTAAACAACCGCCGGAGGGAGAGTTAAGTGAGTGGAAGTCCAAAAAAGTAAGAAGTGTTTTCAGCAGTGCAGAATATTGATCATAGTGAGAAACCATTTATGCCCTGAAGGGCCATCAGCTGTCACTATTTCCCTGGCTCCAGAGCCATATTTAGGTGCCTAATAGGAGTTAATTAACATATTCATTAATAGGTAGGTGGAGCTGTGTCAGTCTCAACAGATAGGGAACACTGACATCAAAATAGACTAATTAACATAATTTGAACCTGTCTAAACCCACAATTGATAGCAAACACGGAAACTGCAGCATCATATCAGATGGCATAAAATTTATTTAACTCAGTGCGCTTCCAGCGACTGGCCAGAAACAAGTATGCAATATTACCTGAAGTGGTCAGTTAAATTGGAACACAGGAACAGTGGCTAATCAATGAAAGACTTATTTCATTTTGAACTCACAGTCCTCTGAAAGAGTTTAAATCGTATCTAAAGCAGTTCTGGATGATCTTTTTATCCTTACAAGCATCTGTAGATAGCTTGTGGCAATGCCTTCCACAGGCTTAATACGTATTATATAAGACTGCGTCACTTGAATCAACTTCAAGTTTCCTGCATTCAATCTTTTCCTCGTGTGATTAGAAAAAAAGAATAGCTCCATCCAATTCACGCTTTTATACCATTCATTAATTCATCATCAAAAAGCTGAAATTTAGTTGTAGACATGGCCTAAATTCAGAGAGATCCCGCATACTTGGCTCAGAGACAGATCCACTTCTTCCCTTCTACTGAGCTCCCGGTTGCCTGATAATGCCCCAAGAAACAGCAGGTCCTACTAGAAACATTTTGTTACAGCAGATACTGCATAATTTCATCTTGTAAGGCCACTGTTAGGATGAGCACTTTAAAAAAAAAAGTCCAGTCCCAAACTAGCAATTAAAACAAAATAGCTGCTACTATCAGATATAGTGAGGGAGCAGTGGAAAGGAAAGGAGAGAGAAAAATGGGTCCAAAGTGAGATCCTAGCAAATGGGAATGAAATCTCACTTGCTGGCATGCACTTCAGTAAACAGGTTGCATACTATACTCTGCTTCCCCACCACACTCCAATTCAAACGCTGCTCACATACGGAGTGTGAATGTTCTTGTTCAAATCCCATAAGGTTTTTATTTCCTTTGCTTATTGACAAAACAGTAAAAACACTATGTTGAACAATTTTGCTACAAGAAAACAGCAGTTTGTCAGAGCGATCGAATAAGGCATCCCTCAATGGAAAAAACCACAACGCTATTAGGCAGTGGAATATAACAGTTCATTATACAGATACTGAGAGATTGCATTATTTTCTCTTAAAAGGCAGCATTTATACAAGTTATACAGTATTACAGGCATAGGAAAATTACTTGAAAAGGGAGTGGAGAATGATGTTGAGAGGTTAAGTGGGGTGTTCCCCTTTATCTCCTCAGACAATACAAAGCAAGCTGATACTCAAGCAAACTGAAAGGCAGTGAATTTACCAACAACAAAAGGAATTTTTTTATTCAGTGCATGATAAAAAAGCTGTGAAGCTTTCAGTCTTGAGACATTATTAAAGCCAAGAGCTTATCAAGATTCAAAATGAGATTTTTGTATATGCACACAATAGGAAAACTGGCAGTAACTCAGAGAGGTAGGTTCTTCCGAAAATTTCCAGTGAGACTTAGAAGCTGAAGTTCCACCTTCAAAACCAATTTAAGTACACGGTGATTACACCTGCATGAATAAACCCCGCTTCCATAACTGACTTCATCATTCAAGACTGTGCTGGTGCTAAGAGCCTCTTAACTGGAACTTACCCTACTCTTGCCCTGCCTCGCTGGGTGGCAAATCCAGCTAGCGTTCATCTGTCTGCTCCTGGTTTTCTGCGAAGACATAATTTGTGGTGCCTACGTCTATTGTAACCTCAGGGCGCGTGACTGCAGTGGTTATTCACTGGTAAATTCTTCTCCAAGATACAAGTCCTAGACTCCTATAAAGGCCAGAAAGAACTGTGGTTGAAGGCAGAACTTGGCCTCCCAGATGCATTGGCAACAGGCTCTGCATGTATGAAGGGCTTTAAAGGCCATTCTGGATTCTTGCCTTCATTTTTAAACTGCTTTGACAGAGAAAGGCAAAATATTACCATGCACAAAATTACCATAAAGTGAGAGGGGACCTGAATTAGGCAGGGAATTCAGTAAGTAGCAAATTCACCAATGAACGCAGCTTGCATTATTTGAAAGTATTTGCAAATTTATGTTGAGCTAACCAGCTAGTTTCATCTAGCAATGGGTATCCTATTTCAGTAAACTATTCACAAAACTGTTACTCATAATTACTCCATTTATAAACTACCCAAGCAATTAGGATAACTCATTTCTCCGTTTGAGGACAACAGATCCCATGTTTGGGAGCATCCCTTTGCCACTATCCTAGAGTTGTTGCCACTATGCTGGAGTAACCTCAAACTCTCCTCTTTATTTTGCACAAATAAGCATTCACTAGTAGAGGAACCTAGGTGCTTCCCCTTGTAGGGAAAAGCCCTCACCATCAGGTTGCTTAGTCTCTCACAAGTTCAATTCTCTGCCTCTGCTCTACATTGCAGAATCTGGAGCTCTCTTGAAGCCTCTTGTTTTAGCTACTTATAAACATTTAACTACTCATTGGACTAGAGAACAGACTGAGAATGACAGCTTAGCCAGTGGCTCAGGTGCCAGGGGATGCATGTTTAAGTTTCTGTTCTTGCTCCACCAAAGGCTGTTTATGCAAATTTGGAAAAGATAATGAATGTACCTCTTCACCCAGCAATGCCTAACAGCATGGTAGCACTGGTAAAAAAGTAGGAATTCAAAGCCTTTTACAGAATGGAGGAAAATCTGAAATTCTGTCTGTAATGAGATCCTGATTTGGACAAAGCTTTGAGGTGGATGTGCCGAGGTCATCTTCTGCAGCAAGCTCCCCAACAAAGCGAAAAAGAATTTCAACTGAAAAAAAGGCAGGTTTTTTGAGATTACAAAGTTTTTTAAACAGAGAAAACTCAAAGCAACTTGTATACTTCCCTACAGCCAGCCCACTGTGCACATACAGGCAGGTCCTTGGTTACACTTAATGCTGGGAATTGCACTTTTCCAGGCTTAGGATTTCATGACAGGAGCTCAGTGTGAGGTATCCCTAGACAATACTGTCAAATTCACTACTTGCCTGAATCTGTATCATGTATTCAGGGTCAAACAAAACACATCCATCTGCTGTTGCTGCAGGAATACATATATGTTCCCTTGCAATTAGTTATAAAAGAACTTATTTTTTCTATTACAGAGAGAGCCTCTCATCCAGAAATAGGAAGTGGTTCCTTGCTGTAACCACTGGTTCCCTCCAAAACATCAGCTGGGTCAGGAGGGAAGTGTTTAAGGATAGTAACAAGCAAGCATCTCCCCTCTCACCTCTTTCTTGAATAACTGTACCATAATTTTCTCCTAAGCAGAGGAAATGACCTTTATTCCTCCATACTCAGTACAGTATGTTCATTGCCATACAGAAAGTACATCGGTTCTTCTGTCATACAGTTTACAGAAACAAAAAGAAAACTCCCTTTCACAAAAAGACAAAAGTAGCAGTAAGATCACAGAGATGCTTCTGTAAAAGCATCAGTTTGAGGTCATCTTCTTACCACTAAAAAGGGAATTGTCAGAGCACTTACATGAAGAATTGGTCCACACAGTTAATGTATTATCAGCTTTCATCTGAGCATCATGCACACTAGGTTTTTTTTATGTAGAAAACCCCAATGCAAAGACAATTCTCTGATCATCTCTTCAACAACCAGAAAAGAGGAGTTTATTTACCCAACTAAGAAGCCACTGACCCTGCTAAAGTGAAAGCTGAGACATGTCTCTTTGTACTGAAGCTAAGCTGGGGTCCTTTTCTCTGTCAAAGCGACTACAGAAAACTGCTGCTAATGGGTTTGATCAATTAATGTTCATGCATTGTTTTGAGACTGTAAATATTCTTCTGAAAGTCTGTGTCCATCTCTGTTGGCAGACTATTTTCAGCACTGAGATCACTTCAGAATAGCTATATGAAATTCAATGCAACAAGGCTAGAGGAAAGTGAATGTGATTATCTGCTGAGTATACATATAAGGAGAGTAAATGGTTTAGACATAGGTACTTATGAGACAGATCCTGTTTGCTGTTCAGAATTATAACAACGTTTTGGCAACATATGGAGATTTGCCAGAAAGGGTAGCAGCAATGCTGTATTGTTTGGCATTTTTATAACGTGCCCTCCCCACGCTAAATGTGCTTACCTTGACTGAATAACCTCTAATCTGCGTTTATATTCTTGTATCTTTATCTATTATGCATTACATGCACATGAAGCCAAGTCTCTGATCATACAGAGATGCTATTTAGAGTACACAAAACTTCCCTAGAGGGTTTCCATTTAGAGAAAGGAGATTATCGTAACTCTCATGCAATGGCAAAAAGAATACAAAAGGCTCAGCTATTTCCACTGCAGAGTATCAATGTCATTCATGTGTCCCTATTTTAATATATTCAAGTACATCAGCAGTCCTCCACGAAGAACTGGGAACAGGTTTCCAAGAACATCAGGTAGGAAATTGCTTTTGTTCTCTCTCCTGCTGTTGTCCAATTTAAACAGCAAAGAACTTCAGACCAAAATTTACAATAGTCTGTTATTCAACCTACCTACAATACTACAATTAGTGACTTCAGAAGGTTACATGCTGCCTTTCATTTTCAGCATGCTTGGTCTGCACTGAGGGATAAAACAGGGCAATGTAATTAAAAGATACCATAATAATTGTACAGAGCAAAATGAGGGGGAGGAACTCAACTAAAAGAAAAAATGTAAAAAGCATGTTTTCCATGTAAACTCATGCTGCTTACCAATTTCCCTCAGGACAGAACAGCAAATCATAACAAAACACAGGTAACAGAGTCACGCTGAAGCACTTGTGACTGGGTTCTGGCAACGGGTGGGGAGCAGAAGGGAAGTGCGTGTGGGGGAGAGTTTCTGAATTCTGCTGGGTCTTATCCTTTGACACCTAATGCTGGGTCATTTATGGGAACACACTTTCATGTTGGGTTCTCCCTGTGGGCCAGATGGGAATCATTCCAAGAGGAGTTTGTTCCAGTATGGAGAACACTTAGTCTAAGTACCTCTCTACATAGCCTGCTGGAAGACCAATTCTTGAGACTGCAGGGCTGAAATTCATTCCTCTGGGACTCCATTAGTATCCCTGGAGTGACACCAAGGACAACTTCCCCCCCCCCCCCATATAACTGGTTTGCCTTAATACACTTAAAAGACATACCACGTTAGCCTTCTCTCTTGTATTTTCATTGGGTGCCGCTTGCTTTTCTTCAAGGAGGTTGCATCCAGTTAGACACAATGTGTCAAACCGATCCACTCCTATCACTGATTTCGTCAGATGACTTCTAAATAAGCACCCTTTATTGATCTCTGTTGGTCAGTCTCTTTCCAAAATGGGTTACCAGACATGTCTCATTCAAGCGCTGACATTAAAGCAAACTTAGTAGTTCAACTGGCAGGAACACAATCTCTGCCTCACAAGAACTTCCAAGTCTGTGACTATCTTTGCTAGCAGTTCCACTGGAGGTCAGAGGCTGATGGCACCAAACTAAGACTGTTCAGATAGCATAAGGACGGCCCAATATAAATTTGCAGATATGATGAAATCAAGTAAACAAAAGATCAGACTGAACTGTCTTCTGACCCCTCCAGTTGATTCCTTCCCAGTTAAAGCAAAACACTTATGTCCACAGAAAGTCAGGAAAACTAAAGTGATTTGTTAAAGGTCCTGTGCCCATATATTTAATGAAAAAGCAAATGCTTTGTGTCTTTTCTCAACACTGACAAAGAGAGGGAGCAACTAGAAGCCTTATTTTTCCCAGTCCTATTGCAACGTCCTGTGCTTTACTGAGCTAATGGGTATAAGCAAGGAAGAGGGGAGAGGTCTGTGCAAAAGGAGTTTTTCACTTCTGCTGTGTCACCAGCCTCATCCCAACAAGGTACAAGTCCTCTAAGTTGGAAGAGTACATTTTGTCATCTCAGCTTGTGTGGACACTGCAGTCATAATAGTTGGTCCAACAATGTACATGTGCCAAGGGATGGGGCTAAGTATGTTCTTATATACAGACAAGTGGGAAAGAAGAGAAAAAAAAAGGGGGGCATTTTGGGAGGTGATAGGGCAGTGCTCAGTGCTGCAATCACAGGTTCTATGATTGGCCATCAGCAACACAGACAATTGGATTTGTTGTAATCTGAAGTGACACTGGCTCCTACTGCTTTGCAAACAAAAAGGCTTGTGACTCTCTCCAGCATACTGGCCATGGTTCACCTTCTGCAATGGTGGAAATGGGGAGCTTCCACAACTACGTCTCTCCCTCAAGGCCCAGAATTTAATCGATGCTTAACTTCTGGCTGCCAGGTACTCCTCAAAATATCATCCACATCAAAGTCCATTTGCCTTTGCTTCTCTCCAGTTACCCTACCCTCCATCAGGATGAGATAACACCTCAGGACACTCACTAGGGCTGCAATCCTGTGGTTTGCTGGAAAGGCAGTCTTTGTTGGTCACTCATTTCAAAGCTTCTCCATGGCCTGGAAGGAAAGGCAGGGCAGGATGCTCAGACGTATGAAGAGGATCCCCTCCACTGGGTCCTTGTCTGCTTCTATCACTGAAGTGATTGAGAGGGACATCTGGCTCTTGGATCATCATCCCTGACTGCAGAGAGTCACAAGTGACAAGCAGCTTGCTGTTTGCCACTCTGCCAAAGGAGTCACACAGCTGCAGGAAACACCGGAATGCCCTTCAAGATGGCCCAGCAGGTCAGGTTCTGTCTCCTTCCTTAACGTACACAGCTTTTGATATTTTTTAAATTTTGAACTAGCACCATACAGTGGCTGGCATGAACCCAGCCTCTTCTAGCTTTGCTGGTATCTGTTCCTATTCCTACTAGGAGTTTCCCCCAGGAGTAAAGCCACAGAGCAGGACACAGTCATCACAAATACATGAAGACCTTGGTCCCCACTAAGCCTTGGCTGCACCCCTCTGCACTGATACCTTACACATTAAGCATGTCTTTCTAGAGCATCACCTCAGTGGTGTGGCTTGGAGATGCTGGGCCTGATGAGATACTTCTGGAGGCATTTTTTAATCGCTGGGGAAGCAGGACCTTGGTGTGAGGTGGAGGGTGTGCTGATACAACAGCACCAGAAAACTCTAGAGCACTTTGGAAGGGCTTCTTTCCCTCTCCAGAGACTATCTAGGCTATCATAGGTGCCTACATGAGTAGGTAGCCAAAATCAGAGGCTGCAAATAATCCCACTGTCCCCGTGCTAAAGAACATGCAGCAGGACAGTTTGTCATAAAACTTACAAACAATTCCTCCGTTTTCTTCTCTCCATTTTCCTTCATTTCCTTCACTCTCCTTCATTTTCCTTCTCTTAGCACCTCTGTGAAATGGAAGTTTTCCCAACATTTCAGACGTAGAAATCACAAAAGGTTGCTCATGAATCATGCAATTCCCCTTAATCCCTGGAAACTATGGTATAGTTGGGAAGACAATCCTGACATTTGGACTTCAGGTCCCATACCTTAAACATACCAAAAAATGTTCTCTCCTTATTTAAAAAAGCAGAGACAGAACAAATGTGAGAGATCCAATTCTCTACTGCACAGCTGTACAAAAGGGGGCTAACATGTTACTGGTCTAGGATAGTCAGTGTAAAATGGTGGAAGAGGAAACACCTGGTACCTAATGAGATGTTACAAGCTTGTATTTGCAATGAAAGTACACAAATTCAAGAGGAAAATGGACTCATGCAGCCTGAAGCCAGGAAAATCTAACGAGCGATGGATTGATCTTTAGGCCTTCCACATCAATAGGACTATTCATGCGCTTAAATGTTACATGTGTATTTCAGCACCTGGCTGAATTCAAGCCTCAGATAGCAAATCAGGAGATTGCTGCTTGTTTTCAGCTTGCAGAAAAGACAACCCATTTTGAGAACTGCACTGATTACCCTAGTTTATAATCTCCTTAATATCAAAAGTTCCACAAAGATACATTTTGTTCCCTAGAGCTCCCCAGAAATCAGCTCAACATATGGACTGCTTGCTTACACCTACTACAGAAGGCTGAGTATTGAGGATTTATATATTTTAGTCTATGTGGTGTAAATATGTATAAATTTATATTGTGTTAATTTATGGCATACACTACAGAAGGTTTTGCGTGAGCTACATTGCATTCCTTCCCACGTTTCTGCTGAAATATTCATCTTCGGGTCTTTTTCTCCATGTTTTCCTTAGTCTCGCCACAGATGTTTGGGCAGCTTGCGTTAGAAGGGAATGTGCCTTAGAAGTACATTTAGGAATTTAGGTGATGAGAATACCAAACTCAACTGTGTGGCTACAGCCTGAGAGGATTAACAGGCTTGGTGAACACTCACCAGTGTCTCAGACCTGCCTTCTGATACACAGGCAAGCATCGCAATGTAGCTTGTAAATCAGCACCACCAAGACAGACACCCAGTGCACAGAGAACTTCTGTCTCCAGGATTGCCAAATGAGTGCCTGACAAACATTGCGTTCACACACAAAACATGGATACATAAAGCTGCTGTGCCAAAAGAAGGACTGATTCTCGCAAGAACAGGCACCTGTATATCAACAAACTGCACTCAGCATTACCACAAGCAGTCCCTCCCATCTGCCTGCATGCAGCACTCAAGAATGAAAATGTATTAACGTGTCCCACTCGCTTTGAAATCAATAGGACTCCTGCTGTTGGCTCAACAAGAGCAAGGTCAAGCCATTGGGCCAAAGCATAACCTTTATCTCCCCCTGAGTCCTTATCACAACTCTATCAACACAGCCTTTGTGTACAAGGACTGGCGGTAACCCAGAAGTCCCAGTGCCAAATCGCAGCAGTATAAAGAGCCTGCTGCCTGCCATAACATCCAGCAAAAGATATGAAGACATACAGAAAACTTAATTAAAGCATGACTTAATCAACAGAAGTGGGGCCCAACACAATGCTTATTTGCTTACATTTGAATTGTGCATCAACAAGTTGCATTTCACTGACTTACTGGAATATGAAAATGCACAACTACATAAATAGTACCAGAGGGAGTTACCTAAATAAATAAATAAATAGTATATGGCTAAATAAATCTTTCAGCTATTACAGAGTCCCAAATGAAACACATAGTACTAACTGACAGAGAGGAATGAGTAAGAGGATGCGTCTGCAAATACTTTCTCACACACAGCTGTGAATTACAATGAATTTCCCATTCATTGTCCAAAAGCATTTCTATGTTCTGTGTTTATGGCAAGATACTGGGAGATCTGGGTTCAAAGTCCAGCACTGCTTCAGATTCTCTACCTAATTCTGGGAAAGTCACTTTCTCCTTTGAGGCCCTCTGGGAAAGACACAGTTATGGACATTTTTCTCCATTCCTCTTTGCTTTTCTTGTCTATCTAGGATCAGGGACAGATTTTAAGAGGTATTCTGATAGCTAAAGTTGCAACCAGTTCTCTTGACAATCCCATCGGTCACTTCACTTTGCCCTTGAGAATGACAGAAAATATCTCCTATCCCCAGCTGTCTGCAGATCCTCACCAGATCTGGCCCTACGCTCTGCAGTAGTGAGTGCCCATCAGTGGGTACATTGTCTAATACAGGGGTGGTGATATTTCACAGGGGTATATTAGAAGAATAAAACATACAGTGGTAAAGAGCCACAGATTTCAGTAGAGTTTAATTTAGTTTTTCTGGATAGCTTTTCCATAAGTACTACTACAGCTACACCACACAATAGCAGATGCATCAAAAATGCTAAAAAAGCATTTTTGCATAGAGAAGGTGAACAATTTTAATTTAGCCAGCAAAATTTACAGTAATTCAATGAAGGTGCAGATTACATTACCCTGCTGCATTGCTGTACAAAGGTTTAAATAGGCCATACATTTTGCTGGTTTTATTTTATAAACAGGTCAACTAAAACCTCACACATAAAATAATCCAAAACCAAAAATACAACTCTCAGACTACTGCCGCTCTTCTACCTCACCCCTGTTTGCCCAACTCTTTCCCAACCTATTGTCCTGGCCCTTCATGACTCACTTGCTGAAAGTGTCCCACAGTGGAGTCTGAAGTTGCTCAGCCCAAGGAAAAGTCACCAGGACCAAGCACCGAAGTCAGGGCTCCCTAGTCCCACCATGTGCTGCTACCTGGCTGACTCTAACCCTCTCCAACACAAAAGAGCTACACAATACCACAAAGATGCTGTTTGGCCCTCTTTTCCTAGCACAACAGAGCCAGATTCTTAGCTAGGGTCCTCAAATAGTCCTCAGAGACAAAATAAAAAGTAATACTGTTCAGGGTTCCCATGTGGCCAATTTTCCAATTCTCCTACTTTCCTCCTCCTTTCTTCGTTCTCCTAGGATTTAAATAATGACTGAAGGATTAAAACCAACAGAAGTTAGTAATCATCCTATCACACCTTAAAGACAACAGAGCACAGTCAATGAGTGTTGATGGTCTGAACACCTCAGTAGGCTGAAATATATTCAAGAGAGCATTTCAGTGAATTTAGGTAAATGGGGAGAATGGTTAAAAAAACAACAACAAAAAAAAACCCAAAAAGCAAAGTCTGATCTTGGATAATTAACAGCAGAAACAGGGCTAAACTGAAATAAATTATTCAGTGCAAGTACTTCAGACAGCTCTTAAGAATAACACATGGATCCGTGGCACTCTTTAGGGGACTTTGTGCCTATAAACTAATTAATAGATCTGACTTCTCCATATGTAGTTTTTCCATCTGTAACAGATAAAGTATGGATAGGTTTCTTCATGTAACAGTAAAAATTAAAACTAAAGTTATTTTTGTAAGTTGTAGAATATTCTCTAACTTGTTCAGAACGCGAATGTGTGAAATACCATGACAGAATGGAAATTGATTTTGTAAAATGTGAGAGTGAGCGACCGCGCTCTGAAACATGTGGTGCAAAGTCAGAGACACGGCGCTCTGCTTCCTTCCCCTCCAACCACCGCCCAGGCATGTCGCAACCCAAACGGCAGAGCGCAGCCAAAAGGGCAGCTAATAACCCGCTCCTCGCTACGGCAAGCGAGCGAGGCGGCCACGTTGGAAGCCGTTTTCATTCTAAAGCTGAAAGGCTGCACGTTCCCGCCACCCTGCTAGGTTGTACAGCAAGGCTTTGCTCAAGCCTTTGCAAGCACTAGTCACAAACGGCTTCGGAGATAGACCCACCATTTTATTGCCTGATCTTCCACGTTGGGGAAGAGCTCGGACCCTTTGCTTTAATCAACACAGGAGCTTCCAATCACTTTTTGGGGCAGCTCACCACACTGTGTGTGTAGGAAAACGGTGTACAGCCTACTGGGCCAAGCAGAGCTGGCACACACAAGCTTGCCCACAGCCTTTTCAACTGGTCAGAAATCTGTCTCCAGCCATTTCATCCAGCCCAGGATTTGAATGCTGCTAGGACACAGCTGAGAAATAGCTCACTTCTATTTTTACAGATAATACCTCACATTTTACACGATTAACCTTGACACTTGGATTTCAGAGGTAGCTTCCAAACCTTTAGCCAAACTAACGTACCTCAGTCAGGGTCACCCATATATATTAACCGAATCCCATCTGTGAGGACCGACGGTCTCTCCCATGCTTCCCTTCCTCTGCCTGGAGATCTGGTCAGTGTGGGAAGTTGCCATTCACACAGATGTTAGCATGTTTATTTGTAAAGATTAGTTATTTTTAAAGGTTACTTAACATGGAGCGTATTAGCAGAATGTGACACAGTCTTACATTTCAATGTTCAAAAAGCAAGAATTGTTGTACAGCCAAGTCACCACCAACATTCACAAAACCCCCAAATCTATTCATAGGCTCACAAATGCGTGGGCAGTTTTTTTACCTGACATCTTCTCTCCCAAAATGGTTCATGACTCCCATCAACAAATCGTCCAACAGCAGTGCCATGCTTAGCCAGTATCTGTGCTAAAAATTAACACCTCTTGGTCGTCTCCCCTCTTCTTATCCCACATTCATCTCCAGCCCACACCTCACCACTCAGCAGCCCAAACATCTGCCCACCTCCACTGGAAACTGCTTCTTTTCCAGCCTAATTGTCACAACCTGATGCCCAGCAATGTTCCTGCCCTAGTCTCTAAATGCAACATTTGCTTGAGTATGCTGACATCAGATCTCATTGACTTTAAGGAGAGCATCGAGAAGAGTTTCCTTCACTTCATCTTCTGTTGCTGAATACAGACAACAAGCCCTGACATCTCTCCTTTAATTAGCATGGCACACTCTGGGAGACAACCTGGAGTTTCATCCAATCTGAAGTTAGGCCTAAACCCAAACTAAATACTCAACATTTTTGGAGACCATACTCAGATGCGGGGGTTTGGCTTCACTTCCCCTGTAAACTGATTCTGCGCACAAGACTGCTAAGATATTTTCTTCTTTTTATCCTAGCATTTTTTCCTCAGACTTCACTCTTTATTGCAGAGCACTCTTCCCAGAATTGCCTTGTTGTCTCATTTGGGCTAGTTAGAAATACAACACTGAAGTGTAAGTACTTTAAAACCCAACTATACACATCTAGATTATTCTTTTGTTTGTGTTGGGGTTTGGTTGTGGTTCGTGTTTTGGGGTTTGGTTTGGTTGTTTTTTTTTTTTCCAAACCCACATGCTTTTTTAACATAGTTGGAATTCATCTGCTCCTGCCCTTTCTTTGTAGTTATGTGCATCTTACTTTTGTCATTTCCAACACACTTTTCACTTTAGCAAGCTAAGAAAATAGTATCATATGCAGGAGATCCAAATTTGTGCTAGAGAAGAGCTATGAGAGCATTTCAAAAGCAAAAGAGGATAAGGTTGCAGAAGAACCTATTGCCCTCTACCATCAGTCCCCAACCATCCAGCTGTACACTATGTACACAGAATTAGCATGGTCTTTCACAGGACCCTCCTTTTTCACACTGACTGTATTAAAAATTAAAAAAAAAAAAATATAAAAAAATTACAATTAAGAAATCCTTCCACTGTTTCATTTACCCTTCTGCTTAAGGAAACAAAAGTTTCCCTGGCAGTCTCTCCGATCTATATTTAGTATGCCAGTTAAAGAATAAAATACAAGACTGGAACAAAGCCAGTGTGTGTGATTGCTCCTCCAGGTGCCAGTGCTCCTGTGGCTGAGGTGAGGGCAAATGGAGACAAGCAGCAATCCCATTTTCTCGGCAGTCATCCTGCATATGTTGCTCTTATCATGGAGTCACTGTGCAGCAAGTCAAATGCTGTTCAACAAAACAACAAGCTTTCCCCCCCACCACGGGGATATCTCATCTCCACTACAGCTGTGCAGTTAAGAAGCACCTGTTCTGATATTGCATATTTTGTTATTTGTAAACATGCAGTCAGCTCAGAATCTATGTGAATGCAGCCCAAGAGCCTGGTTCCAGCCTCTGCCACTATTCACTGGCCAAAGAAAGAAAGATAGAAAGAGAAAAGCTGCTCTCTGGGGGCTGAGCTTGTTTCCTATATAGTAATTTCAGAGAGGTGAATCTTCCACTAACCTGGTTGGCTGACACAAATTTTACAGGGAACAACAGGAGGCTTGTCAGCACTGCTCCAGCATACAAATGAACGTTACAGACCGGTAGCATTAAACTCACCTAAAGATAAAATTATGATCTTCAGTCATTGAGAAAGATGATAACTTAACCACAGGATGTATCGCAATTAGCTTCCTCAGCAGCCTACAGAAGCAATATATACAAATTACAAGATAATCTTCCGCAATTTGAAACCATTTAGGATCTTTAGCATCATATACTTGGATCAATTTAAATCTTAAAGTTGCTATCATCTTTCCTTCTTACTCAGAGATAAATATCTTCTCATTTTCTAGTGAAACACAGTAGATGTGTTTTTCGCCTGGTCTTCCTGTATCATTTCTTTCTTTTAAGTTAGATGGCTGAACTATAATGAACTCCACAGGACTGTGGTTACAAAGCACAAGCAGCGCTGGCCACCTCAATATCTGTATTAGATTGCCCCCAGTGGCAAGGAATTGTAAAAGACTTTCGCAAAGAGGAATGAAAATTTCCAACTGAGAAATAGGTCTACGGGGTGGGGGGGAGGGAATAATGCTGCATGTAGAAATCTTTAAGCTTTCATCCATTTCTAGGAAACTGGAATGGGAGGAGCATCCCTCCTACTCCTGAAGACATCTGGACTGTGTGGATATAGGGAAACTACTACAGTACAAGCAAGGTTTTGGCAAATTAAAGCTTGTCAGAATCACAGTGAACTTCCCGTTGATCTGGGTCCATTTATACTTTCATTACAATGCTGTACTTCTTTCTGATGTTCCCCTTTGGATGTACAATACTTAAAAACTAGCTCAAGAACTTTAGAGGCTTGATTCTCTGCACAGTCTAGGAGTAGCCAAAATATTTCTTTCTATGGCCTTCTCCTTCCTCCTCCTGCCTTGTTTTCAGCTTAGCATCTGGCAAAACTGGAAAAACCCGGGACATAAAAATTCCCTTAACTGTGAGTAAGCCCTCATTATTATGTCTTTCTTTATAAAATGGCTTGTTTGATTAATGCCTGTTTGCATGGAAAATTCTCTCCTCTCCTTTGCTCTCTCCTGCAATTGCTTTGCGTTTTAGTGTCTGCTTTGGCAAGGGGAAAAAGCTGGATACTGGGTTAAATCATGGCCCCTTTCTGAGATCTGTGGGACTTTTGTTGTTCATTTCCATGGCACCAAGATTTGACCCTTATTCTTAACAGCTAAAGCCTCCAACAGTGGCCTACCACACCATTTTTAAGTCTCTGGAGCAAATGACTGAGTCCAAAGTTGCTATTTAAAATACCAGTGATTTTTTCAAAAGCCTGTTTAATTCATTAGGCTTTATCCAATCCCCTCAGCCTTGTTCAGATGAATCCAGTAAGCTGTGTTCTCTCATGCTCCCTTGCCTTCTAAGTGGCAGCACTTTTAACTTTACAGAGTAAGAATTTACTCCAAACCAAGTTTAAAAAAAAAAATCCTTCCCTATTGAGATCTGAGGCTGATACCTGCACATGTGATGATTTTAGAGTGACTGAATCTTTGCTATAGAAAGATGGCTATTTAAAACCTAAACAGGAGGCTAACACTTTTTAACAAATTAGTCTTAACTTGAGTTTATGGAAACCAATAACAGACCTGCAAACACTTATGTACTTGGCAATTATGGGTAGCTGTCTGGACTCACAGCCAGTAGAATTAAACATGAGAGATTGCGATTCATGATATAATCTGGTTATGAAGCTAATTACACCTCTTGTCATTGTTGACAATGTATGATTATAGAGACAAAAATCTTGGTTCTGCTAGTCGAATTCCATGGGAGGGTATAGACAGGGGGAAAGAAAGAAAAGAAAACAAAAGAAATCAAAACGACTTTCTCATTTAAGAAAAGACTACCCAAGTCCAGAAAAAGAAGGAAGGAAAAAAAAAAAAAGAAAGAAAAGAGAAAACAGTCACATCCAAAAAGAACACTGACTTTTCCCTAAAATGCTAAAGGAGATGATAGATAGGTAAAAAGGTATACAAGACTATTTCAATCCATCTCTAAGTAAACACATAAAGGCAAATTTGAAACTTCCAGAAAACTAGAATGGAAAAAAAAATTATGAAAGTAAATCTTGAACATAACACACAGTTCCAGCTTTGCAAGTAAGGCAATACATTCCAGTACATCATGCTGATGCCAAGGCTTCTCTCAGACAAAAGCACATCTTTTTTGAGAATCAGAAGTCCTCTTTAGAAGCGAGGACTGGATTCCCTACCCCTTGTGATCTGCAGTCTCCTAGTTCCATATGTACAGCTAATACAGAACTGAAATTATAAGCCTTTCATATTTTCCGTGATACTGCTTAGTCTGTACGCTCATCCCTTAGTTGCTGATTTTAAACAACTTCTCATTGCAATGAAGATTAAGGTAATTTCACAAGTTAAAATCCTGCATGCTCAGAAAGCTATGGGTTTGGGGTTTTTTCTTCCAAAATCTAAATTACTATAGGACATACTTCCTCAAAACTAATTGAATTTTAGGTATTTTTTCTGACAACAATAAGCCCCAAAGTTTAAGGAGTCTGTCTCCTGTGAAACTGAAATTTTGTACAAGTCTAAATTTTCTTAAGATCATAAGTTACCACACTCATGGGAAAATTTCGGTGACCTTAATGAAAAGGAAATTTTGATTGTTTGTGCCTGCAGAGAAAAAGAGAGAGCTAGAAGTAATTAAAAAAAAAAACAAGTAAAGTTTATAACACACACACACAAAAAAACCCCAAACCGAGAATTTTAGTAGAGAGAGGAAAGGCCCATGATTTTCAAGCTTTTGATTGGCAAACTGCTACAAAATGAAGGACAAAGAAGTGTCTACAGAGAGATATTCTTTCACAGTTTTAGAAGTACTATTCTACACTTGTCCCAAAGACCCTGCAGGTCATGCTACAAAGCTTACCTACTTGCCCTGACTTGTAGGTGTTCAAGGGTCTCTGGCAAGAAGTAAGGATAGTGGCATGGCTTGCTTTTACCTTTGGTGAAGTATTGTGTGGTTTTATACAGAGCAGTAGTTCTTCCTATTTTCATAACTTCATTAACTTATCTACATGACACCTGGACTCTCAGCTTCACCTCTATGCACTCTATAAATGAAAAAGGCACTTTAATTTCTCTTAGTATAATTTTCTGTACCATCAATAATTTCTTCAAGCCCACTGCAGATGGATAGTAGAGACAGGAAGAAGTAAGGAGCCTAGATTACTCTGTTCTCAGTAATGGCATTTCCTCAATTTTTTTATATTGGTACTGCTGTTAAAACTTTGTTTCCAAATCCACAGGTGAATCTAGTAGCTACAAAGAAGATGACAAAAATAGCATTTAGAAACGGTATCCATCTCTCCTGAACAGAAACCAGTCAGCCCAAATAAATTGTACTTGAACTTCTGAATTTAAAATGTAACTTTAGGCAAGCCCCCAGAAAGCATAACTGAATTTGGGATTCACAAAGCAAAAGGGAAAAAAATTGGTACATTAATGTTGTAACTTCTGTTTTAAATCTGGAAAGTGCTACTCTTTTAAGCAAGACTAGTAGTTTTGGAAGCAATATAGGCAGACTGTACTTAAATTAAATTGTGTATCATTCATATTCTGTTCATTCAGAAATTCCAGGTAAATTTTAGACATGTTAGGGAAAAGAGACCAGAAGTGTGCTTAATTATGCTTCTGATGATCAGGTTTTAGAATAGTGAAGTTTATTGCACACACATATTAGCCGCTTACTTTCATACACGCATCACAGGAAAGCCTGATTGGTTAGTGCTGGGAGCAAACTTCTAATGAGTATTTAAAGTGTGATAGAAGATAACTCAGTATTTTTTTCTAGGAATAAGCTTATATCCTAACCATAGACATGTGAGCTGCCCACAGCCAGGCACACATACAGCCCTGAAAATGCCATTCCCTTTCATGGTTGTAAACCAAAACAACAAATCATTTCAGTAAGATCATTTTCTGTTTTCTGCTTGTTCCTACAAATAAAGACAGGCATGGGACTATCCCATTTTCAAACAACAAAAAAATCATTTGGGGATTTAACAATAATTTAATTTGTATTAACCATGGCACAACATAAACATTTTCCTCAAAGCTGAAGCACAAACAGCTTACGCATATTTTCCATGTGTGGTTTTTTTTGTCTGTGAGCTGCTGAGACTGTTTTCATTAAAACAAAGAAAAAAACCCACTTCCCGTATGAATCAGAGTTTCATATTTAAACTGCAGGATTCCTCACTTGATGGTTTACTTGTTGATTGAATTAATATGGATGTTTTGTACAGGTGGACCAACTAGAAAAACAGAGTAAGAGGACAGGGAATACTATTACAGAACAGAAACAGGGAAAAATGAGACTCAAATAGCATAGTGCTAGAGGAAGCAGATACAACATGAGAACTTGTACTTCACCACCACCCGCCATTTCCATCAATATTAATTTGTGACATGCTTCCATGCCCTGTGAAGTAAATACAAGTGTTGAGGCAGGACTGTGAGAACAACCTTGCTTAGAATTAATGTCAGAAAGAGATAAAAGACTAAGTACATGACCTTCAGCTGTGGTGGCTGGTGTTGGCACTGCCAATGTACCTCATCCAAAAATCTGCCTTAGAGAAGCCACATGTTCACTTAAAATGTCCTTGCAGTTGATACTGCAGGTTTTTTGTCTGTGAGCTACATGGTAGGCACCCTTGTGGAAAGATGGCAGGATGGGTGGGAAACTGGGTGGTAAGGCTGGTGTCACAGAACAAGCCACATGCTGTAACAGGGCCACCAGAACCGAGAGAGTTCCCCATCAGGTGACACTCATAGACCTGTGGGACCCTCAAGACAGACAGCAGGAGAGTACAGACAGCCCATCTGGCACATGGACCATGGATTTGGTATCCCTATGTAGAGAGCTGAAGGGCTGAATGGCCGTTCTAGACTCCATCCTATCCCAAAGCTATAATAAGCTCCACATGAGAAGACCTCACTTGTAAGTGTCCAAGGTTTGCTGGACACCCAGGAGGTTAAAGCACTTCTGAAAATGAGACTGTGGTCTCTCAGTTAGTCAGGAACTTTTAGTAGAGAATTTTTTTCTTTGCCTTAGGTGTGGGCTTGGTACAATTGTTTCCTCTGAATGCTTCTCTTGACTGCACTAGAAATCACCCTACTGACTCAAGTTTAATAGGATTTGAACTCACTGCTGTTTTCTGCCAAGAAAGCAGAATCTTTTAGCTTTCTGTGCACAGGAACAGAGATGTTAAAATTAGCCACAAGCAGTATATTGCTCCCTGAATACAAGAGAAAGGTACTGCAATTTACTGCACAAAGGAAATTAGTTAAAATCATTGAATCCACAAGTAACGGACTTAAACAAAGTGTTCTCTGGTTTGCCAAGAAAACCGCCATGCACACAAACATCACACAAAATGTGTACATTTGGGGTTTGTTTGATCAAACGAGAACCACTGCAGGGTCACAGCGGATAGCACTGTTACTTATTTCAGCATCTTACAACCAGTGTTGAGCTGCTTTTTAAGCCGTGAGGCACAGAGCACATGGAAACCCAGATGCTTTTTCTGTGCCTTTTATTGCTTCTGCTGGTAGTATAACCATTTCTACTGTTAGTACCTCAGTTAATACTTGTAACATTTCTGAGGCCAGTGGAGGAGCTGAGGGTTTTCCACCAACTCAGATTTTTACCTTGTTTCCTACAGCGTGGCAGGCTCTAGCAATTGTAAAATGACAGGCAGGTAGAGAAGAACACACTCTCAGAGCTCTTGCTCTGTTAGATTCTATTCAAACTAATCGTGAGACACAGCTGCAGAATCAGGCCCTACTGCATGCCAAATAGGTTGTTTCTGCTTCCCAGTCCTAGGCCAGCAGAGGGGCCTGAGTGAGCATCCAAGTTTCTCACCATGCTGGGGTTTGGGGTCTGGCTCCATGAAATTGGGGGTTGGTGGGGGGATGCGGACTCCTTCCATCACTGTGCACTGATTCAACTCACTAACCTGGCAGAAAATGAGCCCAGCTAAAAAGAAGAGGTTGGAAAGGTGGTGTGGGCTGGAGCTCACAGAAAGGAAGCACGGTGCAGCCAGGGCACCGTGGGAAGGCATGAGTGTTCCCATTGTAGGTAGCGTGCTGTTAAGATCAGCTCTGACGTTTACAAAACTGGAGCACTGGTGTGTGCAACGTCCTAGGTTTTGTCTCTCTCGCTCTCAAACAGAAAGCAGGACATATTTTTAAATTGCAAAATTATTTAGAACCATGAGCAGAATCAGAATTTGTCTAGACCGATAAGTGTTTTTTGTCTTCCTTACAAAGAAATAGCTCTGTGAGGAGCAGATCCCATGAGTACCAGCAGCTCAGGGTTTCCTTCTGCTATAGACACTCTGATGTCTGGTAGGCACTGAGTTCCGGATCCTGCAAAGCCTGGAAACCTCGCTGCCTTCTCCCTTCTCCCCAGCCACCTGTTTTCAAGAACTTCACAGATACTTAATACATCCCAGGCCATGTCAAATTTGGTTGAAACAGACCATGAGTTCATAAAAGATTGGTCGCATCATGTGGAAGGAGATATTAATAATTAATACAGTCTGCCCTAATGCATAATGACTTTTTTCATTAGGAAGCATGCCTAACAAGAAGAGATAAACACATTCCTGCTCTATTAACAACCAGTTACAGGCCAGCTTTTGCTCCTGGTTATATAGCTATAAGCCCAGAATAACACCGATTCATCAGCTAATTTCCGTGACAGTGGAGGATAATCCAAAGTACCTAACTGGACTGACATATACACAGCACTTAACTACTGCAGTTCTCCACCTAGCAGATAACAATACATGTTTATGAGAAATGATGGGGGCAGCACATACTAAATCTTTGAACAGCTCCTCACTTGTGTTTGGCAAATTAAAACATTTGAAATAGCAGGTTAGAATTCAGAGTACTGTATAGCATATTTTAATTTTAACTTTTAGTAGAACACAAGAAATAAGAATATTTAAACACATTCTGGAAAAACCTGTACTGTGTTGCCTGAGATACAGTATTTTCACAGGACATTGGTAACCCAACAAACATCACAAAATAAACAAAGCAAAATGAGCTTCCTTTGTTACTGACTACTGCTACATTATAATAAAAAATTATAAATCTGGGTTCATTTTTTTCTATCATTATTTTATACCTACTTTCGTATTCTATTGGATCAGAACAGATTAATTTGTTTTAGTTTTCTTTCTAGCCACTTTTCATGACCTGGCTCAGTAGCAAAGCTCCATTTTTTAAAAAGAACAGAGTCTCAACATCTTCCATAAATTTTCCATTCATGCTACAGTTGCTTAAAAAAAATCTTAACAACTTTAATATTTGGACTTAGACTAGCTGGCAAAGCAAATTTCTCAGTAAGTGACAACACTTCTTCAGATAGTTGTCTTCAGCCCATTTTTTAACACTTTATACCACTTCATTGCTTCAAGCCCCAGATCATTTATTCTAGCTAGCTAGCTGAATTCTTGCTCTCACCCCATCCTTGACTGCTCTGACAGGAAAACCTCTGCTATTGCCAATGGAAGAACAAGATGCCACTTTATAGTTTAAAAAAAAAAAAAAGGCCAGCCTTACGTATCTCCCCTCACCTGTCAAGACTGCATCTCCACTTCCCCTGAAAGACTCTTTGCTGGTCAGGGCAACGTTAATGTCTCCTGTGGAAAGCAGGGAAGCCAGCCCCAGACATGCAGCCTCTCCTAACTTTGAACTAGGGGAACTTGTTGCCACCCCAGCAGATACCCTCTGCGAGGCAGGGCTCAGCTGCTGGGGCAAACCAGCACCCTCTCCCTGTCTGACCCAAGGGCCCCTATGAAAACAAAAATGCCCCAGGCAGCCTGCCCGCCTTCTGTCGTTAATCAGGTGGATTGCTGGCCTTTCATTTCACCAGCTGGAAGCCAGCAGATAAGTCACAGGAGGCTCTCTCCCCAACTGGTCCCAGCCTGTGTTGTTCCAGTCCTAGACTGGACTGTACTGGGCATGGCAGAAGCGGGAAATGGCTGAAACTCTGGGCCTAAGGAGAACAGTTGTCCTCCCTGTAATCTCAGGCAATCCACCTGTCCTACCTCCTAGCTGCAGACAAGAGAAAAGATGACTGCATTATCTGCTGTTTCAGTCACAAACTCCTTCAGTGGTCAGCGCGTGTTTGTGCAAGACCTGGCTCCATTAATGGGGCCACGCTATTGTTTGGAGTCTCCCAGTCCTACCTTCATACAGACAACAGTAACAACAGCTAGAAACAAAGGTGTTTTTATGCTGGATCACTTTAAAACCTATGCACTGAATGTAAGTGTTCTCCAGTAGATTCAGCTTCATTTTCTGCAGCATACACAGCAGTGCACTTTTACCCATGGCAATTGACATTTGCACCAGCCTGGTTTCAGTGAAGATCAATCTGATTCCTTCCTAATAATGACAGCGAGTCATCTTGGATGACAGATTTTAGCTGCTAACTTAATTGATCATACTGATAGAGATTTTGGAAAATATTATTCTAGCATAGCAACACAAATCAAATCGGACAAGCAGACGCAGAGAAAGGTGAGTGACTTTCCCAGAAATGTGGTTTTACAATATTCAAGGGTTGTGAATGTTATTTTGATAGAGGGCAAGGAAAGAAAATTTTAAGAATGATCCAGTAAGTCTAGAAAACACAACAGCCAGGTCCTGTTGCCATTCCTTAAACTCATTAGCTCCTTTCCCTGTGAAAAGTAACACTAAAAACTCCTCACGCTCTAGGGCAGTAATGGCAGCAATTCCCTAGCGTTTTGTTCACGGATCACTGTCAACTTTCTGAATGCACTCTGGGCTACCACACTGCCTTGTAACACCAAGCTTTTAAGGCAGCATGGCTTTGCAGGCCACTAGTGATCTGTGGAATGTAGCTGAGAATCACTGCTCTTGATAATGTGACTACAATAAATCCCGAGTGGACTAACAGACCTCCCTACATCCAAGGTCAAGTTGTTCTGCTGACTACAATTTTGCGTTTGATTTCTGAAGCTGGGGCAGGTGGAATAGTGATGAATCCAGTACTTCTTCACTTACAGGTCACTTTCTTAAATATCAAACCGCTAACTTCTGCTGTAACTCTTGGGATTTGTCTCATGGCTTCAATCTGGAGTGCCCTGCTTTAGCAGCGGCCACCTCGAGGAAAGCTTTGAGCCTTATCCTAAGCCTTCTCCTGGAGTCAGATTGCACAGTAACAGGGAATTCCTGGCACTGCGGTACAGTAAACAGTTCTCCCATGTCCAGGATATAACACCAGAACAGATGATAATAAATAAGCCACTTCAACAGGGCTGTGAAAAATGATCTGTGACATATCCGTAGTGAAGCAAATGTCAACTCAGAACAGGCTTGTCTGGATGCCTACAGGAGAGCACACCGACCGTCTGGCTCAAATTCGCAGCCCACTACTAGTACGGCGCTGTGAGCATATTGGTGACTGACTAATTCTGCACAGCGGTTCTCTACCTACTGAGCGCTCTTTCGAGCTATTAGCGTCATAGCGTATCAAACAGTCTGTCACAAACGTGTTTATCACCCTTTTCCCAAATTCAGGCAGGTATCCAGCAGCAACTATTCAGTATGGATATATGCACACGTAGGTGTTAGCTCTCTAGTGGTAGGCTGGACCACTGCATCTAATTCAGGGCAGAATTACAGCCCTCATGTATTTTTGAGATCAGTACAGCCACGTGGGATAAATGCAGCTCCTTACATTAAAAGCCTCTCCACGTTCACTTGAAGAGCTATTCACAAAAGCTAACTTCAGCCTGGTGAGACCACGTTTCTTTCTACAGTCAGTGGAGAAGTGACTCCAATGGAGAACAAGGTGATCCAGAACAGAAGCCTAACTTAACTATTCCGGTGGCCCTCTCTCTGTTCACTGCTGTCTAGAGAGCCTTTGCAAATACCCACTCCTTTTATGCTGTCAACTCCTAAGACTTTATTATCAATCTCATAGTATTTGATGTTTCTCTTGAAGGCCCTTTTTCTGAAGTAATTTAGTTTTATAGTAATCTTGCCTTTTGCTAAATACATACATATATAATTATTATAAAATATATATGCCTTGCTGTGGTGGAGAAAACTTGAAAGTGTAAAGTCCAGAGATTAAAAAAAAGGGGGGGGTGGGGGGGGGGGGGGTGTAGGGAAATCAAAAGGCAAAATAGAAGTAAACCAGAAATTACCACAGCTTTTTTTAAAAGCCAAACTCATGACATTTCAGGGCTTGACACTACCAATACTCAACTCTGTCTTATTGCAATAGTCCAAGAAGTAATTTGAAATTTGCAAAAGGAATACCTACATTTGCCTTGTGTCTTGTTCCAAGGGTTTTTTTCATATGTTCAATGTTTGGTTTTCTCAAATTCCCCCACACGTTAGAATTCTATTCTATTTGTCATTTTAAGACAAAATTAGCTTTTTACAGTAGACTGGAGAAAAGTTTGCCTCTTTTTAGTATCAGCACACATAAGAATTGTAATAAGTTTCCCTAAAACATCATAAGCATTGCTTATGACTGACAGTCGCAGTTGCTTTAAGTAACAAGGACTTCCAAAAGGTATATTATTAAAAAAAAATAAATCTATTAATTCTCAAAAAAAGTCAAATAAAGTGACCATTTCAGAAGTCATTTTAATATCTTTTTTAAGGTCATGTCTAAAAGTTTGGATGTTCTTCAGAGAAAGAAATCGTCTTAAGTACATGCTGCCATTGTTAGCTAATGATTTACCCAGCATTAAGTCAATATTTTAGGTCAGTTCCTATTCTCCTTCACCTAGATAATTTTCACGGAATTCCTCTTGTATTCTGGTTATAGTCATTAGATGAAAATAGGGGAGCTATTCCAACAATTTAGAATAATCCACTTTTCCAAAGGAACCGATGACTCAATACCTGAAGTTTACCTTAAAAACACCAAATTTGAGGTGACGAGGACTTTATTTTATTTCAATGTTAGATCTCTTTAAACTGCCTCAGACTGGATTTTTCAAGATTAAGGCACACAACTAGTTAAGCCCCACATTCTCTGGTAAGAATGAATTAATGGAATTCACATTTCGTTCTTGGAAGAAACTCCACAGGGGGATCCCCCATACTACACACTGGCATTCAACCAGTAGCAATAACTTGTATGGCACCCAGGCAGGTCTCCAGCTCGTGATCTGCAGACAAGGAATCAGCACTCCAGGGAATGCCATATCTTGGCCAGGCAGGCAAGTCCTAGACTCTCTCAGCTACAATCACGTCTTTGATAGAGCTTCAGGTTACAACATCAATAGTTTTTTAATTTTCTGTATCATTAGAGGAGGGGAACAAAGGGATAATCAGTGCATATAGGAATGCATGACCTGTTTTCCTGACCCTATGAGCTATGTATCTTAACTGTCATACAGTAAAGGGCCACAAGACATGGACCACAGGACGTAGAGGAGGTGAGAAGAGGATATAACAGAAGCGCTCTCTTCTGCACTGTATTCTTCACATATAACTTCCCTAGTATTTTGAGAAATAAAAGAAATATCCATTTTATTTAACATCTTCTGTCGACAACAGACATTTATTCTGCATGCCAGTGGATATTTCTATTAGGAAATTACTCGATATACATTCAGCCTACATTTTCTTACATTAAACTATTGAACCTTCTCTTAGCCCCAACCTCTGGTCCATACTAAACACAGCCCTCTGGTTTTTGGCATGAAAATCTGAGGATGATTAACAGAGCATTGATGTAATCAACTTTCAGCTATTCAAGCTGTATATAGGGACATTTTGTTTTCTGTTCCTCTTTCTAGACTTATTGTTATGGTGAATAGCATTCTTTATTTACCCTTGAAAGGAGGATGAAGAATCTCCCTAAGGGAAGAACTAACTTCCCAGTATAAAAATAAAGTACTACAGAATACAGGCTTGGCCCATTTATAAAGAGACAGACATAGCATGTAAGAAACAATGGGAAAATGCTTTTTTTCCTTGGTAAGTAAAGGTGACAAACAGTGGAGTCTACTACTCCATTCTAGGGGAAAACAGAGGAAGCTTATACCTCCAGTCAAGTCTCCAAACATATCCTTTGATCATATTGTACTAACTGCTTGTGACGCATAGCATAGTTTCCTTAAGCACAGGTACATGCACTTATATACACTCAGCAGCAAAACCTTCTTGACTGTCATGTAATTAGTTTATCCACGGGTTAATATATAATTGACACACAAATACACAGAGAAAGATCAGAAATAATTGATGAATACTTGGTCTACTTATCCACAGTGAGCTCTGGGCTGGCACAGATGGAGGATTACCTATATCTAAGCTAACGATGCCAGAAAGGTTAAAGTATATACGTACCGTGTCAGACAGCCCTACTATGAAAGAAAACATGGTAGCTCCATGTATGTTGGAACATGAGTTTCAAGACGAGGCTATAATCCCAGTGGGGAAGTCCTCCAAATGGTCAGAGTCACTTATGAGCAGCTGGCTGCAAGGGTGGGATTTGGTTCAAGATCAAGGCACTTGATATGCAGTAAATGTCTGAATTGCTATTACAGTCAGAGGAAACCTACTCAATACAGTCAATGAAGCTTATTAGAACCATTCTGCTGATAGCTGAGAGGTGCCTACTCCAATGTAAACTAAATCACTTGGTTCCATAAACTGCGTTGATTCAACTTCCATTGACTACAACGGGAACTGAATGGAAACATGACTTTGGTTCTGTGAAGTTACACTTAAGTATCTACAGTTACACTAGGTCTCTAGGAGTTTAATCCAGGATCAAATTCCACTCCAAATGGCAGGAGGAACCCTGCATGAAGATGATTTGTGGAACCAAACGCTGTGTTAGGATTATGAGACTTAACATTTGGGTGTGCACAGTGAACAAAACCTCTGGGCTCACCGGTGAGTGACACGCTGCAGATTTTGGCTGCACCACTCCGAGAGACGTAAAGGTTGGAAGCTGCTCACTGTTGGATCGGACCTTCCAGAAGACTGTGGTAAAGAGGCACTTACATGAGTGACTTCATTTGAAGCAGAGTTCTGCAACGTTTCCTTAGTTGCTGGTGTTTGGCTGTACTGATTTATAGACTGACAGTCTGGTCAGAAAAAGGACCAACAGCCATATGCATCCTTTCAAGTGCATGTGGTTGTGGGAACATGACACTTGGTCCAGTGAACTGCTGGAGGCAGCCTCAAGGACAAGATCACTTTTACCTTCACAACATTACACCTCAAAAGGGTATCCTGTGAGACAGGGCTTGGCAGCAGAGCAGCACAGCAATGTGTATGGGCCTGCGATGTGCGAACACACCAGCTCTGCACCTTGCTCACTGCTGCACCTAGAGCTCCCGCTCTGTGACAGTAACAGTGGTCCTGACTGGAGGTCCCAGCTTCCGAATTCTAACATAGCGCTACCCACAGCTGCAGTCCCACTGAAGCACCAGGACCACTATCTAAAGCATCAGTTCTCAGAGCAATCCAGGGATAACTAGATCTAGAAACATACAGAAAAAGAGCAGAAGATGTATTTGAATTAACTGGTTCCTCCTATTCCTTTGCTTGCCAATCCCCTTCTTACACGAGAAGATGTCATCAGTCTGATAATTACGACACCCACATCCCTATTACCATAAGAAAAAAAGCATCGTGGATGCCCTTTGTGTGCCATTCTGAAGTCCTCTGCACGTTTCTTGCTGCTCCCCTAGCCATAACGGGCCAGAGTCAACCTATTTCCTCACCTGATGACTCCATGACAGCCCTCCGCAGACACTGTCTGCAAAACCCTTTTCCCGGCAACACGGCAGAGCCAGCCGGCAACAGATCTATTCATAGAGCAAGAGAGAAAAAGTCTTCTCAGGATTGGAGGCTCCTAGGTGAGCAGCTACAGTAACTGATCCAAATGTTTCCCTTGTATTATATGATCAGTGAGAATGTGTGTTTTCATTTGCATTTTCACCCTTTGGTTTTCTGCATTTGGTAAATACTGGCAAAGTAAATGTTAAGATGTCAGCTCTCTCTTCTAGGAAGTGATTGACAGTCCCTAAGTACTCTGGGCTTTTTATAACCAATGTGACTGACAGCTTTTAAGTGGAAGCAGTTCATGCAAGTTTCAAACGTTAGTTGTCTGCACGAATAACGTGGAATATTGGCTTTTCTTGTATCTATCTAATGGTATTTCCTCCTGCGTCGGCAGCCACTCTAAACCCTCAGTTGTTAAAAGAAAAAAAAAAAAGTCCGTGTTCTCTGCTCTGCGCATTTCTAAAGCTCTTAGTCTAACAAAAGGCAAAGTAAACCAGTGCCTGTACTTTTAAGTTCTTGCATTTCAAAGCAGTGTAGCAAATAACTAATTTCTCTTCATATCAGGCTTAGCTAAAAGATGATGGTGTCTTGTACAGTAACGTTTCTATTTAATCATTTTTAAGCATTCTGCACCAAAAACATTTTCAAGAAATCAAACAGTATTATTCCATCAATGTACCCAATCAAAGAAGTTAGCAACCATGCTACTGGCTTTAGTATACCTTTTGCCCTACCCCCCTACTAATTAAGGAAAATAGGTGCACTAAATATTATATGTAAAATTTAAGGTAAATATCAGAAATGTACATGCTACTTCACAAATAAATGTGAAAAAATTAGCATCTTGTACAGTTCTGCATTTCAAATCCAAGCATAAGTGAAAGAAAAAATTAGTGTACTTACCGCATGAACAACTGTTCATTTAAATGCACCTATTTTACTTTGCAACAGACAAGTAATTTAAGTGCTGTTGGTAAGCACATTTCAATCGTGAGATAGTAACTTGTAAAAATGTCACTGGCCATTCTTCCCAGCAAAGAGACTGAGAGATCTAACACTTCTCATTTACTGAAAAAGTTTCCCAGAATGGATTTGAAGTAGAAGTACTTGAAGGGCAACCTGGTTATCAAAAGTTGCAGAAATATCCTTCATTTCATGTATACTTTTACACTGAAGGACTTGAATTTTGTATTTCTTCCATGCTGTGTAACTCTGGGAATGTTTTCGGTGTGAGCACTTCAGTGTGAATCGATCAAAAAACATCTTGTGCTTTCTGAATAGAGCAAGAGGATAGAGGCTCTACATAAAGCTGGGCTACTCAAGGAAAAAAAGCCCATTTCCCACAGAAAAATCAAAGACCAAGGTCCCTTTGTACTTGGCCACCATGATGAAGATCAGGTGAAGGCACACTGCCTTGACTTTTCCATTTTCCAACCCTGGCTCAGCACCCCTAACACCCATTCTCCAAGAGAAAATATCCAGGTACTGCCCAACAGCAGGGAAGATACCAGATGAGCCACCAGACCACAAGCCAGACTTCATGTCAAAGCAGTGCCTGTGCCCAGTGCTCTTCTCCCCTGAGTGACACAGCCCTGTGGCTCAGATGAATGATATGGGATATATAGCATGGTAGAGAGACAGACTTACTCTTCAGTTCCCTAAGAATTTCTCTTTGCTGAACTGCACGTCAGCCTAGAAATAACCTTGGGCGCTCAAGAAAGTGAAGCTGCAGAGTCAGTGAAAACAGGTGGTAGGGCACTATTTAAATTTTACAATGCCATCAACATAAGAAGATTACTGAGTAATCATTAGGATACGGAACAGATCTTTCTAAACCTGTAAATAATGCATTCCTCTTAGTGGGGAGCCTTTGGTTTGCTATGAAAGAGAAACCAGTTATATATTAAGTGAAATTCTACCTCACTTTCTTGGACATAGTGCAAGAATTTTATAGTTGCCTTTTCTTCCTCAGTTACATGACTTCAATGCTTTTTTTTTTTTTTTTTTTAAGGAATGTAAGTGACCATCATTTGTTAACTGTACAACATAATCTGCCTCAGAGAGTAATACAATTTCCTCTTCAGCTTCTCATTTTTCTCAAATTTAATGCAGTTGTGCAAGATTTTCCCCTCTCCAGAGGGGACAGGCAATAATCAGGTTAGGTCAGTATCTTGAAGACATTGACCTTAAAGTTCACTTAATTTTCTCTCCCATTTCTACCCTGCCCACCCCCCCAGCCTTTCTTAAGTCCTTTCCAATTTGTTTTTTACTGTTGAATTCCCTAAAAAGAGAAACTGGACACAGATAAATCATTTTACCTCAAAATAAACAAATTGCTGCCCAGCAAATGTAGAAAGTTACTTTAATCTTTAGTATCAACTGTGTCCATTCATTTTCTTTCTTTTTATAAAGAACAAATTTCATCTTGGAAAAGATTAGAAATGAGCCAGAATACTAGTTTTGTTTCCTTTAAAGAAAATAAGTGAACTCACTTAACCCTGCTAAGATAAATACTTTTCCAAGTTTTGAAGATCAGTGCTTTATTTATACTGTATTTAGGTGCTATAAACAGTTAAAAAATTTTGGATTTCCTCTGAGTAATTGATTTGAACATGTGCAGCAACATTGATTAATCTAAGTCACATTATCTCCTGGAAATGTTCTCCTTTTGTTTATGTCTTTAAGGCTGCAAATTGTACCCCAAACAGAGCTAGTGAAAGTCCTATAGAATTACAAGTTGCTTTCTCAATTTTTCAAAGCCTCATGCTCCCCACAAACAAGTGGCAGTAAAAAGCAGAAGAAATATGTCTGCAGTTGAGCGGTTTAGGAGGAGAAAAAAAAAAAAGAAAAAGGAAAATTTTCACATGGATACGTGTTTCAAGTATCTACACCAAGTAACCTGAATTTAGGATACTTTCAGTTTAAGTTCCTTCCTCCTCTAACCATTCACTTCAGCACTAATAGGCACCACCTGCATTTTTAGAGGCTAGGAAACCAGAATTAGGTTCTGACAGTATGTATTTGCTAAAATAACATATTCATATATTTTACTTGCTATATTAGCAAAGATTTAGCTAGAGATGATTTATTACAGAACATTCAGCTTGGCATCTGCTAGACACATTGGATACTGCCAAGGTTAGCTATGCAGGAGTTTTCCCTGACTCTAACTTCTGTTCTGGGAAAATATTATTAAGATGAGGAATATACACTTTGTGATGGGCATATGATGATTACAACAAAATCAGCAAATAAGATGCTCTTCTGAGATTACTTCATTATCCCTCCAGTACAAGTCTCAAAGCAGCCCTGTGAAATAGATCATGTGAAAAAGAAAAGATAAAGATAGTTCTAGATTTTCACAGAAATCTTCAACATACCACAATGGAACTGTAGTTACAGGAAAGTCAGTGAGTAGGTCAGTAGCAGAATATGAATTCCTGAGCCATGAGATGGGAGATGATGATGCTTTTCACGTTCAGTGATGCTGGTTTCTGAAGTTGGGACTTTCACCTGGTCCATTAGCATATAATGAAACAGCACAACAAGGTTCTAGCTAATGCACTCAGTAAGAGGATAGGATCCAAAGAGATGTGGTATACATAAACACAGAGTAAAGAAATTTGTCCCTGTTTTGTGGTGTGGCCATGCACTGCTGTGCAGGATCATTCCTTACACCCCATGAATATGTGACTTTGGAAGAACGTAGGTTTCTATAGCAGATATCTGTCAGGTTGCCTGTATTCTGGATAGAGCAATGTTACCATTTAGTTTTGTTCTGGTTTTTAATGATGGAATTCCTTTCATTCTTCAGACTGGGCTTTATCTGGTGTAATAAAGCAGGCAGATCAGACCAGTTTTCATACAGGCTGGAGACAAAGCTTCTTTCCCATCTTATTGTAAGTTTCCTGCATGAATATCTGTTGACTGCCATTTGGTATTGTTCATAGACAGTGACATTTCTGCATGATAGCGGGGTTACACAAAGGCTCTGTGTCCTCCCTGACTCAGTTAGGAATATGTTGGTAGGACTGGAATGAGTCGGCCTATTCTGAACTGCTCAGGGACCACAGGATTACATGAAGAATGTCTGCAGTGACTCAGAGATGTTGTGCTTGCAGAGGGAATTGGGACTAACCTTTTTTTTGGAGAATGCCTGGTGATGTGTTTAAGGTACAGCAGGGATTAGGGAAAGTAATTTTATGTTAACATGGGGTGATCTGGAAAGTTCAGTAACAGACACTGGTAATTTACAAACTTAACAAGATGTTTCTTCTGCAGCCAGCTACGTTATGTAGAAGAGAGAGAACATCAATATAATTCAAGAAGGTATTAGAAAGCTCGGATTTCAAACCACTGTTTTTTAAAATGTTCCTGCTTCCCTATTCTCTTCTGTTTTACATATACCAGATCTGTCATATCTGTAAAAAAGGAAATAAGCGTAAAAAATTCCTATCCTTTGGGACAAACTGAGTTAGCATAATGTAATATTCTCTAGCTAGCCGTCAACAGCTGTAACAACTGCTAAGCTGTAACAGCTTCCTGATCTACTTTTTGAGGGACTCTTTCTTGAGGTGACATATTCTAATGACAATACCTATGCTCGGGGCCTCTAGGATCTAGTTTTTAGGTGGCAGATAACTTAAGCTCTGTTGCATTTTGACATGTGTATGAATTATATAAAATTAAACCCCAGTAACTGAATGCAGTCATTAATACAAAGCCAAGCTGTCCCTGTAGAGCTCCATTTTCTTTACAATGCACCTCCATTGAAGACCAAGGGCTTTTTTAAAGGAAAATTCCTGGGGAGCTCTCAATCCCCTGCTGATATGAACAAGACTAGGTACACATCTAAGCTAAGCTATAGCTCAAGGAGGCCTGCAAAAGTCACATAAGTTATCAATGCATCTAGTAACACTCAGCTCACATCTTCACATTTGCATTCAAAACTACAAATGCTAGGAAAAAATCTTTTATTCATTTACTTATCTTGTTGCTCAAGCCACAGTGGTTGATCTAAGGACATGGAAAAATGTTTGTTTTGTTAGTAGGATCTGTGTTGCCAGAAGCTAGCTTACATTTCCCAGGTCCCCAAGCTGGTCTAGCAGAAGACATCAGAACCAAAAGTCTTCTAATTTCTAACAGAAAATGAACAATAGGTACAAAGGAGGCATATTTAAGCAGAATACCAAAACAGAGGGTAAGAACAGAGCCAACAGGGTAGGACGGAGTTAATAAACCCCATCTAGGACTGCAAGAAGAGAATCACATGCTGTTCTGGATTAGCAAGAAGACCACAGTCTCACTAGGCAGAAGGCTAAGGAAAGTTTGGGTCAGAACAAATGCAGTGAATTAGGTACAAGAAAATGGCTCCTTGGCCCAAGCATGGAAAGGAAGAAACACTAACTGAAAATGCGTTCTTTGGTTAGACAGACTAACTTATGTTTAGAAACCAAGCTAAGGAAGCATTTTGGTCTCGGCTTAACACTGTCCCTGTGGGTAGCCCCATTTGTTTATTTTGCCTTGAACCTTGCAACATCCCCTTTGCACAAATCATCTAGCCTTCAAACTCCTGGGTACTGTCTTCTCTTCAACCACGGCTTGCCGGCTCCTTCACAAAGCTGAAGGCCTATTATATTTCAGCCTGCTTGTCATAAAGCCTAACAAGCTATTTCAATAGCTTCCTCACACTTGAGAGTTACGGAGCTTTTAGTGCTTCCTCACCCTTACTTAAAAGAGATGGTTATTGGAAAACCTAATACATTCAATATGACAGGGCTGCGTTTACAAATCTACTTGTCTGGTTTCTATTGACATTTAAAAACAATGTCAGTGACAAAAATGTAATTATTCCTAAATGATGGAAACAAGGAGCCAGGCGTACTGAATGAACTTTTTTTGAACCTCTATTCATTTCACTTCATATTTTGGCAGAGGGTTTTGCTGGTTTCTATTTTATCCTAACCAGTTTATCCATGTTCCAAGAGTTTATATGTTCTGTGGCTGTAAAGCTTTCCTGTGGAATTCACCCATTGCCACAGAATTGTGCTGGAGAAACCCATCAGGCCTCTGAAAAGTAAAGAGAATTTTCTTGCACTCACATGCACAGATAAAGTTGAGAACATGCACTGAGCATATGCTGACATAGCTCACTCTCCATCATTTTTCAGGCTGCCTTAAACCACAGTTCTGAAAAGTGTGAACTACCTCATCTATCTCAGCTGGGGCTAGAAGGATTCCCCTCTTCCAGTCTGTAGAATCTGCTGATTTGTATTGTGCCATGGAAATTCAGCATTCTTGCTACCAAATCCCCTGTTTTACTGCAGTTTAATACTTTGTTTCCTTTCTCCCAACTTCGCTAAAATCCACCTATACAGCTGCCTCTTCCTCTCCAGCTGCAGTGGGCACAAATTGAAATACAGGGAACTCCATTTAAATGCCCATTTAAAAGAAAACTTTTGCTGTAAGGGTAATCAGACACTGGCACAGGTTGCCCAGAGAGGGTGAGGAACCTCCATCCTTGTAGATACGCAGAATGTGGCTGGACGAGGTCCTGGGCAGAGTTGCCCCTGGTTTGAGCAGTGGGTGCAGACTACTTCCAGTGGTCTCTCCTCACCTCAGCTGTTCTGCAACTGGGTGAATTTTTCCACAGAGGAAGGTGTTGTATTGTAGCATTTGCTCCTCCTGCACTGTTCCAGAGACACCTCCAGCAACCACCTAGGGACCTAATGAGCACATACAGGTCAAGTCCACAGGTGTCAGCTTGCCAGTCGATACACTACCCTACTGCAGCTGGAAAATGATACAGCAGCAAAGCCCCACAAAGCCATGAAAAATTTTCCTGTGTATATAGAAGGGCACTAGGAGTTTATCAGATTTGTCTGTGTAGGAGGCAGAGCTACCCTGATGAATACCTGCCATCTCTACAGCCTGAAAGAGCTCACAGAGAGGAAGAAATCTAAAGGAACAAAGATGAGTTTTGGTACAGAAAGATTAGAGGAGACTCGCAGATGTAGGAGCAGTAATATGTTGGCAAGGAATCTATGGGTCAGGGAGCTGTGTTCATGTCATACTATAATCTCCACAAACAGTCGTTGACTGGATTAGTTTCTAGTTCTTCCTACCTCTCAGTAAGGCAAGGCAACACTGAAACTTGTGTAACCGTAAGGTAAGGCACTTCATTGCCCACCTTTGACTCCATGCTGCCCACTCACAATCCATTTGTTCTACCACTGTTATGTTCTGCCTTATACTCAGGCACGATTTGTGTTGGATAGATTTAGCCATCTCAAATTTAGAAGCTTAGTATCAGCTACTCATCCAGTCTCCCCTTACAACAAATCAAAGCAGCAGACATCTCAATAGAACAAGACTTCACTTCCCAGAATAAGTATCCAAGACAGGCAGAATAAATACAGTTCCAGAGAGGGTCGTTGTGCATCTAGGGTACCTTTAATATCGGTGGAGAACAACTTTTAGATACCAAAACTTGGTTAATGAGCATCCTGTTAAGATTCTAGGATTATTGGAACGGCGCTTCCTATGATGAGGACTCACTTTGTTAGTGTCTCCTCTTGCTGTCACAGTACAAACAAACATGGCATTACAAGTTGTTATCTACCACAATGAATGTTTTTAAGCTACCACACAGCACTGGTCATCCGGACTGAAACAATGCAAACTGAAAAGCATATCAGCAATTAAACATTTTAGTCCATCTAAGAAGAGCCCAAACAAGTGTTCTGATATCTCCTGTTGACTATAGCAGACAAAATGAGAGCAAAGGCAAATTTTCTATCATTCTCTAAGAATAAGCATGTAGGGATCAGAAAGTACACAAGCTTCACAGTGGACCAACGAAAATTCAAGATATGCTTCATTAACAACTGAAAATGAACTGAGGAGTGGGGGGGAAGCAATCTTCAAAACCATTAAGAAATGAAAGCTACCTGTGAGATACCATGACAGCAGAAGTTCCCAAATTGAATGAAGCATGAAAATTGCTGGAAGAGTAGGACACAGGTGGGAGTCAGAAATCTTTTTGCCTAATTTTGTCTCTGATGCACTGAAATGACTCCAGCAAATCTTTTATACCCTTTCTTTGTGCCTTTGTTCCCACATCTGTAATTCAGATCACAGTTAACCTGCAACATTCACCCCCACAAGAATATCGAAAGACTTGAAGGTTTTTTTGAGATCCAAGACATGGCTTAGGAAATGCAATTATTAAAAACGTGAGCACTTGGGAGATGATCAATAACCCTTCTGAACAGTATTTCAAAATCAGGAAGGGCATTTCCTAGGCACAGGCCCATATAGCTAGAACTGAAGCAGTGTGTCCCCAAGCTAATCATTTCACAGACCCTGGGACCTACGGTTGCTCCCAGAAGCACACACAGACTACCTGCAATATTGTGCTATTAATCAATACCTAATTGCGAAACAAACAAACAAACCCAAACCAAAACCAAACTGTGTCCAGACTTGACATAGCTGCAACTTCCTTCACCTAAACCACAGAAGTCCAATAATCTTTTTGATTGGTAGGAACAAGTGTTCCAGGAGTAAATAATCCACAGAGTAATAAAGTGCAAAAGTATCAAACTGCCCACAAACACTCAGATGACAGCACAGGTAGGAATTCATCCTTAAAGGACGCAGCCTCACCAAGAAATGATGCACCATGAGCAAACCAGTCCCAGAGAGCACTGAAGGTGACGCAAGGAAATGCGTATTACTGCACGATTAATTTACATTCCCACCTGTTTAAACTCATCTGTACACAAAAAACCCATGAAAAATAAGGTAATTCAGATACCGTAATAGAACACTACAATATGAAATGTTAGGTAATGGTGTCCTTAAACTAGACTAGAAGACTCATTTCCTTAAAGACTCTGTTCAAGTGCAAAGCTGTCAGTAGCATTAGTATTTAGTAATGACAGCAGGAATTTTGTCCTATTTGTAAGAGGCTGTCATGTTTTCGCTATCTGTGAAAAGCTGATGTAGTTAAGCCATGGGAAACATAAGCAAGTTACTGGAATTAGCAAGGGTGCATACGTTTCTGGGTTTCTAGGAAGGCTGAAGCATGAGAATTTCACAGATGTGGGAACTTTTGATAGCATTCCAGTTGAAACAAACTTGTAAAAAACCCTGTGGAGAGGTTCATTCAACAGGATGAGCAAACCAAGAAAGCAGTCATTTCTGGCTAGTTGCATCGATATTAGCAGCAGCTGTGAGCTCAGTAAACAGCTCTGTTTTCTGGTTGTCAAAGAGCTGCTAAAGCAGATGTGAAACTCATCAAAAATAGGTCACAAGCAGAACATACAAGGGAATGCATCAATATCAGAGTGATGTGAAAATAAGTAATGCTGGAACATCTCGTTAGTGTTTATAATCCCAAAGTGTACCCAACAATAGGCTGCTTCACGCCATTCTTATGACAGGACCTTCCACAGACTGCACTGGCTGTGTGAATAAGGGTGCGGTACTTTCAGCAGCTGAAGTGTCAGACAGAAGAAAAGGTACCGAATTGCACTCTGCTTTCCTTTAAATTAGGTTTTATGAGAGAGGCTTTCATTCCTGTCTTTCTTCCTCAAACTCTATAATTAACCCAGACTGAAGTATCACAACGAGCCAAACATGGCATTTGCCACTACAAACAGATTACAAGCTCACTCTGTTTGATAGGCAGCCCTACTGCAACAGCCATTCCTCCACGGACAGGAATCATGGCCAACACAGCGATTACATTCCCCTTTCTTCCCCCTTCCCTTTTTAAAAGCCCATGGGACCCAATTCCTTGGAATTCCCCCATATGGAAATTCACTTGGATCTACTTCTAGGACTCTTGCAGTACTTAAAACACTTAACTTCCTTTATTACCGGGTATAAAAAGGAACAAAGTTTAACTCTAAAAGGTGTAGGTTAAGAAAAATAATGTACTTGGGCTGTAACAGGACTAAACAAGGAACCTACGTGTCCTGTCATTCCCCCGGTGAGCCTTCACAGCTGGCCTTCACAGCACAGGTGTGAGGTTGTCTTTGGCCAAATGCCTTCGACAAGCTGAGTCTAAGCACCATAGCCTGAAGCAGGCTCAAATACTTCCCACCTCAGTCAGTTGCAAGGTGAGGACAGACGCTCTCCCTCATCTGGTTGCTTCTACTTCCATTACAATAGCAGGTTTTACCACTCCAAGACCTAATGACATTTTATAATTAAGCATTAATAAAAAGAAGGGACTAGTCAGACAAAAAAAAAAAAAAAAAAAAGCAGCTCTTGGTATAGTTGGCCCATATGTGTTAAGTTCAACTCATACATTTAACTGAGAAAACAAGTCTTTAGTAAGTATTCAGCAACTATATCCCTTCATTTAAGTAGTAGTGGCTCAAAAATCATGTTTAATACAGAAACATTGAAGAGACTTCACATTCTTGATGTTTCAAACCAGCAACCAGGCTTCCAGAACTTGTTCTCTTTTCTTCAGAGGAAGCTCATATCCAACTTAAAAGAAAACCTTTGTGGCTTACATTCAGTTGGAAGCCTTTGCTGAGGAAAATTTATGTTCATTTTAGCACAGATTTCTTATAGGCCAGAATCTAGGGTGAAACATAGTAGTTGATTACCACATTAAAACTGGTGAGACAACGATTAATAACGATTATTATGTTTAAGTGACAATGCTCAAAGATGGTGGGTTCTTTTTAAAGCTATTGGGCTTTTATTATTGTTGTTCATCTAAGCAATAACTCAAAAATACTCGTATTTCCTACAACTACAGGTGTGAATCTTGGAGGCTGAAAGCATGATGCTGCACTATGCTCTTTTGAAGAACAGTTTTCTAGAAAAGGAGGCTGCAGAGGGAGAGTAGAAAGCTGTTACTTTCCTACAAGGACATAAAAGGATTGTTTCATTCTTTCAGAAGAAATCAGGCTATGTACTTGCACTCAGTTCTTGGCCAGATTGTTTCCTCCCCTCCTCATGGGGCAGCACATTAAATGCATTTGGCTGCTGTTCTTTGGCTGCTAGGGGTGCTTTCATTCCAGTGGCGATGCAAGTTTGTGAAGTAGTATGGGTGGAACGGGACAGGAGCAGATTTAAACTTTTGCTGACAAACCATTTGAGAAGATATTTTCTGTCCCTACAGGTCGCAGTTCGTGGGTAAGCTCTCACTTCCAAAAACAGAGCAACATGCATTTTTACCAAGTAAATATAATGCAGACAAATTAGATGGTAACTATTTCAGAAAACTTGGCAGAAGTTCAGTTTACGCAATGCCTTCCAAATGTTCCATATTTGCAGAATAAAGATGAAAACTCTGATCTTTGTAGTTTGAACTTGTCTATTTGGTTTACTGTTCCTTTTTGGCCTGAACAGAACTTTTACGTATATGAACTCTGATTTAATGCAGCAAACCCAAATAAATCCCAATGCAAACATAGGATTGCCAGCTCTCGAGGTTTGGCTCGGAATTTGGGGCTTCTGACATTTGAACTCGCGTTTCTCAAGTTGCTTTGAGATGCATTTAGGCTGGAATCAAAATTAATTCCATAAACTCCTTCCCTGGATTTTTATTGACTTAGTGACAGAGAAATCCTTCCTCAAAGACAACTCATCAACTGTTAGTCATCAGATCCTCAGTTACAGGCAGACACTGATTTACCTTTTGTACTGTAATCTGTTGATAGATTGTTTAAACTGGTGCTTACCCCAGATTTCCACTAGCTGCAGCATGTTTTGAAAATTTGAAATGGCTTACTTCAACTTGCCTGCAAGATCTGTGTATGTCTAGTAGGAAGCATAAGGAAGTGAATGATTAATCACATTCTTCCTAGTAATTTAGAAGTGTTGATGAATGCTAGGAAACATTGTAATGGGTACTGAAAAAAAAAGTGGCAATACATTGGAAGCCTTACTGTTGCTTTCAATAGAAGCAAAGTAATTAAGTCTGCTAATTAGACATTACCTTTTAAGAAACAAATAACAATAGATACATTTCATGCACTGTCCACATGTGTGCAAAAATCATAAGCTGAGCACATACGACTATAGCACACCATCATTCATCATCACAGCAACCCCAGCAGCTTTATCTCAAAATCAGTAATGCACATAGACATACACACAGTCAAACAATTTCTCTTCAATAGACATCTTTCAGTCTCCCATTTACTAAGCAGCTCTGTACTTCAAATGCTTACTGTGGTGAAATAAGCAGAAATGACATTTGTTTTTCACTGTCATCTTGAACTAGGAGACTGTGTAAGGCACTGCCTTTATTCTGTGATGTGGTTCACACAATCTTTTGGACAGATCAGAGGGGAAAGTTGCACCTTTGCACATTGGAGGAAAAAAAACCCATGCCACCTAGTTCATTCAATTCTTTTGAAAGTGTTATAAGCTGTTAATTATGTACACCAAGAAGCTGTGAATTAAGGTTGAGGATCTTCTCTGAAACAATTCAAACAGATTTTGTTGGTCTAGTCACACTACATTAATTTCAACCCCATATTTTACAGAATTGCTTGGCTTAATAGCTGTACAAAGTCTCATGTCCAACATGGAATGCAGATTTCCATGAACTCGACTGAACTGAGTTTTAGAGTTTATGCTTTAGAGAGCTAACAGGAAAAGTGGAAAGTTAGAGCCGCAGAAAAAAAAAATTTTTTTTTCTTTACAAATGCTCAAAACTAAGTAGGAAAGCTCCGCTGTTATCCTCTCTGGCGTCTGTGGTCTTTTATAGGGATAGTATTAAAAAAAAAAAAAAAAAGAAAAAAGATAGAGACATAGCAAAACTATTCTTTAAGGCAAATAGTTGTCTATTTTACTTAAAGCTTCCATCAAAACACTTGGAAACTGGTAACATCTCTACAAAGATTCTGGCAAATGGGGAAAAAAAGCGTCAAGAGGGACAATTATTACTATAATTTTAATTCCAGAGTGTCCTTAATTGGAAATATCACTAAAAACATTCATGCTTACAGAAGGAAGGTCAGCATATTCAACTGCATTGGCTGTAGAATTGAAGCCTACTAAGCCTAAAGCTGAAACACAGATATGACAGATGAGATTCCCTTAGGGCTCACCTTTATGGGCAGAACGCCGAAGGACCATATAACCAAGGTGCTGAAAGACATTCAGCTTGGAGATATTTATATCTGCCCTGTGTAGGTAGTCACATAGCAAGTCAGTGTGTAACTGGGTTAAGTATACAATGAGCAACTAGTAAATCTGCTATTATTTCAGAAGTGGAAAACAGAAAAGGATCAAAGAAATAATCTTTATTAACTGGGAACTACAAGTTTACGCTAACTGCATTTGAAGCTATAAATTAAGAAATTGTTCAGAGTCCTGTCAAATTTATTGTCATATCTGAATTGGGTACTAAGACCCTGCAAAAACAAAGCAGTTTAAAACAAATTTGATGTCAAAGTCCATGTCAAGACCAGAGCCAGAATACTGGGAGAATTTTCAGAGGAGTATACATCGAGATGAAAATAAAAACAAAAGCCAAACTAAGCAGCATTAAGAACACCCGCACCAAGCATTCCACCTAACCCCCAGCATCACTTTTCATTCTTTTCAGAGGTGAATGCTCCCTTTTTCAGAACAGAAGTGTTCACAGGTTGTTCACACCGATTATAACAACATATAAAAATTGTTACTGATTAAAATAAAGGACAACTGAATAGGATACTAGTTTGATACTTGAGACAGCGCTCTGCTCTTCTACAACTCTCCTATATAAATCATTCACTCTCTCTGTTTTACATCCATAATCTGCAGGTAGCAGGGCTGCCCATATCACATTAGCAACTGTCAGGCTTGCCAAAGCTCACTATCGGCAACAGAGGAGTAACTACTCCACCGGACAATGGTGTGTCTGTGTGTGTCCATCCCTGCACGAGTCTGCAGAGGATGAAAGAAACCTCAAAGAGTAATGGGGAAAAAAGAAAACACCCTCTTCCTTGTATAATGACAACAGATTTATACACACACGCATATAAGAATTTGCATCTTTCTTATCCCTCTTGATTACTTAGTAAGAAGTTGTGTTTGAGGAACATGATCAGGTAAAAAGCCTGACATTATGAGGAAATAGAATTATTTGGGAACTACTGAGCACCCATTTCTTTTTGTCCTTTCCTTCCCACAGCACTGTTGCTCTGAAGCGGTACCTTTACAGGGCAAGTTCCAGCCTTTTTCCCTGAGATTAAGCACAAAAAACTCCAGTTGCAGTGTCTGAATAAAATCCAAGGCTAATAACAAGCCATTTCCCCATTGCAGCATTTGCTAAAATAAATTACTAAAACCCAGAATAAAGCACAAGGTAAAAGCAGTTACGCTGTGAGAACGTAACAGGCAGATTTGTTACTGCTCTGAATCTCTACACAGACAGAGAAGATTTTTAAGCTACAGATAAAGATGAAGTGTAACCTGGTGGGTTACACAGCAATATGCCAACAGGAAAAAGAAATCATCACCCAAATGGCTGGGATGCTACAAACATCAACACAAGGCTTAGCACGTGGCAAGAGGACAAGCTAAACAAAATTCCCAGAAATATGTACATAAACACATCAAATCTACTCTAGAGAAAGTATCTTAATTCTGTACATTAACAGCTAGCAGTCCAAAGAGGATCTCTTGTCCTCTGAGTAAAGAGCGATCAGATGCTGTCTGTGCCCTCCTGGGCAAGACCTACCTGAGGCCCATGGCTGCCATCCTGCAGTCCTGCTCTGCAGACCAGAACAGCGATGGCAGAGGTGGCCGAAGCAGCATAAAATACCAGCAGAGGACCCACAGCTGAAGCACAGTTATGGTATATGTGCACTTTCCTGTGTGATCTCCTCACTGCATGTGGAGACAATGCAGGGTCAATTGCGCATGTTGCTTCATACTGCATCTGCTGCAATGCTCTCACAGCCACAGAACTGGGGGAAAAAAAATACCAATTATACATTGAGGGGACAGACCAGAAAGCACGTTTTCAATTGTCCCAGGAAACATTTAACTCAGTCTGGGAGCTGTACGCTGGGGCTGCTGTCTTCCCATCTCCTCTGGCTTCAGCAACAGCATATTGCCAATGTCCTTCCATACTGCACATCCTTAAGAGCTCCCCAGGGATCAATCAAGAGGCTCTGCCCGAGCTGAAAGGAACAGCTAGCAAACAAGGTCCACCTTCCCACAGAGACCAAGCACTGCAGGGCAGCTAAGAGCAGGAGGAACTGAGAAGTGACAGATGATCATTTGTAGCTGTCAGCCTCCCCTTCTCCGCACTGGCGCGTAACAGACTTACCCAGGCTGGTTGTTCCGCCCCAAGGAGCGGAAATGACTAGTCAGAACACCCTAAAGTCCAATTACAACCCAATTAATGTCCCCACCACTGCCCCCGTGCAAGGCAAGGTAGACCTTCAGGGCAGACACAGCAACTTGACATCCGCTGACCCCGAGTGAGGGAACTTACTTCCTCTCACAGCATACGCATGCTTCTGTTTCACGAGAGGGACGATCAATCGTATTGACTGAAGGATCTGTAAGCAGCATTTTGAACACTCAGCCTGGACAGTAGGGGACTAGAACAACCTGGAGCATAGCCACTGAGACCTGAGGCTCACATTGTTTACGAGAAGTGAATTCCAAAGAAAGCGGCACATAAAAGGTACATCTTGCTATAACCTTTGCTATGAGAAATCTTGTTGAAAATTAGATCAATGCAGAAGAAAAAAAAATATTCACTATTTCCTTTTTAACATGCTAGAGACTAATTGAACAGAGACAGCCTTGTTCAAGCCCTAAGCAACACTTTATGGCACATGAGGGGTATAGATTCACTTTAATTTTATTAGGTAGTTACTTGAACTAAGGTGATTGAGGAAGAGGCTTTATCTAGGGATAAAAGCTCAGCTATTTTTTCCTCCAATATGAAATGTTGCTGTAAGGATGCCAGCCTGAAAAAAACCTATGCTACAATGTAGAGATGCTCCCAATGATTTCATAAGTGCATGCTGCAGGCATTCAGAGTAGATATAATCACTATATGTCACGCTGGCAACTATGTGGTACTTTCGTCCACTTTGGTGCAGCAAACTACAAAACGTACCTAAATTAGAGGGAATACAGAAAGGGGCAATAAGACTGAAAGGGTTTGGAAAACATAAGTGAAAAGGAAAGGTTAAAACAATTGTTTGTTTAGTCAGAGAAAGAAGTGATGAGAGAAGATAACAGGTTTCTAAGATGCTTAAAAATCCAACCTTTTACAAGGAAAGACTTTACACGACCCTTTGTTCATGTACTACCTTGAATCTAATTTTCTGTAAAGAGGATTTAGTTAAATATTAGGGGGAAAGCCTTTCTAACTGTAGGTATAATTAAACAGTAGACTCAGCTACTCAGGGGGTCATGGTATCCTTCTCACTGGAGGGTTTTAAGTTAGAAATTCATCTGTCAGGAGAGTTTAAGTACAGATCCTGCCTAAAAGCTGGTGACGTACGAGATGACTTCCTGAAGGGCACTCCGGTCTTGCGTTTCAGCGGTGCTTCGTAACTTGGATAGATGTCAAATTGGCAATTATCATCCAGGTCCTTACTTCTCCTATTTAGAGAGCTGGCCTCTTGAGCACTTCAGCTACATTAGCAGGTGACACTCTCGGTGCCCAAGCATCAGTATAAAACAAACCCGTTCCGCACAAAAAGCTGTGTTAATTAACACAGCCATATTTTTTTTTCTCTCTCGGTTTTTCCACGGGCGTTGACGCCATCAGCGTGGAAAGCGGCACGGGGCCGGCGTGGCGCCAGGTGGACCTCAGGGCCACCGAGCCCCTGCACTGGGGCACGGGGCAGCGCCCAGTTGAACAGCAGATCAGTGGGGGCTGCGGGGGTCGTGCTGCACCAAGCCAGCAAGCCAAGTGCATCAAAAAAAGAAAACAAACAAACAAACCCCAAACAAAACAAAACAAAACCACCCCCACCCCCCCAAAAAAGGTTAAAAAATAATTTAATTTTTAAAATTACAAGAATTTTTTTGAGAAGTCACCTTTAGCTGGAACAAATCGTAGGAAATCGCTCCCCGCCACACGCCGTTTCTGTGGGGGAAGCTCACGGCAAAGCCCCGCGCCCCAAACCCGGGGCGGGGGGGGCGCCGGGGCCGCGCGGGCGGCGGCAGCGCGCCCCCTGGCGGCCGCGCGCCCCGCCATCGGCGGGAGCGCGCCCCGGCCGCGGGAGCGCGCCCTCCTGCCTGCCGCGGCGGCGCGGGGGGGAAGAGTGAATTGACTCTCAGCACTAACGAAAACTCAAGCCCTAGGCAGGCGGGAGCCGGCACGCCGTAGTGCAGTCCGTGGGGAGGAGGAGGAGGAGGCAGCGGCGGTGGTCAAAGAGCGAACGGTGTAGTGAACCCCCTTCCCAAAACACGGTGGAGGAGAAGGGGAAACATCCTTCTAGCTGGCTCTTCCCTGAGTCCAAACCCCGACAACAGCGAAGAGGGGCGAGGGAGAGCAGGCAGGGGCTGGAGAGGAGGGAAGCGAAGCAGAAGGGACCGCCAGCGCAGAGGAGTACGGGGAGGGGGTATCAGGGAAAGATGCTGCGGGGGCACGCCTGGGACGGTTTCAACTCACACAGCCAGGAAAGGGGGGGAATTCATGTCTTGTTTTGAAGTTGCAGGCGTAGCACCGGCAGTACTTTGCTGTCCTGCCCGCCTGCTGCAAGTCCAAGCCAAAGAGTGGCAAAGAACCTAGCGCAGGGACACCCCGCAACCGCCCTCCTCTGCCCCCCGCTCCCCGCCTGCTGCGGCCGTGCAGTTACCTGCCGGCCCCTTCCCGTAAGGAGCCAGCAGCCCGCCTCCTCCTCCCCACTCCCAGGCTCCCGAAAGAGTGGTTTTCAACCCAGATCCTGCTACCGTAAAGCTTCCCTTTAACAGACTAAGTATTCCAAGATCCTACTGTAATCTGCTGCGACCTGTCGCTGTGAAGTAATTTTGACAACACCCGAACACTAGGAAAACTCGCGTAACTTGAAGTTAAAACCAGATAGTCAAAAATTAACATTTCAACCTGAAGTTTCAACTCTATTTCTAATTTCTATCTTCTGAGAATTGAAATTCAGCTCAGGCTGGTTTCTCGTTTCCATTTAAAATTCACACACATTTGAAAGCCATCGGGTGCTTGCTTCCACTCTGGATACATTCCCACATCTGCCCATGTTTTCTCCTCAGCAAGACCTATCCCTACTTGGTTTCTTCCTTGAAACCCGCTGCGTTGGACTGCCTGCTGAGGCATGTGGGAGGGGAGGAGGTTTGGTCAGTTCGGTGCTGCAGGTGTTTCTCCCCCCAGGTCACACTGCATGCTGGACTCTGATCTTGCAGCTAGTTATTTTCTGTTAATGACTCCTGTGGGGCTGGAGGCATGAGTCTACCAATAAAATTCGAACATTACCATCATCCCATTATGTGACAGAGTATAGCTTCCCCACAATTTAATTTAGCTGTTTAAACAAGCACAAGCCTCACAGAATGTTTGTCCTCTGATTACTCTAGAGATGGTTCAGTGATACCAACTTCCTAAAAGAGATTCAAGGACAGCAGAATAAAACAATACAAAAAGCTCTATTGATTTCCAAATTCCAACCCAAGTGGGAGGTCACTTAACTGAGGAAAAAGTTACTTGTTTGTTTCTCTCCATGTAGGGCTGGTAACAACACACACACACACACACACCCCCCACCACAAGTCCACTCCAACTGGCAGAGGGAACTGCAAGCACCTAATAGTTTCAGCTTCCTGCTTTGGAAGCATCTTTGTTGAACCAAGCCAAGTCCCCCCCTCACCATCCTCACTCCCATAGGTCCTAGATTCAAGAAAATGTATCTGGAATATCTGACAGCATTTATTTAGTTTAGGAAAAAGACAGATTCTTAGAAACAGCTCATGTTTCCAGTTTAATTTTTCTAGTTAAAACAGTCTTTTTTCATGGTCATGACCATATCAAGCTGAGCTCTATCCAACCCCTATGTAACCCATTCTAAAGGAGTACAGGGGGGTCCTGTTTCCCTCCAGGAGGATCACATGAGAACTGGGGATCCTTCTTACAGCTGCAAGGTAAGAGATTTCAGCCTGCATTTCATGCTTTCAGCACTGCAGCTGCAACCCCCATTTTGCAAAGTTCATTTCTTAGAAACACTGTGCAACAAACCTACCTCATCTCCTATTTTCAAGGTCTTCCCAAAGAACGTGTGTTTGAGAATCTGCCTGCATACAACTTAAAAATCATGGTCTGGTTTAACCTATTTAAGAATACCTGCACCCTGTCATTTCCCAACTCTGATTTACTTTGCATGCTTTCTGCTGAGTGCTGCCTGCATGCCTACCATAATAAAGGGGTCTTCCCTAAGCGCAAAGGCAACCAAAGGTTGTTTACAGACAAACCAATCTGGGCAAGTAGATACAGTCTTCATTTTGTTCCGTTGGTCTCTAACTCTAAAGAGCACTCAAAAGTGGCAAGAAAGCTAGACAAGGAAAAACATCCAGACGTTATATCACATAGCCTGGATCTGTATATTTCTTATGCTCCCAAGAGACTGGTTCTGAAAACCTCAGCAGAGCCTACAGGTTTACTTGCTTTCACTACCATTTGTCTACAAAGAACTGTAAATACAGAGTGGCCACCTCCTTGTAGCTCCGAGGGAAGTTGTACTTAAGCAACTAGGAGATCCTCACTACATCAGCACTACTACTGGGAGCCTAAAAAGCCTAAAGAACTATTTATCCAGGGAAGAAACTAGACCTGCAGCCTGCTTGGATGTGTGAAGTTAAAAAATACAATGGTATAATATATGAAACTGAATGATGACAGCTTGATCAACACCCAGGCAGGAGGAACTCCATCAGGACTTTGAGGGGAAAACAAATGATAACACCTGAATCACCAACAGATCTCCTTTTACTAACCAAGTCCCACTGATGTCAGTTTGACATAGAGAAGGCAGAACTGTCTTGGCATCGAGTGCCAGAGACCCTACAGCATTCCTTCAAGTTTTCAATAAATTAGAAAACTCCAGCCACACAGCTGTCAACTTTTCTACAATTTACAGACCTCAGCATTTTTTAACAGAGGTGCTGACTCCTGCAGGGTAGATTTAAGCCCCATGATAAGAGACTTGCTTCTCTTACTTACATTTAACAGATCCTTCAGAAGTCATCCCAGGCCTTCAGAAGTCCATGGACCACAAGTTAAATACTTTCCCAGGCACGAGCATATGCTTCATAGCCTGGAAAACGTAGCACAACTGGGCAGGCAGCCAGAGTCAGTCTTCAGACTTTTTTTTTGTGTGTGTGTGTATGTGTGACTGGCATGACTTAAATACATCCCTTTTATTTATTTATATGAGATGCTCTTGTGACAGAATGGGGAGGATTTACAGAGAGATGTTAAATATCTGCTCAGCTCTTCCCCATCATCTGTATCATGCTGGCATAGTGCCCTGCAGAAAGCACCAGAGCCTATCCGCTTGCATCCTTTGCTAGCAGTAGATTGCCAGTCAGTGCAGAATATACCCTAGGTATATTAGTGTGATCTTCATAGGTGATGCTCAGGGGGTGTTGTACTATGATTCTATATATGAATCCTTGTGATGTCATGGATGCTACTGATTGATGTTTGAATTAGTGTATCAATATTTATGCCTATATGTCAATATGAAATAGACAGATGTATATAATACTTACCAAAGTACCTACTGCTTTAGGAGAGTTATAAACAGATAAGTGACTGAAACAATTAATTTAAAGTTTCCACACATATCTTAGACTATTCACATTCACTTAAGGACCATGCTGTGAGAAGCAGTTATGCAGACTGAAGTGCATGCCCTCATTATTCTAGCTGGAGTCCAGTCTGCACTTGTGCTCACCCCAGTGCCCTGCAGAACTTCTTCGTTCTCTGGCTCCACAGGCACATATTGAAGCTATTTCCAAACTCTTTATTGCAGGGACTTGTGTGACAAGGGTCTGGGTGAGAAGGAAGGGACAGACAAACCAGGTTGTTGTACATTCCCCACAATACAGAACAGTATCTGTCTTTTTTTTTTTCCCCTCCAGATGCATATAATAATTGCTGTGATGGAATTAAAATAAAAACATACCCATGAATGTCAAACAATGTGAACCATCACTGTTTTCCTTAAGTTACAAGATATTTGTGTGAGGCAAGAATCAGAAATAACAACATTTCAAACAGGAAAAAAAGTGATTCTACTGCTTGTAGACAACTTGTTTCCATCTTTGGATCCTGTTCATAGTAACCGGTCCCTTGAAGACTGGATAACTGTATTTCTCTGGACACCAGTCCCTGCAGTCCACTGCTTTCCTTTGCCCTCTTATCAGAGCATTGTTCCCTGGTACTCCCAAAGAACCTGTGTGCTTTCTGTCTGAGCCATTTGCAGCACTCTTCTCACAAAGAGGACAGCCAGACAAAACATCTTTCTCTTTCCTTCTATTAGGGCACGTTACTCAGCAATATCCTTTGGCTGAAGACAGCAGCCTTGCAGCCAAACACTGATTTATGTAAGACTTGGCTAATAGTTTGAAAATGCTTTTTCCTTGAAAAGTTCCCTAAAAAAGTGCACATCTGTTATATCTCTGCTCCTACCTGTTCAGCAGAATAACACCAAAATGCAAATTCTGTTCAGGAACTGAACGCGTTGCTGCTGTAGGCAGAGCCAGAGTCTTCTGGGGGGGAAAGATAGCCGCTCTACCCAAAGGGAAAGCAGTTCCTGGACAACACACTGGAGCACAGACTTCACACCCACATATGCCCCATACACACAGCTCAGCTGGAAGATTGGAAAAAGGCCCTCAGAAATACCCCTGACAACCCATGATGTAACAAGTCACATTTTCTAAAGCACGCAGTGAACTACTGCCAACTTTTTTTGTCTGGTTGGTCATTATAAGTGTTTAAGGATTAAGTCATTTGAGTTGGGCAAGCAAAGTACACTCGCACATTTACTAATTACCCAACTAATTTGTACCTTGTTCACAAACAAAAGCAGCTCTCTCCCGCTACAGGAATCTCTCATGCATTTAGAGATGAACACACTAGAGATAACCTGCTATTTCAGGACCACAAATCACAAAGTCTATCGCTTGGATGAAAAAAAAAAAAAAAAAAAGAGATCCCCAAGATCCTGCCCCCAGCATTGGCAGAGAATTCAAGGCTGCACTGAAAAACTGTTTCAGTCTCCCTGGTTTCTCCATTCAGAACCTGGTTCCTGAAGATTTGCCAATATAGAGCAATGCAACTAAACACAGTTGTTCCTGTTTAGTAAGCAGTGATCAGGTAATAGAAAGAATCTGTAAAACTGACAGAAGACATAAGAGCTCTCTAAATGCCAAACATCCAGCCTGTATTACAATTTTTTCAGCTATGACTCCATGGCTACATCTGTAGCGTAGCCTGGAGTGATGCTCAGCTGTTGGATCTGTGCATGCATGCTAGTCATGATATGCTAAGATCCAGGTATATTCCAACCCTCCCATACACCCACATTTCATTTCTCAGGTAGAAAACTCTTGTGCACAGGTGGGAGAGAAGCCGTGCTTGTCCCAGTTGCAGGCCATGCATCAGAGGACAATCCTTACAGTCTAGAAACGGATTTACAGAGGCCAGAGCCTTGACATTCAGTAAGATTTATGATCACCAAATGCTTCCTTTGGCCTGGGATTCCTAAAATGCTGCACTAGTCCCTGAAAATATCATGGCCAGCAGCACAGAAAGTGCTGAATAAAGAATACAGCATGACTGTAAAAGCAAAGAAGCTCCCAGGGCCAGGAGCAATGGGAGATATCACTTCCTACATGTGAAACAAGTAACAGCATGAGTCAGGAAGAGAGCAGTGAAGACAGACATGCAAGATCAGGGGAATTCCTTCTTGAACAAAAGGAGAGAAAAGCAGCCCAGACATGTGTGAACCCTGGAAGAAGCAAGCAGGGGAGGGGGAGAAAACTAGTTTCCCCAATCTCCTCCATAACCCCTCATAATTCCTAACATAGTAGGGGCACTAAAGCAACTAAGAAAAGAAAAAAAATGCTATTTAACATAATCTGAAATTGTGCTGTACTCATTTTTCTCTTTGTTTTCAATTTTGTAATTAAGTACTTCATTGTGTGCTATGCTAGAATCACAGTGTTTTCATTTTAAGCATGAACAGTGTTAAGAGCGACTCAAGCAAGCAGCGCCTCTAAATAGCAGAGTGCCATAGACAAACTCCTTGGGTGTTTAGAGGCACTAGGCCGTACTCCCCATCTCACTGATGGTGTCAAGTGCACAGATAAAGATAGGTTTTCCTCTGCTGGGTGTTAGCCAACACCCTCTTCTCCCCCCAGCCCTCGAGCAGGAATGAGACAGCTCCCAGCTTCCTATCATCACAGATAACTTTGCCTGCTATCTAATTTTCAAGCAAACAAATCTAACTCTGCCCTCCTCTGGGTAAAGAACAGGGTGCAATGCACACATTAAATACCTTGTTTAAAATCAGATCCTTTGCCAAAGGGATGCTTCTTAATGACATTTTCTGTCAGACACCACCACCACAGACTGCATCCTCTGTATCCTGGAAGAGGCCAGCTACAAGGGAAACATTTGCCCCCAGTTTTTAGACAAGCAGCCTGTCTCTGTGCTATCAGTCTGCTCCAAGATAGTGATGGAAAGAGAAAAAACCTCTAAGACTCTCCCACGCTGATTTTAATACACAGTATGCTAGCTGGTAGACTAGGCTTTTGTACCAGAAGAGATTAATCAGGATCTGCAGTAGCACAGACAAGGACGTGCATGTGTTCTGCTGCCTATAAATAGGCTCTCCACTTAACAAAAACACAACCCAAACAGCCAGCTGTTAACAACTAGACCACAGAGTCTAGGCAGCAATTGTTGTGCAACCTACTCATGCTTCAATTGGCAGATGATGTACAGATTAATGTTTGATGAGAGGTGATAATATTAACATGATCTCTGAAGAGGCAGGAGTGAAACATGCTAAAGCATGAAAACACACTTTGAACTAATGTTCAGTGGGGCTGAGAGCGAGAGCAAGGCTTTCCAAAAGTGGCCATTTTTTTTTCCTCACAGATACCACTGGCAGTTTTGGCAAGAACAGCAGGGACTAGCAAAGAGAGAAAGGCTACCTCCCATGCCTAGGGGCTTGTCTATGCCCTGGAGTCTTACCTCTGTCACAGGTTTCCTATGTGATGGGTATTCAAAGGATGAATGTATTGAAGACAAAACAAGCCAAACTCTTCTCCTAGCCCTAGATATGGTCATTGCAGAGCAGACTTGGGTCAGGGAACAGGAATGCAGACAACCGTTTGCGTTATGCTAAGCTCAGCTGAGTCTGCCAGTTTTAAAGGACCAGCCCAAGAAAGCCATACTGCAGGTACTCTGCAACAAAAAAAAGTTTGATCAGGTCCTGGAAGAGCCAGCACTTCTGGAAAACACTGTTTCTGCTTGATGCAGACTACTGCCAGGTCCCCACCAGCAGTCCAGTACCTTTGTGCCACTCTAAGTCCCGAGTGTTGACCTGACTGTTTGCAAAGCAGGCCAAGCTTGTTTGATTTCCCAATTTAAAAAAACAAACAAACAAAAAAAAACACCCAAAAAACCACAGCAAACCACGCAACACAAAAACAACCACCAACACAAAAAAACCACAAACCATAAAACTTTCCTTCAGTGAAACATCTGAACCCTGTCTCAGGGTTGATTTCATTGAAGATTTGGTCCAAAAGGCTAAGCAAGGTTACCCCCACAGCCCTGGGCTGCCATGTACCTTACATGATGGGGCCCCTCTGACACAAAACACAGCCCTTCTGCCAAGACTGTGCCATGTCTTGTGCCCTGTGACAAACATGTGGTTGACACTTGCTGACTTGATTTCAGTTCTGTGGTTAAGCTGGAGTTGAAGCTGCTGTTTCATCTAGTTTGTATCGCCTGTGCCAGAATGCTTGCACCCCTGGCAGGCAAGTCTAGTTTTAAGTGTTTGAACCAGCTATACAGCAGAGGTCCTTCATCACATGAAACAACAGCTTTGATATCAGAACACCCATGTAAATAAAATGCAGCATAACCTTCCCAACTTCTTGCCTTTTTTTTTTTTTTAAATTAGGGTGGGTAACAAGAAGGAAAGAAGATCTTTACAGCTCAATAATTAAAGCCCTGGGATATTTCCCATTATGCATGCCAATATGGCTTCCAGTCTCAGACCAGTCTTTGACTGCAACAACTTCCCAGGCTTCAGAAGCAAGACTCCACTTTAAGTGAGCAAAAGCAGAATTATGCCGAGAATTCAGAAACAGCAACTATTACAGAAACAAAACAAAAAAACCATCCACGTCTGGAGTGACCCAAGCAGCTTAAAACTCTCTTAAACAGGCACTGCTGAATTTAGCCATGGTAAATGCAAATTGTCACCGTTCCTTCTCCACCTTGCTTTCAGCCAGAGGTTACTGCTCCTATAACAGCAGCAGCACAATATTGTTCTTGTATGTAGTCTTCACAGGCAGCTTATGGCAAGATGTTGGCTGTCTGCAAGAATGTAATGCTGTAAAAGATCACAGCAAAACCTGCCAGATCTTACCTGTCAGAGCTCTTAGAGAAAACTACTAAGGCCACACTTTGAAATTTATTCTAGCACTACTATTCTAAAAGCTGTCATAAACTTTATGAAGGACAGAGAGTGGTCACTCTCTCAACACCCAGCATAGACAACCTCTAGCTAAGGGCAAATTGTGTTGTAAAGGTTTGCATAAAATGACAAGCTGCATTAAAAGCTTGAAATTCCTTTCAGAGGAAGCTAAATATAAGTCTATATATCTTAGAAGAGCAGCACGAGGGCAGGGGAGGTAATTGACGGTTAAAGGCCAGAGGGCACTTTTTACTCCTTCTGGCTGTGAAGCTCTCACCTGGGAACTGTTTTTGACATCTAAAGATATTTTTCTGTCTCAGTGCTCGAGAGTGCATGTCAGATACCCATCAGTGCTAGAATAGGCACAGCGTGAAATACTTTGAGAAGCTGACATTATATCAATAAGCCATATGTTCTTCTTTAACGGCCACAATGGGAGTCCCTTGTAAACAACAGGAGAAATTATCATGGCTATTTAAAGGCTGAACATTTGCTTAATTTACTCTAAAGAGAAACATTACTAGTACCATTATGTTGGTCATATGTTAAGCTATATACAGCATTAAAAAATCTATGGTGACAGGTATACAAACCAAATCACAGTCCCAAATGGACTGAAATACATTTGCAGTCTTCCTTTACAGGAATGGAAGTTCCAGAGCTCATAACATGACTGAATGATTTTATCAATGTATTTTTCATCTTTATATGGTGATTACAGCTGAGGGTCCCTGCTCACAAATGCACAACAAAACATCATTTCCCCTCCCAATATCGCCACCATGCATTGTTATAAATGCGCCAGGACAAACTGCTAAAACATTCCTGCAAGGCTTTATAAAAGTCATACAGGCTGGATCTTCACAAGTCTTCGAACTGCACTGAAATCCCTCATTTTTAAACACGTTTTTGTATGTATATTTCAGTTTTCTTAAAGAAAACTATCTAAACAGAGTAACCTGCAATTATGCTTTCCTTTTACAATAACTCTAGCACTTCTGCTAATCAGGAAACTGCATATCCTGGATGCACTTGCCAAATTTAGACAGCTCTAGTTTCACATTTTACATATCTATTCTCAGATAACTGCTGAAATAATATCCTTTAGTGACTAACTCACCAAATTCCACATGTTATCACCCTCAACAACAGCAGGCTCTCAGGCACATAACTTCTTTTCTGTAATAATGAAGCTAGTCTGGAGTGGGCAAAATACACAAATGCACACTAGGAAAAAAAATAAAGTAACTCAACCAAACATCAGCCACACCAGTTTTAAAAGTGAGCAATCAGAATACAAGAGGCAAGATTTCGACTGTGTTTGCATTTTGCTTTTTCCATTTACTGCAGTAACAGACTGTTCTGTTGCACTCGCACAGCTCTTCACCAGTTACGCTTGCAAAACCCAAAGTCATTTGCAGAGGGAAATCAGCAGAGCAGCTGTCAACAGAAGAGTAAACTTGATGATCCCATTATCATTGTCCAAGCAAAATGTTGATTTAGAAACTCCAGCAACCTGGCAAGGCTTACCAAAGGATCTGCAAGCCCACTGCAAACTTCTATTGTAAGGTTTCACATTAGGATTTCACCTCTAATTGATCACACATGTCAGAGAAGCATGGGATTGTTGTATTCTGCATTCCTAAGAGATAACATCTCACACATAGAAGGTAGTACCTAGTCTAAGAATCAGTTACATCTTCAGGAAGAGTGTTTGATCAGGAGTTAAGTAAGATGCAAGTCTCCTGCTGTCCCTCTACACAGGGGACATTTTCCATCCTAACACAAGACCAACCAGCTTCTTATGTCTCAGCGCCCATTGTTCTGGGCACCTGACAGAAACAGCCCAGGCTCTGCACTGTAATGCTTATTTCTAAAGCTGGTATTTCAAGCACTTACAGTTCCAGGGCATAGCTTAAAGAGCTCTTCTCTGATGAAATAATTTTTGTTGTTGTGTTTTAGGCTGTTCCCCAGCACAATCTTGCTGACTTCTTTGAAAAAAAGCATGAAGCTGTGTCCATGCTCATATGGTTGTACTGGTTTGTCATCCTTCCTTAGTAAATTAGAAAAAAGTCATCCATGAAGTGAGCTGGGGAAACAGCATCATCCTGTGCTCTCCTGTGTAATGTTGCAGCACACTACTAAAAATAGCTGCTGCCTTCCACTCCAGAGATGGAGGCTTCCTGAGAACAAGGCATTTCTACACTCAGGGTATACACATGATACACAGCAGTCTGGTATATCACCACTTGTCCATATGCAAAGTGAGTAGATTTGTAATATTTCTCCAACCTAAAAGCTATGCCAGCCACGCAGCTAGTATGCTTCTAGTAAACACTCTTCAGCCACCTCCCCTGCCACTTGAGCAGTTGCGTTTTAACTCCTGGGTTTTTTAATTCTATCTCCACAACTGCTGAAGCAGCATTATGTTTCTGCTAATCTTTTTTGAAATATAAGAAAGTGAAAAATGTTTCAGGAGAAATTTTGGAACCTCTTTGGATGGTTTGGAGAGATTTTGTTTGTCTGGGGTTTTTTTTCCGTTTTAAAGCGCATTTTGTTTAAATAGAAGCAAACAACAAGTTTTTGATCTCAGCTTTCACATACAAATCTGGACCATTCCCCATTTACACAGAAAAGCGGAATCAATCTATTTCTGAACAGCTTTAGGACTGAAAACACTCTCTGCGTAGAAGAATAGCAGAGGACTTCAGGAATTGAGTGTGAACAACAGCTAAGTAAGAGGGAATATTTAGCTGATTCTTAGACTGCATATCTACAAAATTTGTTCCCACATACTACTTTACACCACAAGAATGTCTAAAACTCTTAGCAGGGCAACCTCAATTCTACACAGACTTATGCAAACAAAGTTACAGCCCCTGTCCCACAACAAAAAAAACCCAGATGAAACAGAAGTGCCTCTGGGCAAACATAGGCAAAGCATGAAGGTCCCTCACTCTGAAGGGGGCAGAAGCTGGAGGGGTGACAAAGGGATGGGACCCACTGAATCAAGGGATGGAAGAAGTGATCACAAAAGATTAAAATATAAATATACGACTAGGAACTAATTACAGATAAAAGAGGCTAGGAGTCTGAAGGAAGTTGCCATTGAGCAGAGGAGCAAAGCTGTGGCACAGCTTCCTTAGAAACTCTGACAATTTTGCATTAAACATCTGCTAAAATGGTATCTGGTCACCGTGCAAAAAGTATGTTTATGATCTGTTACAGTAATGATGGACTGTGTTTGGCAATGCAGTATACCCCTTCCTGCACTGTGCACCTAGGAGACTCAGGAGATGAGCAGTGCTGGCTTCATCTCATTGCATGACCAGTTTCCCAGCAGCACAGAAGTGCCACCAGGAACAAGTAGCTCCTCACCTCATCTCTACTGCCTGCTCAGAGAGCAGAAGAGGCCAGTGCTTTGCCTGTTCAAATTCAGGAAAACTGTTTGAAGAGCTTTGCTCAGCACAGCCAGCATTCTGTGAACAGCAGCAGAGCTCTAATTAACAGCACAGACTTCATCTCAGCAAACTGTTGTAAAAGAAATTTTAAAAGTACATGAATACTCCAAGTTTAATCCATAAGGCAAAGAGCTGAATCACAGACTCTGACAAGGCAGTCCCTGGAAAGCAGCTATATTGTATGCTCCATTTCTCATTCCAGGAGCATCCTAAGACCAATGTGTAGCAGCTCTATATGCAGATAAGCTGAAAGAAGAATACCAGTTTCACCCATGAGGAAAGTTCAAATCTGGAGACTAATTAACTTCACAAATCTCCCTTACCTCTAGCATGGGAAAGTTGCAGTCAAGTCAGGCAGTCTCTCTTTATTTCTGCCAGACATTTAGACTCTAGACAATGGCATTTCTCCTGAGCCCTTTCACAAAGCCCAGACTGCAGTCAGGAACAAGCGAGGACACCAGCTGACCTGGGCTGGAGGGCCATCCACCATCCCGGGTCACTTCGGAGCCAGGTGGTGCTCTCTTGGGACAGCACTCTTCCAGGAGCAGAGCTGTCTTGTCCCGCAAAAGGAGCTCTAGCATCACTTCACAACAGAGCAAGGCTGATGCCTGGAATATTCTCAGTCTGCTCCAGCAACTAGAAGCGCATGGGATCAGAGGCTTATTTCATTCCCTGTGGAGTAACTTGCTCCTAACTGCAGTCTTACGCCAGTGATGAGCAGAAGCTCAAGGTGGGGCTGTCTGTACACCCACACTTCCTTCTCCATTAGCACAGCATCTCACATAGCTTGAGAAAAGCCATGAAACGCTTTCAAAACCATGAAAGGCCAGCCTGAATCCTTGTCCAAGAAAGCACTGTGCAAAAGCTGCTTTGAACACTGCAGCAAGAGAAAAACATACTAGCACACCCTGCTCTCAACTAAGTAGCACAGTACTCTTCCAGTAATAGTAACTAGTAGAATTAACTTGCTCTTACTGGAGAGGAAGGAAAACACTAAGTTTTGTCGAAAATTCCCATTTCCTACTTGTCAGACTTTCCTTAAACAACCCCATGTTCATGAGAAACTTGCAACCCCAAAGAGAGACTTAAGCACCCCTATTCCTAACACCAATTCCAGCAGGGATTTAGCACTATTCACTTGAATAGCAATCAGTCAGGGAGACTGAAACAATAACATATGTGAAACAGCTTGAGTCTTGAGGATGTGAACTATACAGAATTAGTTAACAGAAATTTTTTTTAAACCCACACACTCACCATAACATTCATTTAGTAAATCTGAATAAAAACTGTATTCAATAGCAACACAATCTGCATGTGAACGTTCTGTGAAGAGAAAGACTAAATTCCATGAATCAATAATTTGTTTCAATTGTCTTGGTTCTGTTTACTATCTACACTATGCTTGATGAATCTCAACTTATTAACGTTGGACATCCTCTGTTTTAAATCTCTCTCTAAGGCTCTGAGTGAACAAGGCCTGTGCTTACTTTGACTTCAAAGAGAATTAAGCATCTGCAGAAGTGTCTTCCAGACTGAGCTGCACTTTATTAGCTCTGTCAGAAGTTTATAGAAGAAAAAAAAAAAAATCACCACATCATCTCAATTTGAGACAAGAGACCCTTCATTTAATATATATAATATTTTGCAAAACAGTACTATTTATACAATGTTGGAATCATACGTATTGTTGTAGTTAAAATTAGCCTAATAGCTATGAAATATTTGTTATTACCATTACAATGTTGGCCTGTTGATTTTTAGTACTGACAGAGCTGCCTGAAATATCTACCGCTTACAACATTTGTTCTAGCTAAAGAGATTTGATAGAATTTGCTATTCAACTGCAACCACTTCCCACTCATAAAACTGATGCAAAGAAGGGAAAAAACAGCTAGTGGGATCCAAAGACATAAACACTTTTACTTATAACTCTGTAAAGAGAAATCCCTCTCTCTCCATATGGTTTTCTCTTGGCTCTTAATCATCTTTTCATTGGCTTCCAGCTGGCTGTCTCACTATCATCTAGCAGTATCACTAGCAAGATCAACTTGTTATGCCAAAGCCAGGCACAGAAAGATGAGAGCTGCAGAGTAGCACAATTGGATGCAGCAATCTTTACTAGGGGCAAATCTAGCATAAATGATGCATGGTGAGGTCACTTCACTTGCCTCAGCAGAGCAACCACTGCTGCATTCCCGAAACACAGCAGCAGGTCTGCATTTGCACTTTTTAGTAGTGGGAGTGAAGAACGACTACTACAATTGAAGCTACAGGGAAATTCTGCAGGCAGAAGTGTAATTACCTGAGTGGAAGTTCTGGCAGAAAACCCAAACCTCTTTCTCTCCTTAAATAGAAACAAATGCTGTGCAGTCACCATGGAGAGATTACGTACAGCATTTGAATCACATGCAGCACTGAAATACAACACACACACAAAAGAGCCAGCCATGGAGCTGGTTTAGCGAAGCACAACCAAGTCAGCTCTCCATTGACTACAGCCACCAGTCAGTGGCTCCCCTTCTAGCCATCTTCCCCTTCTCAGTCTTACAAATACGAAGCTGTATGCCAAAACTCAGACTCCACATTAAAGGCCAGCTCTGCAAGCTGTTTAGCCCAGCTGGGAGGTACCCAGAGCCTGACACGGAGAAGGCAGAGACGAATGCCCTGACAAATTCATTCACTACCACCCAGGTAAGATTTCAAACTGGGAATAGAAGAAAGCCTCAAGGAAAGAAACATCATACAGTGCCTGTCTGTGAAAGTCTACTTGGATTTAGCTAAGCAGCCGGTCTTTGAAGTGCAGCAATTCTTGCACAGTCTGTAGAGGCTTTGACTTCAGTTGCAGAAATTCTCAGTTTTGGTCCACGTCCAACATCTCTGGTTTCCAGTCACCTCATGCAGCCAAGCCCACCTCCTCATCTCTCTCCCTATTCCTTCCCCCTGCCCACTCCACAACCCAGCTCGTTTTCTGTCTTCTGCCCCCACCAACCTTCAAGACTCAACCCCAGCCGCAGCCCCCATCTCCTGGGGTGGATTTTTCCCCTCCACTCCATCACCCATGTCTATAGTGGAGAGCTTCCTCCTCGGGACTGCAGCAGGACCCTGGGAGAGAATCACTAGAGCACAGGGAAAATGGGCACTCTCTTCCTTCCTCAGGCACAGGCACAGCATGGGCTGCAGCCTTTCAGCGTCCTTTTGGCCTCAAACTCTCCTCCAAACAGCTACTTGTGCTCACTAATAGTTAGGGCACTTCCTCTGCAGCCGCCCAACTATTCAGTCCTATTTTCAAAGGAAAATATTGCTGCTCAGAGTCCCTGAAAAATCCACCCTGTCGCTTTCTATTGTTTGAAGTCAGTAGGAATGTTGTCAGAATAAAAACGTCAGAAATTTGCCTCTCTCCTTCAAATCAGCCAAGCTTTGTTTTGTTAATAACTTCAGCCAGCCTCCGAGCCTTAGGAGAGTGCTTTTTATCTGCGTACATGTCAGACTGGTGATACTACATGGGAATCTTTCACTTACTGAGACCAGCAAAGTGTTTCTGTGTATCAAGGATGCCATTCCACGGGTAATCCTTTTCTCACCTCTCTGCAGTAGCTCACTAATCTAGGAGTATAAATCAGAGACAGCTGATAAGGTTGTAGGAACCAAGATGTCTTGTCTCCCATTCAGTTTTCCTAATCATCCTGCAAGCCAAACAGCTTCAGATTTGGGAGTTTGGAAAACAACTCTCCTCATTTTAAAATATACATACATTTCAATTTCCTCCACATAACACCACCAATTATAGAAACAGCTGTTTCTGATTTCGTAGTGATTTCTCCCCAGCATGCACATCCCTGTGACTGGCTTTTGTTCTCATTCTCACAAGACAAGGCATAGAGACCTGCACTTTTTTCCCCTTCCCACCATTACTAGCCTTCTCGCAGCTCCTCTTCCTCTCCAGTTTCAATGTTGTGCTTCACATAGGCTCTGGTCCATGGGTTTTCTTAAAGGGAAATATCCTATATTTGTATTTATGATGAATTATCCTCTATTTTTCAACCAACACCACGCATCCTGGTGCCTTGACTGTACTGAAACTTGCTCATTTTTAATTTTACAGATTGACGAAAAGCTGCTAAAATGAGAGGAAGATTTTTCTATTGTCAGTCAGCATCACTGTGAGAGCAGTATGCTTTTGAAAGCCTGTAGCTCCAAATTGTTCAAAAACATACTGTTCACCATGTCAATTTAATCGTGTGCGTAAGATATGAAAAGATCAGGCTCTAAGTGTACAAGTCACGTTGAGATCCGAGAAGGTTCTTTTCATAAATATGAATGAGGGCCAATTTCATGCCACTTGGTACATCCCATGTACTCTTATTTCTCCAAACTATCACTTGTCTTTCTTTTTATGTGCCAATAATCAATTTGTAAAGCATAAATCATAAAGCTTACCTGGGTTTTGATTAAATGTAAAATCATAGGCTGTAGCAGAATTTTCTTACTTTGATAACTGACATGGTTTCCATTTTATCACCTTATTTGTATTTGAAGGAACAAATAAAAATGACCTTTTTGGAAAGATTAAAATTTTACCTATTACTTATGAACAAGTTTTAGAACTGCACCATCCCAGCAAGTGTTTAATCAGAAATGCAAACAAGAAGCTCAGCCTGTACATCACGTTCTGCCATACATCAAGCAGCAATCACATTTCAGCATTATCACATACAACCTGCAAACATCTGCTAAAGAGAGAGAAAAAAATAGAACAGCAGCAGCAACAACAGAAAACCCACACACCAAAAGGTTATTTGACTAGCATTCTGTGTGAATTCAAACTGGACACAAGAATCAGGTCCCTGTTGATTAGGGATGAAAAAAAGAACAAGATTTCTTGGAGGACACTTGTTTCTCAAGAGACAATAGATGCACATTTGAGAGTTCCTTGCAGCTCTAGGATGCCAGCACAGGTAGGTACAGTCAGTCACACGCACGCACTCTGAGCTGGGTAGAGGCACTAGCTACAGCCTGGAAGCCGTACAGTTACCTTAGTGCAGTGCTTTGCACAGCCGAATAAGGCACGCTGGGGCAGGGAAGATCACTTTAGGCTCACTGCCATGCAAATGAGTTTATTCAGCTTTCCAACCAGAACAGCTGAGGGTTTGGACTGGAGACAAGAGGAACACACAGGGCTGCCTGCAGCCATCCATCCAGAGTGATCTCTTAGGCTGGAGTCACTCTGTCTCAGTGTTGGGGTTCATTTGATTCTGTAAGTGCACCAGCCTTACTACTTGAAAGACACATTAGTCATGTAAACATCTCTGTTTCACGTATATGGAAAATAAATTTGACAAGTTTTACAGAAAGTTTTCCACTACAAATCACGGTAAGGTCACAAGCTGACATTCACTTGTTACCAGGGTCTCAGGAAGTTAAAAAAAAATAATTCCTCATCGGTATTAATAATTACTTGGGTTTTTGGAATCTTTTGATTTCATGCAAAGAGTCTGTTTCATGCGAATATTTGTGAAAAAACAAATTAATTCTTCTAACTATAACAGCTGATGATCTCAGCACAAGTGACCCAAGGCAGGATCTTCAATTGACAGCACTGTCTTAACATTTCCCTACTATCTTCTATAGCAACCTCTTGGAAGTATAAACCATGGCTGCCTTTTTTTTTTTTTTTTTAAATCTCCTACAGACATCTACTTCTAAGGATGTGAACAGACTCAAACAGTAATCAAGAAATTGTACAATGATCTCAAAGGACGCTTAAAACATTTTCCCTAGTCACAGCCTGATGACATTTCCTCCCATTTAAAAGTTTGCCTCACTGCTTGGAATTCCAGATTCAGGACTGATCTTTTCCAATGGCTAATGGTGCTTGAAGAATACTTAAGAAATCCAACCAGAGACTGAAATGTGTGTGTGTTTTAGATGAACAAGATACTGTCATGTAAAAAAAAAGAAAAAAAAAAGAAAAAAGAAAAAGGAAAAATGGCTGAAGATACTCAAGTGTCTTCACTTGAGTTCCCACAGGAGGTTCACTAATGCCCTGAATGACCTGTACAGATTTGCTGCTCTCAAACCAACATCCCAGCTGCGCAGAAGAAACACATTCCCTTCTCAACTTCAGATGAGGGTGCCTGGACAAAGGCGATGACGTCTGTATGCCAGGACATAAGAGGAAAGCCTTCTGTGGTGTTATTTATTTTAGCAACAGGCCCTGGCAACGGTTAGACTCCATGGTGATAACGAATAACCAAGCTCCCAAGGAAGAGACTAGGGCATTCCTACTCCCTGGACTTGCAGCAAGGAGAAGCAGGTGGTCACAATTTCACCATGGGCTGCAGTATTTCTAACAGGGTCGCTGTCACACAGCTGTCTTCTGAGGAGCTACAGAACAACCAGGAAGCCAAAAGCCAGGTAGTGACTTCTTCCCAACAGACTCCGTATAAAGTATGTTAGGAGAGATCTTAGCGTGCGAGTCTACAAGGATGTATATATACAGAGAAATAGTTTTGCTGATGTTAACAAGTCAGTAGCTCTGACTCTGTCAGGGAGCTCTAAGAGAAGGGCTACTGCTCAGCTTATGCTACAGGGGAAGCAAACTCACCATTTGGCCACATGCATGATCTGATTTTACAGCACCTGAAAAGTTGCTTTCCACAGTCTGTCCCACTTGCTTCATTAAAGATACAATTAAAGGCACTTATCTCCCACACCAGTGATGAATTACAACACTGCAGCAAGGCGGGTTTTGCCTCAAAAAGTTATTATGAGGCAGGGGGCTCGTATATATGTAAGTATTACAGGATATATGTGCACAGCCACTTTGTGAAGTTTAAACAGTTGAGTTGGCTCAAGCCCAAACACACAGAGAAGAGACAAGAATACATCCAGGCTCTAATCCTGCATTCTTTGGAGGTTCAAAGCTATTATTTAGAAGGGGCACAGGTTAACACCTTACCAAGTGCTAACTTAAAACTCAGTTTTAAATTTCTAACCCATGATCCACATACAGAAGGCACTTAAAGTACTGAAACAATACTCCAACACAGTCAACTGGATTATGGATACATTTAGGCTTAAGGTCGTTGCTTCCTTTCCAAAATACTCCAGGAGACTTTTCCTCACCATCAACATCCACCTGTGACAGAACACGGATAAGTATCAGGAATGCCTCTGTCTTCCACTCCACTCTGAACCTGCCAATTCTATGGGACTATTCTAGATACCACCTTAAATGTTTAGAAGCCCAAGGAGATTCTCATTTGTTTCTTCATTTTCTTGTAGACTAAAAATGACAGCACTGCTGGAACAGAGGCTGTCCCCTCACAGGATGGGGCAGCTTGGCCAATGAGCACTTCAAAGGATGGAGCCAAACTTGCAGATGAGACCAGTGAGGGAGACAACCCTGAGGAACTACCAGAAAGATTTACATCATCTCAGAAAAGCAGCAATGCACAAAGCACAGGTAAACAGTAACTGAAGTTCATACCAACTCCACAAACGGAGACCTAGGAGGAAACAATCTTGGGAGTCTATTGCTACAGCCAACTTCTACACCCAGAAACGTTCATGCTGCAACACCACAAGGATTGAGCTCTTAGCACTGGTTTAAAACCATGCAATAGTAGCAAAAAGTATTTCCTAGCCAATGATTATGTTCTGCAGCATGACTCAACCCTCGCTATCAGAACAGGCAGCAGGGTAGATACTTTTCTTGGCAGGCGCCTAAAACAGACCAAGAGAACAAACTCAGCCTTGTCCCCAGGGGTAGCCCCTCTAACTGGGATTACAGCACACTGGGAAGACGCATTGCCCACACAAGGGCTGTCAATCTGCTGCTACAGTCAGCGTTTACAGCAGAATGGTCAATACAATCCCCCTGACTAGCATCAGGTAGAGACAGCAAGTAAATACCATGTTACTAACTTTTGTTTGCAAACCAAAATTACAGGGCCAGTTATCATAGAGAGAAAACTATTAAAAAAAATCAGAAATCATCATGACGATAAGCAACAGTCTGCTAAGATTTTTTTTTTTTTTTTAAGTACAGGTGAACACTTAAACCCAAACTCTTCTATAATCTTAGCGACTCTTACTACACTGGTATCCTAATGGAAAAGCAGCACCATCTTTGGCACATTTAAACCCCCTAATTTTGTAGTTTAACTCTTGTTTTCTTCCAGTGCCATAAACAGCTTACATTTCACAAACACACTAAATGGAAAATCTACAGTGGTTGTCTACTCTTTGTAGTAAACAAGGGTTGTAATAAAATATTTCAAATTGAACACAAAAGGAATAATTACTGGTGTTTGCTATTCATTAAAGAGGACTTAACTCCCAATGCCACAGGACGATGCGATGAAAGGATTTCATTTCAGATTGAACAAAATTATTTGCTTGCTCTGAAATGGTGTTTCATTTAATTTAAGCTCCTTTTCCTCCCACTTGCTAAAAGATAACTTCACGGGAAATTTCCAAACAGAAAGTTTTTGAAATCATGCTTCAATTTTTTGTTTCAAGACAAAAAACCCAAACCATACCATGCCAAGATATTCCAACTACATTCTTCTCCTGAATGAATAGATTAGCAAGACCAATACAAATTCACATCACTTGTCAACATTGCCCACTCATCATGCTTTTATTTTTTGCCAAGATATGTTTTGCTGTATACTGGCTTCTGACATTTACGTGTTCTGACTGACAGCTGAACCCCAACTTTTTGGGTGAGTGGTTCAGTTATTTTAGGAGAGGTGTGGAGTCAGCTTCTACAAGGTGGTAGATGTTCTGTATTTTTGTTTTACAACTAAAAAATAAGCCAACGTTGTCATACGCACTCTGCTTATAAGGAGTGGCAGATGTCAAATAACTGCGATTTTGATTTGGTCCAAGCATTCTTCGTACAAAAGCTCTAACTTCTGCCAATAGAGGTTGGGCAGATGGTAGAACTGTCAACTGAGGGTTGAAAAACCTGATGGGTCTTGGCAGTAAAGTTGTTCGTTGTTTATTCATGTCTAATATGTGGAAACTAAACAGCCACTCAGAAGGCTTATCAAAATAATTTGGTTTTTATTCTTAATTGCTGTTTATAAATATATAATTAAGTGTTGGAATGCTTATGACCAGACTCAAATGTAGCAATGCTGTTACCACAAAAATCATAGACCATGAAAGTATACTAAAGTTTGGGTTCATTTAACAGAAGAACACAGTGATGTTTACAAGACAGCCCATTAGTAGGCTTCTACTATCCTGTCCCAGCCTGGCTTTCTCTGACCAGATCACAGTACCCTTGAGGACTTGAATTGTAAAGAGCTTCCTATGGACCCTCTTCAGGAACATGCTCAAAAATTGGCTTCACAGGCCCGCAGCACATGTTTCCATGCTTTCCTAAATGTGCCCCTCTGGGTGTAACTGACTACAGTGAGAAACTGAACTAGGTGCCTGCACCATTCTTCAAGCCACTAAAAAGCTTACTGCAAAGTTTAAGCGGTGAAAAGACCTTCGAGCAGGCCTTCTCCACTGGGTGTTCTCAGTATGTAACCTCTTAAATAAAAACTCTGGCATTGAAAATGGCATTCAGATAGAACTTTTTGATGTAAGTGCTCTACAAGTATTAAGTTTTAATGTTTTCATCTTTTGAAGACGCACTGCTCACCAGCAAGTTCATCAGTAAATCATGGCCCTTACAGGAAACAGAGAGGCAAAAATCATCAGACATTCTTGAGGAGCTGAGGATGCAGGGCATAATCAAGAGCCAAAGTACCACTGCCAGGACTGGAGAAGTGTATGAAAACAAGGTAAGTGTCATTATACAAGACAGGACCCCTGCTACAGCTCTGACCCTGCTGTGAGCACCCTGAGATTCAGTTTCCGCACACGCAAAGCATCCAAGCATATCTCCTCTAAGACTTTAAAAGCAAGTTATTAAACAACAGAGAACTGTATTACAAGGATATTAATACAACAGAAGCTGGCAGCAGTTTTCAGTTGTTTACAGCTTCTGGGCTTGTTTCAAATGGGGACAAAGGAGGCAGCAACAGTACTAAGAACTTGCTCTTTAAAAAACTCACTGGAAGTTAACATGCCACAAACTTGTTTCACAAGTCCACAAAACTAGAAGAAATACTGCTGTCAGGGCGTACAACTACACTTAAATTAAGACCTCAGAAATCCTAAATATTCACACTTCTGAGAAATCTACAATTCACATTTGATCTTAGACTAAGAAACCATTACAAAATGGATTTTTTAAAAATTATAGAACTGGTATTTGACCAAGAAGCCAGTGTCCATTTTCTTTTCATTCAGAATGATAACCGAAGGTTTGTTGTGGCTTCTGAACTCAAAGTCATTCTTTTGTTGTCAAGCATTGTGTTAAGGATCAGATGCCTCTTCCAGATAGGGTTTTGAGTACAGATGTCAGGAGGGAGAAGGTCTGTGGGGAGTCTGTAAGAAATTTAACACATTTATGGATATGTGTTGTGCAAAGCACGATCCTACCACTGCTTGAACACAGGAACAATTCAAGCTCAGACCAAGGATGATTCTGAGTAGTTTTGTCATTTGAGGCAAGCCATTCACATATCTCTAACCTCAGCCACTTATAATATTGAAGATCAAACAGAACTTTCGTAAGAAGGACTAAACAAGCAAGTGCCACCTTACAGTCTGACCACTGGTGCTTCCTAACACATTTCCTATTGCTAGGACTTTGGAAAATGGAGCTCGAAGGTCTCCAAGTACAGCTTCTCCATAGCCTTTACTTACTTCCCTCACACAGATTTTTGAGTATCTGAGAGGATTATCCCCTCTGTGGCTAAATTTAGGTAACGTACTGCAGGCAGGCTTTTATATTTTTCCCCTCCATAAGACAGGCGAGTGTCTGTTCTTTTTTTCCTCCTGTATTAAAAAGCTGTCTGGTATTAAATTACACATACTCTTCATTGACAGAAACTCAGTCTGTGCTATTTCTCCTTAGAGAATTTCTATCCTCCCAACAGGAGAAAGGCACTTTTTTTTTTTGGTCTTAAAATCAGTACAGCTTTTAAAAACGAACCTCACACGTTTCACTAACAAAGCCAACATTTCCAAGTGATATTTTACATTTGAGCTGGGCCCACTGCTGGGTAACCTACAAGTGAAAACATAAATCTGTCACTAGCAGTTAACTATTAGTTCTCCCTTAGTAGCAACAGAAAATTTGGCCTGTGCTACCTCCTGTAAGAATAATTTCTTTCATTAAAGCTCAAATCCAGCACATTACCTATGAATAGAAGGACTAAATGCACTGAACACAGACACAGTAGAAAAGGTTTATTACCCAGACATATTCCAATTTACAACATGCAGCTCTGGATTTTGAGCATTAATACACAGATAAATTCACATCTGAAATTTTGAAATTGACAGGAATAAGCACGAATAGCTTTATGCTGAAATTTCAGTCCAATAGCTTCAATAAAGAAATGAGCTCACAGACCTCACAGCACTATGAAAGATGAGTACAACCAGGTTTGAGATTATTTTCACAATAATATTGGAGACAGTGATATCCTTGCAAGAGCTTTCCCTTCCTGTGCATAGTTCTGCTCCATGTAAGTACCTGCATCCCTTCAGCATTGGCAGCTTTACCTGTCTTCTCCAGATTTCCTGCCATTGCCAACACTGAAACAGCTAGCTAGCAGCCTTCAGTCTTTTGACCGTCCCTCACTTCATCCTGAACAAAGGTACTCCAAGCGGTACAGGTTAAGATGCCTTGTTATACCTGTTTCTAACTGTTACTGCTCTAAAGGAGCAGTACTTTTGAGAGCAACACTTTATGGGTCTAGCGTAACAAAGCCAAGGAAGAGCCATACATGCCACAGGATAAACCAGCCTCTACAATTTTAACAGTGGCTCTTACTCAAAATGCCAGCAGAGCCAGAGCTTCCACCTAAGATACAGGTATTCTAGGCTTCTTTGCATGATTACATTTCAGCATTTGGGGGCGGGGGGGGGGGGGGGGGAGTAACTGCTATTTTTCCTTCCTGTGCTTCAAAAAGATTGTGTGGAATCACAGAATATCTCAAGTTGGAAGGTACCCATAAGGATCATTGAGTCCAACTCCCTGCTCCTCACAGGACTACCTAAAATTAAATCATATGACTAAGAGCATCATTCAGATGCTCCTTGAACTCTGACAGGCTCGGTGCCATGACTACTTCCCTGGGGAGCCTGTTCTGGTGACTGACCACCCTCTCAGTGAAGAGCCTTTCCCTGATGTCAAACGTGAAAATGTTTAATCCTTACCCCTGAAGAGTTACATTAAACTCTTAATAAACACCCCTACTCCCAAGAAGTGGCAGGAGTTGAATTATAGGCAGCACTAGACACTTCATTTCATTAGTGCAACAGCAGCTATAGGTCATCATCTACTGGGTACCTTTTTTCCAAGCCTGCCTTTAAAGGCACTCCTATGTGTGTGAGCTAGAGGGTAAGCAAAAGGACCAAAAGCTGTAGTTTCAAACGGAATGGTCTATGGAAATTTCATCCACTTCTCATGAGTTACTATTTACAAGGGATGTGCACAGATTATTGTTTTAGCATTTCCATTGCTGTTAGCTTTCAGTGTGGGTTCACTGAAGCTATGAGGACTCTTGATCTCCCAAAACTGTTTAGCTCAAAGATAAGTTCTTTTCTCAGCTTATATAGGCACAGAACAATCTGGAAAGTAACCTGCTTCCTGAATACTGTTTAGTTTGGACATATTAGAAAGAATTTTCCATTCATCTCTTCCTATGCAGTCCACCATTTATCTTGGGTAAGGAATGACATGCTCAGTATGCAATACCTTCCCACTCTAGGCTTTTGCTAGAATGGCCTTTGTCATTAGATAGAAGAATTTTTTAATTTTTTTTCTTTTGAAAAAGTCTTTTGTTTCTTTTTTATGATGATTGAACATTGCTTTGTTCAGATTTTGTGTGTCATCTGCATTCAAAACGTCTCCTTTGTATATCAGTTTTCTTCCTACTGATTCATGCTCCACCTTCATCTCACTAAATGAGTCATCTTCTATACTATTTGCAGCATTTAACACTTCTGGCAGTGAGGCCTGACTTCTAGAGTTATTTATGGCAATAAAAGTCTGGGGAGCAGATAGCTCAGGAAACTTGTAACAGGATAGTGATTATTTCAACCCTAGGTCCTTGCTGTGGGTTTAACACTGCTAAAACTGCTTATCATACAGAAAATGGTAGAATTCAGCCTCCTGGCTGATCAAATAATCACTGCATCTTTCCAGGAGCAAGTGCTACCCTCAGCAGCAGAGTTCCAGGATTGGGCTGCTCATTTGCATGCAGCAGAGGCCAGCAGTATCATGATTATGAAACTCTAACAAAATAATTCTTAAATCTCTTCAGCAGTAATAAAGTAACTTTCCTAAATACTTAGGGCCTCATTAACAAATCCCCACATCTGCTGGGTGTACAGCAACATTGCAAGCTTCACAGACACATCACTCAGCAGAAAAGGGGAATTCTCACTACAGACAACAATCACTCATGAGTGAGCACTGAAGTTATTAGCACATCATTATTTCTAGGCTTTCATTGGTATCAGAGTCCATCACCTCCACACATGAAAAAAAAAAAAAGCAGAAGGCAAGCAGCAGAGTGTCACCCCACCATCAAAATATGGTCTGCTGAAAGCTTTTAAAGTCTCTACAGAGAGATGCCCTGGAAAAGACACTGAAGAAACCACCAGCTAGACTGGAAAAAATTCAGTTTGGAAACAAGGAAGCAGGTGATTTTACAGTGAAGGACATGAAAACTTCTGCTGAGGCAAAAAAACAGGTCATCTAATTCTGCTGTGTTATTTTTCCAGTGTTTGCTTTATCACCAAAACCCCTCTACTTTTTATAAATCAAGCTAATTCAGACAGTTTATGTACAACCTACTACCAAAACCTGATTAATGGCAGCACAGTGGGTGCTATATTTGTTTCATAGATGCTGGAAGTCCAGGTTTATTTTTACCGAAAGCCTGGAAGATTACTCTAAAAATATGCATAAGAGGGGAAACTTCTGGAGCAGTCTTTTTTTTTTTTTTCCTATAGCAAAAGATGCATCTTCTACGGACACCGGAATAAATTGACTAAATTCAGCGCTAACTGGAGTAACATTCTGATCACATTTGGGTAGAAAGAAAGAACTGCTGCATGTGTTTGACACAGATCTACTTCCATCCCTCATTACAAAGCATCACCATTTTTGTTGTTTTGTTCCAGGTTAGGGAAGAGGAACTGAACAAAATGCCACAACACGTCACATTTTGTCCAGCAACTGTCCACCAAACTACAGGGAAACAGACTGAAAAGGACTGCCCAAGTTTTGAAAGTCAAGGAGGTACAGACAGCCCTCACCTTTAGATGGTGAGCCAGGAGTACTGCTGAAGGAAATAACTGCAGTAGAAGCCACAACCAATAACACTGAGGACTCTGTCATTGAGTCTCATAACTTACAACGACATCAATGAAACAATCTGGATCTAAGCTGTCCTGAAAAAAGTGAAGACCACTGCTGCATGCAGCTGTCTTTTCTGGGGGCATAAGTAAATGATTTATCACGGGGCACAGCTAAGTCTTGCTGCTACCTATCTCACCTGGGAAAGTGGTATCTAACCTTAATTGTTACACACTAATTGAAAAGTAACAAAACGAATGAGAAGAGCCAGGAAGAGGCAATTTAGCAACTAGCCAGTCACTAAGTTCAAGCACATACACATTATCATGATTCTATCAAATTTTTTACTATTATTATTATATTATTAAATTTAGCTCACTTCTTGGATGGCTCCATGAAAAGATTCCCTTTCCCTAGGGAGCTGGGAACAGGAGTTTGGAAAGGCATTGTGTACACAAGAAGACACAAAAGCAGGAGTGTGCAGGGAAAAAGCTGTGACCAGCAGGGATTTGGGGCAGTAGAACATGATGGGACCCTAAAAGTAAGAACAACGACTTTTAACTTACTGTGCAGAGCAACTGGCAAAGAGGTGGTGAGAGCTTCAGATAGTAAGGTGACAACAGGCCCCAAGAACATCTATTTGACAAGCATTGAGCATTCGAGGGAAGGACAGAACAAGTACCAAAATTACAATGGAGAAAACAACTAAGGGGCTGCGATATACAAAGCACAGGTGAGTTGTCCACATGGAAAGAGATGACTGTTTCTGTTACAGTGATGTGTTTAGTCAGTCTTGTGACTTCGGAATCCCCCATACCCTACCTCCAATGTGCACACATTTACTACAGCCAGCTCTTCCAAAAGCAAGAAGTAAAGCAATTGTGCCATTCACACTCTCCCTACTATCACCCCTGCCACCCCCTTCTAGCCCATCTCTAAACATGTCCATCCCCATTTCCCTTTGGGCCACTGGCTCTACACACCTCCTTCCCCCATCAATCGCACACCATGCTCACCTCTGCTCCTACCCTGGCTTTTTACTTTCTTACCTCCAACTACAGGTGACACATTCTTCCTTTCCACTTCCCAAGCCAAGGAAATTCAGCTGCAGCACAGAACCACTCTTCTCTTAAATCACAGGTCAGGCACTGCAGAACAGATGAAACAGTGGTCCCTATTTTTACAGTCTCATAGTGATTCTCCCTATTGCTTTCAGGCAGAAAAAAGCTTTCCTGATTTCTCTTCTCTTACCAGACTTGTACTAAATCACTAAGGGGAGGAGCAAGAGCTCGTCTCGTTTCCTGAGCAGCTGGAGCAGCTGGGATCCCACCTGAGGACCTCAGTAACACAGCCCATCAGAAAGAGCCTATTCTTTCAGCCCAGCTCCAGGCCAGGCCAAATTGGCAGGTTTTGTGAAAAAATTCTATTAGCAATAGAGAAAAAAAACCTGAAAATCATACTGTGTTGCCTGGCAAGAATAGTAGAAAAACAGAAAAAAAACCCCTTAGGAAACAGAGAAACTTTACTGAGCTGGTTCAAAATTATCCAACAACCTGACAAACAGAAGAATTAAGAGATCTGAGGGTACATTCTCACCACACAGATAACCCAGGCTGTTCACTGAATTTTTTCTCTTAGGTACTTTAAGCTAAGGCTACCTGGCCAGGCTTGGAATAAAAACTGGTGTGTGTATGCATATATACATCCATACAGACTGTTCCACCAAGTCAGAGTAATTTGCCTCCACTTGCAGTGAAGTTACTTAAGTGCTAAGTCTCCCAGTGCCTTCCCATGGTTTCAGAAGGACAAACAACGGTCCATCCGCCAGTGCCATTTCTTCCACTATTTCCTGGGTGAGGATCTTAGCCCCCCTGCAGCACCCAATAAGCCCTTGTGATACAGAGAGAGAAGCACAGCATCATGAAAGGTGCCTTTTTGTAATAGGACCACTCATGTGCTTCTGTCTGGCTCATCTGTGTCAGACATGATTGCTAGTCTCTCAAATCAACTATGCATCAAAGACACCCTGAAAAAAACAACAAGAAACAAGAGGGCCTCTGCAATTGTCATTACTAATAGCAGTCTACTTAGAAAAACTTCCTAGAATCAAAGATTCGAGATGAAGCTGTGGCACAGTGTAGTTCATCTGGTGGGCTGAAAAGTGATGCTGTCTAGCTTGTCAGCTTTACTTCAGGAGAGCACAGACCTGTTTCAGAAGTGAAACACTCAATTCTTCCTCCTGAGCACATCCAAGAGTTTAAGCCCAGAGCAGGTAATTTTTCCACATCCACCTCGTGGGGCAGAGTGGGTATGAAAGGTAGGTAGTCTGGTATATGCATTGTCAAGGGGTTGTTGTGTTGTCTGGCTATCCCTGTTAGACCAGCGGGAGTAACATTCTGAGTCTTTCTAGGACGCTTGTTGGAAGAGGCTGAACACTGTGTACAAGCAGTGAAAAGTGATCTCAGAAAAAATGCATGGATTTCTCCTTATACAATGTTCACAACAACTTTAATTATTGCCTCTGTTAGAAGGATCTGCTGAAACCTACAATTTCATACTTTTTGGCACAGTAAGTTTCTGAGCCTTTTCCTGCAATAAAAGGTACAACCTCTTGGTTGGGCACACAGTTTAAATATTTTCTGAACTTGGAAATCATTTAAAAATAAAGATCAAATCTCTCTGTTCAGTAAAGTAATGTTTGTATTACTAATAAGGGAAGCAGTTAAAGCCTGCCTTACTGAATTGTGTATTTATCTGGACACTGATCTAACTCCCATTGAAAACCATCCATGCCTTTCCATTACCTTCAGTGGATGTTGGACTTGTCTCTTGATGTGTAAGAGAACAGCTAAGCAGGGAGAACAAAGCCACATTTCTCAGAGAAGGAACAAGCCTGCTGTTTCGACCGAGTTCAAAGGAAAAGGACGTTGTGAATATTCCTGTGTATAAAATTACCCTGAAATATAGCTGACAACTGCAGGGCTCCTAGCCATGGCTAACTGCTTGCACAAAAAAAGCAGGGCAGCAAGTAGGTGCCAGGCATCTGCTTTTAAAATGCCTTCGAGTCTTTAATGTTCTCCTGTTTGACTGGTAGGTCTCTTACTAAAGACCTTGGTGCACAGTTCTGCGGTGCCCATGACCACGGACCACTGACTTGTGTCACGGCCACATTTGCACTAATCCCTGTCCCTGGATAGATCAGGAAAAGGCAACAGGTAGGCAGTAGGAGCCTGCAGCACCATAGCAACTGTGCAAGAGAGCACGAGTCTCCCTGTCAGCACTGATCTCTCTCTGCCAGCCATAAATGGAGGGAGCGAGACACACAAGCCTAAGCAAGGGTAACTGGAGCAAAGACGCCTTTTCCCCCATGCTAGGGCAGAGATAGGAGGGGAGGCAGAAGTACCTCAGTAGGCCAGACCAGGCAGGGCTCGCTCTCCTCAGACACTTACAACCATCATGAACCTATTTCCATAGGAGTGGTTTGCCTGTATTTGCTCCCTTAAGCTTTGCTGGAGGGCAGCCACTTTCTGAAACTGAACTCGAACTGGCTGAGCAACTGGGTGAACAGAGCCAGAGCTATAGGCATTTGAGCATGGCAAGCATCGGGATCACCGGTGCTCAGGTTATGTGCACGCTAGAGGATTCCTACCCTTGCCATTCGGGGACTTCTTCTCAGTCTCTGCTCTAAACCCCTCAGCTGCCTTTGTGAGAGGCTATGAGCCTTTGCCTCAGGTAATACGTGGTGGGAGGCATTTTGGAGCCCCCTGCTCACATGATGAAGAAACGATCAGAGTACAGTGCTGTAGTGCCTATTCAAACTCCTCTGAGCACAGGGCTTTGTTCAACTTGCCTGCTGCTCTCGCCCCTCTCCGTCCCAGGAGTTTTCTCTGGCGTTTTACTGGAGTTCCAGCACAAAACGTGCCAGGCCTGTGTGCTGCCTGCCGGAGGAAGCACAAGGGCAGCTCACCAGTGGTGGACCATTAGTGGCGCGGGCTGGCGGCCTCACCAGGGCCTTCGTTCTCTCCCCATCCCTCTCGAGTGTCATTCATCCAGCTGTTCCCCGGGCACAGCTTCTGCATCTTCGATCCCCAGACAGCCAGGTGTTAACTCGGGGCAGACGGCAAACCCCGGCAGACATCCCCTTCCCCGGCCTGGCTCCCGACGCCGGCGGGGAGGAGCAGCGAGCTGGGCGAGGGGCTCTCCCCCCGCCGCCCCGGAGCCGAGGGGCTCCCCCCTTGCCCCTCCGCCCCCAGCAGGTGTCACCCTGCCCCGCCGAACTCCGCGGCCGGCACCGCTCCCCGCTCCCGGCCTTCTCGTCCTCCCTGCCTCTCCTGGAGCACGAAGCCGAGGCGACAGCCCCCTTCCCCGGGGAGGAGGTGGGGAAGGAGACCCGGAGGAGCCGGTGCCCGGCCGCGGCGGGGAGGGGGTGGAGGGGGGGACACGGGCACCGGCCGCTCCAGGCCGCCGGGGTCCGCCCGCAGGCTCCCGACCGCCTGCTCTGACTCTGCCAGCGGAGAGGTTGCGTGGTTATTTCTGCCCGGTTTTTCCCTCGAGGTTTTTGAACCGGGAAGGGAGAATACCGTGCGCGCAATAGTTGTGCTACCGTCCCTTTCAGTCGCAGTTTCCTAAGATACTTCGCTAAAAGAAAGGTGTGAATAACTATTCGTTCACGCTGCCACTAGGAAAAAAAAAAGACAAGGGGAAAAAATCAGAGTTCCAAGAATACAGAAAGACAAGTTAAAGGGAAGTAAAATTACGCATACACTATCAGTTTGCTCTTTCTCTTACTACAAAGACAACTCTACCACGTGAAGCAATACCAGCCATCTCCCCACCAGCTTTTTCCTATACAAAGCACCTCTATTGAAGGACGGCGCTCCATGGGATGGTGAGATGAAGAGTTCAGAGGAAAGGAAAGAAATACTCAAAATAATCAACGTATCAGGGCCAGGTTTTGCTCTGATGGGGGTTTGCATCTGTCTGAAGGAAAAGCAGTAGCATGGATCTTGTGCTGGTGCGAGTGTGCAGGGTCAGGTCCCTTTGCCTGTGGCTGACACCTGTGTTTGCCTGTCGAGTTCCTTTTTGGGCAGGTGAGGGTGCTGCTGGAGCTCCCTTTGCAACATGGTCAGAGTTGCTCCCTTTGTGAGCCTGTGTTTCTTCTACCCTCACATCTGATTTTGTATCTTCCTCTTGCCTTCCTCATTTTGTTCATCTGTTCCTCCGACATTGTTCTTCTTTCTGACCCAGTTTGCCTTCTCTCCAGCATACAGGGGAGTCACTAGTCTTTATCCCGTCCTCGCTGCACTGCAATTCTCTACACCGAAGAAGAATGTTCCATTTAAAATATTGGTCCTTGCTGCTGGACCACCAAAATTCTCATATTTCAAGTTGCTGTGTGAACATCTGGGACAAACAGCTTTCTCACAAAAAGCAAGATGCAGTTGACCGCTATGCCCTACACCTCCAGGGAGAAACCAAATACACACCTAGACCAAGAGGAGGATCCTCAGATAAGCCCCTAATATTCAATAGACAGGATTAGCTGGCAGAAACTGAGATGTCTCCAATTTTGAGGTGTTTGAACTCGACATCCAAATGGTTATACCTTGCGTAAGTCTCTGTTTTATGAACAGCCTGTGGTGCTGAGCCAGCGTGCGGCAGCAGCGCTCAGGAGCTCTTTCTTGTGAAGCTGCATTGTTTCCTAACTTGCTCTGTGCACACTTTTAATATTATCTCAAACGATGAAACTAAATTCAGTCCTTAGAGCTTTGCTTTAGCTGCCTGCCTCTGTCAATGTACCTCAGAACAAGCCAAATTACTAAATGGTGGGGGTACAATTGTGCTACACAATGTGATGCTTTGGCATGCGTTCAGGAAGCTTAATGCCAGGAAGGGCCAGTAAATAATGTCATCTGACCTCCTATATATACAGAACATTACATTTAATTACTGAGTGTAGTAGTAAGGGTACGGAGGGATCTTAAATGAAAAAACTGAATCACGGGCCTTCAACCTCCCTTTGTTTTTCTACATTAATTTTACATTTCAAAACAACTTGGCTGCTTTTCAACTGCTGTCAGAAGTGCTGGTTCCTTTGAGGAGCCAGTAAGTTCTTATTTCAGGCAGCACATCAAGAGAAACCATCATTTCTCTTCCCACCACAGGATCAGCAAGTACTGAAAAGGGACTTACTGATTGTATAAGCAACTACTGAAGAAATCCCAATTGGCAGAAGACTCACAGGTCTTAATGCACAAGGGAAAGTTTGGGGGCAGAGGGCATAGGGAGAAGGCAGGATTAATGAGGAGGGAGGGCTGCATACTGGGATGCTTTGCGATAGAAAAGTCTCTGCTGTGCAACCCTTCCCAGAATGGGAATAACAAAAATATTTCCCTCCTCTTTTTGAAAAAAAAAAACACAAAACAAACAAACCCAACAAACCCAAAACCAAAACATGAAGCATTTGATAAAACAAAGAGGCAACTTCTACAAAGTAAAACCAGTACCAATCATACACAGCAGGGACTCAATTTAGCACAGTGAATTTCCTCTCTTTTCCTGTTGTCTTGCAGATTAGGAAGGTACAGGATAAAGAGATCTTGTCAGGGATATTAACAGAGCTCTCCTGCCAAGACACCAAGATATCATACATAAGCTCTGGTCACAGCCTCTCCTTACCATGAAGCAGCCAGCTCTGGAGATGTGTTTCCAGCTGATAGATGCTATCTCGGAGAGGGTGAGGACAGAGCAGAGTTAGAATGTCTTACCTGGGTGTGTGACCCCCACGTGCCCTCACTCACAGCTACCCATTAACCCTTCTGCCTGGGATTTTATTCTGTGGAGTGATTTGTTCTGGAATAAAGACCTGGCTGATATATAAATAGCAGAATAAACTTGCCTTCTGCCAGCACATTCCCACTCCACTGATACTCTGTTTTCTCTTGTTCCTTCTGGGTTTTGTGTTTAACAGGCCATCTCTTATTTTTAATATTTGAACATCTCTGGTAGGTGCTAGATCCATTCTTCCTCTCCGGCAGTTTTAGCGTAAGAAGTGTTTTGTTTTGGAGGAGAGGAAAGTGGGAGAAAGAAAATGAATAAAGTAAACATAAACAAATTCAGAAAACAATTTACAAAGCACTGGGAAAATCTTCTCTCCTCCACCTGAGAGTATTTAGTGTGCTGTGGCAATATGCAGTGCCCAGCTACTATAGTACACTGATATGACTGCTTCTGCTATTCTGAGCCTATTTATATTCTGGAAGATACTAAAGCCAGCTAGTGATATGGAAGTTGATGATTATTGACAATGGCATCTCTGAGAGCTGCTTAGACTAGAGTCAAAAATCAGATAAGATCCAGCTGCAGAACTACAAACTGTAGAGAGTCCTGCTAGACACTAAAAACTTGCTTCTGAAGTTATACTCTCACCTAGCTGTGAGAGCCATTACCTTTCCTGTTACACTCTCTGGATGCCTAGAGCTAGAAACATGAGCTATTACAGTTGGAGTTACAGAGCCAAAGCTCTCAGGCTAGGACTACAAGGGATCACAATTCTCAGAAACACACTGTGTTACACTGTGACTTCCTCCACACTGGGAAATTAAACATACCTGGGGTCAAGTGGTATGCAATGCCAACATCCATCCTATTAAATGGTCCTTGATCCAGTGTATCTTCAGAACTGTGCCTGGGAGCTGCCTGGAAAAGTGCTAGCCGGCCAATGTAACAACTGCCAGAGACTGTTCTGACAATTGAACTTAGGACAATTTCGTTTATATTCAGAAAGCTTCCTTGACACTGTTTAAATTACTAGAGTGTACACAGTCTGGCTGAAACGATGTTTTCCTCACCTTTCTGACCAGTGTAATATTCCACCTTCTATCCTCTATATTATGTGCCTTTGAGTACACTGCCAAAATACTTAATTATCCCATGATTTGATACTTACCTGGTAGAAATGAGCTATTATAGTTATAAACAGACATATTAATTACAAAAATTCACTAAACTATACTCAGTCTGCTTGACACAAATACTGTGTTTTTATCACAATGGCTCTAGTGATTGGTAAGTCTCATGCTTTATGTATTCCTTTTCCCATAGGAGTTCCTGGAGGATCACCCCTTTGCAAAGGCAGTTCAGCCATTCTTTGGGAACACTTGTTTACTACAGCAGGTTGACAGGCAAAAGAGGAGAGAGAAGACTTTCCAATGGATAGCCCTTACGAGCTAGGAAGTCAGTGGACTACAAGTGCTCTCCAGCAATTAAGCTGCTCCTTGGAATATCCATGCCTCTCCTAGGATACCAGCATTCAGAAGAAAAAGATACTTCATGATCCTATAGGATACTGAACACAAGCACTAGATGGAGCAGCGGGCAAACTTCTGGACTCTTTCCCTGCTTATATTCAATCCATGAAGTTACCAGATAGCCCACTTGGAATCTGAGCTGTCAAGCTGGCTCCAGATCAGTACTTTGTAAAGACACAGGTGTGCCTTGTGTAGGGCTGAAACACTAGGCTATATTACATGACATTTTGGATTCAGTACAATGAATGCTGATGTGTAACTCGTGGCTGCATTCTTAGATATATTCTTAGATGTTTGTACATACTTCTTTGTCTAACAGTTTTAACCAGTATATACTCTTTTTGAAGATTTTCACTAAGTATCTATAATTCCACAGCATCCTGCTAGTCATTAGACTGCTGAGGGCTTCAGTCAACATAAAACAAAAGAAGACCTTTCTATTTAACTATGGATGGTGCATTGCACCTTGTCTGTCTTACAGAAATACCACAGCTTTGTCACAGCTGCCAGTCCACAAAGACTTTAGGCTTCCCTGGTGTTTGAAGATTTCCAATGTAAAGCATCCCTGACTTCAGAAAACTCAAAATGTGTACAGAGGGGGAGAAGTTTCCTTAAGGCATCTGTTTTGAGTTCCAGGCATTTCCCCAGTTGGAGAAAAAGTTATCTTGTTGGAGGGGAAAAAGCATATTGTTAGAAAACAGCCTCATGATACTTAAGGTAACTTGGAGCAAGAGGGGGTTGCTGACGTATACAGCTTTTAAGCATTTGGGAATGCCATTGTGAACTTCGGCTTTCTTTAAAGAACAAAAAATAGAAGAGGAGAGAGGATATTTCCACCTCTTCTCTTGACAAAAACAATCTTTGTAATGTCAACCAACAGCTAGTGCTGAGCTTATCACTCTCTCCGCTCTGCCCTGCTTTCCCACCTCAGTTCCCTGTTCTGGCTTCTGAAATTCACACCCTCTGGAGCTGATTGAATAATGGACTTTTCACTTCAGGCGCTGCATCAAATAAGTGACTAAAATCCTGTGGGTTGGATATGGAGTTATTCAATCTAGCTTCAAGACCCTACATTTTAAACTTAATTGTAAAAATGAAAAAAGGTCACTTTTCAAATGAAAAGTTAAACTGGATTGTTTAAAAAATGACACTTGTTCTAAGGCCTTACTCTTCCTTGTTTTTTCCCCTCTGGACTATTTATCAAAATCTATCCTAGTTTGCCAATTTCATGGCAAATAGCTTCAGTTTTCTAGAAACTGCAGATGTCCCTCACCAGATTACTAAGAAAATAACAGTAGAGTGTAAAATGTTTGCTTGAGAGCTATTTGAAGAATTATTCATGTCAGCAGGTAGTCATAAACCTTTATACAAACATCCGTACCACCAGAAAGCTGACGACAACCCCAAATTCTTCTCTTATTTTTTTCCCCACTGTCCCCTTTTCTAACATGCTTCCTAAATTCATCCAATGGTTTGCCCAGAATTCATCAGTCTGACTTCATGCCTAGCGCATGCTCCAAAGAGGCAGGAACAGCTTACAGCTTGGTTAGAAGGACTCAAAAAAAAGTTTCATTTACCCACATAAAACTGTTAGTTAGCTGAATTCAAGCATCAGCAGGCTAATGGCTTGGTTTATAGCTGCAAAAACAATTTATTTTGCATTTTAAGACCCCATGTAGCATCATGCTACATCTCTCAACAGCCCCAGTAGCATCTCTCAAGAGAGGCATCAGTGACTTTGGCTGCAAGGAAGAACCATTCCCAGCCCTCACAACAGTAATTACTGCTTCAGTCACCTTATTCTCCTTCTTACTCTGACACCTTCAGTCACTGGTAACAGGAATGGATGCTCAGGCAGCATATAGTGGTCAAATAGCTCATTCTCACCTCCTCTAGCACAGGTACCACAGGCAGTCACTGAGGAGGACAGACTACTGGACATAGGAGTTTGCCATCTTTATCTGTGCTTAAAGCTGGCCCTGATTCAAGGTGTGATGGCTGTACATGTTAACATGTGACAGCAGACATATTTTTAAACTGTATGCAAGATGTCTGTGTTAAAACCTGGGTCAGGGAAAGTTTGAAAATAAGCAAAGGAATGCTAACATCACACCTTAAATCCTACTCCAGAGAAATGCAAAAAGGCACTGTTAACCTGAGCCAAAAGCACTTGGTGTTGGAAGGAAATCCCATGCAAGAGTGGCTAAATTCACAGAAAAAGACCTCAAGTTATGCAAATCTGAATGACAATGTTGATCAAGAACAAGAACATCACTGTCACATAATGGGGAAAAGTAATTTGCAGATGGCAATATCCGCTGGCAGTATTGTTGAGAATAATTACTCTGAGGTTCAATTTAGTAATGATTATCACTGAGACCATTCTAAAGAAGAGAGGAGTATAGGATGTTAGCAGAGAAAAGTTTTAATTTTGCTACTTCATTAATAATGATTGGTATAATACCTTATTAATAATAATTTGTAGTTGTGTAGAGGCTTTAATTAAAAAGTCACTCTACAGAGAGACCTAATTGATTCTATGGAGAGACCTACACTAATTTTGAGGACATGTACAATAAATATTACACCACTTTCACATGCCTTTCCATTGGCTATACAGGAGACAAATCCTATTTCCATGATACACTCTCTCTGCAAAATTGCAGACCCAGATGTAAACAGGACTATGCTAAAACAGTGACTACACACACCATACTCTGTGTTGCTTAACATACACATATTATTGTAGTGTGCTCCTGTTTCAAATGACAATTGCTCTGAATTATGGTAAGGTATTTTAACTAAAGATTTTACATATGGAGACCAAAGTTAACATTTCCTGAACTTGAAAGCCATGCACTTATTTAGCAGTGTGTTATTTCACTTAATGGAATAATGAAGAGTCAAAGCAAAACCAGACTACCTGCACTTTTTGGCATCCTATGTAGCGTTGTCATCAAAATGATGCTGTGGCAAGGAGAATAGCTCAAGCACATCACCAAGCTCTGAAACAAGCTATGCCATTATGTGGAAGATCCCATGAAGCCCCAGTGACTGTTAAATTATTGAACATGAATTGCTTGAAAATGCAGTATTTCCAATAATGCCTTTGCAAAAGACTGAAATTTTGTTCACTACTATATGTTTCAAGCAATAACAAAACCAAAGCACAAAATCCTCGTGCACCAGCAGATTAAAAAGAGCCATGATAGTATAAAGTATTACTGAAAAATAAAATTAAGGATAATCTTGTATTAAAAGTTTGGATTCAGTGCATCCAGAAAGAAGAAAATCCTAAAATAAGAACCTACAGATTCATCTTCTGGTAGCATGAAATGTAAGTCATATCCCCATGTTTTTCATTATGGCCATCTACTCACTGGAGTCAAAATGATTTGGCTCACTGCTGTGAGCTCTGTTCTGTTATTATCAGAATAATAATTCCTTTCCTTTCCTTTCCTTTCCTTTCCTTTCCTTTCCTTTCCTTTCCTTTCCTTTCCTTTCCTTTCCTTTCCTTTCCTTTCCTTTCCTTTCCCCTTCCCCTTCCCCTTCCCCTTCCCCTTCCCTCTCCTTCCCTCTCCTTGCCTTTTATTAACTGTGCTTTGCTTTGAGATAGCAAAACAGCTGTTTTATTACTGTGACCCTGCCAGAAGTCTGTGATGCTGGAGAACTCAAACTGAAGGCCTGTCAATTTATGCCTAGCAACTTGTATACCCTGCATTTCATATTAACCAGTTTAATATGATTATGGACTTCATTTTCTCCCTGGTAGAGTATATCTTTTATTTAAGAAGAGGAGCATAGGTATTGCTGTTCTGCCTAGATGCCTCTTGGGAACTTTCTTTAACACCTAAAGCCTTTTACTGGCAACCAATTTGTTCTCTTAACAACAACAGGCTGGGAGTTGTAATAGATCCCATTTAGTCTTTTGAGAAACAACTAAATTCTGTGAGTTAACTTGTCTTCTTTTACCATCTAAGGAATATTGGCAGGCTGCAACCATTTTCCTCTGTTAGCCCTTGAAATGATTCTTCATGCTTTTGTCACATAATTAAAATTAGATTATTGCAACTCCCTGCTGGCTGGCCTTAGAGCTTTGTAAACACTCCAGCTGGCCCATAGGTTCACAGTGAAAGGGATGCTCTAAGCATATTCTTTCTTTGTCCTCTCTTCTCATCTGTGTTGAAATCACTGCACTTGCTAACTGCCAGCAGAATGTATTTGGTTATTGCTTTCTAAGGGCAGTGAACATAATGTAGAGACATTATGTGCCAAAGTCTCTCTCAAGCTTTGCTTGAAAGAGTCTGGATGCAAGAGCTTTCAATCTATTTTCTCTTTGTTGGTGAGGTCTCTTTTTGCTGAAAAGGAGAAGGGAAAGAAGGGGGAGGGAATGGAGGAGCACAGGCTCTCCTAATGCAGCATTCAAATGGAAAATGCATACAGCTACATGATTTCAAAACCAGGGACTGACTTTCATTGACCAGTATGCAAATGCCATGGACATTATGCAGTTTCTTCTTCTCCTATGACAAAATGACTCCCTTCCACCCCAAAAGATGAAAGCCATTTTGAAATAATAGCATCTCCCACTACAGCTAGGCTTTCTGAGTTCAGGAGGCTGCTTTCCTGGCTGACTTCTTTTTATGTCACATTTGCTTATGGACCATTACTCCCACATCCACATCCAGACAGTTCCATCTTATAAATCTTGTATGCAACATTGCAACTGTGTGAGATTTGCTTGATGAGCTTGTAGGGATTATTGTATTAAAGTTCTCAAGAGCCTGAATGACTAATTGTTAATGAGAGAGAACAATGCAGCGATAATGGCGCTTTAAAAGTAAGTAATACTAATGGCATAGTTTGTGTTTGGATGTGATTGCTCATCTTAGTGTCACATGTACAGATCATCTCTTAGTGTCCTCTGGTTTTATGGGCCTATAACCTCTCAGCTCTGTAATCAGCCAGTCAGTTAGCACTTACTTTGCTGAAGGAGAATTATAATGGTGAAGAAGCACAAACAGGCAGTAAAGCTGGCTATATTGAATTCTCCATAACTATCAGAGCCTCATCACCTTCACTGAGCCAAGAGTACATTTGTTAGAGTCAAGTTTTTACATAGTCTTGGCCAGCCAGTGTTACAAAACACTGACTATGGATGCAGAACCACAGTAGTGATACTATAGAATAGGAATGCTCCCCTTATTTGTGCTTCACCTTATCACTCATATTAATGATTTATGTTCCAGCATAGTCTCCTCTTTGCCCAGTCACTTTTTCTATGCTTTTTCTGTTCTGTCTAGTCCTTCGGGCACCAATATTTAGTTATACAGTACTGTTACTAGCCAGGGGCTTGATTTTAAATCCCTTGGACAGATTTCCAGAATGACTACTCCCCCATCCAGCTGAAAGTATGAGTGCTGCAGGTCTTTGGCAGCTCTGCAAATCAAGACTGCAGCTCCTAGAAGAACTCTGAAAACACAGTTGATTCTTACACTCAGCTTCCTGCCACAGTGCAGTTTGTGACTGCTGGCAGCCACAACATAACATAAGCTCCATTTCTTTTTCCCCCGTCCCATCAGGGCTTTTGCTAACATAAATACGTTACCACGTGTGAGCAAGTGCACAACACCATGGCTAATGCAGAGAACATCATCTCCTATGACAGAGATGATATTTGCTGTGCTCTGCTGCCTTCCCAGTGCAAACATTTCCGCTGGGGACCTCACCACTGCAGTGCTGGCATGCCACTGCCTTTGAACAGGGACGGTGCCAGCCTCCCAGACAGCCGTAAGCGTGCGAAGCCAAGACACCATGTATCAGGGCCTGTGCATGTGTCAAGGACAGGTTTCCCAGCCTGAAATGTCAAAGCAACTGTTTTTCCCTCAGGAGGTGCATTTGTCTCTATGGTGAAGAAAATGTATTATCACAAGTGTTGCCTTTGAGCTCAGAGCTGGATAAAGACCAGACACTGAATCCAGCAAAATTTCAACATCTCCCTCTTCAGAAACATTCACATCCTCTGACAATTTTTTTCTTCCAAGAACCAATTTGCTTCCAAAAGGAGCAAGCTGAATAGTGACCAACACAGTCCGTGCTTCCAGACTTCACATGACAACTGCTTGGAAAGCAACACTTAAAGTTTTTTCTACTGAGGACTACTCTCAAACCTAGTGCCCTTGTTAGCCATCTACAAATGTTTTCTGGTCATGACCCCATTGCAAATTGGGACTCCGCTTCTGGTGAGCCCTTGACCCCAAATATTGGCACAGATAAATGGCCTCTAACTGGGCTCTATACTTTGCTCCTAACGTTACAGACCCCACACAGAGACACAACCCCTAGTTTCAGACCTACGGATGTAGAGTACTTTGGTTTGCTTCAGCCCGCTGCCGGGGGCTTGCAGAGGGCTGTGCAATGCTGCTGCTGCCGCTGACTCCCGAAGGCATGAAGGCGGCCAACTGATTTCAGCAGGCCGGCAAGACAGCTAGGAGCCCTGCTCCTGACCACATACCACCTTCGCTCTGGGGCTCAGCTGTTGACTCTGACTGTGTTAGTTACTGCTGAGAGCCAAAGGAGTCGGGACCCACAGGGTATTTAACACTTAAAACATCTTGCAGTGCTGCAGAAATGCAGGCTTGTGGAATAAAACAGACAGTTAAGCAGAAGGAGATGGATACTTTATCACTTGACTAAAATGGGCAAGGGGAAAATCTCCAGTTGTCTTTCACAAGTAATTTCATGTTATTTCTCCTGTGTTGCTGTCATCATGTTTTTCTCTGTCAAAGTAGCAGGAGGGAGGGTGGTACGGGGTTTTTGTTTCTTTTTTTTCTAAATTAGGACATCTGGGCAGTGACCCAATCAAAGCCTCATCTCGCTAATATAAGTCTGTCTGACCATAACTTTCATATTCTAATTTTCATTCACAGGCAAAGACTATGTATTCTCCAAGTATTTTTACTCTGTCATAATCAAAATACAAATTCTAGCTTAACTTAAAATAGACATGTCAGAAACACTTGACATGACCTGCATGCCTGTCAACAAGTGATAATCAAATTTCCTTGCCATACTAAAGTTGGGCAGGAGACATTTCTTTTTTAAAAAAAACCAAACAACCTATCTGGTTTCCATATCATGTTGAATTTCAGAGACACAATGGGAGTTTTTCTTTTATGCGAAGGAATTAAAAAGGAGTATGAGCGGTTAAAGGGATGTCTGCTGAAGCTGGGATGAAGGTAGGAGGCACACTTCTCTTTGAAACAGCCTACATGCAGTGTTACTGAAACTTAAAGAGCAGAGGGGGGGATTATTTTTCTGCTTTTTCTGTTTATTTATTATGTAAATGCAGTTTCCCTTGTATAAATATTTAGCTTCTCCCTTTCTCTCTGCAAATCAAACAGCAGCAGGGGTAGAAAAGCAGGGAATGCAATTGTAAAATTGGCATTACAGTGGATTTGTGCAAGTTTGAGAGCAGAAACAAATTGGAGTGCATTTGTTATGAAGGTAAAACCCAAACTGACACTGTCCCTTACAAAATTACTGGAAAAGAAATAACACAGTTCCAAAAGGAAACTTCAGACAGAGAAGTTTCTTTTAAAAGAGTACAGTGCTAACATAGCAATGTTCTGCAGAAGAAGGAGGGAAGACAAAAGTGTAAGGAAGGAAAAGTTATTCCAGCCACTTTCTGCACAGGCTTCCTCTGGAAGTGTTTGCCAGAAACAAAGAGCACGTTCCAGCAATATAAACAAATAGGCCTGTGCAGTACATGGTTAAAATTATCAATGTCTCACTAACTTGTGATCCAGACTAAGCAGGGCATTAAAAAATCCAAAAGAGCACAGCATCTTCTATTCCTGAAGAGACCGAAAGAGTACACTGACATAACAGTTTCCAACAGCTGTCATAACAGCCTGCACAGGGTCATGCTGGAGCTGATGGACAACAGCCTCTTGCACACAAGAGCGCTGGAGCCATGCTTCGTGGGGCTGCGTGTTGCCAGGTTCAGCTCTGGTTACCGTGTACAGCATATCACAGCTTAATCCTTCTGGGATTGTCTGGGTCCTCCTCTGAGGGGTTCTCCCGCATGTCCTTTTCTGGTTTTGCCAAGGCAGAGGAATGCTTGTCCCTGCCTCCTTCATTTGATTTTGCCTGTTTCAGCTTCTCACACAAAATGGCCCTCCTCACCCAGAGGCGTGATGAGATGTGTGGAAGAGGACTTTTCCTTTCCACACTAATTGCATTGGTTTGGGGTGTAAAAGTTCCAAATCTCTGATAAATACAGCACTGTGAACAAAAGCATCTGGTTGTCGTGACATTGCTGCTCTAAGAAATGGACTTACTGGGTTAAAAACTGAGACACTTCTTATTTATTTGAATAACCTCCCACTAAGTTTAATGCAACTGTACTGAGAGGAAACTATAGTGAGGACTGCAGAACAGAAAAGCTCACAATTATCAAATAATTATCCCAGGAAGCCTCCTGCTGTGGAGAGACTGTTGCCCCTGATACCAAGAGACAGGAGAAAGACCAGGACACAGACAGCTTCGGCATCCCTCCTTGCCTAGCCTTCACCTCAGCTCTGGGCAGACTGCTGTTCCTCTCTGAAAAGCCCCTCCATGGGAAAGGACCACTGCAACCCGCCCCAGAATACTTCAGCAGGGTAAAATGGTGGGCAAGCTGCCCACAAACACGCATGGTGAAGTAAGGAAAGTAGATACCAGGCCTCCTCAGCTGATGGATATTCCAAAATAAATGCTGCAGGAAGAGACCCTGCTCCTGTCCAGCAGCACAGCTTCAAGAGGGACGTTCTGCACCACAAAATTCCCTGACCAGGTGTTGCCATGGGCCGTTTGCAGATACAATCTCAGGACGCCTTGACTGTTTGCTGTGGATTGACAGTGTGGGTGAAAGAGTGAATTCTGAAGATCAGTTCACTTGTCCTCTCTTTGTATGCAGTCTGAGGGACCTGGAGTCTGGGTCTCTGTAAGTCTAAGAAAATGGCAAACACCATGTAATTTCTGGGTGGGGAACATGAGAATGGCACCTCAGGGAAGCTGAGGAGCATAAAAAACCCCAACTTTTTTGGTAGAGATCCCACCTGGATTCTGACTCTTAGACAAAAACAGATTTGCAATGCAAAAGACAGATTTTAGAGAAGTCTGAGTGCAGAAGGCTAGGAAAGGTGTCAGATGTCTGATATAAACTATGGTCTGAAAATAGTGAAAGGAGTATGGATAAAGATGATGCTAGAGGTGTTAACCAGTCTTCTGATTATTTGTCTTTGCAGATGGCAATTTGTGTCATCGTAATTTTTAAGTTGCTTCCGGACTTTTCCCTTTCTGTTCCTTCAGCTGTCCCTTGTTATCCTGATGCTGGACAACACACTAATGCCCCCTGATGTGCCAAATATGGAAAGAACCAGTTGCATATGCCATCCTTTACTGGAGGGGATAAAACCTCCAAAAAGCAGCAGGAATGGTAAACCTTTTAACCTTTTCTTCTTGCCTCTTTCTCTCCCAAACTGACTGTGCGATTGCATTTACAAGGCAGAATTAACACCTGGGACAACACAGAGTCAGTGGATGAGGAACTCATATTCTAAGCAAATGATGCGGAGTAGCTGCAAGTCTTTTGGTACCCGACTATGATGACGCTTTCAAGATAATTTCCTACTGAAGGGAACTGAACTATTGGAGATTACACATACTGCATGCTCAATTTGCACACTTCCAGAAAAATTCCCTATTAGGCAATTGTAAAATGCATGTGTTTCAACCATTTCCCTAGCACTAGTATAAACAAAAATAAGGGGAAAAGGCTGCAAGAGGACGAGTCACAGAAACTGGGGATTAGTGGAAGGAATATGAAACCATGAAAGGTGTATATGCCCATATTTTCTGTAATGCTCACAGCAACTGCCAAGTAAGCAACTGGACACTCCTAGTATGACTAATGGTGTAACTACGTAAGGATTTATTTCCACTGGAGTTTTTGAAAGTTAGATCAAAACAAACCACACAGTTTAAAATAGAAATGCTCACTATCTGCTGTCAACTGCAGCAGACTATTTCAGCACCTGTATGACTTTAAGCACACACACAATTCTGTTGAATGAGATGTAATGCTTAAAACTATGTGCTCACATTAACTGTTTTGCTGAAGTAGGGTCTCCATCTGTCTGTACAGAGCTGCACATCCAAAGTCTTTGCAACTTTACTTTGCAGACATTAGTTTTGGCCCCATGGGAAGCTATTTATAAATATCTGAATTAATTAAATCAGATCTGTACAGCAGAAAAAGGAATCAACGAAATATGGTCACTATGGCAACAAATATTTCCTGGATGTAGTTTTGCTTCTAATCACCAATGGCCTCCCCATGTTCCTAACAACGGAAAAAGTTGTCGGGCTTTTCTTGTTTGTTTGTTTGTTCATATTGAATGTGTTCCTACAGAGTAAGACGATAAATGTAATGTCCAAGAGATTTAGACAAAGGTCCTTTTTCAGTAGTATTTTACACTAGTTTAAAAATTCTTAAGAACTTGAAATGGGGATCCATTGTTTTCCCTTCTTCTTACCACCCTCCCGCCTCCCTGGTACAGCGAAAGCCTCTGCTACGCTGAGAAATTCCATGGGCTCCGACTCTGAACTCAGATATTAAAGTCACCCCTTCACCACTAACATCAGCTGAAAGCAAGGACAGAAAAATGATGGCACAAAACAAGCTGTTGTTTTCAACAGACAGTCTTGGCTGACCCCTGTTTCCACACTAAACAAAAATAGAAAATAAAAGGTGCCGACACTATGCGAGACCCCATCTGCAAAATATGCTCCTGGCCATGTCAATCACAAAATGAGGCCCTACAGGCAGTACATGGTGGAAATGTCCAAATCATGTCTGTGCGTAGTCTCTGAAATCGCTGAACGTGGCCACAACCTCCTTGGAGTTTTGCAAATGTCATGCTTTGTGGATTGAGTCTTTGGTGGGTTGTAGATATCTCAGAGGGTTTTGTGAGCTTGTCTGCGCTTTGGTGGAGCTCAAAGATACCATGGGGTTGTCTGAACTTTCTTTCTTTTTCTTCTTTTTTCTTGAGTAGGTAAACCAACATTTAAACAATGGTTTCAAACACCAATCTTTCCTATTGCCACATGAGAGAAAAGCAATCCTTTCCATGCCCTGACTGTTAGAAAAGTTAGTTCACTGTCTTGTTAGCTGCGCAAGAATCCACGTTAGCGCTCAGACAAGTGGTGAAAAAGTACACATGCTTATGATTGTCCCAGTCATGGGAGAAGCTTCAGTGGGAGCTGAGACCTTTTTTAGACACTGATATCAATCAGGGCTCTGTATGAAATCAGCTTTCATAACTCCCAGTGTGCCTGACCTTGCCAGTCTCACATGAACAATTAAATAGTTAATATTGATCTTTAAGTGTCTCTTCACAGTTACCTGTGTCTATTCAGATGTGTGGTTTTAGACTGAGATCACACTCCAATGCAGATTTATTTATTTAATTATTATATGATATTTTGGAGAATAGAAGAGAAATCTGTTTCTGCAAGAGAGGAATTAGGTTTGTAAAGCTCAAGCCACACCCTCTGCACAACCAAAACTGCAGCAGAAGCTGTACAGAGATGAGATGCTGCAGCAAAGGAAATGCATGGTTAGCCTCTGATTTGCAAACTTTGGGGTTTGGTGGGTTGTTTTTTTTTTTGCATTGATGCAAGCAATTCATGCGAGCAAAAGACCTATAGCTGAAATAAGGTATTTAGAAAATCAATAACAAAATGCTGCAGCTGACATGACTACTCTCCCTCCAGTCTTTAGCTTTCAAGCCCCTCCTGACACAAGACACCTTCTGGGGACAGCAGAAAGAGCAAAGGAAACTAATGACCTCTCACCCAGATCGGCACCCACAGCAGCAGTACCAGCGCGCTAGCCCAGGCTGCTCTGGGAGCTTACAGCTGGACTTTGGGCATTATATTACATTATTTTATTTATTAATACAGTTTTTAAAAAGCAAATATTTCTAGTAAAATTAAGTGCTACCAGACTTGTCCTATATTAAAGAATAAGCTCACTTTCCCCATAAGTAAGTAGTTCATACAAATCTGAAGTCCTTTATGGTTGGATTGAGAGGGTACCCCCACCCCCAATGTGGCTGTTTGTTAATGGGGTGACAACTGCAATGTAGGGTTATCTGACGTTTGTATGCTAATGCACATGCTGTTTAAAAAAGAATAATGGAATGTAAATAAATGCAAAGGAATCCTGGGGATAGAAGATCTATGAAGAAACCACTTAATGAAAAACACATGTATTGCTCCGTATTGTGTCACTGACCATATATATATGTTAATTCTTCTAAGCCTCATTTGCCTAACAGCATGGAAACTGCCAGCATTTTAAGAACTGCTATCAGATAACTTGAAATTATATTAGACAGACCATACAAACAGCAAACAGGCTCTAGTGACTGTATTCTTTAATCCAATCTTATGAGGTGCAGCGTGGTTTTGCTATGCATAGACTTTAAGATGGCTAGACACGACCTGAGTCCCTAAACTTCTGTGGTAAGAGAAGTTACACAGCATATTGCAAAGACGGAGCTCTGACAAATTTCACGTGACGAGGACTGATCTGACATTTTAATTTATACCCTTGCCAGTACGGGGGGGTTGTTTTTCCCTGCTTCTATCTTCTTGTACTTTGCTGTCAATTCTAAATTAGTCAGGTGAGAAAACTGTTGCGTAATACCTGGATTTCACTTTTAGGACTGTTTTCCTGACACTTCCAGGGTCACGGCAGTACAGAGAAACCCCAAGCCAGAACTCCCTGTGCTACATGCCAATGCAAAACAGTCACAGAGAGAGGCGGTATGGATCTGAAATGCAGAGATACTCTGAAATCTTGAAGACACTTATGCATGTACTGTACTCGTTATAAGGAGTTTCATTATTTTCAAGGGGCCTTCTCACATGTTTAAGAAGATGCCTATTAGACAGGATGACAGCACAGACAAAACTACTGAAACTTATACAGGATGCTTTTACAGAACAGGGAAGAGAACAGAACAAACCCCCCAGAACAAACTCTGTACTTCCAGCACACAACCATGCATCCTTTCGCAAAGATTTCCTCCCCTTAAGTAAGATTATGAAAATATTTTCCCATCCCCCTGCATATAATATCAACTTTAAACAATTCCTCTTACTGACTAGCATTCACATGAACTTCTAATCTGGTTGCATTTAGCTTCTCTATTTTTTTCAAGCTAAATGCCCCCTACCCCCATTTTAATAAAACCTGATTAACACGCTTGAGAGTCAAACATGAACAAAAATCTCCCATTCCCTCCAAAGTATGGCATTCATGAAGATATCATGAATAAGTAAACATTCTCTAGTGTTCTGTTTCTTTTGTCTAGCTTATTGGTGTTGAGAAACCTTCTTCTTCATTTATTTATGTTGGTATTTTATTTCCTTACTGAGTTTCAAAGATGAACAGAGAAAAATAAATACCAAGGAAACAGCTGATAGGCTGAAATGACCAAGTATTTTCCCAGGGAGGTTAAAAAAAAAATGCTTTAATACTAATTTTTTGTTGTCTCATTATTTCATTTAATACACCTGCTTTCAATATGGAATGCATGACAGTCTGTGTATGACAGTAGCTAGCAAGCCGGTATAGTAAAATCCTGTTTATTAATGTGCAGGAATCCAATTTCTTCTCATAATTCTGATTTAATGATATTGGATTTTAGGCCCCTAAATTACTATTGTGCTTTGAAGTGAGGCAATCCTGCCTAGTCCAGGCTTATTGAAATGGCAGAATATGTACAGATCAGACAGCAAGTCAGTTTTGTACAGACCTCACCAAGGTCCCAGACACACTGCTGCACCAGATCCAATATTTCTTACCTTTTCCAAATTCCCTAGGGAGACAGTGCACTGCAACATACTTGTAGTTCCTAATGGGAAGGCAATGTGCAAGATCAGGTCAGCAACTGGAATGACTCTTGCTTACCTGACCTCGCTAAACCCCCTAACAGATCTTGGTAGAACGATCAAATCTCAGAAAAATTATTGCTCAGACTCTAATTTTAAAAAGTAATGAATTGGTAAGCCTCAGTGAAAAATTAATGGACCCTGACAGATACTAATTGGGTAGGCAAAATACTTATCTTAGGACTGAAGACACAGTGTCTTCAGTGTCTTCTACATTTTGTGTCTTAGAAAATCCAAGCACTATACCTAAGTCTTACATGCAACTACCACCAAATTTTAATTGTTTCATGTTGACAGGGTCCATTTTTCAAAGCCATGAGAATTCTTTGGTAGAATGAAATCTGATTTGATCCTTGTACATGGCTAACCAAAGGGCAATGTGATACGTTTTCTGCAGCACTGTTAACATACAGCTGTAGTGTCTGAGGAAAGGTCCTTTCCAGAGGTGAAAATGGAGGCATTAGAGCATGACATGTTTTCTGTGTCCTACTTCATAACCTCACACCTTAGATGAACTGTGAAACTTAAGATTAAGGGACAAACATCACAAACCAGCCCAACAGTACTATTTTTATTCTCATGACAGAGTCAGAAGGGTTTTTTTAACTTCTTTTTAAAGGCAAAAGTCATATCTTTTCCAACCAAGGACAATAAAGGCTATAAGAATGCTTAAAAACCTCACATTACCTTACTGGGTTGCAGCAATGAGTGTGTGGATGCTATGTTGGCGCAACTCCCACTGCTCAAGCGGTAACACGCTCAAATTTCCACTTGCACTGCAAAACAAAAAAAAACCCCACAACCTGCTGCATCATTTTGAAGCTGTAGTCCTCACGGCTAGGATCTTACAGGTTAAACAGAATTTTTGACAGAATTTGACTTTTAAATTTGTAGGATAAATATAGAAAGCAATAGTGATTCAGTGCAGACAGAGCTCCTCCCTTCTGAGTCGCTTCTGTTCGGGTATCGCAGGAAGATGGGAGAAGTGCTGTATACCTGCAGGTGTCACCTTACCAAGAGAACACACTACAGAGATCCTGACCTTTTGGAGGGGTGCGAAGGAAACCTCCACGATCTTTCTCAGCTGGAAGTTTGTTTCACTTTAGGGTTCAGGCCAAATTCTAATCTAGCTCATTCTACCTACCAAAAAAAAAAAAAAAATCCCAGCCAGAAAAAAATATCTCTGAACCAGAAAAGATAATCTGCCCTGATGGTCCTTGAAGAAGAGGAATGCTGTGTCACAGCGGAGAGCTAGCTGTACCACAGGAGCAGGTGGTGAGACTCAGTGCAGGCTAGTAAATCTCTCCAAGATCCTTCTGGAATGAAGGCACCAAACTACCATCACATGTTGCTGCTTTTTTTAACAAATCATGTCTAATCCAAAAAGTGGAACCACCTAAAAGCTATTGTTGTCTTAGAGCTATTTTTAGTTGGGGAAACCAAGACTGCAAAGTAAACTGGATATTAAGAAGCTCAGACTAAAAATACTTGACAGCAACATATGATACCTTTGAATCAGAAAACATGGTTGAACAAGTAAACAAGCTACGTACTCCTACAACACAACTCATCATTACATTATGGATGAGACTGGCAATATACTGCCTATCCTAAGAGAGGACAGCACATAAATGGGATGACCTCTCCCTAAAGTCCATCTTCACTCCTAAATGCTCTAGCACTTGCAAAAGAAGTCTCAAGCTCTAGTCTGAGTGCCCGAGTCACAACATGAAGGACTCCTCCATGGCCCTAGCAAAAGACGCTCGGTGAAGAAGACAGAGCACAAATCTAATCCATCCTCTCTTCCTCTACGTGCCTTTGTGCCCCAGATACATTCAAGGCAAAGGAGAGGACAGGTTTGTGGAGCAGTTTTCCCTCTCTTTCTCTGCTCACTCTGTGATTAGCAGACGTGTCCCTGGGTAAGGACTGAGAACACTGAAACCTACCTTTTTCTCTTAATGAAAAGTAGGCAAGGGAACATTTTGGACTCCGTTTTAATTGCCTCAGCGGTTACATGAAAGCCAAGATCCTTGCAAACTCAGTTTCCCCAGTACAAGCAATGCAAGAAGAACTAAGTCCTTTAAAAAAAAAAGTGTTGGGTTGAACTTGGCAGATGAGGATGTGGTATCTCCTGGCCACAAACCAGAGCCTTTCAGCTCTCTGACAGGAAAGTGTAAGTCACTCCTCTGGAGGGCTGAGAGTGCACGAGGCCACAGAGAAGGCAATTCCTGAATCCAGAGCTGCAGTACTAGGATATTCATGTGACAGGTAATTAGTTGCTCACTAAGAACTTTCCCCAGTAGCATTCCTCCAACATGGCTTAAGAATTGGAGGGGCTGAAGTGTGTTTGAATGATTTCTTCTCTGCATTTCTATCCACCTATCCACATTTTTTTTTTCTTTTCTACTAACCTACTTCTACTAATAGATGTGCACTGTTCTGTGAGGCTAACATCTAGCATACAGCTTGTCGACTGTCAGTTTAATCCCTTGTAATAATAACTGACTAGGGTTTAGTGGCTCTGTCTTTCACCAGCACCCCCATATTTCTGTTTCTTTTTTTCCTGCTTATATTGGCTGAAGGCCAGATGTAACCTGATGTAATTTGGTTTAGCTTCTTTGCTTTTAGCAGTGCTCCACCAATTTAGACTGGCTGAGAATTTTTTTCTCAGCAATATGCTTTGTACCAGGACTTCTATTCTGCATACAAAATACAAGCAAGCAATGAGTTATGTGGTTGTATCAGTCCAGGCTACATGAATATGGCTCAGCAGGCAGCTCTGGTCTTCCGGTCAGGTATCACGATGGGGGTGGGTGTACAACATTTTAAAGATGCACAGGAGTGTGCTTAGCATACAGTCATCCAGCTAGTACACCACACAAATCAACATCAATGGGATCATGCAGATTTGTTAGATGTCTGTCTTTTAGTTGCCTGTGACCAGGACAGGTAAGTATGAGAGTCTGGTGTTTCACACTCCAATTTCTAAGCTTCAGATAGTCTGCAAATCCACATTTATTTCTTCCCCTGCACAACTGCCTTGCTTGTTGTCACCATTAAGAATCATTGTTCTCTTGACTCTCAGTGTGTCACATGGCGAGTGTGGGAGCTTTGTGATTTTGCAGGTTCAGCCTGTGGCATCAGCGCTCCCTCCATTACGGCATCATAGGACAACTTCAGTTCATGCCAGGCACTAGCCTCATTCTACCTTCTGACCTGTTCTAGCACTGGGAAGCACTGTTCAGTATAGCACTCATGATTTGGTATTCATAAACCCTTTCCCTTTTTTTCCCCTACCACTCCTTTCCATGTGTTCCTGTAACAACAGCACGTGCTCATTGTAACCTTTATGAATGCATTCGATCTTCTGGGCACACTTACCATTCATTCCTGCTTCACCTGACATGCCTATTACTTTCCTATATATAGGCAATATGTCTTGCACCCACAGTTTCACAAGCTTTGAATTTAGTTTGCTGAATCACTGAAATTCTGTGTCACCTCCTCCACTGCCCTTTAAAGGGAAGAATATTCCTGTCACATAGAAACTACCCTTGGTGGTCACCATTTGGTGACTTAATTGGGAATAAAGAGGTTACAATAGTCAAAAATCATGTGGATTAGTGCTCAGACATTATAGCAAAAGGGACTTTGGAAAACAATAAGATTAATAGGTTTCAGGGGAAAAAAAAAATCCTATGATGAAATCTGTTATAATGGGGACACACTATCAGAAAAGAGGTGGTGGAAGCTTCCCCAGTTAGGAAATTTTTAGCAGAAATAGGCAATTCAAGAACTAATCATAGATAAAGATTGTACATCAGCAAGAGTGATGCTGATGAGTGAGAAGATGATGAGGTTTCTAAGTTTCTCACATTGTGATCTGTTTAAGAACATGAGTGTACTACCTACTACTGTACTTTATGCTTCCCCAGACAAAGTCAAACTATTGCCCATGTAACATACCCTGACCAAAGCAGAGGTTAGACATTCTGCTCCTCTCTGTAATGGGATGTGGTTGGTGGAAGTGCACAGATTAGCAGACAAAACCGTGCCTAATGTTATTAGCCAAATGCTTTCACGGAGCAATGGCATTATGGAACTTCAGCAGAAATGTAAGTCTCACTGACCAAACGGATGGTCTTACTAGGTTAACAGAAAAATTACTTTTATTTTCAGCCCTACCTAAAAACCGTGGAGTTTTAGGCTCTAGGCATTCTAATAATAGTGTCAGCAAATAAAATGTGTATGTGTATGTATATGTATATATAAACATATAGAGAAATTCCAACAGCGTTTAACTGATGGTGTACTGAATGTTCTGAAGACCACTATTATTTACTGAAATAAAGCACTAGCAAGAATGAATGCTGTGCAACATAATCAGGGGTCTTTGTTGTTTTCAGAAACCTAATGAATGAACACATGACATCAACTGGTTTCTGACATGACAGGCATATGGTGCTCATAAATAAATGAAAAGCATGATGATACAGTTACGCTGATACCAGTGACTGGTAACATTTGGTAAGCTGGCAAGTTGTCCACTCTATCTTACCTTGACAACAAAACCAAAAAATCTCCGAGTAAAAACAATTAATTGTAACTCATAGTTTTTGGGGCTTCCTCCAGTTAAGTCATGCTACTAGGTTCCAAAAGAAACATTAGACCACTTTTTAATGTATAGCTTTAGATATATATTTTTAAAAAACCATTAAAATTACACAGAAGGTAATTGTCAGCTACAACAGCCTTCAGCAACAATACTGACATACCTGAGAGAGACTCACAGCAACATAAAACAGTGAAGCAGGACCTAGGTCCCTACATTCTACTTGGATTCAAAACTGAGATCCTGAAAATGCCAAAATAGCCACCTACAATACCGATACTTCTCTCAGATTTTACAGTGGTCTACTGTTTGTGGTACTTACCAGGACATGGGTGACCCAGGTTCAATTTCCATATCTCTTTATGGGTTTAGGAACCCCAGTTTCACATCTATCCCAGGAATGCCTGACCTATACATCCCTTTTTCCACATGTTCTCACTGCTTGCCTGAACTGTCATGCTTTCACCAGTGGCATCACTACCGCAAAATTTTCAGGATATGGGAATAAATTTATTTCTTCCACACTTGCATTCCAAAGCCACAACCAGATCCCTAGCAATAAGTCATCCCGGTGACCCATCCAAAACCACAAAATACATATTATCTCAAGCAATTGGGATAACGATATTGGTGAAGTTGCCCACCGACCTTCCTGCAGCACAATAGGTGCTGTACAGTCCATGCCTTTAAATCTTCAAACCCATTAGTCTGACTGCAAACTTAGTCAGACATCCAGCATAGCCAGGTAAACAGCATCCAACCAACAGCTAACTTTAGACTCATCTTCATCTCAAAATTCATCCAGCTTCAACAGGTTCCCATGGTACCTGCAGGTTCCATAGATGAACCTCGCTCTTCAATCTTCACTGTACTGACCCCTAACCCTAGCACAAAGACACAAGCCCTAATCAGGCCAGAACATACCCCAAATGGGTGCAATCTGAAAGAACTACCCTTCTGGGGTGTTTGTGATCACCTCCTTTGGGTTAATACTAGCGTAAAATTTGGGGTTAACATATGGTTTAGGAGAGAAGTACACAATATATTCCTGAACACTAAAGTGTTCAAATGGTCTTTAATTGATTTCCAGATGATAAACCTTGGGCAAGGTTTTATCTTTGGATAAACCTAGAGTTAAAGTGATGATTAAGACTGAGAAACAGTTGGAAAATATTTTTATTTCTGAGGTCTGCTGAAGTAAGATATAGACTGGTGCTGGTAGCACCAAATCGGCCTAAATTTGGTCATAAGATAGTAAAGATCATCCAAGAGTTGGAGGCCTATGTTTGTTTTTCATAGGGTATGCCATGAAAAATAAAGGCTTGTGTTGACAATGGACTGAATGGACTGGAGTTAATTGCAGAATGGCAAGGTATCACCTCTCTGGGATTTAGGTTAGGATTCCTGAGGAATCCTAAGGCTGGAAAATTGCACCCTAGTTCTGTCAAGACCACCAAAGTAGGAAGAGGTCTGATGCTGGCAGGGATGAAAGGGTAAAACTGAATTTTGAGGGGTTAGCCCTCAATAGTAGGGGTTCTTGTGATACAGTTGTGATTAGTGGTAATGGTTGGGTTAGGGGAAAGAATGGGCCAGAGAACTGTATTTATTCCTGAATTTTATTGGGATTGCCATCTTAAATGAGGATGCTAATACAGTAGTAGAATGGTTGTAGCATGGTTTACAGGATATATTTTGATCTGTTAACAGCCAGGGTCACTTCTCCTGGTTTTAGAAAAGAGGATGTGTTAGCCTGCCAGAGTAAGATGAAAATTGGGCTGTACATGTATGCTTTGGATCATAGCAGGAACAGTTCTTTTGTTAAGGTTTAGGGACAGAGCTTAGGTCTGAGAACTGGATGGAGAATGGTGTGACCATCTTAATCCTCTAGGGAATATCAAACAAGGAGAGAAGTACTAGTGAGATTGCACGGGATACTCACAGGACAGCAGTGTCAGCTCTTTAAACTATGGTTAGGTTGAAGATTGGGCTTAGGGTGTGAGAGAAATGAGATTACAAATCTGTGATTCCAGGACCACTGGGTTTTGCAGTGGCTGTGGTACTGATGATAGTTATGGTTCAGTTTAAGGTTAGGAAAAGCAGGGCAAGAACTGCTGATATTATATGTGAATCCTGTAGGCACCACTAAAATAGGATGAGGTTTGGCACACAGAAAAATCTAATGGGCAAGAATTTGGGCTGAAGATATATTTTCAGTTCCTGTAGGGTCAGTAGACCTGTAGCATTAAGGTAGTGAAGTAGTGCAGTTAGGTCTATTGCTGTGGGGGCTTCCTTTGTTAGTTTAAGGCTATGTTTGGCTGGAATCAGGTTTGTGCCTTAGGAAAAGGCTTGTTCATTACAGGAACCTGTAAAGGCTGCAAAAATAGTAAGCAGGTTAGGGACATTGGAGGGAAATAAGCTGTGGGGTTTTTATTAAGACATCTCTTAAAACACTTCAAGTCAATGATGATATTGTGGTTGTGTTTGGACTTGTGACAGAATGACTCAAGCTAGAGCAAGGGCTGCCTGATTGAAGCCTATCAGAATGCAAGAAGTTTGTCCTTTGTTGGGATATAGATGTGGGAAGTTAGGTTTTGTTTCTGGATCCTGGAAGACCTGCTGTTGCTGTTAGACCAAAAGGCTAGGTTTGGGGTTTGAGTCTGTCAAAGTCACCAATCTTCCACTTGGGCTCAAATTTTTTTGGGGCCATGTGTCTGGGATGAAAGAGGTGAATTCCTAAATACAGCTGCAATTAGTTCTGGGATACTCAAGTGTTGCTTTTCTGGCCTTTATACAGGAGTTTGTGTAATGACTGAAAAACTAGGCGAATTCACCATTCCTGCAGATGCCACAAGACATGCTGGAGTGCTGGGCACAGCAAGGGAAAAGGAATGTGATGGGATGGGCTATGTTTGGGTTTAGGTGAAGTTCACCTTTCAGGTCCGGAAGGGGCTGAGAAGCTAAATGTACTCCTAAGTGGCATGTGTGCTGTAGTGCTCTAGTGGAGCGCTGACACCTTTAGTTGGGCTAGTATTTAAGTTCAGGTCACTGGGCCAGAGTTTAAGGTTACGATTAGCGCTTGGAACAGAAGTGGTTGGAGTGTCAGTTTTAACACAAAGTTCCAGACCAACATGAGAGCCATGCCAGAAGAAATTTTGGGGCAGAGTTAGCTGGCCTAACTGGACTCAGGCCAAGGTTGAGGGCTTGTCATAGCTTGAGCCGAAAAGCAACATTTATGTCTGGATCCTGCTAGGGTTGCTAGGCTTCAACCTGAGTTAGTCCTAACATATTAAGCCAAATGATTTAATCTGGAGAGTCTGAAGGATCAAGTAGTCTTTGGGGTTAGTTCTAGTGACAGTATGACCTAGTATTGTACAGGCCATGAGAACTAGGATAATGACTGTTGAAAAAAACAAACAGGGCCAAGGTTAGATATAGGGCAAGCAGGGCCTAAGTTTAGGGCTAAGTGTTGTCATTATGTTCAGCATTTGGTACTGGAGGGGCTGAAGAGCTTTGTGAAAGTCCCTCTTGCAAACTGGTGCATTGCTCCATTTTCTAAGGGAGAGAGGGACTTCGCAGGAAGAAGTCTAACAGACAGAGGAAGTAGGAGAAAGAGGAAGAAGAGACACCAGTACTTATCAAGACTTTGGGACCACAAGGGAATGGTTTAGAAGTCTATACACATGTGCACATCTGTTTGCCCCAATCTTTAACCTTCCTCCCATCCTTCCTGTCTCCCTGTGAGTCTCCCTTCCCCCCAACTCCCACAGTCCTCTGCCTCTCCATGTCACACATGTCTTTTTGTTCCTCTGCATACTTCCCAGTCCCAGCACAGGGTAAAGGCAGCAAGAGAAGAGAAAAACAAGGCAAGCAGCTTCACCATTTTTTTTTCATCCTGCATCCAAGCCAATAACAAGAACCACCACCATCAACCACCATCACCACCACAACAGTAAAAAAGGAAGTGCTGTGGCACCATAGCTTTGCTAGCCTGGGGCGAGAGGTAAGCGCGGGTGGCAGGGCTTTTGCCACAAGCCTTCTGGAAGGGATCGAAACATTTGAGGACTGCCAGCTCCCAGTGAGCCGGCTCTGCCCGTGGGCTCTCCGGCTGGCTGGGCAGCGGTGAGTGACCCCACAAGACCCTGTCCCCCGGCACTCCCTATTTGCACAAGCCCGGGGCAAACCTGCCTCGGAGGGCACCGAGCCTCCCCGCGGGGCACCCCTGAAGCAGCCCCTTCGCCTAACGGCCCCAAGGGCCGGCTCCCGCCGCACGGGCCGGTGGTGGGGGGACGAGGACGGGGACGGGGGCATCCAGCTGTTGCCAACAGCTGTGTGTCAGCCCCGGCTGGGCCGCGGTCGAACGCGGGGTCCGCCCCGCCGCCGTCCCCGCCCCTGCGAGGAGGAGGAGGAGGAGGAGGAGGAGGAGGAGGAACCGAGAGTGCCCGACCCGGTGGCTTTTAGGGGGCGGGAGGCCACTCAGTTGTTAGCGCCCAGGCCCTGCGCTCCTCTTCCAGCTGCTGCTTCTGCTCGTTTCCAGCGCTACGGCCGCCAGGCTGGCCGCTGCCCGGCCTCCCCTCCTCCTTTTGCCGGTACCTACCTCAAAACCGCCGGAGGCTGCGGGGCTCCGCTCGTGAAGGAGGAGGAAGCTGGGTTTGCAAAGGCAAAAGGGAATCGCATTGTAACTGGGTGGCGGGGGGGGGGAAACGGTGGGGGGGGGGGCAGAGCGGAGGAGAGGAAAAAAAGAAATTTAAAAAAGAAAAAAAAAGAGCGGGGCTGACCCTGGAAGCGGGTCTCGCCGCCCAGGACCCGCACGCCCCGGCGGCCACGCGTGGGTGCAGAGCGCGGCGCGGCGCGCAGGGCCGGGCGGAAGATGCACACGACGCAGAAGGACACCACTTACACCAAGATCTTCGTCGGGGGCTTGCCCTACCACACCACCGACTCCAGCCTGCGCAAGTACTTCGAGGTCTTCGGGGACATCGAGGAGGCGGTGGTCATCACCGACCGGCAGACGGGCAAGTCCCGGGGATACGGCTTTGTAAGTGCCGGGCCGCGGGGCAGGGCGGGGGGAACGGCGGCCGGGGAGGGGGCAGGTGGACGGCTGCGTGGGCATCGCGGAGAAACTTCGCGGGGGGGACACGGACACACACCGCTGCGAGGAGCCGGGCAGCCCCGGGCTCGGGGGACGGGCTGTCGGGCACTTTGGCTTTTTGCGTTTTCTCCTTTTTTTTTTTTCTTCTCCTCTCCCTGCTGGGGAGTTTGGAGAGAGGCGGCTGGGGGGGGGGGGGGGCATTACTGGAAAAGGAGATTGAGAGGAGGAATTGCCTACTTTCTCGCAGCGCCGGCAGCGCGCCTGTTGCTCCCTGATACGGCCGTGCCGGGGGTTATCTGCCGGCGGCGGAGCCCGGCCCCCGCCCTCCGCCGGCCAGCGGCCCCCGGCGCCCCGCTCCCCGCTCCTCGGCGCGGCCGCCGGGACGCTCCGCTCGGCTCCGCTCCGCTCGGCTCCGCTCGGCTCGGCGGGCGGGGGCCCCTCGCTGCCCCGGCTGTGCCCCAGCGGCGCCCGCGAGGGTGGGGTGGGGGGGCAGCTGGGTGGCTGCCGTGGGCGAGAGGCTTCTCCTTCCCGGCGGAAAGGGTTCTAATGCGAAGCATCGCCCTGTTAAGGTCACCATGGCTGACAGAGCTGCTGCTGAAAGGGCTTGTAAAGACCCCAACCCCATCATCGATGGTAGGAAAGCCAACGTGAACCTGGCATACCTGGGTGCCAAGCCGCGGATAATGCAGCCAGGTGAGGAAGCGGCCCTGAAGGGCTTTTTTCTCTCTACCTCAGGTTTCTGAAGAGGGTAGAACTTTTAAAAAAAAGGTAGCGCTGCCCTGCTCTTCCCTGAAGTACGCTCGCTGTTTGGGTGTGCTTTGGTTTTGATTTTTAAATGCAGCGTGCGGTAATTTTCTGGCTATTTCGTACACGTGCCTTATTTAAAAACCAAAAGCAATCAGAGATAAAATATCTGCAGCTCCCCAGGAAGACTTCCACAGCTCAGGCACTTCAGTGGTTATTCCTACTGCTGGGAATGTGGTGGCACTGACCATTTACAGTATCGTTGCAGGGAAAGATTGGCCTAGGAATGAATCGCTTCCAATGTGTGCGGTCTTATTAATACAAACAACATCTTAATGCAAACTCCTCAAACAGATGGGAGCTATTATGCAGACTTGAAAATGAAATGGCTCTTTTTAAGACCACATCTGAGCCAATCTGATGTCCTAGCCACTTCCCAAACTGCTGCTTTGCTGCAAGAGCGATGGGAGCGCAGAGTGTGTGCACAATTGTGCTCTATAGGAGGCTGCTCTGAATTCCCATGTGCTCAGCCTGAGGAACAGTTGTGTGAGTAATTGAGTGCCCACCAAGGAAAGAAGGGGTTTATGCTTGGGCACTTGAAGAACAGAAATGAAGTTAGGATTTGACCCCCATGCTAAGTCCTCATGAGCAGAGATGGCTCAAATTTAAGTCTGTAGAAGGTACACAAATACACTGATGCATAGAAAGTACCATATAATCATTCAGCGGCTAAAGTTAGGGACCAGAGTGGAGCACGAAATAAAATATGAAAGAAAACCTTGTGCTTGTTGTTTAGAAAGAGTCGTTCTTCCAAACATCTCTAGGAAAGAGCACGCTTTACTGTTTTAAGTTCTGGATGCGCATATGTGTGTGTGTGTACATACAGATTGATACATTTTGCTTTCTAATTTTTGGTTCTACAAAAATTCTCATCACTGGAGGTTGTTAGTGAAGGCTGTTACTCTGCATTTGTGTGCGTGTGTATATATAGCATAAATAAGTGGCCAAAGGAACACCCATACAGAGAATATGATGTGTTTTTGTTGGTAGGTTTTGCCTTTGGTGTCCAGCAGCTTCATCCAGCTCTCATACAGAGGCCTTTTGGGTAAGTCTGTTCAATGGGACCTCAAACAGGGGAGGAAAAATCTTTTTTTAAAAAAAGGAAAGAAAAAGTATGATCCTTGAAGGCCTCTTGCAGTAGCAGCCTTATAAACTCAACAGCAATGCATAAGTTCTCAGACTTATAAATGTCTACCCATAAATGTGCTCACCTTGTCGGTCATGTTCTAAATGCCGCAGCTGAGTCAAGTTGTGTGGGACGTGTCCCTTCCACCTAAGCAGTCCAGTCCCGTATGACCCTATGATAAAACAAGGAGGTATGACTTGATGCAAGATTGCTGTGCCCCATTTCTCTTTTTTCAGCTTGACTCAATGTTATTTATCTCTTTCTAATCTGACAGGGATCGTTTACAGTTAAGATAACTGATCAGAAGGATATGATGATAAGAGGTGGAATAGTTCTGTTTGGAATTAAACTCTGTAACCAGTAGACTCAAACACAAACAAGCTAAAATGGTGATTAACGATGCATGTATGTTTTTTTCATATAGTCAGTAGACCTCCGTGTGCTTTTTTTTTATTTATTTATTACAGTAATGAAGTGGTGTTGATAGCTAAACTGTGTGCTTTTATTTAATTGAAAGAGCTGTAGTGAAAGTTTTTTGGGGGGGGTCTTTTTAATTTTGTTTTTGTTGTTGAGGAGTGACTTTGCCATGGGGAGCAAAGGGCCTTTTTTTTTCCTTGCTTTCAAGCTGTAGCCTGTGACTTTTTTAACCATATTTTGTAGTGAGTGCTAAATTGTGTGACTTCTTGATTTTTAAGTAAATCAACGTATTGCTTGCATGTTCATAATTTGGGAGGGGTGTTCTTGGGAGGGGTGTGGAGCTCTTTATTAACAATGTGCGTTCATTTGGGCTTTCTAATTGGAGATTTTTTTTTTTCTTCAACATGTCTTTAATATGTAGCGCATTTTTCCTTTACTTGAGTACACTATTGCTAAGTAGATCTAACTCTTGCTTCTTATAGGCATATAATTAGGAGGTGAAGTCTCCTTTATACTTTCCATACAGTGTCACTTCACTAATGCACACTGACTGAGAAACTCATTGCAAAATAATGCATTTTGCTAATTAATGAGTAAGCTAACAATAAAGTAGGGAAAATATGTCACAAATGTATTTTGTTTATTTGATTAGAATAGCTTTAGAATATTGTACCTAGCTGTTATTAAGCAGTGATAGCTTCTCAGTAGTTTGATTTGTCAAAATGGTAGGAAGCAGTTCCTGTCTTCAAAACTGTAGGAAAAAGTTTTCCTAGAATCTTTATGTAGCGTTCTAAGAGAACATTGATTCTTCAGAGACCCATGGGGAGGTTGTGGAAAACTTTTTTTCCTTTTTTTTTTTCTTCTTCTTCTGATTAGACTCTATTTTGTTTGACTTCTTTGAAGTGTGAGGAAACAACAGTGTATATACAGTGATCAGTTTATGATGCTTGTGCTAAGGGAGGCAGGAGGCGGAGTACGTTGTCTACAGAGCTGTTAAAGCACTTGTTGCAAAGAGGAACCAGTGGACTGCCTGGGGATCAGCCGTGGAGAGACTGAGTATTTGCTGAGCACAACAGAAAAGGAGAACCTGTGGCAATCCGTTGCTGAAAGGACTGTGCAAATGTAGGGCTCTTTCTTGCTTTCCTCACCCAGAGCCAACAATAGATCATGTAAATCATGTTTAGGTCAGGGAAATTCTTCCAGCAGGCTGAATAGGGTTTTATTTCTAATGCAATATACATAAATCTGAAGAAAAGGAACGCTGGTCACAGGGTCATGTATATATGAAATTGGTCATTTTTAATCCGTGGCTTTTGCCTTTCTTTTACTGTTTGCAAATAAAGGAGATGACTAATCCTGCTTCCTCCTCAAAATTTCCAATGACCTGTACCTTTTCTAAAGAAGGTAGTTCAGATTAAGAAGAACAGCATTCATTAGGATGAATGAACATCCTCATTCACTACATTTCTTGACAGAAAGAGGGGTTGTTTCAGTGCTTACTTGAATCTACTTTTATCGAAGAGTTCACTGTTAGAGGATGTTACATGGACTGCACTGAAATACACGGTCACCTTAAAGCTTTTCTTCCTCCTGTGCAGTTGCGCTTTTTAAAAGTACACTTTACTAACATGCTGTGTAGAATGGGTCGTAGTGGTGATTCACTACCAATACTCTACTAATCCATACACAAAAGCTCCAAATGTTTTGTGGGGTTTTTTTCCTACCAGACTGCAAATTAGTGTGGTGCTGCCATATTCTGGTATGGTCAGCAGTGTTTTGATATGGTTCCCCACCTATCAAACAAGAAACTGAACATAATTGGATTATGTTACATTACTTTTTTACTGAGAAGATGCAGAAGTACAATATTCTGAATTAAGTACAACATTATTGTGGTGGAGGGAGCCAGAAACTAGATTAGCTTCAATGCATGAAGCATTTAAAATGCTTGGAATTTTTCTTTATTCAGTGCTGCAGAGATCAGTTCATCCACCAAATAACATTTCTCCCTGCTCTTTACACTTGGCATCTATCTTACTGTTGGTGTGTTTTGTAGAAAGCTATTTGATCACAGGACTGGTTATCTATACAGCTCTGTTTTCAGGATTGTTTATTAAAATACTATCTCTGAATTCAACAGGAATTTATGGAGGGGGAGGACGACTTTGCCTCCTAACATAGCTTTTCTCATTTTGCTTATGTAATTTTTATTTTAACATTGGTGGGAAAACATGGGGTTACATGGAGGTATCAGCATAGGATATGACTTGTTCTGTTGGAGAGATTTTTTTTCCCCCCTTTGTTTTCTATCTAAAACTTGTACCTCGATCAAAATGAGAACATTCCCACTGTTTTTAGTAAGACCAGAGTTAAATCTAAAGTTACTAAGTTCATTATCAAATGGTTTGCTGATACAACCTCCTTGGTATTATCTTCTAAGAGGCAATTCTGCCTTTCTTAAGAGAGAAGGAAAAGCCTCCTCTTGAGTTTATGATCAAAAGACCTGTATAATACTAGACTAAGGATAATCTGGAAAGAGGGAATGAAGCTGGAACAGTCAGAAGTTAACCTGCAGAATGCTAAATGCCCTCTTAATAGTATCAGGCACAAACTTAAAAGGAAGCATATTAAGGGTCTTGTATGTCTTGATGCTTACATAACCTATTTCTGCTATAAGGAAAGCTGTGCATTGGTTGAAAATCTACTCTTTAATTATGCTTACAAAACCAGATGATGCCATGCAAGGGCCAAAGCAAAACATTTCATTCAAAGTTAAATATCTGCTTTCACAAGAATTTAATGTTGAGAGTCAATGATGTGCTACTACTGCTGAATTTCTGTATGCCACAGCTCTCTGCATTAGTCTAGAAAGTCCTTTCTTTCTTTTGAAACAATTAGCTTTCACTTTATTATTGCTATAGGATTATTTTTGAGGTCTTAGTTAAACACAAATCTTTTACTATAACAACAATGAAAGTCTTAAGGCACATCGCAGGAGTGTATGCCATTCAGTTTTGAATAGCCAAAAGATAGTTACGGCTAAAGTTAAATGTGACTTCCCTTTTCCTTTATTGCAAAAGCGTAAAACAGTAAATACACATTTCAAAATAAAAACTACTGCCAGCAAAGAAAGCTTAAACCATGTACAATTCTCACACTCTTACTCTCAAAAGTAAAGCAGCAGCTTTTATTTAAAATTAAGGATACTAAGGATATCCAGCGTAACTGGGAATTGCTTTTTCAGCTTTTGACCTGGCAGAGCATTAAAAGTAGTTGGGTTCTGAATGGCTGAGATCTACATGTGCTGGCCTTTGCACTAGGTAGAAATTTACTTTGGCCATATAAAGCCATTTTACTTGACTCAAAACAGTTGTAGCATGACAGATGATCAAAAATAGCCCCACTGCAGCTTATGCTGTCAATCATCATGTGTGAAATGGCACGGTGGTGAGGAGCTTGCACAGGGTTTATGTTTATTGTAGGGTAAGATGTGGCAAACAGATAATGTTTCATAACTTCACCACCTGTTAGTTTCTTGGCTTAAATAAAACAAGTCACAAGAGTTTAAGTGGGAGCACATGTATCTTTCTGTCTTGTGCAAGGATATGGCCAAGTGTCCTAATGTCTTCAGAAAATCTTAGTAACATCAGTTCAAGTCAACACAAGCAGCTAGATAAGCTTGCTTATTGTCTCTTCTGTTAGAATTACTCTGTTCCATAAATGCTGCATGTAAAGATTCCTTTGATGTGGTGTTAAATGGACTCTTGATGCAGAAGAGGCTCTTGGTGCCTTCAAATTTTGTTTTAAACCTCTTTCCTTAGTACTTAAAAACCATGGTGTTATATTTATTACGATTGTACTTGACTGGTGACCAATACAAAATGCTTGTTTATGCTCATCCGTTTTGTATGGAGAGCTCAGGTAATGATGTGTATTTAAATGCACAGAGCCAGCTTAAGTAGGCTTCAAATGCACTTCTGGCTAATCACTTCATAAATTAGGTGAGTGTTAAAAACCCAACTTATGGTTTTGTTTTATGTTTTCTTTCCCTTCCCAGTCCCTATTTGTCACTTTTTTTTTTTTCATTTCTCCCTTCACACAGTAGGAAATGAATTTCATTGACATGTTGGGTTTTTATGATTGTGGTGTTCATGTCTTAAACACGGCAACTGAACATTTCTCTCTGCTAATATTCCTGTTCAATCAACTGAGCTCTTTTTTTCTTAAAAAGAAACCTAGGCCTGACTGTCACTTTATTTGAAACTATGTTTTGCTATGAATCTAGTTGACAGTGTCCCTTCTGATTGAATCCTTGTTGACCATTTAAGTAAATCGTGAAGTTATTTTAAAAATGAAACAAACAAAAAAACCCTTTCCATTAAATCTTGAATTTGGAGAAAAGAGGACAGTTTTTACCATTGCAGTTTGCATCTGTGCTTACAGTACGCTAAAAGGTTGGTGCAGTCTTTAGAGTTGTCTGTAAAGGTAAAGTTGAGTATGAAGTAGTAGTAAATCTGCACAAGCAGTTTTTTATGGATTTGTAAAGATTCACTGACTGGAAAGGAGTTGCATATATGAAGGACTTTCTGTGGAAATCCAGATGCAAGACAGGGTTACGAATGTAAAATGAGAATTATATTGAGTATATTATTTTTAAAAATCATATTATATGATAAAATACAACTATGAGATGAACTTGTATGTACACTTGTGTGCTAAGACAACAATGCAACCAATTTGCAAAACTGAAGGGCTAAGTAAACAAGCCAAGGAAGCAAGTTTTGTGGCTTGGAGACGATGGGAAAGTGTGTGTACTGATCTGTTCAGAATGGTTATTTCTTAAGCTGTAAATTTGTTTTTTGCTTTTGTTAAGCACCAGATCTATTTAGACTTAATCCTATGCCCACCTCCCAAAAAAACTCTATGCTGTATGTCTTGCATAGAAATAAACAAGCTGGCACAAAACAGGACATCAGTGGCCTGATAATCAAACAGGTTTGACCCTTGTGTCCTTACGAACTTTTATAAAAGTGTGATGCACATGTACTTAGGAGTCACTGTTATGGATTTTAATAGCATCTATGTAGCTTCCCCTCAATGGCCTCTTGTGACGGAGTGAGCTGCACTATCGTTCGTTTGGAAAGTGTGATTCTTGCTGTGTTTACCACACTTGTGAACTTTATTTAAACTCCTTTGTCGCCTGTGTTGGTTTTTTCTTATTTTTAATAAGGGTGACTGAGGTTGCAGAGAAATTAATGTGTGCTGAGTCTGCATAGCAACTTAAGTAGGGTTGCCACAATACACTCTCCCCCCCTGCCCTGAGAAGACTTTACATAAAGTCAGGGTTCAACTATTTTGTTGCCTCATTGGCTATTGTCAAACTCCTTACAGTGATGCTGTCAAACTGCTCAGTTACTAATAATGAAACTATTGCAGGAAATAATTTTACTAAGAGTCGAGTAGTTGAGTGAGAAGCAGGGTAATAAAAATGGCTTACAGGTGATTTGAAAAACAAATACTGCAATTTTCCAGATGGAATAATCAAGCGTACTCCTTTAGAGTTGTTCCAAAATGGACATCAGTAATCCTGGTCCTTCCAAAGATTGTAATAGCATTAAACATGATATCCTCAAGCAACATTAAACACTCCTATTTAACTCAGCTGTAATGCTGTGCTTTGGAGCGATGCATCTCTTCGGGCCGGTGAACTGGTAATTGGTCCATTGAGTCTAGTTATTGTGGCAACCCTATGCACATAACAACAACTAAATTGAGTTTGTTTTAGTTCGGAGTATGGATATGACGCTTAGGCGCTGGCTCGCGTACCAACTCTGACTCCCTCTCCCATCTTTCAACAGGATACCTGCTCACTATGTCTATCCACAGGCTTTTGTGCAGCCCGGAGTGGTAATTCCCCACGTTCAGCCCGCAGCAGCTGCTGCTTCCACTACGCCCTACATCGATTACACCGGAGCTGCATACGCCCAGTACTCGGCCGCCGCGGCCGCTTATGAGCAATACCCGTACGCTGCCTCGCCGGCTGCCGCTGCCGGGTACGTGGCGGCGGGGGGCTACGGCTATGCGGTGCAGCAGCCCATCACCGCAGCAGCGCCTGGGACGGCCGCTGCGGCTGCCGCTGCTTTTGGCCAGTACCAGCCCCAACAGCTGCAGACAGACCGTATGCAATAGCAGATGGACTCCTGAAGGAAGCTCGCTCTTTCTCTTCCTCTTTTCAGCCTTCCAGTATACGTAGTTGATCAGAGACAATTGATATTAACTAAGGAGCTTTAAGGAAAGCGATGCTATTGCGAAACTAAAGATTTTTATTCCACTGTCTTCATACAGTATGCATCCAGATCATGTTGTTAGAGGGGAGGGGTAGTGCGGCATGTCTAGTTTCAAGTATCAAGCCAGAAGAAAATGGGGGGAAAAAAATACTGTACTGTCATGAAAGAGTGGCAGGAGTAGCAATGGGACTTATTATTTTCAAACAAACAAACAAGAACCAAAAAAAGCAAAGGTGTACTTTTTACAGTATCAGGGAAGCAAAACTGCCTTTTATAAGTAAGAAAATGGTATTTGAAAAGTTTGAACCAGGGAAAAAACTGAGTCAGCAATATGTAATCTTTATCCATTTTAAGAGGAAAACAAGCTTAAAGCACTGATTGTCCTTTCTAGCTTTCAGAAGTTGTCTTCGTGAGATAGTACCTTCTCACTGTCTCACTAACGGGCATCGAACAACCCAAGGAAGATGGCCGGCTAGTAAGATGGCGGACAGGCACCAAAGTTATTTTCTTCTCTGTCCTCTGGATGAGTGGAACTATGGAGCAAGTGATGTGGAAGTAAGGGGTGCAACAGCTGTAGAGACAATCAATAACACAGACAGTTCTGGACAGAATACATCACTCGTGCTCATGTGATGAGCTTGTCACATCCTAATCCCTCGCCCCATCCTGTTTCACTTTTGGGAAACTTTAACTGCTGGTGTCAGCTATTCTGATTCTAAAATAGGATCAGCCCTTTACTACAACAGCCTTCTCTTTCTATTTATTGCATCTATTCGTAACTTGTGAATAAAGGCAGGAAGAAGCTTAATGAATTAAAACCTTTAAGAACTGTTTTAAGGGAATTTTCTTTTCTGAAACCATTTGTACAATTTTAATATCTATTTCAGGATTATATTTAAAATATTTATTAGCAAACATACAGTACACAAGGTGACTTTTGTTACCAAGACTGCAGTTCTTGAAGGGTTAATGGTATGTGATTTATACTGTGCCTTAATTGTTATGCTATTTAAAAAGAAATATTTATTTTGAAAGTTTTACTATGCTGCACTCTAAAGAAAGCGACTTTAGATGTGACACTGTAAAATTATGTATTCATCTCATGGCATAAATTATTTAGTAGGCTTAGATGTAGCATATTAAATATTAACCTAATTAACTAAGGATGTTGACTTGGATTTATTTAAATTCAGTATGTGCACTGTATGAGGGTACTCTTAAATTAACACTTTAGGTTTTTAAATAAATATTGCTAGTTCATTCTTTTTCCCTCTACTAGTTTTTCATGTAGACCTCTCAAATACATTAGTGCCGTTTTCTCACTCGTGTATGTAGACTGACTATTTTTCCCTTTGCTAGAAAATGCTGCTTTACATTGTCCTGTGAAACTACAATACTTGCAATTTTTATTCTTGACCGAAATGGAATTTAATATTTTACACTGTATTGGATTTTTTTATACTTGAACAATTTCATACAAGGGAAGACAGGATAGCATTTTTACGGACTTTATCCAATGTCACTGGATTTATTTTAAGTATTCTGAATACTAGCCAGTGTTATAATGTAGACATTACTCTCCTGTGCATATTATTTATTCAGTATGTATATTGCTTTACAACATTTCAGATCTCTTAATCTATTCACTTGTATTAAAACAATAAAAAAATGTTGTCACATCCCGTCTAGTGATGTTCTTGCTCAAATTGTCTTAGATCTTGTTTAGTTAAAACTAGGGGGGCAACCTTTTATGTAATTTTCCTGGTATGTGGGGTGAATAGTAGCACATGCACTGACTTTAAATACATAGACTGATATGAACTGTATTACATGGAGGAAGTTCTACAGAGAAGATGGAAAAGATCCATCCTGAGAGTTATCATAAAATAATTCAGAGTGGTAGGGACTTTGGGAGGTCCCAGGTTGCTTATGGCTTTGTCCAGTCAGGTCTTAAAATCCTCCATGTAGAGACTGCACAACCCCTCTGGGTAATCTGTTCCACTACCTAATTGACTTTAAAGGTAGACAACATTCTATGCTTTCCCCTCATCAACAGATGAAGTCATCTCATCACAGGAGGCAAATAGGTTGGTCTGGCATGATTTACCCTTGTAAATCCATGCTGGCTATTCCCGTCACCACCTTTTTCCTTCATGTGCCCAGAAATTACTTCTAAGATTGCTCATTCCATGATTGTTCTGTAGTTCCCTAGATTGTCCTTCTTGCCCTTTCTGAAGATTGGGTGCATCATCTACCTTTCTGCAGTCACGGAAGACCTCCCTAGTCTCCATGACCTTTCAAAGGTGATAGTGAGCAGCCTCACAATGATGACAACCAGCTCTCTTCGTACCCATGGGTGCAGCCCATCCGGTCCCATGGACTTATGTGGCTTGAGATTCCTCAAGAGGGCACTGAATCAATCCCATTCCACACCTGGCAGTTTCTTTTGTCCTTGAACCCTTCCTATAAGTACAAAGTGTTATTAAAAGGCTACAGGCCAGGGCACCTTTTTGCATATTGTACTTGAACTGGGAAGTATTGAAGTAGCTGCTCAGATCCAGTTGATGATGGATTTGTAATCTTTAGAAATACTCAACATTTCAATATCAATCCAAGCCACTCATGACCAAAAGCAGTTGCTACCTGATGCCTGAAACAAGCCTGTGTGAAATGCATGACAGTCTTGGCCAGTTCTTTGAGGAGTGGGGGGATGTTCATATAATCTCCATATTGAAATTCATTACTGCAGCTGTCACTCTTACAGTGACTTCAGCAGAAGCACAGGCTTGACTGCAGAATTTGAACTGTTCTTTCATCCACAAAAGTGGTGTTTTTCATCTGCAAAAAAGGGCAGAAGTGAAATTGAAGTGATAGAAAAGACTTTTGCTGGTCTTGGGGTCAGACTTCATTTCACCGTGGAGGATTATGAGGTTCAGTTGTCCAGAACTTGTACACTCACATCGTGGGCTGATGCTGTCATGTTCTGTTCTTAATGAGTGCTTATAGCATGGCTGCTGGCAAGTGTTGCTGAACTGCCTTTTGCAATCTGACCTTAAGATCTGTGACCTTGCAGAGCGCAACGTAGTGTTCTTTCTGCTAAGAAGCCTGTAAACACCCAGCAGGGAGGTGAGTAGGAAACACTTAATAAATGCCATTTTCTACTCTGTTCTCCCATTTCCCCACCCTGGTCTTCCCCAGAGAGGGTCTGCCTACAAGATATGGTATCAAGTAGGAATTAAAACCAAAAGTCCCTCTGAGTGTAAGACAGAGGACACTGATGGCTCAGGAAATTGTGTTTCACAGTAACCTATTATTTGATATAGGATGAAGAAAGCATCGTTGCCCTATTTATATATATGCCCCGACAACATCCTTGGGCCTTCCCCTGCCTCCATCTGGAGGTGACAGACACCCCAGGGTGGGGCATGAAGGGGAATGCTCGCTTCCCTGGAGGGGGATCACATTGTGGTAAGCCACAACAGTAACAGAGGAAGTTTATGATTCAGTTTATAAAGGTCAGCTGCATGTTGGCTCTATAACTTGACAGATTAAATAACCTCAGCAAAAATGTAAATGTGCAAGTTCCACTAGCAAACCTAGCTTTGGGCATACAACATGAACACTAACACTTGTTTTTGCTAAATGAGTAGCTGAACAGACTTTTGTACATAAAATACACCTCAGTAACACCTCATGTACTCAAAACGGCAATAGTTGATATTACCAGGACCAAAATAAAATAACTGAGAAATAACAGCACTTAATTGTGAAATACATGAATACTCAGCAAAAATGTTAGCATTTTACTTGAGACATGGCATATATGTAAGCAGCAAGAAATTGCACACAATACAATTTCCAGTTGTGTTTCCAAAACCTTCAAAAGAGATTTTCAAAATGACCAGTGCTGAGTTCCTTGCAGAGGGAGGGGATGAAGGAGAAGTTGAAACTAGGAACCATTGCTAAGGAATGTGTAGATTAAAAAAGATGTAATACCTTGAAAGGTTACATTGATGACGTGGCTGCTAGAATTGTAGTTTTTCCTAATACTTGTATTTTCCTATTAACTAGTGAACATAACTTGGCATTACTAGAGTTCATTTTATGTCATTTTTACTGGAACTTTCAAACACATGAAAGGACTGTATTAGGATTAAAATAATGATGAAACTATTCAAAAGCACCTCTTAGTCTTGTTCATCAGATGCTAAGCCATTTCAAATCAAGCAATTCCCTAGTTATGCTCAAAACTTTGGGAGAAAAAGCATTCTATTCTGAACCTAAGTTTCAGTTATAAAGAGCCTGCATGGATAATTTGAATTGTCTTCAGTTCAATTTCATTTTATTTTCCAGGTTTTTGGTATAAATACATTAGCAGTGTATTCAGATTGCAAAGTATGTAACTTTGGTGTTTTCCTGTGTGCTTGAACTTCAAACAATTAGGTTATACTTCCTCAAACTAGCAATAAAACAGGCTCTGGGCAAAGTCTAACTGCAAAAATCTCAGGCCCTTAGGAAATTTTTTATGAAAAATTTATGAGCAAGTAAAAACTGAGGATTATGATGGAATTTGGCCTTGTAACTATCACCAAAATATGCAATGCTGTGAATGGGATACAGTAAAAAGAATGGCAAGAATAGGATAATGCAAGAAAATGAAACCCACTCAACCTTATGCTACATTTAATATTACCATATATTACAGCCTATTGGTTAGCAAGACTATCTTAAAAAGATACATGCTAGAAGTTTACATCCAGCTGTTCTTTGTATATCCCTGAAAACAATGGGGAAATGCTCTTTTAAGCTAGTTTACTACATTCATGCCACTATATTACTGGGCATGTTATATGCTACATTTAGCAAAACCAAGAAAACACATGACAGTAGCAGCAACTAAGGATTTTTAAGGACTTATGAAATAGCATGGTTATGTGTGAATTTACAAAATGCTTACTATGACTGATGATTGGGCTTTGGGGACTTGTTCGCAAATTGTTCGCAAATTTTTTTCCTTCAAAGCCCAGCCTAAAATTAGAAGAAAAAAACCACTTGACATAACGTCAAAGAATAAGGAGAAAACTACAACTATGACTGTGTTCAAACATGCAGATGTGCACACAGAACAATTATCAGCTTTTCTCAACATAAAGAAAATTAGCTCTGGAATGTTTCCCAATTCCATATACCAACTTTGCTGAGATAAGCCATGAATTTGGGCTAGATTACATTATCATTATTTTTTACCTAAACAGTCTGGGAATAGGGAGGAACCCACCAAAGTCTGTTTCATCACACAGCATCTGAAAGTAAGTCAAAAGATGCTATCCAAATTAATTGGTGAGAGGTCTCTGATATATATATATACTCTTTAGCTCAGTACCCTCATGTTAATCTTTGGACCAGACTTCATTGTGCTGCTGCTGCTGCTTCTCCCCTCTCTAGATGTGGCTATTGTGGGTGACATGCTCCCCACTTCTATACAGGGCAAAGGCTCTTGCAGGTGCCCAATCACTTCCTACTTAAGACTTAAACTGGCTAAAATGTTTTAGTTACATTAAGAAAACTCTACAGTCTTTCTCCTCAAACTTTATGAAATCTGGAAAAATCTTTACAAAAGAGCTCTTCCTATCCGCAGCTTACCACCTTCTGAATTTGCTGCTTCCATTTGAACCAGAGCAAAAGATGTCAAAATACCAAAACTGACAGAGGTAGATCGTAAGCAAAGCTTAGTGAATCCATCATCTGTTATTCAGCTGTTAAAAGAGTTTTGTCACTGCACTTGTAAAGGACATGAATCAATCTTTACCACACACTTAGAGAACAAAATATGTTTTTATCCAGCACTGCAGATAAGGGATTTTGCCACCCTGTGAAAAACTTTCAGTGGTTTTTTTTTTCATTTTTTGGGTTTTTTTTCTGGAATTGTAGTGATGATAAAAATAAGCTAAAGTTTAAAACACTGCAGTAAACAAAACTCACTCCCAGAAAAAAAGCCAGGTGATTTAGATAATTTTAAAAAAACTATTTAAAAAACCCATAAATTGTTTAAAAACAAAATATCCTTGCACTTTGAAAGTACCAGAGTAGAATGTTCTGTTTTTTTCCTGACAAGAACCACTACAACTGAATGGTTTTAAACACAAACACATCAATGTATTTTCTAACTGCTTCAAAGGGAGGACTGATTACTTGCTCAAGGCTGTGAATACCATACTGTTGCCAAAAATTGGGATTCCCTGGCTATTTTTTCAAACTGCCGGAATTCATCTCCTAATTTGTTCACTAGTAATATTTCTGAACAAAGACAGAAATACTGAAAGTCTAGAGGCAAATCTTGTTTTCACTAAGGATAGTTGGACAATTTGGGAATGTTTTATGCAGACAAGTAAACATGGGCAAGAGGAACAACCCAAGCATAACCATGTTGAAGCACAAGCTTTTTTTTCAAGCTATGTCCAAAGTTGTTTTAAGTGATGGTCAGTCTCAGTTATAATTTAGTTTCTTCATCACACTAGCGATGAAAGGCCTTAAAAGTGGGCTGCTCTCTTTATCCAATATGCTCTCTTCCTAGCCTTGGAAGATGGTGAGTAGCACATTAGTGCAATAAGGAATGTCCACAATTTCTTTTTCAATATATGGAGTAGTATATGGAGTTATGGAGTAGTGCACATTCCTTGGCATGAATATATGTTATGAACACTATTTAAGGAAAATCTGGTCTTCATAAACCAAGTCTTAAGTATCAGTATGCAAGTTTATGCATTATTCTTTCCTGATTTTCATCAATATTGGCTTTTTTCCATTAGAGAACTGCTTTATCAAGTAAACTCTATTCTCATTTTCTATAAAGTATATCCTTTCACTAACCTGAGTGCCATCATAATTTATACTGTTTTTCATGTAAGAGAGAGTACAAAGATCTCCAGGCTTTATTCTTCTGTAAATGTCACCAGTTCCACGTACACTACTGTATCTTGAAACTGGTTTTCCTCTGACCTTATCAAGAACAGCAATTTTCCTGTCTACTCTAACAACACCTGGGATCTTGCCAAAAGAAATCAGAATCTAATGGAAAGCTCCAAGCGCAGTGGCTGAGTGTGAAAACAGAAGTGTGTCCATCAGCCTTCAGAGGGCTTGTGTCAGAAGGGAGCTCCCCTGACGTGGCTGCAGTAGCTCAGCTGAGTGAGCGCCTGAGAAGGGCACACCACAGTTGAAAGGCTTTCTTGTATGAATAGATTGGTTTAGCTTAATAAAGGCTAAGCAAAGGGCAAAGCAGCACTGTAGTGACTTTCTGAGGAAGAAAGTTTTGGTGCCCACTGAAACTTCAAAGAATGGACCTGGCTTCAAAGATCTTGTATCTTGTCTTCAATATAATGCAAACCTTATGCAGCGCTTTGGTCTGATCCCAACAATGGCAGTGGTGCTTGCCAGTAGTTCTCTAAGAATACAGGTTGGCAGAGATACAAACAGAGTGTGTGGAGGAGCCTCAAGGAATCTGGCTTTCCTAAACTCAGGGAATGGCAGTATTAGGGAGAAGCAGGCACTGTCTCTACTCCATCTTCTATTGCATTTAAGATACGGTTTATTTGAAATGTGGCTGCACTGTATTAATATTTTGTTTCAGGAGGACAGCATGGTTGCTAACTGCCACAGCCGTTGCTGCAGAGAGAACAGAATAGCAAGCTTTGGGCGTAATCAAGATGAGCTCAATACCCAGGGACTGGAGCCAGGGCCCAGACTGAAAACAGAAGATCTGCGTGAATATACCCTGAGAGAACTGCTGGAGGCCAGAGAGGTTTGCTCTAAAGGGGTCAGAAGTACAGTCTGCTTGGTGGTGGTGAAAGTGCGTTACTTGCAAACATTAAAAGATTTTTGTGGATTCTTGACATTTACTGCGGTATTTAATGTGCTTATGAGGATGGTACAATTGTTTGGAGTTTAAAAACTAAGAGCAGATCCAGTTCTTAACTGGCTGAGAACAAGGGTAGTTATTGCCCAGTTGGTGACTCCTGAGGACAAAGTCATAAATATGCCAACATGAAAACAAATTGTTTCTCAGTGGGATGTTATTAAGTGTAGGCAGGGTTACCTGCAAAGTCTCAGGTTCTGTCAGTCATACAGGTAAAAGATTTAATGATACTAACTGACTTTTAATTCCAGCAATGATCTCAAGAAAATAACTATTTTACTGCACTGTTCGCACATCCTGGTATTTAGAGGATTGCCTGTGTTTGCAAGACCATTTGGCTACGCCAGAGAACAACTCACAAATGCCTTGTTGTTGAGCAGAGCAAGCTGCATGTAAATCCTCCAAACAGCACTTTGCTCTACCAGGCGTTGACTTGATCCGAAATTTGTAGTATGGGAACACACTTCAACACCTGTGTGTGTTTTGTAGAAGGTTCAGTGCTGTTCAAAGTGATGTGCTAGAAAGAAGAAAAGGGTAGGTACATGTTCATGCTTGTGATAAACTTTGGGTCCTCGTCTGATAATGACTTGGTGTAGAACAGAGGAGGGGAAAAAGAAATATTAAAGTCATTGTCAGCTTATTCCAGAGAGTCTGAGAAAATTAACAATGGTGAAATCGCTCATGCTGTTCTCATTCTTGAGAAGTGGTAGAAAGCACCCCACCTTGGGATTTTTTGAGAAACAATACGGAGTAAGATCACTCAGAGCAGCATGTGGGGGAACAATGCTAACCATGAAACTGAAGTATTACACTCCGTTTAAATGGAGCTGCCTAGGTGCATCTCTAGTTTGTGGACTTCATAGCAGCTGGTCTGGATTTACAGGCTCATGCTTCTGCTGTAGGTGGTCCTGCAAATTCAGTCTCTCCACCACTGCCTCATTTTAATTAAAAATACAACTGACCAAACCGTTCTTCCTTCTGCAACTGAAATCCTCCTTCTTTCTCAAGGGCTACAGCTACATCAACCTGGACAGCCTTCTTGGGGGCAAATTCTCATAAGTCACAAGGTAGTGCAAAGCAGCTGGCAAAGATGTTCCTAACCTACAGGATGGAAAGCAGGACACGTAGAAGGCAGAGCTACTTCAACTATTAAAGGCAATGCACTGAACAAACAGTTGGACAGTGCCGCCCCCATTATTTTTCAAATCCACTATCTCACTTGTTTTCAGATAAGTGTACCTGCACTCATTTCTCATAAACTCATTTTTTTAAAAAAAACAGAGGCCATCTATATTTACACCAGAATGTAGAATAATAAATTGCCTAGTCTGTGGCTAATCATGGAGAAAATGACAAAGGGAAGCTGAAATTTCTTATTTCAAGAGAGCAATCTACTTAAGCATAGAAAGTGCAACACTAGATCTTATATGTAAAATTTCTTGTAAGTTTATGCTTTTGGTTAATTGTTCTTGTTAGGGGAATATAATGTCAAAGTTTCCAAAACAAAAGATTTAAAATACACAGTCAAAGGCTTTCAGGTATCTAAAAAGTTAATTTAAATGCTTTCTTTAAAAACAATTAATTTGCACCATGAACATTTCTTCTCACTCATTCCAAGTATTGTTCCCTATGCCAGACATGCATAACTTCCCCTGGCAAATGTTCTAGCTCCCCTCTGTCTCATTTGGTATTTTATCATATTGGATTGTAAATCTTTTGACCTGACCCTATTATTTTCTTTATTTAAAATATTTAGTATAAGCTACATAATGAGTTATATTTTACCAGTAAGTGGTAATCATTCAGATGTCTTTCATAAAATGCTCAATCTATTTTAATTTGCATTTTTATACCTTCTCACCCTTTCAATTTGCTTTATTATTTTATTATTCTGTGAGTCTACTTTCATGCCCTCCAAAACTGCTGCTGCTGCTCTTTTTCCTGTTGGCCTGGACATAACAACGTAGGTCAGGCAGCATGAAAGCTTATCAAAAATTTTCTGCCTGATTAGGGTTTTTTTGTTGTTGGAAAATAATTATTGACTATCTCCATTCTCTCTTTCACTTTCTTTGCATCCTTCTCTCTGCCTGCTATTTTTTCTTCTCTCAGGCTTCAAGCTGAGACTATGCTCTCCAACATTTTCTAATTCATTGGAGGTCATTAGCAAACAGCTTCAGAGAAGCTAGACAGCATGTTTGCTCTTTTCATGTTGCTGTATTTCAGTTTTTGATGGGACAGAATCTATTAAGATCTTCTCCTGTACTCTTCTTTTCACATGAGCTCTTTGTTCCTTATGATCTATGGAAAAAAAAAGTACACACATACTGTCTCTTGCTTTCACAGCTGAAAAACAGCAGAGCCACATTTTCAAAGGTAAAGAACATGCTACTGTATACAGATATTAGCATATATCTTTACATCACCAATGCATGCACCCAGACCGGATTCAAATATGTGATCCGATGCAAGTAAATTGTAAGCTGTATGTATAGTAAAATACATGCAAAAATGCAGGTGCAATTGTAATACATAAAGCCTTGAAAATCTGCCCCACTGTGCATTTTTATAGTTTACTTTCCACAGTCACTACGTTCTTACTACAAGCTTGTTTTAGACCCTGTCAAATTCTAGAGACTGTTCATGAGACCTTCCAGCCTACCAACTCCTCCAGCTAGCCCTCTGGAATACAGCGCCATCTAAATTTTATAGGTCCTACTATGAATGAGATTTGGAACTATTAAAATCAACTGCTACCAGCGCATTTTCTTCACAGAGAATGGTATTCCACTGCGGGGTTTTCACGTTTGGAATGATAAGCAGGGAAAGTCCTGATAAGGTCAGGAAATAGAAAAATAAACAGTTAAAGTACTGGCTTAAGAGACTATTAACAAGTGAACAGTATTGTTCAGAAATACCTGTTTTCTGTGGAGGAAACTACTAAAACCCAAAAGATCAAAAGGAGGAGGAGGCAGCAGATCAGGACTCTTGCAGATTCTGCAGAAAGAGGTCATTTGTGAAAACAAGAGGAACTTATGAAAGCAGAGAGGGAAAAAAAAAGTAATTCATTTACTCATTCAATAGTGTTAGCAGAATTTGCATATCCATCCCTGTTTCAGAGGCTTTGAAATTTTGTTTTTCTCCAGCTGTTTTTCTTATCATTTTGGCACATTTTCTCATCACAGACAGCCACTTAGCTCTCAGATGCTCTCACTAACTGGCATCTTTCAGCTGCTCTCAGGCCTTCCCTTTTAAATCTCCCAGCTGCCTCTCTTACCCCTCATAACATGACTGGCCTACCCATCTTGTGTATTTTTTTAAATCATTTCCAGCTGCCACATTTGGTGCTCTAGATACTTTCCATTCTCTTCCCCAGAATATGGTATTTTGGAGTGTTTCTGTAGGCTGATGGGATGACAGCAGATTTCCCAAGCCTCTTTCTACCCTAATACGAATCTCATCCAAGTCCTTTCAAGATTAGCATGCATGAAACTGAAAATTTATTTTGGCTGCTGATGAATGCTGGGAAGCTGAGAGGAGGAGGAAGAGCATGATGCAAAATCACCAAGGTGGTAAAAATATAATGATCCATGATCAGATAATCAAATCTCATGTCTTGCTCTTTCACAGATCTCATGTATCTTGTTCTCTGTTCTCTTAAGTACTGCCCAATCTCCCATGATGCCCAATCTCTCCACAGAGGTGTGCAAACCCTCTGAAATTTAGAAGAAATTTCAGCTAATTTCAGCTTAACAATTTGGAATCGCTAGCCCAACAGTGTCCGTGATCCTTACACTACTCTCGCAGCCTGCAGCCTCTGGAACTGACGTGGAAAAGGCTCTGTGTATTTTTAAGAAACTTATTTAGGTATAGGTGAATCCATTGACTTTCATGGTCAAGAAAAAAAACTTTATACACAGATTCCTCTTAACTGTGTAAGTGACAGTTTAGACACACACCTGGTGGTTATTCTCTACATTCTTTGCACTACAAGAAGTGGGTAATGCTTTGATGTTATGTCAGCTTTGTAAAATTTTGCACCAAACCCGTATGGTTATAGGAAAATTTAATTCCCATCTAATTAAATGTACTCAAAATTAAATTTCAAAGCTATTGGCCTTCCTTTTTTCTGTATTTTGGCAAAAGTAAAATGAAATCTGGCCACATAAGGCACTTTTAAAAGTTATGGAATCCTAACTGGGTTTTCTATAAGCTCCCTTTTAACAATGTCACTTGAATAAACATGCTTGAAGGTTCAGAAAAGAAAAATAATTTTAAAAAACACCCAAAGATCTTATCTGTGTATCATCTAAGTTTCTATCTGATTCACCCAGTGCTGTTCCTTTTTTTTCCAAGACCTTTTCTTATGCATATAGGAGCTTAGATTTACCCACCAGAGAAGCCTGGGTGAAGAGCCTTCTCTGCAGCAGGTGCTCACTGTCCACAGATGAGCCATGACAAAACGCGTTGGCATCCAGCACTTGCTTTGAAATAGGTCATGAACTCAGAAAATCCATTTATAAATGTCGCGCCAGGCTGCAGAATGGGGCACATGTTTGAAAGTGCCTGAGAAAGGAACCCTCCTCTACCACTGTGGAGGAAGGCTCCTCTGCTCATCCTCTTCCCTTTTCCTCTCCAAAACTTCTGGCACTGGGAGAGGAAGAAGGACTTCTGGATCTGCCTACTCATTCTAAAATTGTTAGAAGGAGAAAGGAAAAGTATCCTGAGGCTTTGAAAAACACCAAGAGGAGCTTGCAATTTGAGTTTAAGAACGAATTTGGTCTCTACAGCGGTCAGGAGAGAAGTGAGCATAGAATTGGCAGGATAAAGTAGAGGAGAGGCTGGAAGAGAGGTTTTAAACAGAATCACAGACATTTTCATACTGAATGAAAACTGCTTCCCTCTCAACGGGTCTAGTGGCCTTCTCCATAGCACAGTGAAATCATTGAAAGCTCTCCAGATACCTTCAGAGAACTTTGGGTCGGGTCTTATGGTCTTGTCTTCAGATTGGATGGTTTTAATAAAGTGCATTAACAGATGTTTTCAAACACTCCTAAAGTCAGGACAGCTGTGGGATCTTTGCAACACGTGAGATCATTACCAGACCTGAGAACAAAAATCCTAGCTTCCTCCCCAGTTTGGCTTCTGCTGCTTGCAAAAAAGCTTCTCTGATAAAAAGAAAGAATTTGCAAGTCAGCTCATGAAATAAAAGAGAATCAAATTCCACAATTAACTAGGCCATCATCTAGCACACGCAGTTCTCCATACCTGCCAAGTACTATCAATACTCTAAAAAGAACGCTATTAATAAGAAATGTTGTTATTTGGAATAGACTAAGCTGGGGTTGCCTAGTTCCAAAGAAACCAAATATGCTGACCATGACACAGCACTCTAAACTTTCCACATGAGATCACCAGATATCTTTGACAGTGAGAAATGAGAATGGGATTATATATTCAGTATACAAAATACAGAATCACATTCTATATCTAGGGTTGCATCAAGTTAAATGGCAAGAATGGGTTCAAGTACTTTCCCTCTTAATTTAAAAAAAAAAAAAAAAGACAGTAGGATAGATGTCCTTCCCTTCCTGCAATGAATTAGACACACACTATCTGATGATGCCAAACACTATAATTCTCTATCTTGCATTTTACCAGTGCTGAATACTGCAGTCTGGTGCAAAACAGAACTTGTTTCTAATAGAGAAAATTGAAAGTCATTTCCACAGGCCTAACTTTACTCTAGAAAAATTAATCTCCCTAGGCTCGCTCTGTGATCAAGACAAGAGACACATAGATCCTCTGAATTACTGTCAGCAGGAGCCTCTTTCTGCTGTTTGTAAAAGGATGCAAGGGGGACTATGTCACCTAAAAAAAAGGTGAGTTTTGTTGGTTTTTTTAAAGGCCTGCTTCTGTGGATTCTTCACTCAGTTTTATTTTCTTCTATGTAAACGGTTTTCTGCTGATTTTTTGTTTTTCAAATAGAAATATAAGACAGGGACTGCCTAGCTTTGCCTCTCTGATTAAAACTGAACTTAGTTCATAGAGACAATTATAAAAGCAATATAGCAACTCAATAAATTCTGAATGTATTGTATCAACAGCAATGATACTCTGCTGCTAACTCACAGAACAATCACTATCAGCGTGAAAGATATAACCTTAAACTATGATATCAAATATTGGCGGTAAGGAATAATCATGAGCATAGCCTGTGTTTAGATAGACCATTTGAAACCACTGGAGGAAAATGTTCATTATATATTTCAACTAGTTTCCATTTCAGAAAAATCAAGATGATTTTGTGAAAATTTGTATTTGAAATTATCAAAATGTCTATTGTAAAAGGTGGGATTTCCAGTAAATAGTTCATTAAAGAAGAAAAAATTGTCTAAGGAGAAATAAAAAATGGAAGGAACATTTTTCATTGTTTGAAACAAAGTTTTCTCTGGAAAAAATCATTATACCAGAATTCCATAAGTACATAGTCCATTGAAATGTTCTTTTAGGAGGTGCACAAGGACCTCTAAGTGCTTGGAGAGAAGGATTATATTTTTGGTTTGGTTAATTTTCAAGTCTCATCTTCCAATAAATCTAGTGTCAGCATCTAGTTAACAGAGCTGACATAGCATGGATGCTGTATGATGTTTGTATTACATGTGATACGTATTTCCACGTAGCTTTTGCAAATGAACATTTGTAACTCTCTAAATGCCACAGACTGTAAGTCAAGAACAGATGTCAGACTTGAATGCCTATCATCGAACACTAAGGTATGAAAGAATGGGAAGAATTAACCAAACATAGTAAACAATTTCATATAATTGCATATTGAATTTTATCTCACATATGCTATGGAATACCAAACACATATGTAACACATTCATTTTATGCATACAACACATTTTTTGCATATTGGTTATCTTCTTTCAATCAATAAGTTCTTTTAGTGTTGAGACAAAGTTGCCTGTTTTCACTTACACACCTGTAGATGAACACAGTTGGCTAAAAGTCTTTTCTACATAGCCTTTTCCTCAACATTTTTACTGTGTTTCATTGCACAATGTATCAGTTCTGTTTGATCGGTTTTGCCCACTGCAGTGTGAATATACGTGCATGCATCTGTGTGTGTATTGAGAGACAGACAACGCGTGGAATGTCAAAGATGCGCTTGCCAGGTAACTAACACAGGTGTGGTAGTGCAAAGCTGCAAATGCAAACACCTCAGATGACTGTGTGCAGGAGGAGAGTTTCAAATACACTCAGTATCAGTGAGCCAGGTTTTATTCTTGGGTAACTTTCACTGAGTTTGTCTTGTGACATTCTGTTGTGGCTGTTCTTTGAAAAAAAAACCTGCTAGAAAAATGCAGACATTTTTTTCACATTAAAAAGAGAGAAGCGGATTATACAAGTTCTTTCAAAATATTTGAGCTGGAATTATTGTGGTTTTAGTGGACATTTTCACCTGGCCAAGACAGTGGATCAATGCAGAATGTCTGTTAAATGACTTCTCTTCAGACAAAAGAAAGTAGCAGGCTATTTATGAATGAGTAGTCATAGCAAATCCATAATTTTTGAAAGATGGGTTATTTAACAAGTTGTGAAAAAGTGTAAGACGTTGTGCCATATAAGTAAAATGATTGCTAGAAAGTTTCAGTTCTTCATAAAGCTGCACCAGAATTTCACAGCTGATCAGGGATCATGCTATAAAATCCAACATTCCCTCATTACTGGAACAGCAATTGTATAAATTTGAGCATTATGTTATGCATCACCACTAGTATCCCTCCTCTTTTTTGGACAGCACCACAGGTGTACTGTCAGTAAATAAAACCCATAGAGACAACCAAATGTTTGCTGCTACGACACATGCATGGAGCTGGTAATGGCCAATCCCACATCATCCTGCACAACACCAGCCAAAATAGCCAGTGGTACTGCCGGACTCAAAATATCTCACTATGTCCTTCTGATAATACCAAAGGACAGGAGTCCCACAAATTCAGATCTGCCACCCTTCTGAAACAGATGGAACTTGATAGGAAAAGTATCATAAAACAACTGAAGAGCCAGTTGTATCATAAAACTTTGTTTGAGTCAGTTGAGCCAACTGAATCATAAAACAAATAAACAGTCAACTGACATATATCCCCCTGCTTTTTTGCCATGGACGAGAACAATCTATCTTTATTCACTACATATATAGTTACCGATATGCAGGTTTGATGACAGGTTATTCCTTGTGTCATGTAACAAATTCTAGGTGAATGCATTTGTGCTAAGCTGCAACACTGCAGAGCTATCTGAACACACAACCTGCAGCAGTGACAGGTATCACTGGGACTCTCAAGTGCAAGTTATTGTTATAAAACCCAGTGCAAAGTTCAGCTACTGAGCTTTTGATCCACAGCATTTGGTCTGTGACTCACATAGGAATTTGATATATTCATACTTTACTCTGCTGTAAATACCTTGATTGAGGCTTCTGAGGTTAATAAAAAATTAGGAGAGTAACATCTTTGACTCGGATCAGTCCATGATTCACTGATCCCTGTCAGTGCAACCTCAGAGCTCCTCCTTTCCAATGACATATCTGTGTCCAGCATCTGAATTCTAGGTCTATTCGGAAGTCTGTGCGGGCATGACTGGACAATGACCTGACAATATTCAATATAGAAGCCTCTGTCAACTGGCATGTATTTTTGCTACAGTAGTCACATAAGTAAAGTTTTAAATCATTAGCAGCATACACATTCCTAGTTTCAGATTATATTTCACTGAAATAACTGCATGAACACTGGGTCAGACGTGCAGTAGGTACAAATCAGCAGATCTCTGCAGCTTTCTGTACAGGTCTGGAGACCTAGAAGAACTGAGAATCTGACCTGAAACATGTAATAGGTAAAAATACCTGTTACAAGTAAGAGTCTACTTCTAAAATATTAACAGAAAAATTCACATAATTGTCTCCAAAGACATATTAGCTGATTAATACTACCTGAAGACACAGTTCTTGCCCTAAACAGGTACGCTAATCTAAGATGCAAATGAACAGAGATAAAGGAAAATAGAGGAAAATATGATACCCCCCTCAACTTTGAGAGAACGAAAGAAGAACAAGCATGAAAATGGGAGAGTGAGATTTGTACAGAACCAAATCCTATGAATGGATCTAGGAAATCTGCATTAAAACCGTAAAAATTTGGAGATAATGTAGAGGGAGCCACAGGATGAATTTTAAGCACTTTCAATGCTAAGTTTACTTCCATTGTACTGAAATCACTCTCACTTAGTATGAAACTCCATTCAACACACGAATTGTGCCTGAAACAACAAAAAGCAGTAGCTTGGCCAAGTTTCCTAACAGATCTGTGGATAAGACCACAAAGCTTTAGTCTACAGGGAAAAGCAGTTGACTTGGCAAGTCTATCTGTGGCATGCTGACCTTTTTTTCAGAAAAGGTCACCACAGAGTCAGGTTCCTGAACTTCCCAGGGATTCTGCAGCTCTAAAGCTAGGGATCTTCTAGACCGTAGCATCATGATAGCCCCAAGCAACATTAATTAATAAGTCATTTTTTTTTAATTCCCACAAAACCTTTTCAGAAGTCTAGGAGCAATCAGGAGTGATATCAGTGCAGTTCTTGGTGATCAGCAACTGTGACCATTGCTGAAAACCTCAGTGAGAGCACATAAAACCAGCTGCACAGAGGTGAAAGGCTGAAGGTTTCTGGGTTTATGAGAGGAGGTCTGATTGTCTGTTGTCTGCTCTGAACACAATTATGAGAGTTTAGCTTACACTGCTATCAAGCTGGGTCTTTTTGTTACATTCAATGCACTTGAAAAAAAATAGTCAGTGAATTTTTTTTCCCAATTATTTCTAGTGGAAGAAAAGTGCACTACCCACCTCAGTCTGCAGGAATCATGTTCTAAGACATGGCAGATTATAATAAATTGATTTGCTAACAAGCAAATAGAAACCCTTGAGTTCCACAGCATTTTAACCAAGAGAATGACAGACTGAAACAGGTTTAACGCTGATACCAGGTTAAATCTTAAATTAGGTGTGCAAAGCCTTTCAGTTTTTCAGGGTGTGGCTCACATATGGAATGAACAAACCAGTTTCTAAAGAGGTAAAAACCCCATAATTACAACCATTATTTTAAAGAATCATAGAATAACAGAGATATAGAGTTGTAGATGCTATAAATAATAATATTATTATTCATTCCAAAGGAGCAATAGCTGCTTACACTGCTGAACTTTGTGATCATTCTTTTGGATGAAATTATTTAAAGTTTCCTAAAAAGTGCATTTATTTTATATGCTTTGTATAATTTATATATTTATCTTTGATTTCATTTTTTTAGGATACATCATATAAGTGGTTTAAATAAGGCAGAATAAATTGCATGAATGGACCCCCTTGCTAAAATGAAAAATAATTTTGGAAAAAAAAAATTTAGGGGCAGGTGAGCTAGATGATCTCAAGAGGTCTCTTCCAACGTGAACAATTCTGTGATTCTCTGATAGATATTTATATATATTATATACCTTATGGTATATACCATATGTATAATATATATTACACATTATTTATTTATTATACTTTATATAATGATTATACATTATATTTTATATATTCTATATATCATGCAAATAAAAGAAAATTAAAAGCTAATGTGGTTATTTTCTTCAAATAAAGTTACAAACTAAAAAAGTATTAGCAAAGAAAAATAGTAAGAGAGAAAAAGGGATATTTCTGTGTTCTTGATCAGGTATTTTAACAGCACACTCTCCAATTCAATGTGTATAATGACAAAGAAAAGTAACTACTGTTGACTATTAGTACTGCAATTCTTCATACAAAATAGATCACTCATATCTGTATATACATATACACAACAAACCAGTCCTAATATAATACTGGTTCATTTGTGCTTATAACTCTGCATGCAGTCACACATTTCCAGCTATTCTGAAGTTTATGAATACTGCATAAGGGGAACTGGAAGAGCATTCCTAGCATCCAAAGATTTTGAAAAAGAGAGACTGCGACTGTTTTCTAACCAAGTATTAACACCAGGCTGAATCTACCCCTGCGGTATAGAAACTGAGTAATCATGCCCTGTGCAGGTGGAGCGTGGGGGGTGAAATCCACAGTCAGTGAATGAGGTTGCTGGGCAAGGCACACACACACCCACATAGCAGCTGCTACTGCTGTTCCTCTCAATAGTCCAACATCTGAAGGAGACAAGCTTTCTTCAAAGGTGAGCTGATTCAGCTGCACAAAGGTTTAAGGACATCTTTGCTGACATTTTTGCTAATTATTTGCTAAATTACAGCTATCTCCTATTAAATAAATGTAGTGACTTAGTTGACTTCAGCTGGAATGGGAGTGGACCCCTAAGGATTGCCACCTGCTCTTTTCAAATCAACGGCTAAACTTGTGCTGACTTCAATCATCCTGGAACAAACAGGCCTTTAAACCTGAGGCTCTCCCTCAAACGAAACTGGACTATAATCAGCAGGTGTTTTGCTCAGAAAGGCTCCTGTATGAACTTCCAATTCCTAAAAACAGCCCCAGGACACATACAGATGCATATTGGCACTGCCCATTGTCTATTTAGTGTCTGTACTGAAATGCATTTTTGTAAGGGACCTAAACACCTCTGAGGATCTGAGCCTTTGGTCATCATCCTCTTCCTGGTCGGTATTAGGAAACATGAATATATATGCGTACTTATATGTGAAACTAATTGTTCTAATGCTTGTTATTTGCTGGCATCCAGCCAACAGTCAGAAATGTGACATGGTAACTTTGAATCCAGGTTTTGGTTGTACTCCTGAATATGAATATTTGCATTTCAGAAAAATGAAGACATTAAAAAGGTTGTGATTAATGTTCTAGAACTGACATCAAAAATGACAACAGGAGAGTGGAAAAAGGTAATAACAAATATCAAAATAACTAGTAAAAGCAAACAAATCATAGTCCCTTCTGTTCTGCTTTTATTAATGAACAGTAAATGGCCACACAAGACTCACAGCCTTTTGGCTGGGGACCTGTATCACACAAAAATCAGGACAACCAATGAACAAATCAACCTGGAAAAACTCCCATATGTGGAGCACATGAGGTTCTCTACCAAATTTGTGCAGTAACACTAAAGAAAGGATTTAAGGAAGATCTGCTATGAATACCATGAGGATTCCTGGGAAAGCTACACTTCAGAAGTATTTCAACTTCTTAAACATTATCACATTAACACTGGTGAACCATTATAAATACTGATGGATGACTCAGGAAGAGAGGGATTATATGTGTTGCTCACCACAACTGATGATGTAGATCAGCCTATGGTTCCAAAAATTTTAGTGTGGGTACCATCTTCTCTTTCGTTTCCCCAAAAGATTTCACTCCATCGTTCCTCTAACATGTTTTATTTTCCTTTTATTAAGTATTATACAAAAGTACTCCCAATAATTCATTCCTTGCTGCTGATGAAATGCAACCCAAGTTCCCCCAATGTAGCCCCTAACTTTGCTTATCACTAAGGTACATACACAGGAGGTCACAGAAGCCATAGACAAACCACTCAACCATGCTGAGGCGACCAACCACAGGTAAGCAAAACAGGTTTGGCTGATTATTACAGGCTGAATGAAGCTGGTAGCTGGAAGAGGCTGACATTTCAGGATTGGTCAGCTTAGATACATGCAACAACTTTTTATATGCTGTGGCATATATGTGTCCCTTTAATACTGGTTTGACTTTGTAAATACATTCTTCATGGTGATACACAACTGTTTTGGTTATTACCATTTAATGTTTTGTAAAAACCACAAGATGCACAGCATTGAAACAACATTTTATACCAGCTGCAATGCCTGAGTCTATCTTATACTGGGAAAATGAGTTGGAGCTGCTTACAACAAAGATTTGGAGATATCCCAGCTGGGCACTAGAGGCAGATGACCTCCTACAGATTAGAGGGACAAGATGGAGCTGAACATCACTGGGATGCTGAAAGGTCTCTCGCTAATCTGACGTGTACATCTAATGTGTAACAGTAATCTAATGAAAGACCTTACAAATGCTTGTGGGCCACAGATTCTCTATGAAGGTGCTTCTGGGTTCTTTCCTTTGCATCTAAACTATTTCTATTTTAATCTAATAGGATATACAGGAACTTCAATTAAAAACTCTTTTAACAACTATTTGCTTGTTTCACAAATATTATAAATTGCATTATATTTACTATTGAATTTATATTGTATTCTAAGCATTTCTGTTTTCCTTCAAATCCTACATATATTGTCAGCCATGTTAGCTGCTCAAGGCTAAACATCAAATCTTCATCATATTTCTCTCTTATGCTCCTTTTTTTCATAATCTGTGACAAGTCAGTTAAATTAGTGGAAATCTGTATACAACCAACAGTTTTGTTTCAGAGATACTGATATAACTGAACCAGAATCTAAACTGAAGTTCTTATTTATACCAAGGCTTTATATATTTTTAATGTTCATGGTCTAATTCATAAATCAGCCTTAGAGTGTTGTTTTCCTTTCTTTTCCTTTATGAAGATACAAGAATGGCACATTTGATGGGGGATTAAAAGAGAACTCCGTGATGAATTATTCAGGAGAGCAAACAATATTATTTTCTATAGAAAATGATAGCTTTTAGAAATACAATGCAGTATGTACAGAGCCTGTGTAAATACAGGAAAGCAAGAAAATAAGAACGAAATAAATGACTGGTTTTGAAACAAAAAGATTATTTCTGATACCTAAATCATTGGCCTACATTTATTCAAGTGAAACATTAATCCAGAAATGTAGGGTGAAGTGCTGACCCTGTTAGTCAGTGACAAAACACTCATTGACTTGAGGGGAACCAGGATTTCACCCCATCAGTGTGAAATATTTATAGTTCCTTCTAATCCATTTTAGGCATTAAATTTAAATATGTTTTGTTCCTTTTCTTTGCTCATCCTCCCCTTTTTGGAAAAAAAAATAGGAAGACAGGAAGATAATCTGGCTACTTGGACTAGATGATCATTGTAGGTCCCTTCCAACTGAAATAGTCTATTCTATTCTATTCTAATTCTATTCCATTCCAGTACTTGGCTTGATTTACCCTAAAACCTTTTTTAGCTTTATACTTACAAAGTTCTTATAAAAGAACAAACCTTTCTTTACTCAACAGAGGAAATTCTTCTGCCACAGCTGTACAGGAAAAACATGTATTGAGAAGGACAGATTTCAGAAAAAGGGGCTGGTCTTAAAAACCTCTCAGAATACTGTGAAATAAAAAGATGCCACTCCATTTGCCACAGAGAATATGAAAGGCAGAGTAAATGACTGTGCTAGGCTCTGAGCTGCTGTGCCTGATCAGCTCCTTGTACCTAATCTAGGTAGTCACTGTAAAATAATAATTTAGGCTGACAAAACTGCATATTAATATAAGTAATGTACTGTACCTAGGGATCCTTGCCAGCAGTCTCATTTTGCAGGAGGATATAAAACTGAGATATCTTCAATCTTCAAGTCCTCGGTTGAGGGAGGGGTTGAAGGAGCAGAAGAAAATTGACGTCGCTGTTGCCCCTGGCATTCCAGTTCTGTATTGGAAAAGCATAAATCACCTCAGTATCTTTCAAGAGCTAAGTAAAAGATTTCAAAGACTTATATTCAAAACTCGTAGTCTTTCCCCCTCTATTCTATATTAGGGTAGTAAGTGTATTTACAGAAGATATCTGTCAACAGCTAAATGGGTCCTTACAGGTTGAGCCCAAGCATTGTGAATATGGCGAGGTAAAGGTCTTTATTTTCTGCCTGAGTGAACTGATCTAACAGGGACTGAGTGCTTATCTTGCTCTCCCCTCACCCATCCAGCACAAAGGAGCTTGCAGATGGACAAAACCAGCCAGGTACAGTATTGGCAGAAGGGGGTAGCAAATGTCACCCAGTAGCTAATTAAGTGTTGTGAAAGAACAGAGGAATTCTGTGTCTAAGGGGGTTTCTTTGACTTACTTGGCCTGCAATGACTGCAATTGGGGTTATGCTACTTATGAACCACTGTCTGAATAACGGCACGGTCTAGTTAAGTGCTTGGAACAACACTAAATATATAACTGTCAGAATACACAAAACAATTTTAGTAGTTTTTTACTTTTGGCAATATTTGGGTACGCTTGCATTTTCCTCAGACACGGCTGGATTACAAACTACTGACAAAGACAAGGTCAAGAGCACAGACATTTAGCCAGCTGCAATTATCCTACTAAGATGCTTCACAGCTCACATCTGGGGCTGGAACAGTGGCCCAGCATCACAGTAAAGCTGTCCTGAAACTCTGTGAAAGAAGAACTGTATATTCAACTACTAAGCTGAAAGCAGTACCTCACTTTTTGTTTAGTGGTACCGATGCATAACTAGAGGACACTGCCAGTCTCTTAAAGGATCCCCTGCAGCCTAGATTGAAAAAAAGATGAAAACAGAACTAAGAAGTTCAAAGAGAAATGCTAACAATTCTAAAACAGGAAAACTAATGTTGACCAATGAGTAAGACTTCGTCATTCCTTTTGACTACTGCTTCCATAGGTTTCATACATAGCAAAAGAGTAGATCAAGATGACATGATAACACCATGCTTACACTTGAAAATTCTGCTTTCCTTCCTCTTGCAGTTAAATTGTCCTCACTAAAAGTTCCTTGCAAATTTCTGCCCGTAATTAAATGAAAAACATGAAACTTCACTTGAAATCCATATCAAAACCCAGTACTGTATCTTTAAAGAGGATTTTTAGCAAAAATACAGCCTGTATCTCATGATAATAAATAGATAGGGCAATGTAAATACTTGGCAGAACTGAGGCCCAAGCCTACAATATTCACTGAGTAGCATTCCCAGAAGAACAGCTCCACAGAACTGAATTAAACCACAACACTACCATTAGTACAAGTAGTCACAAAGATTAGTATTTGTGAGATCAGGACATTTTCCCCTTGGATTCAGCAATGTCCTTAAACATATACTGAATTATAAATAAGTGAGTAATTCCATCTCTATGCGCCAAGCTGCTTAAAGACAACTGGAATGCCTAAGTGCTCTGCCACACAGGGATGCCATTACTCACATACTTAATGATAAGCACGTGCTTATTATTTAACTTTTTATGTTGCCATGCCTAAAGAGAAGCATACAACTAATTAATGTACAATTATGAAATGAGAGTCCACACCCCCAGAGCTTACTGCATAAAAGAGAATATAGAGAAGAGATAAAAAAGCAGTAGAGTGACATCTGTGAAACCAAATGTAATTTGAATCTGCCTTAATCTTATTTTACAGGTGATCAGATTGAATGATGACACATTCAGCCTTATTTCACACTAGTTTGAAAGAGGAGAAATAGTCCACTTCTTTGGCAGAATCTTCCCTTTTTTTCCTGCGTGTTTTGACACTTGATCTGTACAAGATACTCACAAAGTGCTCTTCACAGATCCGTTTAGTTAATTAGCTATACGCTGTTTTTCAAGTTCTGTAGACTAAACAGCAGATTTGGTAAGCAAAAGGCATCTTGACATATCCTGAATGCACTCCAATATTATTTAAGCAGATCTAGCAAGTCACACTACCAAGATTTTCACATGATATTCCAATTTATTTTCACATCAGTAAGTGCTTGTGCAATTTTAATTCATATTAGTATTTTCTGTATTGTCCCAGCAAGGACAGACTTCATGAAATCAAGGAAATGAGCAAAAAAGTTTGTGGTTTTCTCCAAACTCATCTATGAATCATTTAGATGCAACTTACATCAATAGGGAAATTCTACAATCAAATACATTGAAAGTCCATTTTCAACAAATACTGGGAAGGTAAGCATTAACATTTTCAACAGTTTTCTTCTGTAAAAAACGTGTATGCAAATAAAAGATGCACCAGAGTATTTTCTTCTAAGTAGGTTACAATGCTGTCATTCTACAGAGATTTTGATAGCCTATCTCTACAGCCTCTGACGTGTACTTTGGGATCCCTGCATGACTTCAGAAATACATTCTTCCGTAAAAGGGAATAAAACATGCCAGCCTTGGCATAGATTGTAAAATGAAAAAAAAAAAATCATAAAGTTATATTAAATGCCATACACTATGCTCCATGAGCTACTATATTTTAATTGGGTAACTTCCCGCAAGAGGGCTATTACTGCACTTCTTGCATAAGAAGCGGTCCTCATTATTTCAGGAGGACTATAGCATAAATTAGAATTGTGAGGGATTTTTGAATGTTTTGATCCTGAAGTTGGTGACCCTGTCTCCACTAAAAAAAGTACACAAATAAAAAACTTTAACTTTTAATGTTGCAGTTTCTGGCCTCAATAAATCTAAGCCAATATATTAATGCATTGTTAGACTGAGGGCAACATGTCCTAAGTACACAGCCCCGAAGTCTGATCTTCCAGTCACTCCTTTCTCAGTGTTTCACTTGATCCCAATGCCAAGTATTTTCAAAACATAATTTTTATTGCTGTCCAAGCCTTCTTTTTCCTTGATGGGATGAAACAATAGCATGTCATCTAGTCAATATTTTTGCACATAAAATATTTTGCAAAATCCAAAATTTGCACATCTCTCATTCCTTTCTTCTCTTTAGGGCACTGTTGCCTGGCCTGAGTTAATAGCTAAAAAGTTCTAAGAGCATCTTTATTTATACAGAAATGGCAAGACTCTCTTCTCTAATGTTTTCAGGTGTTACATCTTTCATCTTTGCTTGCCACTGGGTTTCCTCTATACTATGAGGTCACTTTACAATTACTGAATCTCCTTTTTTTCCTTTCTTACTAAATTTACTATTTCTTGTTTTTCCTTTTACTTTAGTCTTAGCTTTTTAAGTTTGCCAACATTGTTCTGGGGAAGAGAAAAAGAGAACTTGTTTGTTTTGTGTAGAAAGCACTAGCAGTCAGGAGTGAAGACGTGTTATAGGGAACTTGTCTTAGATCTGTAGGGCATCTGCCAGTTTGGTAGCCTCAGAAGACTTCCCATGGAAAGGAAATGCCTAGTGGTTTTTCCCTTTTCCACATCCCTGTGATGTAAAAGGATGACGTGGAATGCTTGACTTCTGCTCTTACAGTTAGAGCTCATACAATATTTCACAACTTAACTACATTACATTTTTCTCAAATTAAACTGATATTCTATAGAAATTCAATTGCACTTATCATCCTAAACTTTCCACTTATCACACTGACACTGCACAGGTGTTGGGATTTTTTTTTTCTCTCTGAGTTGTATGGAATACAGACCTTGAGCTTGAATGTAAATGCAGTAGTTTCACAGTTTCTTAATCCTTTTGTGTTTTCTTTCCAGAAAGAGATCTTCTGGGCTTGTTTCTTGCTTCTCTTAAGTAGTTTCTGTGTTCTGTGCATTTTTACAACCATGTCTTCAATTCCATACTACCTTTTTCCCTTTTGGAAGGTGTGGCAAGACCCTCTGGTTTAAAACCTGTGCTGTTCCTTTGATTTCATCTGGCTGTTTACACATGCCAAGAAGTAGTTCTTTTCACTGCGTACAGGAAGCTGCGGCACTGATTTTTGCAATTTCCGATGGCAATTAGTCCGCACTAGTGAGTTGGATCCCAGACTGATCCTTGCAGTCAGCTTGCTTTTGCTTAATGCTGTCTTTAGGCATGTGAGGTGTATGAGCTGCTGTTAACTATGGCATCCTTGATAAAATATGACCTTCCTCATCCCCTATTTAACTGCTGCACAATTAAAACAAATTCTTGTGTTCCGTATTTTATAGTGTTGTTGTCAAACCACCAGAAACGAAACACAAAGTCTTCTAAAATAACCTATATTTGATAGGGAAAAGCACTACTGATTTTCGCACAACCACACGGTCGACTTGAAAAATATATGTGGTCTTTTTTATTATCACTGACTAATGAATTATTTTTCCATTCAAGAGCAAACGGTTCCTTTAAATGCTGTGAATTCATGCTCTTCTCCCAAGACTTCTGTGCAGAAAGCCAGCTCATTTGATACTTGGAGGTGAAGCAGATTTCAGGTGGATGATCAGACACCCCTTGGGACCACGTGGTGATGAGCACCGCGTAATTGCAAGACGTGCTCCCATTTGTCCAGGGGTATGGACTAGCCTGAAGCCCACAGAGCCTGACAAACGAGGCCTAGGCACGAGGGTTTGCCTACTGGGAGAAGTCCTGGTTTTGTGGCCGTACCGAAAGAAGGCAATAACCCCACTGTGGGCCCAGCTGTAGCAGTGCTCGGGCTAGTACGGTTTAGTCCGGCGCGGGGCAGACAACGAACTATCTTGGCGTACCTGAGGCTGCCCTCAGCTTCCCCTGCCATGTGAGGGGTCTGCCGGTTTCCACCATGGCCCCGCTCTCCTTTCCCAGCGTGGGCCAGGCCTGCGTGGCGTGGGGTGCTCGCTTCCCGCTCACCTGAGCTGTGCCCGACGGGCAAGCGCGGCCGCCATGCCTGTGGCCGTGGGTTCCCCAACCCTGGGTGCCCCAAACCCGGGTGCCCCAACGCCGGGTGCCCGCGCTCTCCCCTGCTCCTCCGTGATGCTCCACCACTGCCATTTCCTCTCAGGCTCCCAGCCGCCGCACCGCCGCCGAGAGACACCTCTCCCTCTCCCTCTCTCCATTTTCACACTCCACCCACTTTTTGCTTTCTTTCTCCATCTCTGCCACCGTCTCTCTCTCGTTCTGGACTTGTCTTTATTTGGCACTCCCGGAAGCTGCCGGGCATTTCTCTCCCTGCCTGCCCGGGCAGCTGATGTGACTGACTGACACCGGCTCCCGCTGAGGAGGAGGAGGAGGAGGAGGAGGAGAAGGAAGAGAAGGAGGAGGAGGAGGAGGGAGAGCAGCGGCGAGGCGAGGCGAGGCGAGGGAGGGGGGAGCGAGTGACCGGCCACGGATTTTCATTGCAGAGAGGAGGGGAAAAAAAAAGGCTACGCGGGTCATCAAAACAGGTAATTCAAGAGCAGGCAGCGGCGGCAGGGGCGGGATGCGGGGAGCGGCCCGACCCCCCCCCCCCCTCCACTTCCCCGGCCCCGGGCAGGCTGGGGCGGGCCCGACGCGGCGCGGCCGGGGCCGTGGGTGCGCTCCCGCCGGCGGTGGGGCGGAGGGGCCCGGCCGCCGCCGCGGCGGCAGCAGCGGACATCTTGTGGAGGGGGCTAGCGATGAGGGGACGTCTTCGGGCTCGGGCCGGGGGGGCGGCGGCGTAATTCGTTGAGCGGGCAGTGCCCCGGGAGTTATCTGGGTCAGGGCCCCGCCGGGCGCGGCCGTGCTGACGGCCCGGGCTGCGGTCTGCCCCTCGACTTGCCTCCTGTCACCTGCGCCGGGATGCCCACGGAGAGCCTCCCCCTTCCCACCCCCACCCCCGGGCGATAAGGGCAAAGAGCCGCGGGGCGGGGGCAGTCATCGGAGCGGGGAAAAACCCCGGCGAAATACCACCGCAGATGAGGGATCCTCTCTGGGGCTGAACCCGGACCTCCTCCGCCGAGGCCGTGGTCAGCGCCGGCCGTGAATGACTCCCGGGGGGTGCTTTCGGCTGCGCCCCAGCCCCCCACCCCGGATCCCGGCAGCCCGGCTTTGCGACGGGTTATTAAAAATGCCCTCCGCTTGTTTACGCAGACCTGACTCTGTCAAGCGATGCCAGCCTTGAACTCTCTTAATCAGCGTAAGATGATCTAATTTCGAGGGAGGCGGCTGTAGTGCTGGTGGGTAGCTGGGCTCCGAGTCCTTGGTTCCCCCCGCGCTTGGAGCCAGAGGTATGCGTGTGGTGGAGGTGACTGAGTAGCCTACAGGTTTAGCCCGGAGTAAAGGGTCAAACAGCATCCGAGGGTGAGAGTTCTGAAGACAGAATACATACCTTTACATAAAAACAGATAAGGGATTCTGCAAATACAAGACGGCGTTCAGAGGGGGCAGGAGGAAGGCAGAAATGAAGAACCGTGAAGCTGAGATGCTGCATTTTGCAGTAACTTGACATCTGAAAGGAGCACTCCCCCAGAGACGCAGCCAGCACAAAGCTGAGGAGAACTTGTCATGACCCCGCCTAAAAATGTGAAACCTGTCCTTTGCTGCGGGCATTGCTGTAGATCTGTATCTTAGCATTACAGGATCAACAGTGAGGGTTTTTAGCAAGTAAAATTCAGATTTCATAACGCGTAGGGGCAGTCTTAAAAACAAAGACCATCTGGGGAAGAAAGCTTTCTTTAGATGCATTACCTAAATGTGGTTGTTTTCCAATGATGGAAAACATTTTCAGAAAAAAACCTGCACAGAGGCCAGTCTATTAGGAAATAGTTGGAAGGAGTCCGTTTAGCAGGGGGGTAGGGTAGGATCAATACTGCAAATTTTTATTAATTTATTTCTAAGGCAGGCAAAAGTGGCAATGGTTCATGGACTACCATGTTTCATTGTTCTGCGAAACTAGTCAGGAAGCTAGTCCTACTTCAGAAATGTAACTTTTAAAAATTATTTAGAATAGCAAAGTGGTAGATAGATTGAGTTGAAACTCAATACAGTACTCTGAAAGCTGGCCTTTTAAGACATTACCGCAAGTTGGATATCCTAATTTTATTCAAATTTTATCCTAGCATTTCCTTTTAATTACTTATTATGCAAATGGTAATAAACTTTTTTCTGATTCTATATGTTTTCAACACAAAGATTTCATAACACTGTTTGATTCTATTTTGAGCAAGTTTGCACAAGAACAAAGGCAACCCACCTCCTGGAACAAAGCCAGGCACATACAACAATATGGCCCTTTTTGGTCTTGGGCATAACAAAAATGCTCGTCTTCAGAATACTCTTATGATTCATTTGAGTCTTCCCCCTCAAATGAATGCTGCTGAGATGTGGAAGATGGACAAGCACAGCTCCAAATGTAATGAATAAAATATGTTTTCTCAATTAAATAAAAATGAAGAGGATGTGCATTATTTACTATTACAGTAGAACCAACCTATGACATGTTTTCGTTATTCTTTGTCAGCTATGGCGCTCACTTCAGTGACGAAAAGTGCTTCTTGATACACCATAAGGAGCAAGGATACTAAGATTACATGTATTAGCCTCCCACCCCATCATTAGGTTTTCTAATCCCAGTATATAATTTTTTATTAACCACGTAAAATGCACTGGGGACCCTAACTTACAAAAAAAAAAAAAAAAAAAAAAGAAAAGAAAATTCCCCCAGGACTAAAATTCATGGGAATCTGAATTAGCACCATACCAGGTACTAGGAAGACAGTTAACTCTACCCCAGCTGAAACCAGGACAACAGGTATTGGAAAAGGAGTAGAGTGCAGCAAGGAGGGCTGGAAACCAGATGGTTTGTATTCAGCTCCCAGCCTTGACATTGACTTGCAACATTACCTGGAGCAAATCAGATGATCTTTCTATGCTTCAGTCTGTGGCCTGTCAGCGACAATAATGTTGCAAGTGGTTTGAACTCTAGAGAGAAAAATGGTGAACTGCCAAATATGTTAAAGAAATAGTCTTTATGGTTCTGCAACCATAAAGAGTTTTAACAACATGTACAACAGCAGCAAACTCAATAGTTGCAGTTGCTGCCTACTAGAACATCTGACTACATGAAAGAGAACATTCTTTACTTATGCTTATTGGGGCAAAAACAAAGAAACAGCTACGATAAATCAGGTGTAAATTATTGCAGTTATTCAGACAGCTGTTTTAGTATGAACTGGTTAAAAGATTTTGCTTGATAAATCACTCCTAATGTATATAAATAATTTTAGTTCCTTTCTCTAAAATGTTAAGTGCATCTTTTGCAACAGGGGGAGCAATTCAGAACTTGTCATTTTCCTGAGGTACAGAGTCAGCTCCAGTTGCTCACATATTTTTGAAAAATGAGTAATTTTGGCAGATATGGTTTACTGACTCTGCAAATAAGAAGTGCTTTGAACCCTAAAGGCTCAACTGTTCAGAATGTCACCACTAGAACTATACCAGAATATCAACACCTTTACTAAGCAGTGTACATTCAGATAACAAAAGCACACATAAGCACAGCTGCATCTATGGCAGAGGTTCTGCTGATTCAGCCAGTTCAGCAAGGGTATGGGTTTTGGGGTTTCTTAAACGTCTGTGATAGTTGTCACCACATTAGCAAGACTTTATGGCATAGACATGGTCTTAGTCCATACACATGCTGGCTACTATTGTCTTCATTTCACCTGTGTAGATAAGGTATTCTGACTGTGTCAAATTTCAGGGACTTTTTGTTACTAAAAAATGTCCCATTGAGACTACTTTCCTGAGTATATGCTAATGGAAATTGCTCTGACCCACAATTTTTCAGAGAGTAGCAGGCTAAAGAAATTGCTTGTAAAATCCAAAATACCAGGAGTAGTATGCTGGAATCAAAGGCTTAATGCTTTTGTAGCATATATTAAAAAAACAGGTAAATGCTCAAGTACATAACTGAATAGTGTCATATTTTTCCAAGAAGACATGCTCAGATCCTATGCATTAACATTATGTTTTGTGTTAGTTTAAATACTTAATTAATTGCTTTTTGGAAGGAATGTAAAGAATTATTTACACTTCCATGTGTAATCCGTCATCGTTTAGGAGGAAGAAACAGAAGAATAATTCACCTAACAGCTCTGGGTCCTCTAAAGCAACCGTTGTAGAAAAGGCTAACTTTACAAGCATGTAAGATGGGTCCAGTTTGATCTTTCTCGGTTTCATGATACCTCGCACTGAAACAGAGGAGAATTAAACAGCCAAATATCTCAGATCTTGTAAGTGAGCAAGGTTGCATGGATTATCATTAAAACCCAGGACCTCCAAGTAGTAACCAAGTTATAGCAGGAAAGAGAAAGGTCTTTTTTAGTAGCAGGTGGCCCATTTCATCCTGAATCAGGAGCAAAGGCACAACCCATTGCAATGCTAGCAGTATTGCAGAATCAGTGGGCTGAATTTTAGAATGTGAGATGGGCCAAGGCCTTGAGTTTTTGTGATCACAAATGAGCTGCAGAGCAAAGGGAGTACTCAAAGAGCAGAAAGTTTGCTTTAGCCCTCCTGGCTGCTGCCATGCTGGAAGAAGGGCCACAGGCTGCAGGCTGAGTGAGGCAGCCACAATGAGCCTGAGACCATCAGACGCAGAATGCCAAGATCATAATTGCAGCAGGATGTTCTGGTAAGAGCAAAAATGCTAGCTAACTTAGCTGAAATAAAGCCCAACTATTCAGGCTTTGGCATAATATGGATATGCATGAGAAGTAGGATGTGGAAGCGTTGTGAAAGGCCACCCTCAACAGCAAACAAAACCATTACTAACCTTGGTACTGAATAACTCTAGTCTCATCTTTTCTGCAGAATTTCATAGTTTGTGTTTTTAGAGCTTGCAACACTGTTTAGTTTTAACTTTCCCCCTTTGCTTTTCTCCTTTCACATCCCAGAAGTACTGAAACACTCCATAAGGGTTTGTACTTTGTGGAGTTTACCCTTTCAGACAGTGCAAATTCAATTTGGTTGGAACCGTAGCATAAAGAATCTTACTGTTCAGTTATTATGAACTGAACTGAGCGCTTTAATAAAATCAATGCCTGCATGCAGTATTTTCTCAGTTCAGCAAGGCAGCCTGCTTACATACAGTAATTGGACTTGTGACAGGTAATTAAACGGCTTGTAAGGCCTTTCGGATGCTTGATTACATGAAAAGCACCACACTAATACATAGTAAATGAGGTGGCTAAGAACATTGTGTTTCTGTTGATTGGAAAGATACTAAAACTCTTACACTTCATTGGAGGGGGAGAAGAAAATAAAACCAAGACAAAAGACTATGAGCAGTGGTGACATAAAAAGGGAGCATAAAAAGAATTGGAGAATGTACTTAGAAACTGGGTTGCCTTGGTTATTTTAAGTCAATCATGCTTACATAGGCTGTCAAGTCTTGACTGCTTCAGTATATCATTAAATAGCGAACTTGTTCTTTGTGATCACAAAATTGATAAGACAGTCAAAATTACTCAGCAAGGCATAGGAGCTCTTCACAGAACTTACATATAATTAGAAAGTGAACTGATATTCCAGGAGATACTAAGTACATACATGAACACATGACATATTTTAAAGAATTCATATTAAATTGTCAGAGGTCTAACCACAGTCCATGCTATTATTACATTGACTTGTAGACACACAGCTTGACGTGTGCAGTTGCTCACCCATAATTATGGGACTAAACTGGGATGTGATAAGAAATCTGAAATGCGTCAACAGTCTTAGGGGTACTTGTCAAAATAGAGATTGTTTTACAAAGTATTTTTGTAATATGTTTTAAACAGTGGGATACAAAATTGCCTCCATTCCTTTCCTGCATGTTTTTGTAGACAGCAGCCTGATCACTGGGAGAGGGAGGGAAGCAGAGGAAGAGAAAGAATGCAATCAGAAAAGTATGCTTTATGGTACCAACAGTACAAAGCCAGACAAAGGAAAAAACTTTGGTTAAATGGAGGAGGTGCAACATGAACCTGCTTTTTCCTCTTCTTCACAAAAGTCTTTTTTGCTTATAAAAAATAACCCTTTAAAAACACAGAAGGTATACCAAAGAGAAGTCCACAGACTAGATAATTTGGGTAGCACACTCTTATGCACAGCAACAGAGGACTCCTTTGTAACATATCAAAATGGCACATCCACTCACAAAAAGCAGAAGTCATACAGACATTTTTGTCTTTTTGCTATTCCAGGTATAACACTTGTCCTTTTCGACACACACACACACACACACACACACACACAAAGTTTTCAAAATTCTAATACTGTTAGACATAAAAGACTGTATCTTTTACTAGGATAAAAAAAGATGGTTTTTCTCTATACTTAAAAGAGCATTGCTTCCAAAAGAGCTTGTAGCAGATCTAGGAGCAAAACAAGAAAAAAGGTCACCAAAGGCTCTGATTTGAACCCTGAATCATTCTCCTCACACGGGGCTTTACAAAGAGGTCTTCTGGTTTAATCCAACTTGACATCAGTTTGACAAGCCTCTCTCTGTTTACATTCCTCCCATACAGCTAATGGGAAACAAAACACAAACCATACAAGGAAATGTTTCTGTCTGTCTACCAACACACACTTTCTTCTTACCAATACTCCCTTGCTTTACATTCTCCACCCAAAATCTTTTACAGTAGTAACCCAAATAACTTCAGGGGCTCCTTGTTAGCCACTCAGCCAGTACCAGTCTGCTTCTGAGCTCTGCCTGGGAATGAGCAACCCCTGAGGCCCCAAGCCAGTGGGTTTTCATTGTCTGGAGCAGAATGGGGTGCAGCAGGAATTTGGGTCTGATGCCAAAGGTGGCAAAAAGACTGCTGCTCAACACAGCTTGGAGTTGGTACATACGTTTGAATGGTGGTGTAGGAAAGGTAGCCATTTCAGGCTCAAGCTGACTGGGTTTTTTTTTCAGAAATGAAGTGCCATAAGGTGCTTTTGTAATTTGAGGGGATGTTCAGGAACGCATATGCATTTCCCCTCCCTTGATCTATATTGATATATATTGTACAGAAGAACTCTTAGAGGACAGTACTTTGGATCTATAATATGTTCATGACTGCCTCTCTGATAGTACCAGCTGGCAGTCTAGGTTTTTGTATCTTTTTTTCACATCTCAGTAGCAATTTATTAAAAGACTATGAGAGAAAGCACTTGTGCAGGCTGCTATACTTACAATAAGATTGTGATTTTCCAAGCAGTGTAGGGATGTTAGATACAATTAAAATGCCGCATTGCTGCCTGTATTCTGTTACAGGCAACTGCACTTTTTTGGCGTAGAATGGAAAACCAAATATAACCTGTAGCATCTCAGATGATGAGCATGAGTGAGACCTGGCTTAATTTTTCAGAGGCAAAGTGGATTTGGAAGGACTGGTACTTGGGGAAAAAGAAGAAATAATTGAGCAAGTTGCATCTTTTTCTTCTAAATTAAAAGAGTGAGTGCTAGGAAGTAAACCAAACCGTGGCGCTTTATACTATCTCTTGCTGATGTTTGTCAGAATAATATCATGCTTTACAGGATGGCACCATTCCTGTGTTCAAACCTGCCATTTTTACATATCTGATAAGTCATCATATGTTTTTTTTTTTCCCTTATGCTACTATACTGCTTTTCCCTGTGGGCTCGTTACAGCTTGTTTCTTCTTGAGGTAGAGCAGTATGGTCCCCTGTCATAAGTCACATACAATGATAACAGGAGTAGTACCTGTGTGTTTTGGCTTCCAGTTTGACTGCTATTTGGGATGAGTATGTCAGGGAATTTTAGTCTACAGACAAGTTTTTTTCCCTTGATAATAGATAAATGGTGCTTTGAGACAGCTGTCAAATTGGAGAGAAAAGCAGTGATATTCTCCCAAGGCCTGTCTATAAAAAGAGATCTTATTTTTGGTCTTCAGCACGGCATGTTTTACCTGGTTTTGGCTTCACTTCTTTTGGGGAAGAAATAACAGATGGTAGTATTACCACATGCTTTTAACACTCCCCCCAAAAGATATCACTAACTGTAAAAAGGGCAGATCTGTGGATCCTCCCTCTTATCTTTTTGTGCACAAGAGACAGTTAATGATGTCAACATTTAAATGATTGTCAGTAGATATGGGTTAACACCTTTCCTGGCTCCTAGTTGACCTTATTTTCCATGAAGGACAGTGTACTTCTCCACCAAGAGAGCAAATGGATACAGGACTACATGGAAGTTAAAGCACTGTTGTTTTTAACTCCTTATAGGTGGTCAGCATCAACTCCAGGAAAAGATACATGATCAATCCCAATAATCCATTTCAAGAGAAAAGCTTTAATTAAAACCCTAGTAGAGATGAGATAGAGAATCTGTTTTGACGTAAAAATGTGCTTTATGGGAGTGGAAGCATCCCATAGATGTATTTACATCCTCTTTACTTTTCATTTGGCACCGTAAGTAGACCGGTCTTGTTATTTATTTATAATATAAACTCTGATACTATATCACAGAGACAGTATCTTCACAGATTCAAGCTGTACCTTTTGTGTTCTGAGTCCTTTTGAGCTGTGGCTTCACAGCGTCAGTTTGACCACACAGGAGTGCAGTGTGGAATGAAAGTAATTAGATGAACAGCTGAATATAGGCCAAGAAAATGCTGAAGGTTGTCATAATATGAGCCAAATATGTGAATCCCTAAATATAGGCAAAGATGTCAATGTTTAGGTTGAGAACGGATGAAGAGAGTTGTCATCCTAGTGCTCAGTGGAGTCTTCACTTCAGAACAGTAACATTAATTCTAGTCTTGTTTGTAAGATAGATACCTAGTCAATTGATGGTAAAGCAAAGTGTAAATGTAAGGTTATTATATGTACAACTGATTTGCTCTTGTAGTGTTATATACAGTAATGGCAAAAGTATACTTGCACTTTATTCATACATGACAGGGATACCTGTGTGTATATTTATGTGCATGAATATATATAAATACACCATGTAGTCATGAATATGTAAGTACACATAAAGAGGTAGGTTCGGTGTAAACATAATGATTAAGTTCTTAAGTGTAACATTCATTATAAAAACAATGAAAACCTGGCACCCCTAATTTTATGGCAAAAATGGTTCCTACTTCTGTCTAAAAAGACTATAGCAATATATTATTCTGTGATTGTTTTGCTGGTGGTAGCTGCTTTTGGAAGAACAACATTGTAGTTCTCCAGCTAATGGCAACAGTATAAAGCTGTGAAGAATATAGTGAGCAAAAGACTATGTTGCAGTTGGAAAGTGTTGCATAAAAATGTCCATAGGGTTATTGAGTTGGGTTACTCTCTTGAGCATCTGACACTGTAATCCATATTCTTAGCATCTTACAGAGGGCAGTTTGTTGGGTAGAACATTACAAGTCTGATCCACCTCTGTTCATTTGTTAGATTCCTCAGACCTCTGAGTGTGTGCAAAGACATTGGGTTTGTAGTCAAACAATTGGGTCCTTCCACAGATAAATCAGTCTGAAGAGGCAAAAAAGCAACAGGTCTTCCAAAGACATTTGTACATGTCATCAAGGAAAATTTTAAGGCAGATGAAGAAAAAAACCTACCAGACTGTATCTTCAAATAAAGACAAACAGGAACTATACTGTAAATACTCTTTAAAATACTGATGAAATGAGTTGACTGTTAGTATACTATGTTAGACCAGTCTGACTTTAGACTGGTTTAAAACATAACTTTTAAAACAGACACCATTTTAGGCTTTTATATAGCAGGGTAAAATGTGAAAAGAATATGTCCATAATTTTTTTGAGGATTAACAGTGCTTCGTTTTAAAAAAAGGTTTAATATTGTCACAGAAGTTTGCACATTTCAGAAGCTCTCCTGATACCTTTATCTCATTCTTGCCAAGATACTTCTAACCTTACAAAAAATTCAGGTGGTTTTTTTTTTTTAAATTAATTGATTTTTCAAACAGAATAGTGTGCATTTTCAGTATAAGCAAAGAGACCCCCTCTGAATTTTGACAAGTGTTTATATGCACATTGTCTAATGTCATCCTCTTTTGGGGGTTTGCTTTTTTATTTAATATAAATAGGAAAAACCCATAAACTCCAGACAAAACTTTCTCATGAGAATGGTTCTCCTGGGGGTTTCTCACTGTGAAATCTTCTGCTTCACTTTTAGGTCAAACACAAACCTCGTTACATTTATAGGGTGAAGTCTGAAGGTCCCACCTTGTTTGACTGGCAGCATGACTCAGCACAAGAGCTCTGCATGTGTTCCCACAATCCTAGTAGCTAATCTTCTGTCACATTTAAATTTTAAAAATAAAAATACTATGATTATTTTTATTCATAAGAGTTATTAATACTAATTTGTAAATCAACGCCCTTCTTTTCACGTTACTTTACTTTTTAATTGTAACAGTTAAGCATTCTCTCCTGGGTATTGGGACACTGAAACAGCATTGTTTGTTTTGATTACTAGTGTTGTATAGTATTGCACAGTTTATTGTAATCTACTATTATGCTTTGGTATCTCTAAAATACTAGCACTGTTAGCAGGCTGTTCATTAGGAATTAATACATTTACGCATATATTCCAGGTATGCTTAACTGTGCTATTCTACAAGCCATACAGCAATCAATGTCTTGTTGGCAGAGCACCACTGGGTAGGGACCCCAGAGAGCCGCTGACTACCTGCTTCCCCCAGCTGGGGATGCGAGTTCCTCCGTTGCCCCCACTTCTGCACACCCCAGTGCTGGGCAGGGGATGGAGCCTAGTGTGGGAGCTGAGCTGGAACTGTTCACAGGGATCATGTTAATCAAGAGCCGTAGTTCACCCCCCCACTTACTGTATGTCACTTGGCAGAATAAAACGCTCACAACCTTAAGTGAGGAACATGTACATTAAACTTGTTATATTAAATGATAGGGGATTTAAACATAGCTTTGTCTGCTTATATAACCGTTTCTCAGTCTGAGGTGTATATAGCACTGTGTTCCCTGAGACATTGGCCAGTATTCAAAAATGTCAATGCCCACACTTCCTCACATGTAAGAAAGCAGATAATCACATTGTGGGGAAGGTAATGTGTGAGATGTTAAAAATTTAACCTAATTTCTATTTCATTTTAAATCAAAAGCACTGTAGCAGTACTGCACAAGCAGGCCCCTGGATTTTTTTTCTTTCCAAAGGTTAATTAGTGCTTGATTTAAAAAGCTTGGGAAACACTGATTCGCATCAGGTACTTTCGTAAGAAAAAAATTAAGTGATGGGAAATCATATCAGGAGAATAAACAGAAGACCTTCTTGGCTTTTTGTGTAGTCTTCAATAAAGTGGCTGAGTCTTACTACAAAGCATAAAAGACCGAGGCAAATTTCAGAATGTACCTTTTCAAAAATCAGGAGATATACATTTAAAGTCTGGCTTTCGGTCAAGTATTAATTGGGTCTGTATTTTTGCCTCTGTAAATGGCTGATGCAAATCATTGTAGGCCTAAGTTTTTACCAATGACATTTATAATTATTTCAGTCACCTCAATATCTGATTAGGAGCATACACATATATTTGTCATAAATTGTCCACATATAGACTGTCCAAAGCTACGCTAGCAGTGGTTTGAATCTGCTGTTTACAATGAAAAGCCAGGCCTGAGTATGGACCATATTCCCTGTTGACAAAGCAGCAAGTTACCATATGTCAGCTGCTTCACTGCAACTGCTTATATGCCTGAAAGACAGTACTTAAAAAATACGAGTTTTACCATAAAAGCTGATAAAAGATAAAGCCACAAGATGAACAGAACTGTAACATGAAGTAAAGCATAGGCTTTACTCAGAGGGGTCTAACACTGTTTCTATCCTTAATGATTTTTTCAGAATGGCAGAGACTCATGGTTTGATGGAGAGACTGGAGAAAGCAGTGACTCGACTTGAATCATTATTTTCAGATTCACACAGATCTGGTGGAATGGAGTGTGATGCCATCAATGGAGTCAATGGAAGTAAGTCTATTTTTTTGAAGTACCATCTCTCTGTTATTAAAAAATTGCAAGTAGCATATGTGTTTCTCTTCTAAGAGGGATTGCAGTCCCACCCCTTATGAATTCTGTATCAAAAGAAAGTATTTTAAAAAATGAATAAAAAATGAATTTAGAAACATCATGTGACAAGCTTAGTCATACGCATAATTCTAAATTAATATAGCCTAGAAAATTCAAGATTTGACTAGTCTCTTAAGTATACTGTTCATATTTCAAGCTTTATCACTCTCTTCATTTTAGTATTTATATTGTTGTAGGTAACTGACCAGATGAAAATGTCTGCTTGAGCCCAATTAGCAGAAGACATTAGACATCCCCAAAATTTACAGCATAAATATTCCTGAAGAAGTCACCAATATAAATATTAAGTTTATTTGCCAGCTCTCTGAGTGGCAGTGGACCTGCTTCATTTAATTGTTTAATATCCTTAATCAAATATGAGTTTGTTATAAGCATTTGCTCACTAAGGGCTGCCACACATACATGGCCTTATGTTGGTGTCTCCTGAGCTCTTGCTTCTCAAGTGGATCTGCAAAGCACTACATTGGAAAATACACCAGAAAAGTCTATCTTCATTTATTGACATCATATCACCAAATCATCTTTTTCACTCCTTAATTTTTTTGTTGTTCCTGAAATTTACAGGGTAAATAACCATATAAATGTGGCAGTTCTAATGTTGATTGAATAGAGATGCCCTTTCCTTTCCCCAGAGCTTGTTTTTTTCACCCAGAACCCCAACATACATCCCCTTATTAGCTTCATGTCCTTTGCCTTCTGTATTCCTTGGCCCTTTCCTGCATTCTCCAGAGAAGAGCACATCCCAGCCTGGACTCAGTTGCTGTGCAGAAGCTGCAGAACAAGCAGAAAGCTGCAGGCAGCTTTCTTACTGACAGAGAAGCAAGTCAGTGTATGTATGTCAGCTGCTTTATCGTCCCTGTATGCCAGCCCTTACCCAACCACACATGCGAGGGACCTTCCCCACAGTCACGTGTGCCATGGGCCTACACACTGGCAGCTGCTTGGAGCAGCTGACTGAAAGCAGCGTGTTTCTCTGGCAGGAAGGGAGCATCTTGCAGCAGGCTTCCATAGCAGATGAGTTAGCCAGTCACAGTAAGCTTCAGTCATAAAATGCTTACGGTCCAGAGAAAACCTAGACAGGTAGTAAACCGTAGCAAAGTCATGGAGAAACGCGATGCGTGTACGAACTGACAAATCAATCAATCACTACTAGGAAATCTACATTTTTAAAAAATACAGGCTTCAATCCTATAATGAATCCGTTTAGGTGGATCTCTATATTAATCCAGAGCTCAGTATTGCAGAACCAGGGCTGCTTTCAGAACAGGAGATGAACTCACCATGTGAGGTACTTCCATTGAAATTGCTATATCCTTGGCCTAACCTAAGAGCTCAGTCAGGTGAAAAGATTCAACCCCCAGGGAAGCAGAGCCTTAAAACCCAAGCAGTTCCCTAGAAGAAACGAACTAACAAACCTTGTTGGAGTGAGATTATGAAACACACCCACTAGGAGACAGCAGTAAGAAGCTGAGATGAGCAGCACCATAGGGCACTTGCCAGCCTGCACCACATCTCCAGGTGGAGCTGTCTCGCACAGGGACTCAGGAATTAGCTTTTGCTGATGCAGGTAGGAAAGACTGTACAGGTTCTTCAGTTTGGGCAACTGATACACATATAGTGCCACAAACATCACTCTGTATGCCTGTGTTACTGTGCTTCTGCAGAGGTTCACATAACCTCCACAGCAACTGCAGAGTAGACAGTCTTACAGAACAGGTCTCTTTTTCTTTTTCTCCTTCAAAACTGACACTCAGCCAGAGTGTGACCTTTTTTAAGTCTCTAGTGGAAATAAAGATACATTGCCTTCTTCTACCATGACCCCCTCCCCTAAAAGACCATTCCATAATTAGAATTATTACAAAATATAACCTTGACTTTTCAATTAATACTTTTTGAGAAACAACGAAATAATGAGGATGGGAGAACTGCACCTTTACTGTTTTCCTAAATGGCATTACAATGGCAGGATTGCAAACAAATCATTCAATTGCTCTGCACGGCCCATAGCAAATTCTAGTAAATGCTCCTGGGAGTTAGCTGTATTGAATAGTAAAAAATAGCATAGTTGCTTTCTAGTTTTGCATAGGACAATTGCCATTTGGTAAACTGCTATTTAAAACTCTGCTCTAAAGTAAAAGGTTACAATGATTCTCTTGGAGACATACAGAGATTTTGACAAAGAACATAAATGGGCTTTGGAAAGCATCTCCACAACTAAAACCTTTTGTACACTAGGTCATTTGAAGGGTTTACACACAAACACTTAATATGGAAGAAAGCCCAGAAATTCCTCAGAATTAAAGGTGAGTGACATCAAGAGAACAAAAGGAGCCTTGAAATCCCGCCTAGCTGACTAACTACTTTTTTTTTTTTCACACAGGCCATTGCAAATTCCAATTGCCAGAGCCTTTCTTTTTTTCTGTCAAGGAGCCAGATGACTCTTGTGGAATAAAGAGGGCTTTCAAGATTATGAATTTGGACACAATTGTCATATAGTGCCAAAAGGTTAAAGCAAAGTCTCTGGGGAAAGCCTGGTACCTCTTCAGAGCAATCTTCAGGCTTCATTAATGAGGGACAGAGGCTGGGAAGAATTTTAACCTTGGTCTCTCAGATCCTACGGATGCCATAAATTCACACATCCATCGCTCATTCTGGACCTGGCAAAGGTTCTGAGGCATAGATGAGACATGAGGATATGTCAGGGAGTAAAGGGAGGGCTGGAAAGCATCCAAGGAAAGATTACTTTTGCTGTCTTAAAAGGTATCACATAAAGCCATTTAGATGCCAGGTGCATAAGAAATTGAGTCTCATCTGCATTTTCTGATTGTCCACTTTATCAGGAAACTGATCTGTATACCATACAGAAAATAGCATTTTTATTCCTTTGTTAGAATGTATAGCATATATATAGTCAATGGGATGTGTCATCTAGAAGACTCATTTGAGCTTTCTTTATCCAGTGACAGTTTTGCAAGGTCAGACAACAAAATAAGGAGATTACAAAGCCACATCTCACTGCATAAATCCACTGTAAACCCATTCTAAAGACTCTTTCTTACTGGAAATTGAATTGCTTGCTACTAAAAGTCACCAAACAATACAAAGATCTTCAGGAACGGGTGGGTGGTATAAAAGTAGTTGTTCAGTACTGTGCAGATTCTTTTTAGGGGATAATACTTGTTTTATGTACAACAGTAGAATTTTGTTAAGACAGTCATGCTTATCAGGCCACTAGGTCTTTGAAGGGCTGAGAAATGTTTATTTTAGCAACTGTTATTTTAAGACAAAAGAGGCTTCCCATTACATTATACAGAGTAAATTCTCTTCGTGTTCCTAGCCAAGTTCTACCAAGAGGAGGGGTTTTTTTCTTTCTAGCTAGGAAAAAATCATTATACATCCTTTTTCACTGATTTCACAAATCAATAACTATGGCAGAAATTAAGTTACAGTGATTTCCCCTGTTTTGGTATTTCTCCTCCATCTGCTACAAAGGAATGTCCTATGCATTATGTACTTTATGAACCCATTATAATGGAATGGTCTTCTTCTATAGGCATAGCACCATATGTTGAAGCCTTTGATAGGCTGCTGAATGGAAGTGTTGCTGAGTTTCTCAGGTACAGCAAGATTCTTGAAGGTGACGTGAAGACACATGTGAGTATTTACTCAAATTTTCTCTCCATAATATAAGCGTACAAGTCTTGGAATCTGTGTGATCATCCTTGATTGCTGAGCAGAGGAGAATCTTAATAGCAGTACTCTGAATTATTAGTTCTTGTAGTAGTAATAACCTGATATAACACACTGAGGACAGTTGGTTCAGGAAGGGCAAAAAGCTGTATGGATTCGTAAGAAGAGAGTGCTCCCCTTCTATAGCAGCAAAGGTTGAAGGCCATAGTATGCAAGATACATAAATATTCTCAGTCACAAGCAATTTGAATTGTCCTGTTGGCTGCTAAGCCTTTTGCAGGGCAGGAACACAATTAAGAACATGAGTCAACAAATGAGGAGCAACCAATAGGTGGGTCTGAGCAGTGATAACTTCTTGTGGTTGTCTTCTATGCACATGTATCATCATTCCAATTAATGTAGAAATTTTGTTCTTTTGATTGCTTGTTTTTGTTACTCTTCCATTTGGAACAACATAGGAAACAAAAAAAATTAGTTTGTCAGGCATTTAAATGACCCTTTTTTAACACATATGTCACAGCAAGGAAGTACTACCATGCTATCATTTTCATGATTAAATTACTTTGTAACCTTATAATATCTTGTGATCAGAGCTTGTTTGTTTCATTTTATTTTTTAAGTCTGTCTTCTCTAAAACTGGTGGTGACAGAATGACAAAGGATGGACTTATCTTACCAACATCTTAGCAATATAGATTTTGCAAAAAAACCCACACACAAAAGAGCCAGGGTCAGTTTAAGCTGGATCTGAAGGAGTGTGAAGCTTTTGACTTTTTCTAATAGATCCATGCCATCCAGCCTTTCTCCATGTGTACATTTCCCAATTCATTGCAGCTGCTGCTCTACATAACAAACATTGTAGCCAGAAAAACATGCAGTCCTACAAGCTACTGAGACTTATGCTGCAAGGCCAGCATAAATATTTTGCAAGACAACCAAAGTAACAGCCTACTCCCCAGTAAGAGCTCTGGGATTATTTTGTGAACTGTGTTTTCTCTGTGGTGTTATATGTTCTTCTTGGCAGGATAGAGTTTCTGACCTAGTTAGGCCTAGAAAACTGGAGGGAGTAAGGAGATCAGGCAATTATAGAGGACCTTTGTGTTTCTAAGGAAGTGCTGCACTTCCTTTTTATTTGAAAAAGCTTTTTCACCTTAATAGTTCTACTATAAGCTACAATATATGTACTTTGTTCTTAAAATAAATTAGGTAAAAATTAATAAGCTGGGAGGTGGGGTGGGAATTATCTACCTAACTGAGCAGAGAATTGCTCCCTGGAAAGGATTGGTTCTAGCTTTGGTCATTACATTCATTAGACACCACCATTTTGCAGTTGATTTCTCAACAGTCTAGATCTGAGTGATAGAGAAATAGCCTTAGTACCAACACTAAGCAGGGGAAAAAATGGCATTTAACATTCTAAATGACTGAAAACTTTTTAATATACACTATCTGTAAATGTTTAAATCAGTAAGTGTATTAATTTATGCATTTATCACTATTTGATACTCATAATTGAGTCCATATAAAATATTATTAATAATTTATCTGCCAAGTCTTTGGACAGTTGCTAGCATATTGTTGATGATAGTGTAATGCAAACTGTGATAAGGAGTATTTTTTAGGACTATGAGATTAGACATAAACAACTTTCCCTTACATAAAGAAACCACTGATTCTGATTGCAGGCTACTAAATATTCTGAAATTTTAGATTCTGAATTTACAACATGAAGCAGACGGTGGTTGCCTTATGCTCATGCTTATCACTGAAGCAACATCTGTGCTTTACCTTAACAAGTGGAACAAGGAGTATTTTTCTTCTGGGTGTCTTATAGACCATGTGTCCTCAGCATTATACTTGCAGCTGCTGTCTCTTGCACATAATGAGCTGAAGGGAAGGTTGTATTTTATTTCAAAAAACACCTGTTGCCTAGAAAAACCTCACATACCTGACTGACCAGAATGGTAATATGAGAGAAAGAGAGACTTCATATTATGCTAAAGAAATGAGGCACTTAAGATGATGTGTTTCATGCTGATTGCTGTAAGGATTCTGTGGTTTGTGTTTCTGGCGAAAGGAAGAATACAGCCATAACTAATATCTGTTAGGGAGCCCCATTCCTTTTTTTTTCAGCATGCTGTACTCTAATATTAGTCTATTGAAAGAGAACAAAATAATAAAGAGAACTAATAGCTAGTTCCTGGCTCTGTTAAACACAGCAGCATGGTAGATTTTACAAAGATTAGTTTATCAAAGAAGCGTTCTGCTTAGACTCAATCTTGAGAGCAGTGTATTTCTCATTCAAATTACAGTACATGCAGTGGTGAATCTCTGAGGTCAACTGCATTAAAGAAGCTAACCACTTCTTAAAAGACAGAGAGAATGGCTAGAGTTTTTACTTCGTCTATTTAAAACAAATTATCCTAAACAGCTAAGATGAGATCCTTTTCCTGTCCTGTCACTGTGGAATAAAAATCTGGTGATCATATGGATATTTCTAAGATATACAAAGTTCCCTACAGGCACCCATTTTATGAAACCACTTTCCGCTGTCCATGTCATAACTGTAGAGCATGTGAAGTCAGTGAAAGAGTGAGTATGGCCAGGACTGCTGCCAACCAGCTGTCTTTGGCCTGACATACCAGCATCTTGGAGGCTGTCACCAACTATTACAGGTTATAACAGCCCTGAAGCTGACTCACTATGGGTCAACACGGAACCATTCTTCTGTCAGAATGAGGGAAATTCAAAAGCAGTATAAAATAGGCTGTGGGTCTACAGCGTAGGCAGTTCTCTTATGCACAGCCAATAGGATAGCACTGGCTGATTGCTGGATCACAGAGACATGAGTCCCATCACTTTGCCCAGATGCATCCACTGCTACAGAAAATGTGCTGAGGATGACAAAGACCTGCCTGTGGAAGACACAGTCTACCTTCAGATTGTGTCCCAGTGAGGCAGCTGGCCAAGCAGGTTTGATGTGCTCTTCGCCCTGTCAAAGCAAAGCAAAGCAAAGCAAGATTTTAGAAGGCCAAGAAGCTGTTTTTTGTGATGTGTTTATTATGAGCTTCTTCACATTGTTTTTGTTTATGTGATACCTCAAGTGGTGGAATACTTTGGCTTGAGTTTGAGTAATGTACCAGATGAGACACAGTGATAAGAAGAGAATGTTCTACAAGAGGACAGATAACTTAAAATTTCCATATTTTAGTATTTTATGTGGTACAGAGCAGAGCAGAATTACAGCCTTCCTGTCAAACTAATACTTGCCTTTTTTTTAATTGTTTATTTGTAAAAATCTTTTAAACTCCCAACCCCACCAGTTGAAAGAACAGATTGTCTGAGTGATTCAGTTATGTTCCCTCTTCTCTCATCCAAGCTATTTAGCTTGGAAAAGAAAACTATAGAAATATGGATGCCTTTTCCCTCCTCTCTTCCATCAACTTCCAGCTGCTGAAATGCAGAGCTGAGACAGACAACCAACTACATTGTGGGTGTGGAGCATTCAGAAACAAAAAGGCTGTTGGTTAGCTTGCTACTTATTGGGAGAAAGTTTAAATACATTACATGTATGGCTACTTGAACAAGATGGCACAAAGCAGCAATTCACAGCACATTATCCAATCTGCAGGGGTTCTCTGTGTGCATGCACTGATTTGTTATCATCATCATGAGCAGAGGGAGCAATGTTCACCCCACAAATGTTGTTTGCATGCACATACCCACAGAGTTTCTTTTCCTTATCTTACATGAAAGCAATGGCATTCTCCTCTCCTCCTTCCAGGCATAGTGCCTGTAAATACAGACAGACAACTGAAAGCAGGAGTTATCTTTTATGAAGTAGATATGCACTTTGCAAAGTGCAGCTCCAGTTTGGCCTATCGGTGAAGTTAAAAAATCCTACCTTCCTCATTTTTTCCAAAGAGTAGCTATTACACATGAAATAGCTGTATCTTGCCTTTTCTTGTGACAGATGTTGAAGAATTAGTCAATGGCTTTTGTAGTCCTGAACTTTGAACAGGATGTGCTGCTGTCTGTGATAAACCAAAAACCACTTTTGCACTTTATCTTACCTAATCTAAACACAGACTATCAAACCCATTATTTGACTGATTCCTCATTAACAAGGCAATTTGCTTACAGGGCAACAGAATGCACAAGTGTACTCTCGTGTTCATCTTTTGTGCCCAGAGGCTGTGCAGTTTTAGGCATTGTGTTGAAAGTTGAATTAGAGCTCAGAGAGGAGGATGATGTCAACATGCCCAAAGAGAAGCTTGTTGTCAGGCTGCCTTTCTGTGGTAGGTATTTTCTGCTACATGAAATAAACAGCAAACCAAGTAGCTACCACAGGACTGGGAAAAACAGAGTACATAAAAAAGAATAAAAAGAGAAACATTTTTTATAGCATACAAAATGCACTCAGCTGAAAGAAGGAGACTAAGTGTAGAAAACAGTACTGCTATCCACCAAAAGTGAAAAAAAACAAATAATCATCAACCAAAAAAGCAACCTTGGAAATCTGTCATTATTAAAGTTGATTTTATAATGCTAATTAAGCTATATTTCTCACCCTATATGTGTACTACAAGATACTTCATAACATAAGCAATAAAGAATGTTTGCTTTAATATGACAAGATGGAAATGGAATATACACAATGTAGCCAAGAAGCTAATCCAGAAAAAGTATCATTTTTAGGAGCTTTACAACTTTTGATTGCTGTGTTCCAAAGGATGACTTCACTTGTGGCCTAAGGATTGGATCTGCCTTTCAAAACCAGCAGGATTTATTGGGTCAGGTGCAGTGGTGTGCAGACGTGGTTGTACCTGTCTGACTGTAAGACACTTGGTTGGGAATAAAGATGGCTCCTGAGCATGAAGAACCTGTCCATTGCGAGTCTAGACCAACACCCCCTGAAAGAATGGGAGTTTTTCCATTAATTTTGATGGGAGCTGGATCAGGCTGTTAGTTTCTTGACTGACATTGCAGTAAATACCACTTGCTTTTCTTCTTATTTAAAAAGGCAAGGAAGAGACAAATGTCAAATAGACTCTATTGAAAAATACATGCCATGGTGGCCAATACTGGGCATTTAGTTGTGTATTGCAGGCATGAGAAACATGCACCTGTAAATTTGGGGGGGGTGGTGGTGGTGGGAATATATGAGAACATTCCATATGGCATTCCCACAGTCAGAAACATAAGAAATCAGAAACACAGACAGTCAAGGCTGTCAACAGTTCTTCATAACCTGTTTTCATGGGGGTCCTTTGCATATGGAGTAATTTCTGAATAAACCCCTGAGTAGCTATGTTGATTTCAAAGAAGTTGTGCAGTTGATCAGGGACCATTTTTGGGCTAAGGGTCTAAAACTGTTGGCCCCTAAAAGCAGGGATTATATCTGTATGTGGTTACCCAGTACAATAGGATTTTCTTATCTGCAAAGGATGCCAGGAAAAAGGTAGAATGATTTCAGTGGGAAACCTTATGTGCAATGGGAAACCAAAGAAAATTCCATCATGTTTGCCCAAGAAAGTGTTAAAAGATAACTTGCTTATATGAAAAAAATTCTGATCATGAAGGGCTCTTTAATCAACCAGATAAATTCAGGATAATATCCTGAACTGAGTATCAGTGTTCAGACTAGATTTAAGGTCTGGTTTACCAATTAATTTAATTAATGATTGGAGCAATTAATCAAGGCATACATTATATTTTCAGCCATTTGAAGTCTAAATCAGAACTGATCATATGCTCTAGCTCATGTTAATTTTGCTATCCTCTAAAAATTTTTCATTGAAGCCCTGTAAGAGCAAATTTGAGTCTACTGACAGGAAACTTGTTTTTCTTGGTGGTTTTCCAGAAGTGGTGTACAGCCCTAGAGGCATAAGTATTCCACAGGTTGAAAACCACTGCGTCAGCTTAACCAAAAATCATAAGATGATAAAATTACATGGCTAAATTAGCTAGCTAAATGACGGGTAGCATTAGTGTGTGGACCAGCTGCACTCACAGCTACAAATACAGTGTGAGAGTGTCTCGATAAGCCTGTTGCAAAGTCATGGTGCAGGACACTTGCCAGTGTAAAGTAGGGAGAAACTTATTAGGGAGGATTGGAGACATGGAGTTGGCACAGATCCAAGGTCCATGAGGAAGCCTTGATAAGGTAATCAGACTTTTACTTTTCTCTCTGATTCAAAGCAGCCCAGGATTGGGTGGGCATAGGTGGCAGTCATCTCAGGCACTCAACCTCAGAACAGTGAGATCTGTGGTTCTCACAACAGTAATTTCCAGTGAACCATGGGCAAATTAAACTAACTTGATCCATCAGGAAAACCAAGACAGAGGACCAGAGAGACAGTATCCCTGCTTTTGTCATTGGCATGAACCTCTTGTGACCGAAAACTCTCTTTACTGGCATCAGTGCTCATGGTTCTTATTTCTCTTGTGAAGAATTATGATTTTTCAAGTTGGAGTAGTAACATTATTTAAGCCCATTTATTTCAAGCTGAGAAATATACAACCATGAATTTTTTTAATTTTTTTTTTTTTTTTTCATTTTTTTCTGGTTTGGGACTCACATCTCCCATGCTTGATTGATGTCATTTGTTGCTACAGGCTATAAGCAAGTCTTTTATTAATTTTCAGTCTCATTCTTTCTGAAAAGCACGTGCACACTCTTTTCACTCATCCTGCTTCCCCATCCCTGATCTGCTTTTATTTTGCTAGTTGGTGGTTGCAACTGTTTTGAGTGTATAGGAATGCTGGGCTTGGAAACTGAGAAGGCTGTTCATTGTAGTCAGCAAAAAAACAAACAATGAGCTCAGAATCTGGCTCTTCAGTCAGTTTCTAGTAAAAAGGAGTTCAGTGAATAATGAGAATTAAGCCACAAGGGAAACCAGTGCACGGTTTGAATGTTGTTTTAAATAAGCTGGGAGTGCTGTCAGGAGTGATGAGGGTAGAATGTGGCCACACACGTGTATGGCCTCTTTTTATCCAGTATGAACTGCATGATTGGTATGGCCAGATTTCTGAACATTGAAGAGTACATTAGGATAGATTAAACCATGTCACTGTCACTGCTAACTCCTGTTAGTCTACTGACAGCCATAAATTGAACTATATATTTCCATAATTAATCTGAACTGCAAAGCAGTTTAATTTTTGCTATTTTGTTTCATAAGTTTAATTGTATGTTTTATTCTAAATCCCAGAGCTATAATAAAAAGATTGGTTTAGGGTCTTGAAGTAGATCTTTGAGGCCACCTTAGATCAGATCTGCTTTTCAGTCACATCACTGTGCATGTAGATAAATACCTTGCCTTTCAGAGAGGCTGAGGCCCCCTCTCCAAGTAAATGTAGGCTTTTGGTATTTAGCATATCTGAAAAGGAAAGCATGGTTCAGGTGGGAAGAAACCTTAAATACCATTATAGATGTGTCAGCTTTAAGCTTTGAACTTCCTTCCGTGGTAACACATTTTGCTCAGGGTCTGGGATTCTTCCAGGGTGATAAAAGTGGAAGTGAAGTCACAAGGAGACAGATTCTGGCACTTTTAGCATTTGAGTTGCTTTCAGGGAGCTCAGGGGGACTACTTGCAGAATGAGGTGGGCAATGTCACCAGTTGTCCTGAAGTGTGTGAGAGACAGAACACACACAAAGCCATTTCAATAGAAGAACCTATTTATCTAAGCTCTCTTTCTAAAGACAGTGCAATTTCTTAGAAATTGAAGGTTCTCCAGTCTTTTTATCAGGGAATTTGGTATTTGTCAGACACAGAAAGTGAAGCAATCAGTTCCTCAGTAGGGTGCCCAGTGAGCACTGCCAAAAGAATATTTATGAATTGATACCTCAACAAGTGCTGTAACCTTTTTAATTTACACCTTTAATTTTAACCTTCAGAGATAAGCATCTGAAGTTCCTAGAACTTGTGTTTGTTAAATCAGGGACACGTGAATGACATCCTAAACCTGTGAAATCGTAAAACTTTTTCTGAAATCTCCTCAGCATGGATTTGGACCTTCACTGAGAAGGGCTTCTGAGAGAATAGCTGGGGATAGAGAGTGGGACTGCTTAGCAGCAGACCTCAGGGGAAAAACAGCCCATCAGAGAAATAACTGGAGTGCCTGCAGCCAGTGCAGGCAAAAGCGTGTTTGTACAAATGACAATGAGATCTGCAGGTCCCTGAGATCTCTGTGGTTGTCTGATCTGCTGGTTTACAGCGTCTGTTCCATGTAGGAAATGTAGGTTTGCCTCTCCTCAGGGAAATTAGATGTCTCCACAAATAATTCCTCGACACAGGCAACTGCACCCTCCAAAGAATTCTGAACTCAGACGTCCATGGGGAAAAAAAGGAACCTGAATTTAAAAAATGGTTAATCTTGACAATCGCCAAAGTTTGGACTTCATCTATTCAGTACATTGTATGTGGTTCCTATTTATTTAAGGAACTAATGCACGCTTTCAGAGATACACAATGTAGCTCCAAGAAATAGTAGAAGCTAGAAGCTTTGGAAGTCTGTGAAACTTTAATGTACCACAGTTTCTGTTCCTTAATGAAATCCTGAAGTGGACTGGTTTTCCTTTCCCATCCCTCTTTGAGAAACCTGCTCACTTTTGCAGGCTAGTCAGGATGAAGAGCTACAAGAGCTCTCAGGAAGATTGTGGCTAACTTCCATAAATGCCTGTGCAGGTTGGGGTGGTTTCTATCTACTCTCCCTAATGCTGATTCAAAAAAAATTACAACTTTGTTATGGCCTAACCTTTGGCACGTGATACAACGGATATTCCGGTAATGTCATTAGTTAAATTAATCCCCCCTGGAAAACTGCATACTTTTCTGAGTTGTCATTCTTTTACAGTGTTAGCCTTTCACCTCAGGAGTCCTGGGGACAAATTGGAGGCAGGTCAAAACCAACCTATGATCACTATTTGCTGTTACTCATACTCTACAGCTCATAAAATATACTATGACTATGGCAGTCTTTGGTTATTAGAAGCTCCAACCAACAGCGGTGGCCTAGTATAGATTTTAGTGATGTACCCTCTGCACTGTAGAGGAGCCATTTGTTCTCATTATATTTTTATATTTGTTCTTAAAATGTTTGGCTGGTTTTATCAGCTGTTTGTGTCTATGATTATCACTAATTACATATCATAAAGGCAGAACATGACAGCACAAATTCCGCTCAGCTGACAGTCAATTTTGGGGATGTCCAGTCTATAGATAAGCACCAGGGACTGGAATATCGGGTGTTGCAATGTGCCAATAGCATCTTTTACTTCTACTGATGTGGAGGCCTTTAAATGTAGATCCATGACTGTATGCTGTGCAATGAGACGGCTTTGAAATCTCCAGCAGGTGACTGACTCTGCAGAAGTCAGCAGTCTGCAATGTAAATGGCAAACTTGAATTCCTGAACATTTTCAAAACTGTTCGGAAAAGAAAGGTATTGAAAACAAAAAAAACCTTTAATCTGTAAATAGACCACATCTTCAGTAATGTATGGACTATTTATTTTTGCACACAATTCTTGGCATTTTCTATGCTGAATCTTTGGGAATCTCTAACTATCAATACACTACATCTGTTTTTGGAAATTCCAAGTAAAAGTTGAAATGAACAGAAGTCAAGTGAGTTGCAGATTTTTGGCTGTTGTAAAAGAGATTCATGAAGAATTTGTGAATCTGGAAGACACAAAAGCAGCCTGAGCTTTAGGAGAGCATCAGCTAGTCAAGAGCTTTGGTCTGAGCTTGCTCTTCTTCTCTGGTGGGTAGAGGTTATTAGAGAGGTTTTGGGAGAATATGATCTCCTACTGCTTCACTTGGCAGTAATCAGTGGCAATGGCCCTGCAGCCAAATATTTATATCTGTTTGAAAAAGTGACAGACGAACAAAATAACTGACTGCTTCTGCTACCAAGATTAATAATTAATTATTTAACAAAGCTGACATTTAAATAGTGTTCATTAGGTTTTAAAGTTAACAATCCCTTGAGATCAATCAGAACAATTCATGCTACTCAAAACTAGGAGAGCTTAGAGGAAATTCTGGAACACTGGAGCAAATTTTCTTGGTGCAAAAGATGCAGAGCCTGTATATTCTTTATCCACGGCAATAATTTTGTAATTAATGTAAAAGCAACTGTTGTGGCTTTAATACCCCTTTACTCCAGTACATCTGTATAGTTCATGTATCATACCGAGAAATAAAATGGCAGCAAGGATTTAACCCAAACAATTCTATCCATCTTATGTCATTAGTGCTTAAAGATCTTTAAGACCAATATGGTTTGAGCTCCACCAGAGCTAAGAGCTCTGAGTGGTTTAAGTCACAGTCAAGCTTACTAAAAGGTAAACTTAATGAACCTAGATACAGATGCTACTCTGAAACAACAAATAAGCAATATTGGCTAGCACTGTGCACAGTTACATGACACAGTGTTTAATACACTGGCAGATATAAACAGCTAGGGAGCCCAGCACTGATATAACTTTAGATCGGTACTGGACAGGCAGTAGCAATGCTGAGAAATTTTAGCAAAAATTCCCTAATATAGACATAGCCACGGAGGCTGAAAAACACTAAAAAACCCCCACTAAAAAAACCCACCACTAAAAGAGGACAGCTGATTGGTGGTAGTCAAATGCATCTGTCTGAAAATAGAAAAGAAAATATCTGGGGTGGTGTCTGGCTCCATCAAAATCAATGGCAAATCTCCCATTGACTTCAATTTTGACTAGAATTTCAACCCTGTTTTCTGCATGGACCAGTAAGAGAAAGGTGACAGTTTTTTATTTCTTTCCTTTTCCAGTATAAAAAGTGCTCTGTTTGGAGAACTGCCACTGACTCTTCAGCATTTGGCCCAGTTTAAAAAAAATCTCTATCAGCCAACTAGCTGTACAAAATAAATACTGTCTCTTCAGCTGGCCTGGATAGTTTCTATGGCTAATCTAAACTCCATTCTTTTTCCATTTCTTGCTTCTCCCTTCAAGCCACCAGCCACTTCACCCCTTCACTTTGAAGAGGCTCTTGAAAGCAGAATGTGAAAGACAAACTGTTTCTCCTCCTTTGGCAGTACTGTCCCTTTTAGAGACAGACTGGGGTCTTTGCTCGTAACAGTGAAGCTCCATCTATAGTTGTCATTTGCTGTCAGTCATTGTGTCTTTTGCTAAACCCAAAGGACCCAAAATTATTTCTGCAGAAACTACAATTAGAACTCTGGATCACTAAATCCCAATTCTTTTCCCTCATGTCCTCTTTACTATTTTGTTTCAGAATGAAGTCATTAAGTATATTTTAGAAATCCAAAATATACATAGATCTATATTTAGATTTGCAAATTATCACTGTTAATGTTGGCATGTATATATATGCAGATGTGTATTATTCTCTAACAACAGAAGTCCAGTGGATTCTATATTTACGTTATGCTTTGCAGTGCTATGACTCTGAGGAAATACATTATTAAGTATAATAACATTTGACAAATTTAATATTATCAGGTCAATAGGGTAATTTTCTTGACTAAATTTTATTAGGAAATCCTTTGTTTGTTTCTCTTACTTCTGTTTAGTTTTATTGGTTTTTTTCAAAGACTGAATTTACTTGTAACTTGAGGTCTGAATGCATGTGCCTGTTTCTTCTTGTAGTTTGCCAAACTGTTGTCACATAAATAATATTTATATTTATTAGTGCTTGGATACCAGAGTGATGGGCAACTTAGATTGAATACAACATTTAAAATTAGAAAGAGATAGATCCTAAAATCACATCTGCTCTGGAGAACTGAACTTTGCTAAAGCAAACTGGTAGTTTAAGCTTCAGGTTCAGTGCATCTATGTCTACTAATGAAACATGCAAGTTTGGGTGGAACCCATACTCGCTCTACTTCTAACAGGTCAGAAGCATTGTCACCATTAGACTTCTCTCCCAGAGCCTCTGGCAATTTTTCAAGCAGTGGCTTCTGGGAAATATCAACAGTTGGCATTGTATTGTGACAGAGAATGTTAAACCAGTTGCTATTAAAAAGATGATTTCTAAATATGTATGATTCCTCCATTAACTTCTGCAGGCTTAACTGTAAAGAGGCCTATCTATGCTGTTACTGCGATGATGACAGAGAGGTCACTCACTGTAGTCAGCCACAGGTTTCAACAGGCATGGAATTGGGTCGACATTGCATACAGGTCAGACTTTGGCTCTTCCGACTGTATCAATCAATCAGCTAAGTCAGCTATCAAACACACCTGAGGTAAAGGATTAAGACACCTTATTCCACACTTCACTGACAGGGAAACTGAGGTGGTGAATGGAATACCACACGGTCCTGGCATTCAGGTCCACAGTCACAGCTGTCTCCTCCAGCCTCTAGAACAAACTGCTAAAAGCAAAGTAGGAAATGCTTTGAGGAACTTGCGTCCTTCAAAATATTCACTTCAGCTGAGGAATCTTTCTGATGATTGCTGTGTCCATGCATAATCCCAAGAATGCCAAAAGGATTACCCAAAGTTTTTAGATGTCAATTATCTGTTGCTCCAAAATATGCCCATTTCTATCTGCAGATAGATGTGTGCAAATTTGTGTTCTAGTCTACTCTGATAAATTTACTCATGATTCCCATGCATTTTTGACACTCAGGCTTCATTACTATCATTCATTATAACTGAAAGAGTTTCAGCTGATTTGTTCTGTGGCAATCTTTTGAGTGAGCTGCACAAATTGTTGAGAAAAATCCCCCCCTTGCACATTTTCACTCATTAGTCTTCACTGGATATGGGGGTCTAATGAAAGAGCCATCTCCCTATAAAAAATAGTGCTGTCTGCTTAGTTACACAGCCTGCCTGCTAAATAGAAGAAGGTAGCAATGAAGTGTCACGTTTCAAAGACTACAAGAAAGAGTTGGAATGGTGATAGACTGAACTAATGCATTCTTAATGAGAAGAAGCTCTTCTATTACTTTGATAGGATGCATGGAAAGAAGTACTGCATGCTCGGAAAAAGTAGAACTCAGAAAGCCATTTTTGATGCTGTTGGAGAAAGAAGGAAGTAACTGTGGCAGAAGTCTTATAAAATTCTGCTTGTAAAATGCAAAAACTGTCTTAGCACAATGCTTTGATTAAGATGTAAATTCAAAGGTGAGAGATGTGAGTGCTCTGATCCCTACACAACTAAAAGCTTTTGGAGCTGGATAAATTTTGGGCAAACAGCACAAGCCTTGCAATCAATGTCTAGTTGACTGACCACTGAATGTTTCCAATGTCCTATAATAAATTTAGGATAATAATAAAATGCAAAAAGCCACACTTCTAATGCACCAGAGGTTACCAATGGCTTGGGTGCCCTCAATAGCAGAAGATTTCTTAAAGACAGCTCCCAGACATTTTGAGAAAGGGGCCTTGGCCACACTCTGCAGTGGAGGAGGAGGAATAATAAACATAAAAGAGTAATACGTGTCTGGAGGAGAAGTACATCCTGATTCCACATCCAACAATAGTTTTATCACCGGTCAGATGAGCAAGACACATGTATGAGGCATCCTCAAGGTATGTCAGTCTTTTAGGAACATCAGTGTACATCATCCAACTGTCTGTCTCCAGCTCTGACCAAATTCCAGAAAGAGGTACAAGATCAGACAAGAAACCAGTTGTTCCTTTGTATTCTGAGTGGAGAAAAAAGTCCTCCTCAGCCTCCATGAGTGACCAGAGGGAACCCAAAAGCATGGATTTAATGCAATGTATACAAAGTGCCAGAGAGACACATTTTTCAAACCTCATTGATGCTACCAGCTCAGTATATGTTCAAGAACTCACAAACCAATCTTAATTTTCTGTATCTAAGAGCACTTTGGTCATGTTTTATGATCTGTTTGATCAGCATTTAAAGCTCTATCTTAAAATAATGCTGGTTCTTTGTAGGAATTTGGAAGATCCCTTCTGAACTTCGCTTTTTGGATAGTTGGAAATCTTCTAAATTTGAGACTATGATTACTCATGACCTGGTTTACAAACCTGTGATCATGTGCTGCCACTGCCGTTTTCTTACTTCTCTGTTATTTACATTCCGTATGAGAAAGAATCATATTCCTCAGCCGCTGTGTTGCTAAGCAAAAAAAAGTGAAACTTTTAAAGTTTATCTTTGTATGACAAATACTCGTTGCTCTAAGCATCCAAATAGGTTTTCTCTGCATCAATTCTCATTTAAGCTCATCTTTATTTAACACATATGACTAGTGCTTTACATGGAATTCCAGAGGAGGTCCTCTCCAATGGTACTAACACTTCTGTAGCTCTACTAAAAGTATTTTGCCACACCCATTGTAGAACTGCATAAGCTCTTTTCACAAAACCACCTTCCTGGCTTTTATACTTGCATTTTCCAGTCTTCAGCATTTCCAATTAATCAGTTCCATATTTATGCCAAAAATTATGCATTGTTTTAAAGGGGCGGGGCAGAGGACTGCTACATTTTCTCCTATTCATATTACCTGTGCCAACAAAGTTGTCTTACTCTTTTCAAGTCATGAGTGAGTCCTTCTTGACAATATTAAAGCCTCCTAACTTTGTGTTGCCCGCAAATTTTATGAGTGCTCACCTAATTCTTGCTCTTACGACACTAATAAACATATTGATGATTCCTAAAACTAATCCCTGAGAAACACAACTACCTACTTTCCTCCTCTCAAATAACACCACCTGTAATATACCCTACTGTTGTCTCTGTTTATCCAACTTCTTATCCAACTGAAGAGTTTTTATACTACTTTGCATGATTTCCACTTAAAGTATGAGTTTCCTATGGGAACCTGCAATATGCATTTTATATAATATCTAAATATATTAGATCTGACACATTATCCTTGTTTAAGAAACTGAAAACTCTAACCAATGCCCAAAAGTAATTATTTTAACCACAGATAATCCCACTGTAATTTCTCCCATTTTTAATTTTCATATGTGTTTTTAATCACTCGTTTCAAATCTGTTCTAAATGTGCATGGTGCTGAAGTCAAACTAACAAACAGCCATGAAATCACTTGACATACTTTTTCCCTCACTTCTTGGGCATATTTGCCCAATCCGTCATTTCGTACTTCTGTCATCTGGTACTATCTCCAAATGATATATATTTAAAATCTTTTCTACTTGTGCTTCCATCTGCCAGTGTCTTCAGTACTCTAGAACGAAAATAATATGGACCCAATGATTTTGTCACACTAAGCTACATATATTTGACTTCCCTTTCAAATGATGTAATTCCCATTGATTTATCATCATTCTTCTTAGCTATCCTTTCAATATCTTCATGTACATCAACTTCCTTGAAATTGGGGAAAAGCATTTATTCAACAATGGGTAAGCTATACATCAAGAATAATGTAGGCATGCCTGAATTACCCTTCAGGTCACTGCCTTGGCCTCACTTCATTACTTTATTTCTTTATTGTTCCCATATCTAAAAAAAAGTACGGCTTTGTTTTACTTTTCTGTGCAAGGTACAGTTCAACAAGGCCTTTATCCATCATTCCTTTGCTTCTATATTTTATAATGCCTGAAAAAAAGTTCTCCTTGATAATCAAGGCCTCTACTCACTCTTTGGGGGTTTTGTACTTATTCTTAGTGCTTGCTTTAGTTATTTATTCATTCAGAGACTCTAGCCCTTTCCTGCAATTTCTCCCTCCTGCCCAGCACGCACAGATTATATCCATTCTTAATGTAAATCCATCCTTTCCTGCATTCAAATCATTAAGTTCCTCAGGCTAGTCATCTTAAGTCACTAATTTTTCTATTTTCTAAAAGTTTGCCATTCTAAAATACCAAGCCTTAGCTGTAGATTTATTTTTGTCCATCTTGCGATTTAAGAAGAACCGAATCCGTTCATAATCACTTCCTTCTAGAACATTAATTTTTGGTCAGCTGTTCTGCAAGATCCTCCTCACACTAAAAACCTAAGCTTAAAATAGCACACACTTTGTTGTTTTATGAATTTCTGTACTAAAAAGTCAGTCTTCTGAAATGTCTAAGAATATCTAAACCTTGCTATTATTGATGGTATTTATGTCTATGTCTGGAAAATCTAAGTCTCCTATGCTCATACAATTTCCCTTATTATTTATTTCTTTATCTATTTATAGAGATGATTACCTGCTTCCAATCTCAGCCTGTCAGACCATAATATCCCCTTCTCCCCAAATACTCTCCAAGTTGGGCCTTTTTTACCATCTTCCTTGCAGTGATTTTCATCCTAACAGATTATGTTTTATTCATGCCATCACATTTTAAGATGAATAAACACAATTTGGCTGGTTTACTTTGCTACAACTTCAAATTTCCTGACTTTTATGTATTTTAAGTTGCATCCACATAGGCCTGTATATAAAATTTCCTTGTTTTCTTTTTAGATTGAAGAAACCCCAAGGAAAAACAGCATGAGCTTCCCCACCCTTTCACAAAGTGATTATAAATGTACCTATTCATATTAGATTAACTTAACAGCACTTGGTTTGGTTTTTATTTAGCAGTATACACTAGTTATGAATAGTTCTTTTCTATACCAATAATGCTTTCTCCCAGTCACTACTCATCCACTTGAATGAGGTATAGGTGATACTGGAGTATCACCTGTATTAAATTCTAGAGTTCTGTTGGGTAAAATTGCCCAGATATCTTCAGCCACCATCTCTCATAGCCATCACTCTTAGGGTCTGCTTACAGAGGACAGGCAAGGAATGAATTACAGCATAGGCCCTCAGCAAATATGCCAAGCTCAACTCTTCTTAAACATCGCTACAGCCCATGTTACAGTTCAACAGAAAGTTTGCAGGTTGCCATTCTCAGCGGTAATAAGTTGTTATCATCCACTCGAGTATAAACATCGCCATTAAAATGCCTAGACATTCTCTGAAGTGTTAAAATTAAGTCCTCCTGTGACTAATCTTATAAATGATAACCAAAAGACTGCATTTCAACTAGTTTTATTTCCTATCTGAAGAAGATGGGGAACTTAACCTTAGATTTCAAAAAAATTTATAGCTAAGCCAGTACTGTAATACATTTCTTCCAGTCAGTGTTGCTGTGATTTAGATGAGAAGCAGCAAGAAAGATTTGAGCTGTCACACTTGACTTTGAGCTGCCAAGAAGAGGTATTGGAGGTTACAGGCTAAGGTTTAATTTATATTCCTCCTTTTGTTACAGGCAGAGATGGTACGTGCTGCTTTCCAAGCGCAAAGATCTTTCCTGGTGTTAGCATCCCAGTGTCAAGAGCCTCAAGAGGTAAGAAAAGTGACCTAGAGTTTCAAGAGGCAATGTATTAAAAAGGCTGTGTTGCCATATGTTTAATATAATTCCCTGCATTTGCTTCTAGTTTATTTATACAGCGCACTTAGAGCCTTGCTTTCAGTGTTACTAGCATGGTGCTGTAATAATCAGAAAGCCATGGTCCAGATTTAAGAACCTTTTCTGTACCAATACATCTAAGATCATTGAAGAAACCAAAGGAGGTTTCCACTTATGTCTGTAAGAGGGATCAGTGTTTCTCTGGAAAGCTGGAAATGCCATGGAATAGAATGGCTTTTTGTTAGCCCTACAGGGATGCTATACGACAGACTTTGAAGTCAGGGGATAAGCTATTGAGAGAAAAAATCAATACTGGCCCCTAGACTCAACATTCTACAAGCTGAGGCCCAGGTTAGGCCAATTCTGGAAGGAAGGCAAAGCATTTTGTCAAGAAAATGAAAAAAAACCATTTTATATCAAGTTGATTTATATACTTATTTTATTGGCAGCTATTTAAATCCTCCCCTCACAAGTAGAAAGCTCAGGGAAGCTGCAGAGTTGTTATGAAATCTCATTTGGACTTTCTGGAGGGCACAAAGTTTTGGCCAATAACACTGTATCATTCCTGGGAACAGCAATCATGTAGCCCTTTTCTGGGAGCACCCTTGAACCTTCCCTCTTGGAGTGTGCAGAGAATGAAGACTTCACTTGCACATTGTCTCCATGGCCTTCAGTTCTGTCTTTTTCCACTAGCTCCCTGCTCCATAGGTCATTAAACTACATATTTTCAGATCAGAACTCTCTGCTGCTGGTATAAATTATTGAAATGTTGCTGGCACTATTGTTCTTAAAGACACAAATTAGAAGTTTTTCTAATCAGTATGTTTTAATGGCAAGGGTACTCAAAAAAAAAGCACAGATATTCCAGGCGAGACTTTAGATTTATAGAGTTCCAAGCAAGAAGGGATCAGTTGTTTTTCCAGCTGTCCCTGATCTCAGAGAGTAAAAGTGGGTCATGACTCACAGAGAACAGGCAGAATTCCCATTGGTACAGGCCTCAAGCAGTCATTTATATTGGCTGTGAATACAATCGCACCCAGTGGCCCACAAAACTCTTCATGCTTATAGGTAAAATATTCCCCAATGAACAGTTTCCGATGACCTATAATGTAATGCAATGTTCTGAAGTGTTGGTATTGTCCCAGGTCTGGTAAGAGTAAAAGCTATGGCTCACTCTTCGGCCTCCTGTGCTGATGTGCTATCGGTATGATGTTCTCTGCTTTTCAGGTGAGAATGGCAATGGCTTCTCCCCACTTTTAGCCTTACAACTTTCTGACCTCAAGTCAAGGCTTTGAGATTTTTTTCAACCATGAAGTTTAGAAACTTTAATTTTAAAAAGGGCAACAAAACAAGCAGAAAAAAAACCCCACAGATGTAATAAGAGAGTCTCCAGCAATCCAGAATGACAGTTACAGAAGCATTAAGAAAAGCAACAAATAATAAAAACCTTGCTATAAACATCACCAGAGCTGGCCATGTGTATCCATATGTCTTAGTTGCACGTTATCAGGCTTGCATAGATTTCTGCAACTTGTTGAAGTCAAGAAAGTATACTTTCATCATTTAACTATCTTTTAGCACCAAGGAAATGCCACATAATACGTGTGTACACACCATTCCGAAATTAAAATACCAGGAATACTACAGACTAAAGTTCCTTTCTCAGTGAGAACAAACCCAGTCCAGTTACTTAAGCTTTTTTAACAAAGACTGTTAGGTACACATTTTTTACAGGCAGCCAAACACATGTTCTTGTTCGTTCTTTTTCTCTTTTTTGCACATATTTTTTGCACAGATACATTCAGCTATACTATAGACAGACCTGAAAATAATTGAACTTGTTCAACTTGAACAGTATTTTCCATTGCGGAGTGTAAATGTTCCAGACACTAGGCTTTTAGTATCTCCATCTCAGTGAGGAAAAAAAAATCGTATTGTAAAGCCACATTGCTTAACCATTTTGAAAAAGCTGGTTATCACCAGCTAACCCAGGAGAAGGAAAGAAGCAGGGGTCCTCCCCCCCATTCCCCAGGACCTTATTGATGTGATGTCATCTGGGCTCTGGTTGTATTTATAGCCTAGAGCCATGGAGTCAGTGTGGAATCCAAACAGGAAAGCTAATCATTAGTGTATCAGAATGCACAGAGTAGAGAAAAGCAAATGAAGATGACAGCATATCTATAAATGCAAGAGAAAAGAGAGTAATTCTGTCATTCAGCTGTCTAGACTGTTTGCTTTATAATGTAAAGCTGTGAATGAGCCAGCGAGTTGCGATTATGGCATAGTAGCTTTGTAGACATTCAGAGACAGCGGTGTGGAGACTGAGGGGATTTACTGAGTTCCTGTCATGTTGGCTGTCATACATGGTGCCTTTAAAAAAAAAGAGGGAGGGGAAAATGCCCTGGAAAAATAAATTAGCTCAGCTCTTGCAGCTTATAAACTAATGAATAAGGAATTCAAACAAAAAGAAAGCTCCTATATGTATATTAATCCTTAGATTTTTTTGTGCTCAGCAAAGAGAGAAATGTATATCATACAAAAAGCAGTATTTTTTCCCCTCTGTGAAAATGTTGAAGCTCTAGTATTCATTTAGCTCTTTAACTCCTGCTATGCGTCACTAGCAAACATTTTCAAACAGTTAAGCTTGCAGAAGTTGCTTTTGCAGAGTTTTGCTTCATGTTAATAATGTTGATATTTTTTCATTTTGAATCTGTTGCAGTGCACAGCCTTTATTATCTGTATATGTGAAAATAGTAGAAGCCGAGAAGGTAATTCCAGCTGGCATACCAATCTAGTATCAACTGCAATAAATTACTTTGCAGAGAGCATGTTCTGTTACTTTTTATGGTCATGTTCTATATTTGTATGTGCAGTGGAAGAGATCACATGACAAAACCACTGGTTGATATTCCTGTTTGTGTATGTCCCAGCTAATGGCTGCTGGATACAGGCTCATTCAGCAAGATGGGATTCTTTGGTTCATCCACTTATTAGAAATTATTTTCTGACGCCAAACTTCAAACATTAAAGCAAAAAAATGTCTATTATAAATTGTTTACTATATATGAGATAGTAAAGAGAAGATAGAGAAGGGAAAATAAATTAGAATATTGCTATATTCTGTGAGAAGTTTTTTAGTTGTTTAAAAAGGTATTTTGAGACCATACATTTAGATGTTGCTTGGGCAATTCAGAAGATATATTTTAACATAAACCTTCAGAAACCATTATGAAATAGTTTGGATCTGAATTGTCTATTTCCCATAGTCTAAGCCAAATACAATTCTGATTAAAACATTATTATTTTATTGTGTAATAATTTTTAAAGTTATTAGTGTTCCTGAGCAAGTTTTATCTGTTTAACAAATTCTTTTTAATTTATGATCATGAATACTAACATACGAGATCACTGCTCAAAGTCACTGCACTGAATTATTTATGAATGGTAGCTTATATACTGTCTTTTCTTTATGAGTTGTTTCATTTCACTTTAAGAGCTCAAACAACTTTAAAAGTTGCTTTGAGGGCACAAATAATGCATTGTTCCCATCCTGGGAACTAGTTAATGAGATAAGTTTTCATGTGAATCAATATAAACATATGCAGGATGAGCATAGTCATTGTAAGAAGTACTACAAACAGATTTAAATGACAGATGCAGTTCAGACTATAAATGATTACGTAATTTCTCATTAAAAAAAATGCTGAGTTCATATGACTGCCAGAGCTCATGGATTTAATTACTAACATTGTGCAGACAAACATTCCAAATAAATACCTAGCTTAAATATCCAGATTCTACACACAGGTGTGAGGAGAGGGGTGGAAGAAAGTAAGAGGTAAAGGAGGGCTTTCCCTTTTTTTCCTAGAAAAGGGGAAAAAAACCCTGAAACCCAAGAAACTGTATTTGAAGTTAGACTTAGAACCACGAGAACAAATCTTGAGGTTTTTCATTTTCTATAGGTAAGCAAAAAATCTATTGTAGGAACAGAATAGTTGTGGCAATTTCCTTGAATAGAGGACTCATTCTCAGAATTTTTATGTAGAAATCAAAGATGGAGTTTTACAGTTCCCTACTCTCTCTCAGTATAGGATTGCTCAATTTTTTCTCTCTTCTATTTTTAAAGTACTTCAATAACAGGACTGCTGGGAGTTCTTATTCTGCAGCGTAGCAGGATTTGTTTTCTAATTACCTTGACTTGCTTATGTCATTCCATTTCCCACTACTTTTCTTCATACTTACTGGGATCACCCTTACTGTTTTCCAAAAATAGGAAGAGAAGGATACTCCTCACCTCATTAATTTATTACGTACTTATGCAAAAGAGTTTGAGCCAAGTTTTGCTGCCATTCTACTTGGTTGACCGCTGCAAACCTGCACCTCTGTATCTAGAAATAGCTTAAGGAAGAATTTGGTTCAGTCCTTTTAAGGTCCTCAGGTCCCAAACTTACAGAAGGTGCCAAGAGTGACATGGACAGAGCCTGAGAGTCCTGAGGTCCAGAGGGAACCCCTTCCCCCCTCCTGTTTTCTGAAATCTTGCCAAACTGTTGACATATTTCTATTATCAGCAAGACTACAACTGCATGCGACATGAGGTCACAGCCGCAGTGATGGACAAACTGACAGTTTTCAGTCGCTAGCCTGCTGCCTTACAGTGTTTACAGACTCATTTTTTTATATTGTTGCAAACTCTTACTCAGTTTCAGGTCTACTTTAATCCTTGATTATTGCTTCATTGTAAACATATTACCAGTCTCCAGATAGCCCCAACACCTCTTATCTCATAATTTTTTCTCAAAGGTGCTCGACTACATTTAACCAGCCTCAAGCTCATTATATTTTCTGATCATAGAATCATAGAATCACTTAGGTGGAAAAGACCTTTAAGATCAAGTCCAACCATTAACCTAACACTGCTAAGTGCACCACCAAACCATGTCGCTCAGCACCACATCTACACGTCTTTTAAATACCCCCAGGGATGGTGACTCAACCATCTGGCCGTCCGTTCCAATGCTTGACAACCCTTTCAGTGAAGGATTTTTTCCTAATATCCAATCTAAACCTCCCCTGCCACTACTTGAGGCCATTTCCTCTCATCCTATCTCCAGCCACCTGACAGAAGAGACCAGCACCCACCTCACTACAACCCCCTTTCAGGTAGCTGTAGAGAGCGATCAGGTCTCCCCTCAGCCTCCTTTTCTCCAGGCTGAACAACCCCAGTTCTCTCAGCCGCTCCTCATAAGACTTGTTCTCTAGACCCTTCACCAGCCTCATTGCTCTTCTTTGGACGTGCTCCAACACCTCAGTGTCTTTCTTGTAGGTAACTTCAGTAGGTATCCTTGTACCACTTCTCTTTCCTCACTTGTGTTTGCCACAACTCCCAGGTCAATAGCAATGAAAAGATGGATGCATCTGAGATTCAGTTCTGCCCCAGGGGTGGTGCACTCAGCTGTAAGAAGCTTCTGCCCAGACACACTTAAGGATCCAGAGAGTACAGAAGGGCCATGATCCGTGCTACATCTCCCAGCCTGTACGGAAGAGAAATAGAGCCAGAGATGCATGTTATAGCACATTTCTAGACTGGCTCACATCAACACCACCAGGTACAGACTCTCCAGCAGTTCACATTCTGTGCAGGAACCAGGCTCCAGTAAGCAAAGGCTCCTTGCGCTTGTTTGCTCCAGTATGTCTATACTTGGACTAAGAACAGCATCACCCCAAAAGTAAGACATTATCAAAGATGATACTCTGTATCTTGTCTAGCTCCTCACCTGACATATCTGCTAAGCAATTCTGGGGTTTCTACAGACTCTTACAGGAATTCTGCTGTCTCCTAAAATAATGTCCTAAAATCACCAGGCTAGTTTTCAATCACTGTAGCAATGTTCATATTCATACTGCACCAGTGAGATCACACTGAGCTTTGCTGATGGGACATGCCCTTTCCCATGAAGTATCATATTCTTGATTTCTGCTAAACACAAATCCAAACCAGTACACTCCTTTCTCTGTGCAACACAATTGTTTTCCAGGATTTCTGGACTGTGCATGATCTTCTAAAAGGGAAAGCACTGGGGATACAGCTGATTGAAAAGCAGGGCTTTTCAGTTCATGGGTTATTTCAATTTTTACTAATTTTACTTTGGTCTAAAACAGACCACAACCAATGATTTTTGAATTCTGATAGTTATGCAGACTCCAGGACTGCTTACTGAACCTGGCAGTCTTACAGTTTGTCTCTGGGGAGATCTCAGGTGAACTACATGAATGTCCAAGGCTGGAAGCTTGCACCATGTAACATCCCTGTCCTGGGACATGTGAAACCAAACTGGCTTTAGCAAAGACTTGTCAGATCTCAGATGTTCTGAACAAAGCAATTGTGGCTCAACAGATCACCATTTTCTGACAGAACTTTGCTACCCGGAGTGCCCTGGGCCCCACTGACATGGACTATGATCACAGCAGCAAAGATTGAGGTGTAGTAAATCAAAAGGTTGAAAACAGTTCATTAGTATAATTGTTCTTATTGATTAGGTGTGGGAAGTTGCCTGTGTACCTAAAGCAGAAGGACCCTTCCTTGTTGAATATACTGCCCATGGAGAGCTGTAGTGGACAGGAAAACAATATATAGAGTCCATTTAAAAACCAGCCAGAGTCCTGGCCAAAAGCATTGGGTGCGATTCTGCACTGCTGTAAACTGACGCATGCAGTTTGTATCAGGCCCTGGATTTCTCCACTAGTTAGAAGCTATTTGTCTTTCACGTTCCTCTCCATTTGCCCTCGCTCAGAGTTTACATTTCAAAATAAACCCACAAATCACTAAATTAGTAATTTGTCATGTGGGGTTTACAATTTGGTCTTCCCTGTTTTTTTCCCACAAAGTACAAAATTGCTACAGCTAATATTGGCTGTTAGATTGAGAATTTAAGTGCTATCTAAGAGGAATAAAAGCCAAATACCAATTAAGTCACTTTGGAAGCACACAAATGTGTTTAAGCTTCTGTGCTGATGAAGCTGACCAGACATTTCTGCAGATTTGTCTCTGTGTCATAGTCCTGCTGTTGCACAGCAGTGAGTTGAAGTGGCAAAACCTGTACTATTGACAAACCAACCAAACACTTGTTACACCACTATTTGAAGATTTACAGTCTAAGAAAACGAGACAAGAATAAATTAATGTCTCTCTGTAGTTAGTTAGGAGGAGATCTTTGAACCCTGAAAATACCAGAATACTAGAGGGACATGAATGTAGTGATTATAGAGAAGGACCTCACTGATGGTCTCTTCTGCCAACCAGAAAATGCTTGCAGAGAAAGCATTGGATTAAGGTGCAGTAGGTTATACTGCAATTTTAAGAGCAAAACTGTGGTACCGAATTTGAAACACTTTCTGCAAGGAGAGGTAGAGATAGGCAGTGCTAAAAGAACAGTTTGACAGCTGCCAACAAAACCTGGTAGTATTTCATTATGGAAGTAACAATGAAAAGGAAAAAAAAAGTAAGCATTTGAGGAATCTGGGTGCAGCATTGGGAGGCCTAGCTTAGATTCACCTCTGGAAAAAAAAATATTTTCTATATACTTAAAGAAAGAGGTTATTCCTCAGCCTAATCTGAACACTGATTCCATTCAGATTGTTGATACACAGCTACAACAAAAAAGATAGGCCTTTCTTAAACGACATATATACAAAAAAACGGACTAAATTAAATTTTAAAGTCTTCTTTACAGATTGCCTTTCACAAAATACAAAATATGGGAAATTACAGTTAATCTAAAACTATTTAATTCTAGAATCATAGCCACTCATATCAGAAATGCATCTCACTGGTGATCACTGAAGCTACCAGTATCTTATTCCTATAGACACAGGATGGGATTCTGCTCATCAGCTTTAACTGTTAAGGTAGGCATGTTGTGTAAGGTGTCTTTCTAGGCTCTCTTTACAGTAAATGGCAGCACCTCTAGAGTGCAATCTTCACATCTGTTAATGTCTTTTAATATATAGTCTTCTAACATCTATTAATAGGTGGAAAGAATTCCTCAGGGACACTCTTTCTTCATTTACAATAGAGGGAATCAAGTCTCAGCTGAGAGCAGATGCTCACCTTTTAAATTGTTAGAACTGAGTGGGGTGGATGCTATCCATGACATCTTTCATCCCTTGAAAGGATGAAATGTGGGATGGGACTCTACTAGGCTGTTTGCAGAGATAATGGCTCTGTCTACATTAGTGTTTTAGTTCACAGTGGGACTATATTTTTCCTTCAAATCAGCCCCATTTTACTATGCTGTGATTCACATTGTAGAACAGTCTTAGGGTGTACAAAATGGGTATCTTTCTGATGAAGTTAAATGGAAGATACGCTCTCAGACAGCACCTAAACCACAATTTACAGCTAGTCCAAAACAGCCCCCCCCCCCCCCCCCCAAATGCGTATAATGTGAATGTAAGGACCTCAGCACCAACTGTTTTGCTCTACAGAACCATTCCTATTAGGCTGCACTACTTGCCAACATATACAAAGACAGCTGATTCAAATCAGCTCCATGTTTCAAACTTGCATGTGAAAAATACAATGTAAGTATGGAGATTTTGAACTGACAGAAGAAAATAACAGAACTGTAGACCATGGAATAAAGGTTATAGTCACGCTGTTCTGGTTGCAGCTGAGTAAAATGAAGGGGCTGCTGATCCGAAATGCTCTCAGCTTACTTTTACTGCTCCTACGCCAAAGGTTGCCACCCCCTCAGTTAGCGTAACTTAAAAGGGTATTTGTTCTCTTGCTATGTTTTTTTCATAATAGGTCAGGTTGATTTAAACACTATAGTAGTGAGGTCTGAATTGTGTTACCACTCATCAACATAAAAAATCTTCAGTAAACAATCTCACCCCTCAAAACCATGTAAGATTAGCTTAAAAATGCATAAGATCTTTAAAAACTATATTTACCTGCTGGGTTTTGTGCCTTTGTGATTCATGCTGGCAGGTTTCTGGACAACAATACCCGTTTTCTCAAATTAAAGCTGAGATTTTCAAGTAATCACTAGCTTAAGCAGCCAAAGTTTAAGCAAGCCACTCAGTTTAGTGTGACTTCACAGGCAAATCACAAAAATCACAAACCTCAAAAGTTAGGCTATTCTCCTCAATTAAATCCATGTGCCCCAGTCCTGTTAAACCTGTCATCTGGGGGACTTCTCGCGTGAGTATTGCAAAAATGTGAAGGAGAAGAAAGTCTGTTTGGCGTGGTCTGTTGGAATACTGGTATGCCAGGCCATTTTATGAGACTGGGCTGAGACTGTTAAGTCTCTGAAGCCAAAGCCTAAGGCAGTTCTTGTTGCATGCTGTAACTTTTTTGGAGTGTTTTGGCTAATCACTGTAGTAGTCTTACTACTCTTAATTTTCTAGTAAGAATTATAAGACATGGATCAAAGCTGCCTGGTTATTTAGGTATTAATATTTAAAAAGACCATCTGGTTTTAATAATTCTTAAAAAAGGATAAAGGTATACTGGGAATTACTTTTAGTATTTCTAAGTTGTGCCACTGTTGCATTTTTAAACATTTCAGCAAAACTGATATTATAATAGGAATGGTGTTTATACAAAGACTCTTAAATTTCTATTAAACAACTGTGCTGTGTCTTAAATGACAAGAAATTTTATCTAGCACATGCCAAAGGCATGCTGAAGATTTTTCCAACAGCTCTGATTCATCTCCCTGAATTCATTTTTTTCTTAGAGATACAGTATAGACAATCATTTTATTAACAGCCAGCTGTTTTAATATTCATTGCAATAAAGAGATTATTCTTTTAGAACCCTCAGCACAACTGGTTCTGCATTATAGAGCTAAACAAGACTGATCACTGCCAGAATTAATGAGCCTTTCTATACCCATATGCCATATACACTATAATTCATCTGCAGTTTAATCACTAACTAAAAATTTAGTACTGACTGTGGGGAGACAGAACTCAATTAAGTGATTCCTTGCAGGCCTGTATTCCTTTGTGTCCAACCCTTACATAGAAACTTGGATCACAAGAAGCTTGCACAAACACACACACACATTTTGTGCAGCCAGCCAGCAGCCATTGCAGAACAGGACAAGTGCACAGTGAAGGGAAGGCAGGCTGTACTGTTCTCCCAGTACATCTCACATGGGACAGAGCTGAGCAAAGCCTCAAGCCCTTTGTGGCTCTTTCTGGTGTCACTACAGTGCCAATGAATGATTACTTTGAGCTACTTTCCTTAGCAATATATATTTCACCTTTAGAAGTCCCGCAGGGCACTTTTTCTGTGAAATTACATAAATCCACTGGACAGGTTAAGTCCTGTGTTCTGAGGGACAGAAATTCTGTCTGTACCACTGATAGAAAACCCTCACAAAAGTGGTTGGGAATTTTTCTAGTAGGAGTAGGAGGAGGTGTGGGTCTTACAGTATCGTTCAGGAAAATATTTGGCCCTAATTTTGCGTTCTTAGTTGTAGATATCAAAGTGTTCTACAAAATAGAACAGCTATATTAGCATAATTTCATATATAGGAAGTTAAAGCACAGAAAGGTAATACAGCTTTTCTGAAACCTGATGATAATTTGGTGGGAGGCAAAGAGAACCCCCATTTATGGACTCCCACTTCTGTGCCCTATCCACAGAAACATGCTGCCTCCCAGTGCTGTCTAGATATAGCAGGCATCTGTGGAGCTGTATTTTTAGCCCTGATATTCTCTTTGGCTGGAACTGGGCCATGAAGATTCACAGTAAGCTAAGGACTGTAAATATCCCTTAGACTTTATGGGAGGAAAACTGGCATAATATCAAAGCAGAACAAGCACTTTCTTAAATTTCAGTTTTGTTAACTACTGTCATACTTGAAAGATTTCCCTGCAAAATAAGAAAGAACCAACCAGCTGCAGCATGTTGTAAACAAGCAAAAATTAGAAAGAAGAATTCCTGCAGACTTTATCATGTTATGGCAACAAAATCAGTTTTTAAGAACTACAAATCATGGAGGTTTCAGGGCTTTTTCAGACTTAATGACTTATGCTGGTCATTAAGCCATCAACAAAAAATCTTTTCATCTCCCAGTAATACTGTAAATATTTGTTTTCTCCCAACCCACTTTGTTGTAGGAGAAGACCAAATATCCCCATGCATTTCAGATGCGTAGGCCTTTCTCAAAATTACCACTAAAATATTAAGGCTCCATTGATCCAATTTTGGATCAAAATTCTTTAAAAAATGCAGAACCTTTTTTTGTCACGTTTTTTGGAGTGTCTTTTGACCTATGTTGATCCATAGCAGATGTGCTTATTTTAAGGTGACATAAAATTCTGTAAAGCTGAGGTCTTGTGGAATGGTGAAAAGAAATCTCTTACAGATGACAGAGATCAAGCAAGACATATGCGCACATCATCTTGTGTGTGTCATAACAGCATAATGGGTCATAATTTAGGACATAATCCTCAAGAATATGAGGGTTAGTTGTCTCCAATTCCATTAAACAAGTAGTTCTGAAAAAAGGTGAGAAAAAATATGGAGTTCTGCTACATCCTGACTGATTTCCAAGTGAAGTACTAGGGAAAATCAGAACGGTGGACTCTCTTTGGTGGGACATAGTATAGGTTCTGCGGGCATACTTTTGCATTAAAGAATTGGACTGTTTTTATAGAATCATTTTAGAGGGTTGCAAGGTACAACAGTTGTTTTGCTTGTAAACTAATGACTCCTTGTCCCTCAATGTGCTGTTTCTGAGTGGAAGAATTTTTCCCAGTAAGTTAGAGCTCTAAATTAGTTTTTGAGACACTGGGCCAGTGTGATTAACATTCACTTTGCACAGGAAAGAGCTTGGATAGCTTCTACATTCACTCTGCTTTTCTCTTCACTCTAGAAACTATTCCTTCCGCTCAACAGTCATTCCCCTGGATACCATTCGTTTCTGATTAACACAGGAGAATTTCCCCAAACCATGACTTGCAGGCAGTATGTTTCCCATGAAATCCTCCCACATAACTTGCAGCCAAAAGAAATTAAAACATTAAAACTTACCAATAGGGAAAGCTAAAATTGATATTGCCTTCAGTGTATTACTTTCTCAGACTTGTTGCCAGATGATAAGAGGCTACTAACCCAACAAGTAGTTTGTGTTTCTTACAGAAAGAACAACTTGGTTAATAACCTGAAAAGCTCAAGCCAGTGTAAAGATTCTCAAAAAGTTCCAGGGGTATCAGATGAAAAATACAAGCATTCTGCTAACTCTGAGCTATGGGATCTCTATGGGTCTTAACATGGGCAGCATGTAAAAATGCTGCCAGTGCTGAGAACAATTTTTGCTGCAACACATTACTAATACTTACTGTCTGTGCATTTTGCTGCTGCAACCAGAGGAGGGTAATTAAATTGTTACTTTAATGTAGAGAATATGCTGACCTTTCTTTCCAACTGTTAAATCAACAGGCAGGGAGGACAATGTTAAACCACAGGGTGTTTTTGGACTACTCATGGCAACAACAGTGTCGTCTTTTTTTTGTTTTCAGAATGAGGTGGCAATGCTTCTCAAGCCAATATCAGAGAAGATTCAGGAAATCCAGAACTTCAGAGAAAGGAACAGAGGAAGTAAAATGTTCAACCACCTCTCAGCCGTCAGTGAAAGCATACCTGCCCTTGGGTGGATAGCAGTGGTGAGTGACACACAGGATGGTTGGGAGGGCTGTAAATGTGCTTCTGGATGGTGCAGCCCAGAATAGTTCCAAATCTTGCAGAACTCTGCAGTCTCATCTGCATAGTTCTTCAGTCTACTACACCCAAGAAGCTGTTTTGTAATATACCGAATACATCAGGGGAGGTGTCTGACTAATGTTTTACTTCCTTTCTCCTTCTGTTGTCTCCTGCTACCATGGGTTGATGGTCCTAGTCTCCTAAACCAGGCCCTTACGTCAAGGAGATGAATGATGCTGCTACCTTTTATACTAACAGGGTATTAAAGGACTACAAGCACAGGTATGTTGCCAAGCCCCAGTATCTACTAGCCGGAGAACAGAGCATTAATCATACCAATAGGGTTGACAATGCCATCACAGAAAGCATTTTGTAAACTAAAAAGCATTTGATAAAATCTGCTTGCAGTAGTATATTTTCCCCACCTCATCTTTGACCTGCAGCATGTTGCAGTGAGAATGGCAGTAGCACTAGCAGTGCTGGTTTTCACTCTCTGCAAATTATACAAATATATTTAATTTTCTGGCATTCCAGCATCATAAACTTATACGTAAATGCATATTTACATATCAACATGTGGCTAGCTAGCTGCTACACGTCCTTGTCTGATTTGTGCACTTATACTGTTGCTATTCTTGCTCTTTGCTTGAAAAAGTGTATTTAGGTGGTAGAGGTATACAACTGAGCATCTAATTCCATAGCCCCCAATTTGATTTTTTTTCTGTACCACTGCATTGTTCTTAAAGAGCACACGGAATTCACAGAAAAGTTCCATGTGGTCTGTGAGCTGACAAAGAGAAAAAATACAGGTCCTTCCTATGCCCTCTTAAAAAGGTCCTGTATAAATCCTGTTGATTTGGTACTTTTGGAGGCCAGATTTTGGCTCTTGATTTTTATAACCCAGTGAAGAACAGTATTTGCTATTGAGTTTTTCCTCTTCAGTGAGGAAAACTTTATATATATAAACCCCTTTTATTTCTATTTATTGTATATAGTATATATTATTCATGAAGCCTTAGTTTACCTACTGAAGGTAGTACCTACTGGGGTAACTGAAAATTTTTACAATATAGCTTTAGCACTTATTCTGGAGAAGAAAATGTCTCACTTAACTGTATAAACAGGGTACATTATTTAGGTATTTAGTTCTTCCCTTAATAAGGAATTCTTTTCCTGTTTTTCACTGAATCAGATCACAATGTCTTCCAAAGTAGTGAAGGTTCTCTCTTGACTTCACTAGGCTTTGGATTAAACCATATCCTCAGCAGTATTAAGCATCAAACTCCAAAGAAAATAAGAGGAGGTAGACACCCACATCCTTGTAAGCATCCAGTCCATAGCTGTCGCTATTCAGTAATAATTTTTCATAACTAAGGACTCTGTCTTACAAGCAGTTTCTCTCTCTCTACATATTTTCGTTTTCACTTACTGTCCCATTGGAAGACTAAGCCTTCCAAATAATTATTCCAGAGTCAATTTGTGACTTTTATTTTAAAAATTCTTGATGTATAAATATTTTAGTCTGATGACTATAACATGATCCAGTATTACCCTGGCTACATTTGAACTTGGAAGATAGAATATCTTACAGAACCCACGGATATTTAATTTTCTAAAATTCATCACCCTGAAACTGAGTCTGGGTAGCCACTGCACAGCTCCATATACCTTTAGTGCTTCCTCAGTTGACTTTGAGCCTGAACAGAATGATGACACACCCTTCCAGCAGGAAGCAGTCTGTGCTAGAGGCATCCTTTGCCCTTGTTTGTCTTCTGGAAGGATCTAAAAGCTTTCCAGTGTAGCAAGCCTCAGTATTTTCAGCACTGGGCAGGCTGGCTGGCTGCCTGCTAACTGATTTGTCCATCGCTTTAAGGCAGAAATTGGGTTTTACCTACTTTAAGCAAAAGTAGCAGTGCTTTCTGTTTTTAAGTACATTCACACACATAAATATTGTCTCTGTTTTTACAGTGACACACGCCACGTTGATTGGGTGAAGTCATATCTGAACATCTGGTCTGAGCTTCAAGCTTATATCAAAGAGCATCATACCACAGGTCTCACCTGGAGTAAAACTGTAAGTACTCTTTCCTTCTTAATGAAAAACCATAAAATGCCAGTAACCAATACGACTTTTAATGAAGGTCATTAGCTCAGGAAAAATAAATATCTAGGCCAGGAACAGAAGTCATGGTCCATGGACTTCCCAACCAAGCCAATAAAAGTTTGAAAGACAGGTGGAGATGTGTCAGGCCATTGTGGTACAGGTTTGGAGGAAGGGAGAAGAATTATTTGGGATTATAGCCACAACGCCCAGCTGCAGATGGTGAGGAGAGGCAGACACAATTCTCCAGGCATGCTACAGTAGAAGCTAGGAACAAAAACAAACCCCCAAAATTTGAAGGACATGTCAGATGAAAGGAAAATCGGGACAACTTGACAAGGAAAGGGGAAGAATGGTGGAAAGAATCTGAACAAAGAGAGATATTTAATAACAGGAAAAAGAAACACAAAGGATACATACCAATTTATTACTTCATAGATAGCTATCTTTATAAAACTATTATTTTATACATATAGAAATAATTTCTGAAATACATATGTATAGAGAGAGTAAATGTAACTGTATGCCTAACTATTTATGCACTCTATATATTTATATAAACATCTTCTGTGCGTTACATCTGAGATGCACAGAAAGATGATGGCAATGAATATGTAAGTATATATATGGCAACGAACACTACTCAAGTATTCAAGCACAGGTTCAAACACAGGAGAGACCATGATCTGTGTGTACTTTTTAGTTTGAAGCAATGCAAAAATGTTTAAACATGATAAATTAGAAGACTGGAATTATCTGTTTCTTTGTAGGCTTCTGTAGTAAAAATTTAAAATATTAAACATTATTTTCTTCCTTAATTTAGTACAAAAATTCACACTTGCTACACCCTACTCTATTATAATCAGTGAATGTGAGAAGAGCTAATGATTTTAAAATTATTATTAGATAAGGAAAAGAAATTGTAGTACCCTGTTAGCCAAATTAGCCTGAGAATCTGGGACAAATTTAGTTTTGTTAATACAGAGAAAGAATCATCTTCACCTTTAATGGAACTTTACAAGTATGGAAATAGTGTTAGAAGATAAAGAATTGTTACAGCCATTTGATCAAACAGGAGGAACTCTCAGGGCTGTTGAGTACTGGTAATCTTATTCAGAAGTGTAGCTGTTGCAGATTATATTTGACTGGTCTTAAAACCAGCATCTCAGCCCTCACGTCTTTCTATTTCCCTCTCTTTAGTTGTGCAAGAAATTCTAGGTGTGACTTGTTTATTCATATTAAGCATAGTTTCCTGCCAACAGTGCTCATTCCATCATGAGTGATGAGCCCATTACTGCATCTGAAGTATTGATTTCACTCACTTTGGATATCACTCAGATCTGAAAGTTGTCTTGGAAGTATGGCTCATTTAAATTATCATTCATATAATGTGTGTCAGAAAGATTAAATTACAACACATTTTAATGGACGTGTAATTTTTTAAAGTTTTACTTCATGTGAGTATAAGGAAATTAGTCCAGTAAGTTAGCAGATTGTTTAAATAGCTTGTTCTTTAAATGTTGTTTAAATATTTCTATGAAGCTTGGTAACAAATACATCAAGAAAGCAATGAGTTACTCAAGTGATAATTTCATTTTTGTTATACATTTTAAAGTGAGAATGAAAGTCGTAGATTCATGCTGTGTGAAGTTAAGTACAAAGGTCTGCAGAATCAGGGCCTAGACAGAAATATGATATATAGAAAAGCTGTAGATATATTCTAGACACAGTTGTTAATCATTGCACACCGCAGCTTCCACTTAAAAGGAAAAAAGAAAAAGCAGAAGTTTGGCAAGGCATTAAGAAAGTGGCACATTTATGAAAGGGAGACGTTGATGCAGAAATGCTATTTTATTATAGAGGGAGAGAGAAAGAGAGAAAGTTTTTGGCCTGTATAAGTACAGATTTAAAAGTACATTATTCCGATAATTTACCCCTCATATCTGCAGAAGTCAACAAAGCAATGCTTGAAGCTTTATATAAAAAGCTATTAAGTAACATATTTGGATACTTCTAAAGAGACTAAAGAGTCAGGGAGAACATTAACTACAGTTTCTCTCAGAGATGTATTCTCATAGCTTGAACTGCAACAAAACCGCAGCAGCATCAGCCTACATCAGACTATGCTTGGGGTTCCAAAAAGGAAGGGACAGGATTTTTTAATGAGCAGTTGGCCCCTTTACCTATAGGTGCTGTATACCATGGTGTGCACATTTCTGGCCATGCTGCATGGCAGTATCACAAAGCTGTGCCACTTCCAGACCCGCTGTACCCTTCCATCAAACTGCACAGGGCCGCTGCAGCCAACCTTGGAACAGATCACTAATGCATACATTAAAGTGTTCCTGGCTCTGGCAGTAAGCACACAGGCAGACACTTTAGAGGAAAGAGAAAGAAATGTCTTAATAAATTACAAGACAGACACTAAAACAGGTGCAAAAGGTTGAAATAATGGTTCAGCAGTCAGCTCTGACAATAACAGTTACCTTTATCAGCTTTATAATAGATCTGTGATAAGTACAGATGCTTACAGATTTTTGGATCTAACACAATTCTCTCTCTTTATTCACTTTGGCTCTGGTTCTGCCAAGATGTGCAACAATATTTTACTCCTTGAGGGCATCCTATTGAAAAGCATGGGACTGTGTGAGGAGAAAGCCAAGAAATCAGTGGAGTTAAGGACCTTGAGACCTTTGTGTATCAGAGCCTGTTTTGCTACCCATGTGGAGTGGTGGTACAAAACTGGACCCTACGTAAATGGCAGGCATTTCAAGACATGATGGATACAGTTAAGATATTTGTTGGTACTGTGCTCACAGAAGAAAACTACATATTTAAAGTATGTATGCTTGTGAGTGGGATTGTCCCAGAGAGTAAAATGTTCCACTCTGTATTTTCACCATGATCTGAAGTATTAATTTCATTTCATTTTAAATGCCCAGTGTAGCATTTTACCCAGGCAGCAACTGTCATTTTTGCTTGCTACAACTTTCTGACTTTAACATGAAATCTACAGCTGTAACAGTAACCTATGTCTTTTTCAGTTCTTAATGATAAACAGCAAGTGCCCTTTTTTTCACCTAAAGAAGGGATTCTATTGAAGCATGGCTCTTTCTTCCCTCTCTACTTTTTTTTGGTGGTGCAAAGAAATGAGCAACTGTAATATAAGCTCACAAGAATGCCTAATAAAAGTTTGTTTGCTACAGGGAGTGCATGAGTAAGCTGGGGAAAGTGAAACTTCTGCTCCTATTTCTGCAGGTTAACTTTGCAGCAAGAAAACAACCAGTAATAATGAGAGATTGCTGTGGTTTCCTGTACATCGAATAAGTGTTAAGAAACAAAGCTTGTTCAAGGATAATTGTCCTGAATATTTCTCTTAGCTGCAGGTGGATTTGCAGTTAAGTTTTTTTTCTTTGTATACAGTAGTCATTTAGGACAAATTTTGCCAGCAGGATTATTTACAAACAGGAAATATTTACAAACTAGCAGTGAACTTCATTACAGCGTTTAGTTTCTAATACAGAATTTCACTCAAGTGACAAATGTTCCCACCATTTACCAATCAAACCAGATTTTTAGGAGGAAGTCTGTATCTTTACAAGCAGTTGCGATTTATTTATATCCTGTTCCCATTTAAGCCAATACAGTATCTTCAAGTCTTTTTTTCCTGAGGTATCATTTTAAAAAACATTTATAACTCATTAGATAGTACTGTAAAAACACTCTTTAAAAAGCTGAAATTCTGCACAGGCTCCACACTGAGAAGAACCATCGTAATTCCTTCATTAGCCTGATTGAGTGCAGTGACACTAATCTCAGTACAGACTTTGGCCATTTCATTCTTGTGTAAAATAATCACCTCCAGACATTTTCTTATAAAATGGCCCCGCCTCTCTCCTGTACTATCTAAACATATTCCTGTAATGTATCGTCTCTCTACATATTGAGGTGAACAAGCTGCAAAAGACCAACTTCTGCAGGCAAAAGCCTCCTATTGTCCTTCCAGTATCTCTTCTATGCTGTGTTTAGTTTGACCTGCTTATCAAGAAGCCATCGTCTGAGCCACTTCACTAAAGCTAAAGGTCAAAACTGTAGTGCCAAATTCCAGCCACAGCCACAACTGCAATCCCAGAGGCCTCATTCAGATAGAAGTAAGGGCAGCATAGATATACTGATTTAAATGCCTGTATCTTGGATTGGATGTAGACGTTTTCAGAGTGAGTGCTCAATTTTTTTCAGTCATAGCCTTCCCTCTCCTTTTCTGTGTCCTTCCATTCCTTTCTCTTCCCTTTTGTTTCCCTATTTCCATATACTTTTTTGTTGAAAAATTTGCATCCTTTAATCTCAACTGCTTCTTTCTTAGAGAATAGGCAATGTTCAGTTTTTGGTACACTGTCAATTTAGAAACTGGCCATCCTGGCAACTCTGTAGTTGCCTCTTTTGTGGACACTGCCTCAATTGCATCCAAGTCCCTTTGAAAGAAAGTAGTTTTACTGCCTTATTCCAACAATAGCTAACAATATTTGTCTTTACTGGATATCAACGGTGTCCTTTTAACATCAGTGACCAAACACCATTCAGACAGGTTACAGGAGAACCTGGGAGAGGCTTGTTTGACAACAGCTGTCAAACACAACCTGACCTCTAACATAATACAACCTAGTCCCAGGGGAAAAGAGAAAGGAAAAAGAAAATTGAAAGTATGTAAAATGGAGAGAAAAGGAAAAGGCACATCTATTAAAACCTTACCATATTGCTAAAGGGATTGATCTTCTTTTTAACTGAATATTTATATATAAGTAAAAGATGGTTTAATGTGCTTGTGGGAGCACGTTACTTGTTGACAATCACATTAGCATCCAGTTCTCAAATGATTTAGATGACCTTGGCTGTTTAAAACATTTCTGGTTGGGTAACTGTGAAGATGTAAGCACCATCTTAAATCCTGAACAGGTGATAAATGGCAGAAGTGTATTAAAAGGGGCTTCAAAGTTTGCAGACTCAACAGATAAATAATTCTGCGGAGAGCTGGTAACAGGAAAAGAGGCTGGTCTGGTTTTTGCTGTTTTGTGTTTTAACTCACAAAGATTACAGGCTCTGTAAGTCAGCTGTTTCATCTAGTAAATTGTGGATCTCAGGGCAGCATAACCCCTTGCAGACAGGTGGCTTAAATACGGTAGGTAATAGAACTGTTGTGCTAAGCTACTTTTACACAAAAAACACCTTAACAAGAGCTCTGTGCCCCTGAGTCACAGTCCACCTGTTCCCAGAGGTTGATATATGATATTTTGAGCTTTATGATTCTTGTCTTTGGCTGTGCATATGTATGGAAAAAACAATACAGAATGCTGTAATCATTTTAGGTGTGAAACCAGGATTACTATAAAAGGCGATGGGGAGAAAACAAGGATATCTTCTTTTTCTGAGAAGAATGTAGTCTCCATTAGGATTCCTGTTTATCTGCTGCCATGAAAAGAAGGTTTTTCAATAAATTAAGGGATTTTATGCCTCTATCTAAGCCACCTGTTGCCTCAGCTGCAAATAGATACTTACCTCTGAATAGGAATGACTAATAAAATAGGTACTATATATTATACACATGCATGTATAATTTATATGCATTATATAGATGTTTATAATCTGTTTGCCCAGAGTAAAAATTACCATCGCAGCTACAAGAAATGTGTGTTCATTCAAATGCTCCACAGCAGGTTCCCACCACAAGAACTTTGTTCCCCCTGGTTTCTGTGCTGCACTGTGTCAGCCTAAAAGCTGGATAAACATAGAGAAACACCGTGGGTGTTTGTACAGGGCCTGGCACATAAGCCCCTTGTATCCCCAGAGATACAACCCTCTGACTAGAGCTCCTTGCTGCTACAATACTACAAATATAGTAACAGTGACATGGAAGGCTAACCCAGGGAATTGTTCAGCAAGAATGGCTCAGGAAATAGTAACATCTGTGATAAGACATAAAAAGAAATTCTTACTGTCTCTCAGTAGCTGGGTTTAGACCTAAAGACATGTGAAGCTGCATATGGCCACCCAAAATTACTGACAGTATGGCATCCAGAGCACTTGTGTTATGTATGAACAGCATTTTATTTCTCTAACAAGACTGGCTGTTGCCCTGTACTCCAGCGGAAGCCTTTAGGAGAAATGTCCTGTAACAAGGCCCAGCTTCTCAGAAGCCAAGGGCTTCACTCATCTCAACTGTAATTTCAAGGGAATTAAATGAGATCCAACATCGATGAATATTAACCAGCCAGCTGCCTCAACATAAACAGTCATTTCTTTCTTCCAGTGAGCCAGCTAGGTAGCCAGCAAGGAGAAAAAGAGGAGTACCTCACCCTTCTGCCAGTCGTACAACATAAAGGTAGAAATACAACATATTTGGAGGCTGTACTGCAATCCTGCAAACCCTTGCACAGTGATAAATAAGCATTTATCAGACCCAGCTCCGTGAGCAGCTTCAGACACTGTCACTATAGGAAGCTACTAAGCCACAGTCAGTGGGAGGCCCTTGGGCATCTCTGCAGATGGCTCTGGGCTATCCAGCAAGGAGCAAACCCTGACCCGTTCCCATCACCCCATTCAGAGCATGGTTTAGTTGGAGGTTGAAGACAATTTTTTTCCCTGGGAGGAAATTTCTGGAATGTTCCATCCCCTACAGAGCTGTTACTACATGGCCACGGGCCTGCATCTCCTGTTCTTGATAGGACTTTACTCAGAGAATTACATTTCCCCCCATTTCAGAAAGCTCCAGGAGCAATGTTTAAAGCACATCAAGTTCACTATGTTACAAAGCTAGCAGGTTAAAAGTTAATGGCTTTTTTTTGTGTTACATTTTCACAAAGTAAGACTGAAGCTATCTATTCCCCTGATGATTCTTAGAAGCGGTGTATTTGCAAAGGATGGAAAAATGACCACACCAACATGTTAATGGGAACAGTCGGCTATCAGCATAACTTGATGTGATGTCTGTAGACACCACAGCACTGAGAACAGCAGCTGTTACCGAGGGAAACAGCTGAAATAAAAGAGGAAGAAAGGCGGCTTGCAAATAACTGCTTTTGCTAGTCCAAATGGCTCTTAATACTCTTTGTGTAAAGATACACTGTTGTTCACATCTGCTTGAAGTTAATCGGAAGAGTTGTTTGCAAATAGCAAGGCTGGTAAGCACCTGCTGCTTTAGGATAGATGAACTTTTGCGGGCATATAACATGCTATTTTATTCCCAGCAGCTCTCACAAACACCACCCTATACAGAACAGAAATGAATGGACTTTGTGAAGGGCACTTTAGTTGAAACTGGATAGGACTATACACAAGTATTGCCAGATACCAGAAACAGTTTAAGAGTCTGGTTCAGAAATATTCTAGAGCCTGAGGGTCTAAGTGGTCTTAGAAGGGTGACTAAGGAAAGCAAACCAATTGCCAGTGACTTAGGTTGGTAACTTGGAGGTCTATGTATTAACAGAGGTCAAAACTAATCAAAAAAGAAAGTTCCTGGAACCATTTCACTAGGCTGGTTTTAAAACTGGCCTTTACGTCAGCATGTTTGAGTGCAGCACAGGTCCCATCTTCCTGGCATGCAGGGAATGCAAGAAGTGCTATGTGTTTTCTGCATTTCCAGTTCACTTTTGTGCTTCCTGTCCCCTTGTTAGAGTTTCCCTGAGCCACTCTTCCAACAAAGAATTTCACCTCACTTGAATGTTTGTTTGATTTCAGTCAGGTAAATCAAAATGGCAAAGAAAAGACGACAAAAGCCAGAGTGACACTGAACCCCTCTTTACAGCAAGTCTCTGTACGTCTCCTCATTAGTGAGACTTGTCTGTCTTTTCCATGCTGTTCTATTTCAGTGGGGGATTGCCCTACTGGATGTGTCCATGCTGTAAGACGTTAGATCTACAGTGGAGCAGTTAGTCCATCCCTGTACTTCAGCGACCTTTCTTCCTTTGATTTGTCCTTGAATTTTGCCTGGCCTAATTTATGATTGAAATTGTTTGCAGTTTCCAGAATGGCCATAGAAGTTCAGACATAATTGAAAACATCATGATACAATATCTGTTAGCTTGTGTAGCTATAACTGAAGTCATAAACTAGACAAGAATTTGTCATGCAGGAGAAAAGTTAACAACAAAGGTTCAGTCCATCTCTTATTTCTGTGACTGCACAAAATTAAGAGGAAAAGTGGGAAGGGTGACTGAACCCCCAGGTGTCTTCCGAGACCTTGTGACAGCTCCTGTGTTTTTTATTAGATCTAACTCATAATCTTTTGAGCTGAGTGGAAATAGCCACTGACTTTGGTGGAGGGACCAGGCTTGTAAAAAAAAGAAGCAGCAGATGAGCAGCATGAGTGTAAGGGATAAATTTTTTTTCCTACTCTTGAAACCCACTCAAAGGACTATAATGTCTTCACTCCTCAGGTCAAGGATTGAGATTTTTGACTAGACTTGTCTTTTCATCAGTACTGCTGTAGAAGGGAAAGATGCTCCTAGTTCCCAGATCCTTTCCTACCTCTGCTCTTTCTTGAAAAGTAAATAAGACATTCTGCAGTCATACAAAATGATGTCCAAACTTGACTGATGTATTTAAAATCCTTCCTTTTTGTCTGTACTTTAACAAGATGATAGCTTTTTCAGAGTTCTGGGAGAGAGATCACCCACTTCCACAGATAAATCCCTCTAAGTTTTGCTTCCATCTCAGTTACATAGACAATCCCATACTTTTGTTGCTATTTGGGAAACTGCCTTTGATGTACTACTCAGCAGCATCACTTGACCTTCGAGTCTCCTGTGTGATCTGTTATGGCCTTCAGTTTGACACTTTAAGCAAAGAGACTGGCAGAGTGACTCACCACCCCATGTTGTATGCAGAATACCCAGATAACTTCTACATCTTTTTTTCTGTAATGCATCTTTGCACCCTTTGCAGAATTTAATTGGTGTTAATTCCAAATGAACATGTGAGTCTTACACACACAAGTTTCTGGAAAATCACAGCACTGTATTTATGCAGGTGGAAGCAGTAAGGTACATTTGGGAAATCAGATGTCAATCTAGAACCTGGGAAATCAGATTTTTATTTCAGACTACAAGTTATTAACCACTACTATTAATCTCCTCCCGTAAAGCATACATAATTCATAACTGCATGCTCACACTGTGCTGTGAATGGTGAGTGCTGTTCCTGGGTATCTGAGTATTTTTAAAAGCCCTGTAAATGCAACGTTCATAATTCTGGATAACCAGGACATAGTGGATTCAGTTGCTATGGTTGCAAGCAACAGACAGGGAAGATCTCTATTGCACCTCAGGCAGCAACAACTGATTGTGCCACTAAATCCACTTAGATTCATTTTTTTTATTATAACAATTCACAGTTGTGCTGACTCTGCTGCAGGTAACATTACTGGCATTAGCAGAGGCAGGAAGACAGGCACTGTAAATTAAGGGCCCAGTGAAAAAGTTGCCCCCAGCCTAACACAATAACCTGTAACTACTAAGTATGTAAGCAGAAACGCTCGGAGTTAAATGTATCCGTGCAACCATGAAATGTCGCTAAAAGCAGTCCCCATCAGTTCCGGTATATCTTGACAATAAATGGTAATCAATTCCAAAAGGGGATTCTTCTCATTTGTTTACATTTGATCAAGAAGATTTAATAGCATAGAAGAGAGCTCATTGCTTAAAGAGATCTTGGACCCTTTCAGAAACAGTCAAACTGTACCACTACATCAGTTTCATTACTCTCCCAAGTACCAAGGATTCAACAGTCTTTTTTGTGCAATGTGGTTTTAATGTCACCAATATGACAAAGAATCTTGCTACATACTCATCACTAACATATTCCATGAACAGCTCCTTCAAATGCAACGGTACTTATATGCTGGAGATGCATGTGCCAATAGAGGGTGTACATTAAGAGGTGAACTAGTATTATTCCCTTTCCATGCTACTCTAATTAGGGTCATAATCACTAAGAGGTTTGAATGCAGTTACTTACTCAAATGTGCCAGGCTTCTTTTTAAAAACAACGATGTCTGAAGAGTGAAAAAAAAGAGCATGTGCACCTCAGCCCCTTTCCCATTACCAGTTTGGGATTACAGGCCAGAACAAGCTTACTTTTTAAGAAATAGCTACAGTTTTCACTCATGTGAGATGCATGAACCAGATGGATACTTTGCTGTTTCAGTTTAGTGGAAAGCAGAAAGGAGTGGCATCATAAATGGTTAAAAATATCCTCTGAGTCCAGCTAAGCAATATCTATTTCCAGTATTGATTACCAGGGATGCACTTTTAACCTCTGTATCTTAACAAAGGTAGCCAATTAGAGGAGCTGTGACTCTGTAAGTCCCTGTCATTTTCCCATTGTATCTGCCCACCTAATAAATACGTACTGGTGCAATGCACAATGTCTGTATAGCTAGCTAAATTAATCAGAACCAATCTAATTTTTCACAACGGTTCTTTTAAAACAGTCTCTGCTCTGCTGCAGAGAGGTGGGATCAGAGTGACACTCAGTGGCAAGACAGAAAAAGCGACTCTCGGTTTCTTAGATTAACATCTATTATTAGGATGCATAAAATTTTAATCAGATTAGTATTTTCTGTCTGTTTGATAATATTCTATATAAGCATTATAATTCAGACCAAAACACGTACTTTTGATTATGCAGACTGAAAGAAAGATTGGATTACTTACTTTACCAAGGCCCCCCTCACTCATAACTTGTGTGGTGTGATCTCCTGAAATTGAAAAAAAGAATTTGAGAAACTGAACTAAAAACTCCAATACTGAATTTCAGAAATAAGAGACTTGAATCACCATAGTTTTACATTCTGCTGTATTTGAATCTTTGCAGATGACCTGAACAGTCTGAAGAATAGCATTTTACATCTTGCACACAATTTAGCATGTTGCATAAGTGTAACTGACAGTTCATGACCCTCCCAGTTATTTGTGTTAGATCAAAACATTTTCTGTATGTTTCTGAATGCACACCAAGCTATGGCTAACTGAACTTGGTATCTGAAAAAAGAAAGGAGACATTTTCCCGTTTATGTAAGTAAACACTGGAATAAATTATGGAATATTTACTATTAAAGATTTTTAACATCAGTCTTGACAAGCATTTGAGAGAAATATTTTAGGTGGCGTAGTTCTGCAGTAAGGTAGTGGTGTGGACTGTCAGTCTTTCCAGCCTTGTCTGCTTTGGTGCAGGGAAAGATTCATAATACTACATTCAATTATGGTGCCAGAAATTCTTCTGAGCCTGTGGCTGCCTAGAGTCACTCAAACTCACAGCATTCAAGGAAGTTAATAAATAAGAGTTATCATAATACAATGTTCCTTGAAACACTGTATGTAAAATAATTTCCATCTATCTCAAACAGGGTCCTGTTGCATCATCCATGTCTATGCGATCTGTTCTAACAAGCGGGTCATGCCTCTCCCCACCACCGCCACCACCACCACCACCACCTGGACCTCCCCCCATCTTTGATACAGAAACCGTAAAGGATGAAGGAACTGCATCTCGCTCAGCCCTATTTGCACAGCTTAACCAGGGAGAGGCAATTACCAAAGGTCAGGAGAAAAGAAATCAAATTTTGGTCCATGAGTCAAGCTACATCAAGAGCTGCTATATGTATTAACCTAACTTCCACTGCATTTTTAAGTTACATTAAGCAACTCAGATCTTTCTGAGGCTTGCAGTGGGTCTGATGGATGAGACTTCATACCAAAACCTCCTTTAGAAGCACCCAAATATGTTCAGCATACCTGAAATTCACACCATTTATTTAGAGGTATCCTTTTAATTTTAAGGCAGCCAAGCTGGACATTTTCAATCCCTAGTAACTGGTGAACCTCTTAAGTTGCAATCGCAATAAAAATTTATCCCCCTTTCTGATTCACATTCAGTGTACCAACCTGTGTCAAAATTTGTTGCAAGTTAGGTGAAAAGGTATGGCTCACAGATCAGTGTGGAGTACAATAATGAAGCTTTTTTTATTCATACTGGACAGTTGTAATTAAAGTGGATGGCTGTGAGTTTAAATACATGTGATCAATATATCTGCCTTTAATGCTGCAGGGATAGGTCAAATATTGTCGTAAATTAGAAAAAGAATCTAATTTTTATGGATAGAAAAATATGATATAACAAGCTCTCAGAGCTCACTATAGACAGAGGGGGACTAGAAGACGTTGCAGCAGTTCCTGTTAAACATATTAAGATAGCCCATCCACAGTAAAAGAGGTTTTATATGAACTGCTAAAAATATGTAGGCAGTTACACTTTAGGTTGTTACCCAGGCAAACCTTGAGGAAATAAAAATGTAAATTCACAGAATAATTTAACACAATTACAAATGAACCTTTCCTGCTTAAATATGAACACGCTTAGGACTGGAAAACAGACTCTCTTTCATAAACACCTTTTTTTCTTTTTTTTTTAGGGCTTCGACATGTCTCAGATGACCAGAAGACTCACAAGAACCCCAGCCTACGTGCCCAATGTCCATCTGTTCGTTCTCCGACAAAAAGCCATACTCCAAGTCCCACCTCTCCCAAGAATTCCCCGCAGCAGAGCCATGCCCCTGTCTTGGAGCTAGAGGGAAAGAAGTGGAGAGTGGTGAGTTCCAGTCATACCTCTGAATTGCATCCTGCACATTGCAAACCAGGTTGAGCGCTGAAAGGTCTTGCAAAAGGCTGTCCATGATCAAGGTGCAGCAAATCAAAGTTGCAACTAAAATGGGCTGAGTCTTGCATTGCTCTGCTTTGCCACAGTTTTAGCTTTTGCTATTCAGTAGCATCTAAAGTTAATTAATTTGTCTCTGAGAATCATATGCTAATTCATCTGAACTAGAGAATGTCAGAACCAGCATATAAATACCTTGCAAAATCAGACAATCCCCCAGAAACAAGTCCAGTGAGAACTCCAGTTAAAATCCCTTCTTGCAGGCCATTCATGCAAGTGAGAGATAACAGTATTATCACAGAGCACTTTCTCCAGCTTTGTTAACCAATGGAATTATACATTTATTTTTCATCACCCATTCCATGCAAGCCTGTCTGCCATGCTTAAAAGTAGAGAAGTGTTTCCCTTTTGCTCAATCTACAGATGGAAAAGATAGATTTGTTTAAAGTTTGGGAGTTAATTTATGTAGGCATATACCAAAGAATCCATGAGTGAAAATTCACATGACTCTGTTGGTTAAAAGAGGGAGGAAACAATATGCAGTTTAGTCATGCAGAAGGTTATATACACAGCCATTACTGTGGGGTTGAGTTTGCAAAAGGTGCAGTCACCATTTGCCACTGTTATGTTGCTTTAGGGCTGTAGTACCTGGAACCTTCCTTGTGAATCCTTAGTCTTCCCTGGACATCCACGAAGTGTAAATGTCCTTTCACACTTCATAATGAAATGAAATTTTTTCACTTATTACTCCTTATTGTATATGGTAATGCCTGCACTTGTTCGTAACACACTGTATAGAACATTATGTAACATTTGGGGGAACAAAAACTTGCTCTGTTCTTCAAGGTGCTGGTCTAAATTGGATTGGAGCCAAGCAACAGTTTTGTGAGTGCATTTTTAAATTGTTGTGAGCATAACGTCTTTGCTACAAAATTAATGGGTTTTGTCATGGTCTATGCTAGGTTCTTCAGTTCTGCAGCTCTGAAATATACAAGTGTCATCTAAGGGTGAATTAGGTGAAATATCTGATCACCAAGCAGATTAGATTTTTAAGCCACAGGAAGGATATTGCTCTGTTGTAACTGAAGATGCAATGACTCGAGAATAAATTGTACTAAACTCTGTCTGACTGTTAGCTAGTTAAAGACAACCAATTAAATAAACTTTCTTTTGAAATAGGAATATCAAGAGGATAAGAATGACCTGGTCATTAACAACACTGAACTCAAGCAAGTGGCTTACATTTTTAAGTGTAACAAATCTACGCTTCAGATAAAAGGAAAAATCAATTCAATTACTATTGGTGAGTGGATAGCTCAGCTGATCTTTAAATGCCAATCTTTAAAAAACGGACTTATGTGATTAATAATGCATCTGAATCATTCCATTCACTTTAATGGATTGATCACATGAGTAAAGTTGCTTAGCTATGCAGTGCAAGACTGGGAATTTTTGTAGTTAATGTAGCAGGTGTGCATATATTAGCTTTTATCTCACCTTTCTTATTTATGATTGCTTTTATTTTAGACAACTGTAAAAAGTTTGGCCTTGTGTTTGACAACGTTGTGGGAATCGTGGAAGTGATCAATTCCAGGGATATTCAGATTCAGGTAAATATCTATTTGAAAAACAAATATAGACAGAGAACAAGCAGGGAAAAAAAGCCCAACATGTAGCTACAAGAGATTTAAAAAACTCACAGGAGCACAACAAATGTAAGAGATTAATGAATCCAAATGTATCTTTATATGCACAAAATTCTGCTGATGTATTTAGAAAATGCCTCTTGACCATCACTGAACAAACCTCCCTTAGCCCACTCCCTTCTGGTTCTAGTGAAGCTGAGAGATCTATACACTGCGAGAACTGTTACTTCTGGCCTTTTCTTGCTTTCATGCTAAACAGCTCCTAGCACTTGAAAGTTCAGCGGTGCTTATGGAACAAATTCTGGCAGTTAGCTAATTCATTTCTAAGCCCAGAAGATGGTTATTTCTTTTTTTCTTATTCTGTCAATGGAAATGTTCAAACAGACTCTCAAAGGACAACTGAATGACATAAAGTGAAAGTAAGTGCCAGGATTTCAAAAATCTCCCCTGGCAGTGACGTGGCACATTACATGAGTAGGTAATGTAGTCACTTGCCTACAAATGGGCTGTGAGCCTCTACTGGTTTTGTCTTTGATAACCAGTAAGCAAAGCTTCATCAGAGATCATCTTTCTTGTGGTTTTTATGGAAAGAAAATATACATACTTTAAATCCATATATTGGCCTCTCTACTGGGGACATTTGCCCTGTTCAAAATATAAACAGTTTGCCTGACATTTACAGCACTTCATTCATCCCTTTCCAAAGAGGTCTAACTATACATGCTTTAATACTGGGTTGTGTCTAACATACACAACCTAGTCTCAAGAAGGCACTTTAGGATATATTATTTTAAGTGAAAAAGAGATTAAATGTTAATTAAATTATGTCAAACTGCCAGTCTTCGAAGTGATGTCTTTTGCTTAAAAGGCTATGCCTGCTGTATGACAAATACAGACAGTCCTGCTCCATGCTTCAGAAATACTGGTCACAGCCACCACAGGGAATAACAGCAAGATGGTTTTTTATATTTTGAATTTCATGCAAGTGACTGACATTGCTACCAGCTGTGCATCATCTTCTGAACAGTGATAAGCAGTTTTATTCATGATCACTACATGTCTTCTTATGGCAGAGGCAGTTAGTTAAAGGTCCCAGGCATTTATTTGAGTGTTTTTTAAAAATAATTAGATTATTTTTATCATTGCCTCTAGAACTATTCATGAAAGCTGAAAAATTCATATGTAATGAATAGTGAAACCACAGCTTGTTAATACTTAAATAAAGGGGAAATATCTTTTCTAAGAATCAAAATTCTTTTGATTAAGCAGGTTCTATGAATATTGCATAAGGCTTCTATGCCATGGAGCAGAGTGGAGTTCCACTTAAGACAGCAGAGTCTGGCTCTATGCTATATGCCACTTGAATCTGGCAGCTTCCGCAGGGTTTTAGTATGCCAAGTGCTAAGCACCTCAATTTTCTCAGTATTTTGAAGACCTGAGCTTATAATTTCCAAATACATGATATGTTAATGCAACAAATTTCAGTGAATTCATCCAACAGATTTTCCTATAAATAGCTACTTCAGTGCCATATTGCTTGGCTCTCCTTTCCCTCAGTGGTATTTTTTTCTTGCCAGATGTTTGCAAAATTTATTAAACACATCCTCCTTTTGTTCTCTATTGCATGAGAACCCATTAAAGAAAAGAAAGTTTAAGATGCATTGATCCACTACATAGATCAGACTTCAGGATCAGGGTGGATGCAAGAGGACAGACCGCTTGCTCTTTGTTTGCTGTCACATTTAAAGAACTGAAGCTGAAAATATATTCTTAACTTGAATGATGGGAGACAGTCTTTAATTAACAAGTACATATCTATCATATGCTGTTGCTGTTTTATGGCTCAGAATAACCTCTGCCCTTTTGATGCATTGTCCAGAGTATATTGCTGTCCCTGCTAGAGTGGGCAGGAGGAGAAGGAGGAATTTTTACTGACAACCAGCAAGTCAGCCAGTTAGCCATGAAGAAATCTTTTAATCTGTAAAATTGTAAACAAGAGAAGATTTTCCTTTCTCCCTTCAAGTAAATCTTGTGCTTGCTTTTAAAGTGACATAAGAAATAGCTTTAGAGATTTAATTAAATTGATCTCAGTACTTTTTTAGAACTGTACTTTCCTGAAGGGGATAAAACCCCTTTCCTATTGTATGCTGTAAAACCTGGAAGAGCTTTGAAGTCTTCAGAACATATTACAAATCACTTGTTGAGTATTACTGTATGTTGGGATCTTTCATTTGCTCTTACTGGGTTGGAGTTGACATGTTTGATTTCTTAACCAGTTCTCACTGATGAACAAGGTCAACACTGCCTAAATATCAGCACAAAAGTGTCACTGAATTAGAAAGAATCGGGAAAGCACTTTCATCAAACTGTATATTAAAAGCTTGCTGTGTATTATAAGTTGGGTGTTGTGTATAGATCTTTGTTACCACCACCAAGAATTTTCAGTCTAACAAATCAAATATAAGCATCATGCAGGCAGCTGACACACAGATCAGATGTTGGTGGCCAAAATTAGACCTGGCAGGCAATGAGGATTTTATTAACAGTATCTTTGTGTGCATTTTAAGATTTGATATTAAGTAGATTTTATTTTGCAGGTGATGGGGAAAGTGCCAACCATTTCTATTAACAAAACAGAAGGCTGCCACATCTACCTCAGTGAGGAATCATTAGATTGTGAGATTGTGAGTGCCAAGTCATCCGAGATGAACATCCTCATCCCCCAAGATGGTGATTATGTGAGTGAGATATTTTTAAAGCTTTCCTCCCCCTTCCCCACTAGTCTTGGTAGCTAATAGCACTTAAACTGCTAGGAAAGAAACTAACATACCACACATATTATGTCACCAAAAAATGATCCAAACCAATTTAATTTCTATGTACCGGTATCTCAGCTATCAGTGCAGGAAGAACTCCTTATTTTCTGAGGCACAAAGTAATTTCAAAGATCAGACATGACGTTATTTCTTTCCATTTTGATAGATAATGGCTTCATTTCCTGTCCATTTAATTTTCTTTTTTGATATCTAAATATAATCTCCCAAAGAAACTCACTTTATACAAGAGCACTCAAGCCTGAAAATGATGATGCTAAAACTAAGATAAATATAATACTACTGCAGATGAAATAATACAGTATAATATACTTGTTTTTTCTAAACCTATTGATACATGGGTAGCATATGTAGTTCTTTCTAGTATTTTCAACATATGTCCTTAAAAGCCACTTAAAAAGGTGCATTTTCCCGACTCCTTTTCTGTTCTAGTGAGATTTTCATACTATGCCTACCATGATTTCTAGTAAAGTCATGCTCTGTCATTTCACACACTAGCAAGGGATCATGCAGGCAAAGCATATCATAATAGTTTCCTAGTCTTCTCAACAGAGGGGTGTTGAAAATGCACTGAATGGCCACAGACAGAACTTAAATTTCTTCTTAATCTTTTGGGCTGGAATTTTGTTTGGTAGAGGGGTTTAGGGTTTATAAAAGAAAATATGTAACAAGCAAATTCTCATGCTCCACATTTCCAAAAGTGACTGCTAGACGCCCAGCTTCACGTAACTAAAAAGGAAATGATTTTCAGTGGGTCCATATTCCCCTATTTCTTTAAAAAAAAAAAAAAAAAGGTCCTTTTGATCAGTCTCACCTCAAATCACCATATCATCTGAAATTACTGGCTATCAAAACACCTGTTTGAGATCTGAATGAAAAAGCCCTTCTCTTCACATTGTTTTTTGTCTACTGGGAACAGGGAAAGATCCAACAACATCTCCTGTCCTTTCACTGAATACACAGAATGGAAGGAGACTGTCTTTAATGTCCTGCTTTGTTTTGTGCACCCCACAAAGGATGCTGAGTCTTTTGAAGTGTATCACACTTAAAATGATAGGGTTTTTTTTTAATTTTATTCTTCCATGTTATAATATTGCTTTCGTCCTTAAAATTAGGCTCCTCGCTAAATCCTCACATCTAAATCCTTTCTACTGTCTTCCAACCCAGACACCGATGGAATCTAAAGTCATTTCTGACATGAGGCTTATTTACTTAGTTGTTCCAAATAATGGTGTGAGAGGGATTATTGCAAAGTAGTACCATACCAAGGCTATTTGAAACTGGGTAGCAATAAGGCTTTTTCCTGTGTGGCATTGTAAAATAGCTTCCTAGGGTAATGAAGAAGGCTTCTTTCTAATCCTGGCATGTCTGAGCTATCAATGCTTTCTCAGTCATGTAGCACTAATAGTATTCCACCAGTTTTCATGAGGTATCCACTGTTTATTTAACCACCATTGTTGCTTTTGTTTCTTACCAGAAAGAATTTCCGGTTCCTGAACAGTTCAAGACAGCATGGGATGGATCTAAGTTGGTCACTGAACCTGCAGAGATTGTGGGTTAACTTCCTAATGCCATACAGCACTTGCTGACTGTGACCAGACCACAGCCAGCATAAACAAAGCAGTAATGTAAAGAACTAGAAGTAGCAGTAGTTCATACTGCTGTGATAGGCCTTCAAGCATTAGCTCTGCATGCTAGAAACAATAACACATCTGGCACCCTTTTGTTAGGCATCCCAGTACTTTTCACGTTTCCACACAGTTTGCCTTCACATTTTAATTTTAATTCTAAATGATTTCATGTGAATGTAATAGATTAAAACCCCTACCCTCCAGTCACATCATTGGTTTGAAATACTGTATACATTAAGCCAAAATACTGCATGATACACTTCGTTATCATCTTGCTTCAGTGCATTCCTTCTTATGTTTTTGCTGATCAAAAACAGCATTAAGACTTTAAGATGTTTATTTTTACCTATTAAGCAATTCCTGTATGATGCAGTAAAAATGTACATCCAGAAAGTATGCAGTTCCTTGTAATTCTGTGGCAGTCATAATGGGGTTTGTTTAAACAAGCAAAAAAGGACAAATTTCAGCAATACATTTTGCTAATGGAAGATAAAAAAATCTGGTATTTTAATAAAACACTTTTCTAATGTGTATATTTAGAAGATCCCTATGTTTTCTGCGAGGTAAGATTTTATTATGGTCCACAGACTTGCTGTTGCCCTCTCATTTCTTGCAAATTAGTAATTCTTTCTAAGCTAAAGCCTCATCTAAGCTAAAACCTTGCAGCAAATCACTTGAAGGTTTTTTGCTCCTTGGATTAATTTTTTTCTCTTTTTTTTTTTTTTGTGAGACAATCTCTCATTCTTTAAAATTTCCATTGTTTCTTGCATCCTATTCAGAAAACTGAGGGAGGCATATATGTCAGACACCAGCTAGTTTCCTTACTAATAATGTTCCTTTAAAATATTGCTATTGTAGCTCATATTCATTCAAAATATCTTCCTGTTTCTTCCCCACATTTGTAGGACTTACTCAATTTCAAATATGTCCACAAAGCAAAGCCATAGATTTATGTCATACTAATTCTGAGCCCAGATAAAGGGGTAATTTCCTGTTTAGCCCTTTGATTCTACTTTATAGTCCCTATTGTACATGCTTTTTTAACAAAGGTGGAGTGTTGTATACGTTTGTACTATTTCAGCACATAGTACGAATAAAATTTTAAAAATTTAAAAAGTCAGCTTATGTTTTTGATCACTTGTAATATTTTGTAATAGTGAAATCACAGTGAGATGCTTGCAGAGCTAGTTACAAGCTAAATTTTGTGCCTAATTTACCTTGAAAGCACATTAATTCTTGAGGGTTTTTAAGTATATCTTTGATTGTAAACCCTATACAATACAACCAGTAGTGCTCATTCCGTAAGGTTTTGCTATCTGATGTTTAATCTATGTGTATAATGTGTTTGCTTTAATACATACCATTTTTTCAACAGTAAACTTCTTATGAAATAAAAAGGAAAATGTACTTGTTTAAATACAAAGTTGTTCAGAGCTTGCTCCATTGCAGTGTTTGTCCTATATGCTTTCTCCTTCTTAAATGCTGTTTCAGAACTTTGATTGAGAAAAAGTAGCTCCTCCTCCCATTTCATTAAACATTATCACTTTTGCTGCCATAATCCACCTGACAGTGGATAGCGGGTGTTCTGCATGCTAGCAGATAAACCTGAAGTTTCATGCATATGACTTTGGTGACAGCCAGAGAATGGAGCTTTGCATGATTCTCACTTCTAGGTACACCTGTATCTTCCAGAGATGATGTCTAGAGAAATGATCATGACCTGGTGCGACTTTGTAACGTTTGCCTTCTATTTTTAGCTTTTCCCATTGTTTCCCTGTATGGCTTTGGATGCGTCCCTCCTGTGTTAACAAACCACAAGCGGTCCACTCCATATTTCAATGGGATGTGCTTCATATCTGAAAAATGGGCATCGCATACTTGTCATGATAAAAGGATTGTTGAAGGATTGTTTAATCCTTAAATCATAATAATAATTTGTTCCATAAAATAATTTCATTCTAGAGCATTCTGACCTGAAATACTGACTCTTGTTTTCATCCAGCATCAAATAGGTATCAAATCATTATGCAGCAACAGGAAGCAACTTAATCCTTTGGAGGTATGATACAAAACAAGTATCAAATGCTTGATGATAAACAGAAAGCAGCGAGACAGCTCTGAATCACTACACAGGCAAATTCTTTTAGTTCCTCCTAGGGATTTAACTCCTCCCTCAGAAACAAACTGTGTGAAGGCTGCTCTGATTCTTTTTTTAAACATTTGAAAGCAAACTCCCCTGTGGCTAGACCTCCGTAACAATCATGTTCCTGCAACATGCAAAACCCAAGTACATTTTTTTGACTGGTTTCTTAGCAGGAAGAAGTCTTATGCAGTAACAGTGCATTCCCGACAGTCTGAACACACCTGAGAACTTTGTCAGAGGGCAGAGGTTTAAAAGGTAAGGAAGAAGGCCTTGCATGGACAGACCCAAGGTAATTGCTTCAACTGGAGAAAAGGCTAGTGAGTCCATGCATTATTGGACACCAGAAAAATAAGAGAGAGACTTTTTAAATATGCAGAAAGCTTTTATCTAGTATTATTAGTCAGCCATATGACAAAAAATCTATAACCAGCTTTTGTCAGTTCTGGTGCTCATAAAAAATACTTGTCATACATGAGGTTGGACTGTACTTTCCCTGCAACCTCTCTTTAACTTCAGAAATATAAAAGACTGCTAAATAAACAAAATTAATCCAAGGTTCTGATTCTACCCTGCATGAATTTGTGTACAATTAAAGGTTAAAAACTCATTTTCTGAAAAATCAAGTATATCTTGAGATAGAAATAATCAACAAGCTGCAGAATGATGATTTGATGAATCATCCCAACCATGATCAGTTGTGTCCACCAAGTCTTCGGCAGCAAGCTTGATCTGTGTTTAATGGCTGACTCCAGCAAGGAATGAACTGCTAAATGCTGAACATCCCTAACGTCCTATTGATCGTTTCTTTTTACTGCATGCTGTCACACAAGATAGGCCCCTTGATTTCAGCTCTACACTGCGCTAAAATTGTGCTTATGTTCTAAATCAGTACAACTATCAAAACAGAAAACAGTCCATTTGGTGCATATATTGATATGGAACAAATGTGCATCATTCATTTTTATAAACCTGCATGGGTCAACTATTCACCAGTATAGATGCTGTCAATCAGCCAGTAAAATACATGTCAAAGAGAAGAAGATTTTTTACTAAGTGTCCAAATGTAAAAAGCTATTTTCCTATGAAAAGGTTCAACGGATCTCCTACTTTCTTAAATAGCACCTCTGTAAAAGTAGTCATGAAGTACTCTGTACAAGTACCTCCTGAAGTTCAACAAGCTGAACTGCAAAGTCCTTCACCTGGGTAACAAACACCACATGCACCAGTGTATGTGCTGAGGGCTGCCCAACTGGAGAGCAGCTTGGCAGAAAAGGACCTGGGGGTCTTGGTGGACACCAAGCTGAACATGAGCCAGTGATGTACTCCTGTGGCAAAGAAGGCTGATGGTATCCTGGGCTGCGTAAGGAGGAGCATTGCCAGCAGGTCGAGGGAGGTGATCCTTCCTCTCTGCTCAGCACTGGTGAGGCCACCCCTGGAGTGCTGTGTCCAGTTCTGGGCTCCCCAGTACGAGACATAGACGTGCTGGAGAGAGTCCAGTGAAGGGCCACAAAGATGATGAAGGGACTGGAGCATCTCTCCCAGGAGGAGAGGCTGAGAGAGCTGGGGCTGTTCAGCCTGGAGAAGAAAAGGCTCAGGGGAGATCTGTTAATGTGTATAAATACCAGAAGGGAGAGTACAAAGAGGAGAGAGCCAGGCTCTCCTCAGTGGTGCCCAATGACAGGACCAAAGGTGATGGGCACAAACTGAAACACAGGAGGTTCCCTCTGAACATCAGGAAACACTTTTTCACACTGTGAGTGACCGAGCACTGGCACAGGTTGCCCAGAGAGGTGGTGAAGTCTTCATCCTTGAAGATACTCAAAAGCCACATGGACATGGTCCTGGGCAACTGGCTCTAGGTGGCCCTGCTTGAGCAGGGGGGTTGGACCAGATGACCTCCAGACGTCCCTGCCAACCTCAACCCTTCTGTGATTCTGTGATACTTGCTTAGTTATTTAGAATATTGCTTACTAAGAATTAATGGCAATTAGAAGTATTGAGGTAGTGACTCCATATATCCACCAGATGGCAGAAACCAGCTGAGGGCCAGGCCCTCACAAGCTCTTAGTGAAAAAATGCTGCACTACAGTATTTAGAAAGGACATGTATACTGTTTGGCAAAGAACCGGGAAATTCTACTCTCTAAAAGTCACTGTAAAAACATTTAAAACTTACTTTGTTTTTGCAATTATTGTCTTGGTAAAAGGAGAAGGTTTGACTGGGATGAGCAAGGAAGAAGAAAAAACAACTACTTGTTACCTATTATTAATTTGATTTTGGGGGTTTTTGAACACTCTTAAGCATATCTCCATTAAAAGCACATTTAAAAAAATACCTGATTGAACTTAAAAGTAGTATTTAAGAGAGCTATTGAACATAAAGGAGTAAGTAATTTCAAGTCTGCATTTGAAAACCAGAAATCTTGTCAATGGCCTAGGGAATTAGGCACTTGCTAAGGCTTCCCAGTGCCATAGTTATTATCCAGACAAACCATTCTTGTTCTTACTCTTTTCTGAGTCCTCAGTGTATCTGGATCTCCATGAGTTCCTTCAGTGTTACTGCACTATATGCATGTTCATAAACTCGTGTATCACATTTCTTTCCCAGAGATAAAGCATTTGTCCATTTGAAATCCTTCAGGGACTCAACTCAGTATGCACCCTTAGTGCACTCTCCTGATGTGCTGTTCAACTGGGCTCCTTCTAAAATGTGGAAGCAGCTGCCTCCAGACAAATGGAGGTAATGTTCACTCAATTACACAATAAGCTACCAAGCATAGCAGTTATCAAGAACATACCAGACAGATTCAGTTCCCCTGCTGAAGGTCATCTGGGCCCACTGCTGTGAAAATATTGCCCAGAAGTAGCTACTGCCCTCAGAAAGTGCCTATAAACAGGCCCCTGATATATGAAGCAGTCATTAGGTAAAAATCGTAAATAACACTCCCCAAGGAACCTTCTGACTACCAGAAAACAAGAACCTGCTCCCTCTTCGCAGTTGAAATAATCCGGAAAAATCTTTTTGGGTGCCAAATTTTTGTAGAATAACAGACAACTCTCCCTACTCCCCCACCCAAAACTCAGTGGTGATCTTCTAAGCTTAACTCTGCTTCTCTAAGTCTTGCTGCATGCCAAGAACCCTACCTGATCACCACTGACTACCAAAGACTCTTCTTCTCCAAACCCCTAGTTCCAGTGCTGCTTCAATGGAGGCACACTCATATTTCCACTCTGGGCACACTAAAGAACATGATAGGGAATTAGGTAACTGGTAAGGCTTCTGAGTGCCACACTCCTGAGTAAAGCTCTTTTCTGGTTACTCTTCATTCAAACCAGGTCAGGTTAAAAGACAAATAAAGGTATTTACACACAACTCCCAAAACAGACAGTACTGGTAAACAGGCAACCACACTAAAAATCTATATACCCTAAGACAAAAGTGGAAAAGTTCATTTTTCTCCAGCTGGTTTGCTATGGCCTTTTTATCAGCTGTGACCATTAGGATTCTGTTTTCTGTCTGTATTACACATGAAGTTCCATCTATTAGAAAGAAAATTACTCTCAGGTGACCATGACAGCTTTTAGAGCCAATCTCTCCTTCAAAATCCTCAGCTGGATGAGTCAGATTAGTTTCAGAGTGAAAAGCTAAATTGATGTAATTTGGGAGACAGTTGTGCCATATTTCTACACTGAAATATATAGTGTTTTACTTCATACTTATGTAAATGCATACATTTGGGTTTTGGCTCAAGTTTCATATTCTGTACCTGGCTGCTTGCCCCAACAAGGGGTAAAGTTCTCACTCTTTGGTGACTCAGTCTGTATGTTTCAGTAATGAATCTTTTTAACCAACATTTGCATTTAATTTCACTCTGTACACAAACATACATACTTGATACAAATGTCTAAATAGCATGAATATATGTAGGCTGCTGGGCACAACAATATTTAACCACTTTGGAATGACAAGAGGTTGCCAATATGTCCAAAAACTCTCATCCAAGGACTCTTTAAAAAGAGCTCCTATTATTAGAATGCTTCAGCATGATGCAGGAGATGTGATCTGCATCCCCCAAGCAAAGGAAGGAATTAAACTTCAGTTTCATACATCCAGATGAATGCTTCAGCAATTCCTTAGTTTTAAAAATTTTTTAAAACCCTGCCTTGAAAACAAGATGCTAGAACGCGTATCAAAAATGAGCAAAGATACATCTCTCTGACTCTGAACAACAGCTAGATTTACGGCAACAGACCACTGCTCCGCTACTTCCTACTGAGTATAAAAGATTTCCCACTCAAGAGTGACAGATCAGGCTTTTCAGCATTATCTATACTTAAAGAGCTTAAATGGGATTCCAGATTCCCCTTAAACCTTAACTATCACAATATCAGCTTTTAGGTGCTTATATCCCTCTTTTGATCTAGTTCAAAACATTTCCTTTTGCCTAAATCTCATTTCTAGAGAAGAGGATATTTAACTGCCAAGGCATTCAACCACTTGTTTTCATCAAATGTTACAATGAACTACCCAAGATTATTTCCCTTTCTGACTCTGCTCACAAGAGAAAGCAAAGTAAAGTAGGGAGAAATCGGTGCTGCAGAAGATTATAAGTACTCCCATAACGTGTGGCAATCTGACACAGCAATGAAACAAGACCCTTTGTCACCAAAAGCCTAAGCTGTGAGTTCCCCACCACTGGCAAGCACTGTTACAACATCTTGTTATCATATCTCTTTATCATATGCATCACAGAATAGAATAACCTCAATGCTTGCAGAATTTGTGGGTCTTTGGTGGGGGTTTTTTTTAAGGCAAGAGAATGAGAAACAGAAAAATTTGGGAATGAAGAAATGTTACGTTGTCTCTGTTACCTGTTACTCCTCTCTGCTGTCAGTGATTCAGGTTCACCGTGAGTACCCAGTATAATCGCATAGTGCATTCTAACTGGTTATGCCTGTGTAATGCTGCTGGTGACCCTAAAATTTACATATGACTGGTAGCGTTATATGAAGCCTGTGAGATCTTGTAATTGTACCTTAAGATCTGATCTGGCTTGCAAAACCTGTGGCCACACAGACACACACAGAGAAAAAAAAAAGCCTGACACTGTTTTGTTCTGAAGGGTTGTTTGACACTGTTTGGTCCTGAAGGTTTGTGGTGAAAATCCAATTAAAAAAAAAAAAAAAAATTAAATGGACTGTAGCTGATCAAAGAAGAAGTAAAATATTATAAAGGAAGAAGCTCTGTTACATTACTTTTACTGCCAGTTTTCCAAGTTAGTTTTTCTATTAGGAGTTAATAGCTGGTTTAAGACCATGTTTTCTTCTATACACTTATCTGTCTGCCTTCCTTTCTTTCTTCCATTCTTCATTGTCCTTCCTAATCATGCCAAAACTTGCTATGTTTCCCAAATCATTTACCCATATTGATTTCACCCAGGTCTATGTTACAAAACACATGCCAGTATAATTAGAACCATATCTACATAACGAGTACCAGCACCTAACATAACTGCATTTAATTAAGATGGTATGGGTTATTTGCTAAGCACTTTGTCAATTCACCTCAGCTTGCCTATATGAGATACTCGCTCTGTGGAAACTACTTCAGTTTTTAAATGAGTTAGGGTTACATGGGAAAAGAATGTATTTGGTTTAGTCTGACAGGGAGAGGGAGAAACTTCTTTTTTTTTTTCAGCTGTGCTATTTGCTGTGTCAAAAATGGGAAACACTCCATGTTTATGGTATATGTTACTAGTTCATTTGGTATGGAGCTATGTTAACATCTATGTTATACGGAACTTGTGGTCTGGTTGAGATGCTTAATAGTACACAGGAAAATTAAATATTGAAAATTAATTTGGAGAACTGTGTTTAAACTTGCTGTAGGACTCCTGGGCCTTTGTTCAGCGTTTTTGCACAGGGAGAACATGAATGTGATGAGGGAATGACGAAAAAGGGGAGATAGAAAAGAAAGCAACATTTCGGTGACAAAATCAAATTGTAGAAGTACACGAGGGAAAGAGCAGTTTAACGCCTTTTCTCTCTGAACAGTTTCAACCCATTTCCTATTAGCAAAGAGAAAGTGTTTAGAAAGTTGCTAGAGGTCAGAAGCCACAGCTGGAATCACAGGTGGCAGTAAGCAGAAGGACAGATATAGAACTTTGTCCAGCTGCACCTGCTCAGCAGCAAGGCAGTGCCTTACTCCTCACTTGGGTTAGTGCCCTCATCTACCGCAGCCCGTTAAGAGCAACGTACCTGTGACCTGAGCCAGCAGTCAGCTGAAGGGACAGAGAACGCGGCAGGCGGCAGCTAAGCGCTCTTGGAGGGAAGTGCTTTGGAAACGAAGACCCTCACGGAAGACGGAGACTCCCTTTCCACACTTCAGCACAACGTGCTGGAGCGAGCAACCCCACCGCCCGAGGACAGCTTTCACACCTGCTGCCCGGCTACGAAACCAGGGCTGGGGCTTTGGCTAAGGAGAAGGGACGATTTCCTCACGGGAGGGACGCGGGCCCGGGCTGAGGCGAGCCTGCCGCTGAGGGGACGGCAGCTCCCCGCGCTGCCTCTGGGCGGCGCGACACCGCCGCGGCGGCCGCGGGAGGAACCGGGGCGGAGGGGAACCCTGGTGTTTATGCTAAGACAAAAAAAATAAATTACTGCGCCCTCGGTGCGTACGCTGCTGCCGGCAGACCTCTCGGGAGCGCGGCCCGCACTGCGGACACCGCGCTCAGGGCGCCAGCTCTTTCCCGCCCCGGGGGGCGCTTGGAAGCGGCCCGGGCAGACCGCATCCTGCCTCGACGCTGAGCGATACTATCTCACGGCGGGGGCGGGGCCTGGGGGGGAGCAGAGGAAGCCTGGTTCTTTCCCGGCGCAACGGCAGAAAGGGGTTTGCTGGAAAGTGGTACGCTCCTCGTCTAGGCCGGGTGCCCGACGGACTCGGCCTCGTGTTTGTCCGCTTCCTCTGTTTCCCCCCCTCCCGCCCCGCGCTAGGTGGGAGAGGCGAGGCGGCTCCCCCAGCGCATGCGCGGTGAGGGCAGGCGCTCAGTGTCAGAGGGGACGGAGGAGATGGCGGAGCCCGGCGCGGGCCGGAGCGGCGCTGGGGCGGCGGCGATGGCGGAGGGCGACAGCCAGGGGATCGACAGCGTGGCCGGAGGAGAGGCCGCCGCTGCGTCGTCGTCGTCGCCGCCGCGCTCCCCTCCGGCGGCCGTTGCGGGGGAGGGCGGCGGGGCGAAGCCGCTGAGCGCGGCGGAGTACGCGCGGCGGGTGCACCAGTGGCTCTGGGACTCGTACTGCGGGTACCTCAGCTGGCAGGGCTGCCTGCCCGCCCTCCTCGCCGCCTCCGCCGCCGCCGCGCCCGCCTGCGCCGCCGGCCCCCCTCGCATCGCCGCCGCCCCGCCGCCCCCTCCCTCCCCGCCGCCGCCGGGGGCGGCCGCCGCTGCCGCCGCCTACTACAGCCCCTTCTACCTCTTCGCTCCGGCGCCGGCCCACACGGCCACCGCCGGGCCGGGCCCCCGCGCCGCAGCCCCCGCCTCCGCCGCCCCAGCTTGGCCGGGAGCGGCGGGCAGGTTGACCCCGCTGCCCAGGGCGGCCTCCGGCAGCAGCGCCGGCAGCGGCGGCGCCCCCAGGGAGACGGGGCGGCCGGCAGGTGAGGAGGGGCGGGCGGGCCGGCCGGGGGTCGCCTGGCGGGGGGGGGGGGAGGTGAGGAGGGGCGGGCGGGCCGGGGGTCGCCTGGCGGGGGGGGGAGGAGAGGGAGCGGGCGGCCTGGCGCTCGGCAGCCGTGAGGGGAGGGAGGGAAGGGGGGGCGGCGGGCAGCGCCCGGGTGGCTGGTGAGCCGGCGCCTGCCTTGAGGGGTGGGCAGGGGGCTGGGAGCGGAGGCGCCGGCCCCGCCGGTGGAGCTGGCTCGCTGCCCGCAGCGCCTCGGGTCTCCGCGGGCCCCTCCGCCGCGGTTCGAGGGAACGGTACCTCGGGAAGGAAGCCGGGGGTTTTGCAACATCGGGGGTCGCTGCGCTTCTGTGGGCTGAGGACCGGGGCACGCCTTGTCGGGAAAAAAAAAAAAAAAAAGGTGACGGCCCAAATACCGAGTGGGTAAATCCAGAACTTAATCCCTTAGCAGGTTTGAGGAGGTTGACTTGTGCGTACAGCTTATAACTCCAGCGCTTGTAAGGTGTTTATGTGGATATGAAGGAGTTTATTTTTTCCAGTGAAACTTATTCTTGTGGTCGCAGGCTTGTGATGCACCTAGCTTTATATGTAGCCTGTTTGGAGGATGAAATCTAAACTAACTTTATCAGTGTTAGGAGGCTCTTGGTGCTTAAATAAAACATTTAATGAAATCGAAGCAGAGAAGTAAAAACATGCTTACATTTAACAAGCTAACAGCAAGACCTGAGATAAATAAAAGTCTGTTATGGCTATAGTTATTGAAGACCCTGCATAGCAGTGCTTTTGTTTGTATTTGTTCAAGAGTAGGACAAACTTGCTCTGATCACATCAGAGATAAAACCCGAAGCACAAACATTTCCTCACAAGCCGAGGAGCCCATAGATGACGTTCCCCGAGTGTTTGGTAGCACCTTGAGTAATGGCAGAAAACCATGGAGCAGAACACTGCCGAAGGACTTTGGAGAAAAGCCAGATCTCCTTTCTTTCTGCAGGGCAAAGTATAGCATTACTGATCTGTAACATTGTTTATAAGCTCAATGGCTGCGAGTGAGGGGAGAGCGTTTTTAGTTGCTTTTTCTTTCTTTTGAAGGGAAGGGAATCTAGCTTCAGAACTTGCTTCTTTCTTGTGTTTTTGAGCAGATGTTGTTTAAACAAGTTTATAACACAAAGTAGTATTTTCTTTAATTGTGCCCTGATTCTGAGTTATAGATTGCTTATAAACAGATATTGCCAGTCATTGAAAAAGACGATATGGACAAAGGCTAGACTGAAATGATTCTTCCATTTTTACCTAGTTCTTCGGGAGCTAATTCCATATGTTAAAGGTAATTTGGGCATGAATAGCATTTCATGCTGCTGAACATGGTTATTCTGAATGCGAAATACTGTTGCATCACCTGGCCTGCTTAAGGGAGCTCCGTATGTGATACAACACAATTGTGAACAAACACTGTTGTGCTGGTGCTTTGGCTCCAGATTGCAAACGGATGTATCTGGAACAGCTAAAGCGATTACAGCTCCTTCTTTTCTGCTGCAGATTATTGCCCACACAGCAGGCTGGGCCGGGCAGGTCATGTATCTGTCCCTACAGCACTGCAGTTTACAGTCTGGTGTGCTTACATAAGCTGAAATAAGTGACAGCTTATGTTAATGTTGCAGATTTTAAACTGGAATGTCAAAAAGTGGAATTGGTAACTGCCTCTTCCAGTTCAGTCTGCCTGCAGGTGTGTGTCAGAGCACCAGTATTAAGCAGGCTTTTTGTGGACGATCATCACGTTTTAAGATGCTTCCTCCCCTTACCCCTCCCTGCCTTACTGCAGGAGATTACTGCTCTTCTGCTGGGAACAGCAGGGCAAAAAGTGCGTCCAAGCCTCAGCTGCCCTGTGGCTGACTGGTGCAAACCCATCTTTGTTACTAGCTTAATGTTATGATCCAAGACTTTGAGCTGAGATGGATGCGTGTTGCATTTGGCTGTCCCTGCCATACAAATAGTAACCCCTGGCAAAAGAGTGGGTTTCTGGTATGAGGAACATCTCAAATCACTACAATAGAAATCTGCCAGAGTCTAAGGGTTGTCAAGGTTTCTTAATACAATGGACTTCAACATACTTTAAATATTTATTTTCTTAGTCCCACTTAGCTTCTTCCTTATTCAGTCATTGAATTTAATATATTCAAATGAAACTATGCCACTAACTTCAACAAACGTGCTCCTTTTAACAGAGCAAATGAACGCTTTTATCTGGTGCTATATGCTCAAGCTGGGATTGGGAGACTGGCTATGCTCCCTTCTGCCTTAGTTGAAGAATCTTTTAATTAGAATTTAATCGACAACTTGGACATGCTTTGACAATGAGAATTGAATCCGTTGTAGTAGTTATATATGTAACAGTCATGCTGCTTGATAGTATCGATGCAGAGTGATGGGTGAAATAGGTATGGAACAAAGATATTTAAACCAAAGTACATTAGGTAAGAACTTGCTCTTACTTAATCACTGCTTGATTATGCTTAACCCATTTAAGAAGCGCCCAAGTGCCATGGGCGTTCAGCTTTGCTTGCATAGCTTGGGAGGCTGGGGATGGCAGCATCAGTCTCAGCAGTTGAACTGTGGAGGCTTATTCTAAGTGAAATTTGATGATTGGAGAGAGGAATGATTTTCTTTCATCTCCTTTTCTCCTTTCCCTTTGTGTGGGGGTAGGCATTCTCAGAAACACTAACAAACCCGGTCACTATTTTCCACAAGTTACGTCTAGTAGTACCTGGGTATTTCTAAATGAAGTCTTGATGTGAGTCCTTGCTGGTTTCATGTGAGAGTCATGTTTGCCCTTTGGGAAATAGAGGTGTAGATGGTTCCAGATGAAATTATTTTGCAACACTATTCCTTGGAAACTTTCGCAAATACTCTTTAATGGTTGTTTTCTTTGCTTTAATCAGTTGAGGTAGCATTAGCAACAAAAGCTTGTAACTCTACTTACTTTGTGTGCATTTGCACATGGCCAATTAAATAGGATAAATGTGTTACATTTTCCAGCTCATGATAGGGCAGCATGCTGTGTTTTATTATAATAAGTAGTCTACAGGAATGTTTATGTCAAGTATGACTAATATTTTCATCTGCTCCTGTTTCTGGGTCTGACTGGAGACAAAATAGGTTGTGTTTTACTTTCAGAGAGCTGGTACTTGGTACATATGGAAGCCTTGCTGCTGAGTGATAGAGTAGTGGTAGTAGATCTAAGATCTGATGTTCCTCTTATCTGAACTCTCAGATTTACTGAAACCTGTTCTCTGTGAGGCTGTTCTAAACGAAAGAATACAAAAATTGATGCATCTTCAATGTACTTTGGTCCTTTAGTGGGGTGGGATTTTGTCTGTAATCCTAATTATGAGGGGACTCGGAGTTCTGAAAGAGTTTGATTTAATTTAAGAAGGTTCTTATAATGCAATTTAAATAATTCAGATTTTTTTTATTTGTACCCTTTTAGAAGTTTTCTTGAAGATGTGAGCTGAGATCAAGATCTTGATTATGTTCTTGCAGTGAGGTTAATGTGAAATGTTCTTTAGATGATGGTGTTTTCTTTGTGTTAGTGCAGTAAAATCTGGGTAATGTTAACTATTTCTGTTACAGGTCGGGAGTTCATTATCCCTTCGCTGGCACACAGGTTCATAGCAGAGATGGTGGATTTTTTTATTCTGTTCTTTATAAAGGCAACCATTGTTTTAAGTATTATGCACCTCAGTGGAATAAAGTAAGTTGAACAATTTAAAGCTTTGTTATATATAGCTTTAAGCTCTTCATGCGCTTTGAGGTGTCGTGATGTATATATGGTATGCTTATGCATATGATGGCACTTAATAACTGACAAAAGTTGAGGAAAAAGCACTGCTAGGTTAACTTCCTTTTAAATACTTACTGATTTTGGGTCAGCTGATGGAAACAAAGAATTTGTACAGGTGTCTTTGTAGGCTTGTGAACTCCTTACTAAGGATAGATTAGACCTGCACTCTTATTTTGGGGGGGCCAATAGCAAGATCTTTAAAAAGTCCTTTAAAATTTTCAAAGAAAAAACACTGACAAATAAACTTGTTTTTAAACAGCCTTTAAAAATGTAGTGGATTTGGCTGGGATGGAGTTAGTTTTCTTCATAGCATCTCCTATGGTGCTGTGTTTTAGATTTGTGACCAAAGCAATGCTGACCCACAACAAAAAAAAATTTAGATCCTGCATGTCAGAATGCTATGTACTTTTAAAATACAGCCTGACTGCTAGGAATACTACCATGCCACAGTCTTTACTGGGTATAAGTTGGGTTTCTTAAAAAGTATGATTAAGCATTGTGTGTATCAACTATACACTAGACTGAAAGATTCTTCATTTCACATTTTTATACTCGGACGTAATCATTATTTACCTCAAAGACTGTTTCTTTTTTATCTGCTTCTTTAACTGTAGATATCTTACTCTGTAGCTCATTTAGTTCCTTTGCTTTGGGTTGGTGTAGTCAAATATTTTGGTCTGATTAGGAGATGAGAGCTTGGTGTAGTCAGTAATTCCATTACTGTACAAACACATTTGAGAATCCAAATTCTCTGCTAAAGAACCTTCCAAATGTTGACTGACTGTAAACTGATGCTATACAGATTAACATCTTTCAGACACCTTAAACTGCTGCTTGAAAGCTGTGTGGAAGAGCATCAAACCCCAAACAATAAATATGTCAATGTAAATGATCAGTGGTTTTTGTTCAGATAAGTATGTAATTAAAATGCCAAACTCTCAGTTCTGTTTAGTTGCCAAAACCTCCAACTCTAACCTGACAGCTTGTATTTCCATTTTGTTTTTAGTAGGCTGAGAATGATACAAAATGAAGTACTGGAAAGATGGGGAACAACTATATGTATGTTGCTCCTGTAAAGTAGTGAAGGTGATGGAAAGAGAGGGAATCTTTTTCAATTATTTTACAGTATATTCAATGTTCCTTCTTTTGCAAGAGCCAATAAGTTGCTTATAAATAACTTCAGAGAAACATGCTGGGTTTTGGCTTTTGGGGGTTTTTTTGCTTGTGAGAGGGATGTGGTGTGCTTGAGGTTAGGCTGAGGAGTTGTCATGAAAAAAATATGTCCTCGCAGGTTCAAGACAGAGACCTCAGGCCAAGGTTGTATTGAAGGGAAATGCAGGTTGTGCCATGCTATTTTCTTACTTCCTTAAGTCTGAATAAAGAGAAGGGCAAGTAGTACAGATACAGATGGACTGTTTTGAAGTGGGACTGCCCATTTCTACACGAGTAGTAATTCTCACTTACATGCATGAGTGAAAAGTCCTTGTCTAAATACATGTTGCAAGTATGTCCATTCCAGGTATCAGATAAGAATGTTAAATCTGTAGAGTTTATCTCGTGAAAATATGCAATTGACTCAAAATCGAGGCTTTGCGTAGGTTTGTTAGTTAAGAACCAACAGTTTCAATTGCTTCAAGTTAAAAGCTTCCCCTTGCATGTGAAGGTGCCTGCCTCTGGAAGAGTATGGTGAGCAGTAAAGACTACTGAGAATGAGGAACCCTGACCATGCAAAGGGAGGCTAGGTCTGCCTTGCTTGCTTAGGGAGACTGGCAACTTCTCCCTTGCATTTATGGAGCAGTGTGAGAATTTTCAGAACAATTCTAGAGCTTACTAACCCAGGGACACCATTGTGCAAAAGTGGTAATAAAGAATGATCTTTTCTTAATGAAGAAGACAAACTAGGCAGCAGCTCAGAAGGAAACCTAGAGTTCTGAATTTTACTGGCTTGTTTAGTAGCAGAAAAGGCAAGGAGCTTTTGTTCTTTTACTAATACCAGAGCTGAAGGAGTGAATTCTAGTACTGAAGGCGTAACGTCGGTATTGGGAGAAGGATGGCTTTAAAGTTCAGTCTTATTTTGTACAGGGACATCTCTAAATTTGCTATGCATTACATCATAGAAGAAATAGATGAAGATACATCCATGGAGGATTTGCAGAAAATGATGATAGTAGCTCTCATCTACAGGTTATTAGTCTGCTTCTATGAGGTAACTACTCATAAACATTAACTTCTATAGTTAATAGTTGTCAGTTGTTGAGTAAATGTTGAAAGAAATTCTGTCACCATCGGCCTATAAAGTAAATCCTCTGTATAGTATTTTGGATTATGTTGAAGCTTATGACATTTACATAGTTTTGATGAAAACCAAGTTTGCTAGACCAATCAACAACATGGTGTTGTGTGGAACTGAAATAACTTTTTCTTTTACAGATTATCTGTATTTGGGGAGCAGGTGGAGCAACCCCAGGGAAATTCTTGCTTGGACTGCGAGTTGTGACATGTGATACATCTGTACTTATTGCGCCCAGCCGTGTGTTAGTTATCCCATCTTCCAATGTCAGTATGACAACGTAAGTGCTCTTAGCTCAGTTGCGTTGCTTTCAGGTCAGTAGCGTGGAAAGCGTGTGATTTACACCATTTCTTTATTATTGGCCTTTGCAATAATTAGATTGCAAGAGCTATTATTAAGATTCTGTGATCTAAGAATAAAATAGCAGTTATTCAATTGTGAATATTTCTCAAGTTAGGTGGTAAAATAATCTTCTAAAATCTGGAGATTGATTTTTGTGCTGTGCAAAACTGAGGCACTGAACTTGAAAGTAAACTACCTACTAATATAAGCAGAAAAGTGAAAAATAAGGCACTGAATGTTTTATTCTCATTTCAGGTCCACAATACGAGCTTTGATCAAGAATTTTTCTATTGCTTCATTTTTTCCTGCGTTCATTACACTGCTGTTTTTCCAGCATAACAGAACAGCCTATGATATTGTAGCAGGGACTATTGTGGTAAGAAGAAATGGAGTCAGATGATACCAAAAGATGAGATTTCCAGACTGAACATCCCCTCCCACCCCCAGTGAACAAAGACCTACCCCAAAACTGAAATAGAGGTATCTATCAGAATCTTTTGCCCAAGTTAAATGGGAACTGATTCAGAAGCTAAAGAAAATGTTTTGCTCCAGTATGATGCCAGCAGCTACCTTCAAAGTATTGGGAGTTTTCATAAATGCCAAAGAAGTTTGGGAGAAACAATCTCTATTAAATCTGGAAGTATTAACCTCCGACTGATGAGGAAGAAAGTGGCTGTGTTAACTGCGGAAGGGAGCTGTTCTGTTCGTCAGTCTGTGGAAAGCAGATACCTAGAAATACTCCACCTTAAAAGACATGTCACTCCTGCAGTTTTGGATGTTGGCAGGTAATGAGAAAATCAAGTTGATTTCCAAGCAGTTGCCTAAGTCGTATGATGAACTCTGAGGGGAAGAGAACTGCAGTATTAGACAGTAAGGCAAATCATGTTAATTAAATTAATTGCCATGTGTGTAGAAGGAGAGATGAGCAGTGTTTATCATGTCCCTTACCTGCTTCACAGATCATATTCCCTCACCTCTTTAAGTATTTTATTAGAACATTGATGTGAAAAGTTTTTTGCATGATTGTCTCAAGCATTGTCATTTATTTCACATGTCAAAGCTAATAAAGAGGTGAAATAGCTGCTTTTTCTCTGGGAAGGGTATGTTACACTGCAGTGTTAATGAAGTGGCACGTGTAAATAATTTTGGAGCTATGAACAGTACAGATCATGCTAATGAAAGGTAACTTTTTTGCTTCTGTTTGGAGTGAAAGCACTTGGCCTATTTCTTGCATATAATACCAAGCAAAGCAACTGAATGTGTTTCAGGAGCATGCAGAAAACATTAACTGAAATGTGTTATGGGTGTAAATCTACAAATACTGGTTATTTTCACTTTATAATTCTGGCTAATTGTTTGTATATTCAGAATAACTTAAATACTGAATAAAGAAGCCTAATATTTTGCATGATACATAGCTTTGATAATGTTTATTCTCATGTTATTAGTATCTTGGGAAAGGAATATAAGCAACACTGTTAATGTTTTATTAAAATTTGAGTAAGAGTTTTGAATTCTTTTAGAGCCCGGTTTTTGTGTGTTCCTCCCTTAAGGTGTAAGTTGCCACTCAGTGCCTGAAGTTCTTGCCCTACCTTCAGTTTTGAACAATGGTTTGGTTGACAATAGAAATAAATGAGCTTGGTTCTCTCTCTTGTCTTCAGGTGAAATAACTTAATCAGTAATGTGTTAATATTCTGCAATGTTTTAGTTTGACAAGTGGTGTTCTTCTGCGTATAAATACAATGTTCTGTGTGTGCATTCTGATCTTCATTTACAGTGAATAGTGGGAGAATGACATTTTGCCATCAGTTATCTCTCCAGAATGAAGTTGCTACCTTTTTAGATAATGACTTCAGCTATTTCTGTTGAAGTAAAAAAAAAACACAAACAAACACAAAACTGATTTTAAAGTCTTTGCATAATCAGAAAGTATATCTGTATCAAAATACCTCATCATTTTGAGGGTTACTACTTTTTTACACTAATAATTTATTACCAAACAAAAAGACTTTGGCATCTTAAATGTACTGGTAGCATTACAGCAATGTTACTGCCACACATCACTGCAATAATAATGTTTAAGTAATAAATGGCACTAAGCAGGCCTGAATAAAGCACCTTTTGAGGTTATTAGACCACTTGAAGATGTTTAGCTGAAACAGAGCTTCAGCGATACCACTTTACTGTTCTTTCAAAGAATTGCACTGTTGACTTAAGCATTGAAGTTAAAAAGTCAGGCATGGCAATGATCCTGACAGAAGCTAAAGCTGTCAGAACTAACTGAAGTACCTCCTAGGGTGAGTTTTGCCTATTTACAATTATCAGGTATGAATACAAAAAGAACAGTTGTTCTATTTACTGTAGCAGTGACCTAGAAACTAGGATTCAAGATCAGGAGGAAGGGAAAAGCAGCACCGTTGGCTAAAACTTTATCGCTGCCACTTCAGGTGTAAGGGAAAATATCTCTTACCCTGTAGAAAAGCACTACCCTTTCCACAGCAGGTAAAGAAAACACAATTCAAGAACACAGAGCCTGTCCACGGAAATACGTATACATTATGCTGTTGTAAACTCCAGCTTTTTGTGTAAGAAAGAGACAAACCAAGTGCATTGAAGATGCAGCTTTTTTCTGTTTGTAGAATGAGTATGGGGCAAGTGATAGAGCTAAGGAAAAAGTGAAGTTTGTGTCATTTTTCTGATTTAGACATCTGGAAATACATAACTGCATATAGACCCTCCACAGCTACAGTGGCAGGATGTGACTGAATAGCAGCTTACGTGTGTGTTTTTAAAGTCTAGCTGCTGAATATTTTCTATTTATAGAAGTAGTTATTGGATCTCTACCCCTGTAAGACTCCCATGAAAACAGAAGTTAGCCTTTGTCCTCCTGTCAAGTCTAGTTCGTGGTTAGAAAAGTATCTCATTCTGTAATACCAGCACTGGTAACCATACAAGTACTGAGCAGCACTGGCAGGAATGGCAGCAGTGCTAGCAAAAAAACCCAGCAACGCTTCTGAAGACAGGTAAAGCTTATGTAATTATGTGGGTCATCTCAGTTCTAGCTGTAGCAAGCAATTGGATCTCAACCATAACCCAAATGCTGTAGCTCAGTAAAAGTTCAGCTGTGGTCCCCACACAAACAAGAGCATTTCCTCTCATTTTACTAGAACAATGTCTGTTCTCGAAGAAGCTCCTCCAACTGCTACAGAAGTGGAAAAAAACCCCAAATTACTCATTTGCAATGAGTAATCTTCAGTTAGAATGGTGGTGAATGGTTCTAACATTAGCACTTTTTTTTTTTTTTTAAATAGCTCTATAAAAATTAAGAGCAACCAGTGCAGTCAGACAGCTGACAAAGCTTGAAGCTTAAGTCTATGGTAAAGCTCTCCTTCCTAAGAGGGAACTTCTAAGATCCTCTACAATCAGTGTCACTGTCAAAAAGCAGAGGTTGTAGAAAATATGTGACACTGCTCAGTTTGAGCGCATCTTCTCGTACAGTTAGAGCTGCAGCTGCCTTTGTGGAGAGTTAAAACTGCCAGACAGTATTTCGTAGTTTTTATTGATGGCATTTATCCCATGGTTTAACATGTTAATTATACTGTAATAAACATGGCTTTAATATTAAACTTTTCCTTATTATCCAAAGTCACCACAGTCCATTTCAGTAAATATAAAAATATATACTTAATACTTTGTACAATACTGGTTTTTGGTCCAAACAAAAATGGATCAGAAAAGCCAATAAACTTACTTTAAGAATTCCCAATTTTAAAGATTTTCTAAATGGATTTAGGCAACTTTGAATAATGGGATTTACATAAAATCTGAGACAATACTAAACAAAAATGGCCGTAACACACAAAATTAAAATTTCAATTTCACAGATTTGTTATGCCAAAAAAGTACATAAAGAAACAAAATTGTATTTACACATTTCATAATAAAATAACAAAGGCGAGACAGGTGATAAAGGGCTGTAAGAATGAAAATATAGAAATAGCATATAATTATTAAATGAAGAACTACAGATCTAACAAGTCCTTAGCATGGATCATCCTTTAATCAGTCTTCCTCTATCAGAAAATTTTAGTGCACGATACACCCAAACTCACTCACTTCACACATACACCAGCACAAACTCAGCATAGAAATCATTCGTTATCAACATCCTCTACTCTATACAGCATCCCTCGCTGATATAATTACAATTTCGAGGCGTCAGTAAACGCAGATGAGCGCACATAGTGGTGCAGATGAAGAGGTATTGTACAAGCCATTCACTGTGCAGGCTCTACTCACGGCTACAGCCAGACCATGCCGAGTCAGTGAAAGAAGTAACTTGCTGGAGTCTAAAATAGTTTTGCTTGAGAACGGCCCTGTTGCCAACTCTATTTGTTACCAAAAAAACTAACTTGGGAGAGGGGAGGGAAGGAAAGGGCAGCAGAGTTTTATATTCCTTTAGGCAGATCTGACTTCAGCTAACCCAGCATGAGGTACGATCCCAACAACTGAACAATGCAGGGTAGTAGCTGCTTCGAAAGCTGCTTTACGAATCGGGCGATTATTTTCTACGTCTAACTGCAGTCTTTATCTTCCGACCGGAAGCTGAAGATCCAGAGGCAGAGAAAACGTTTTTCCCATTAGTCCTATCAAAAGAAATTAGTAGTTCAGAGTTTAGGACAGTAGCTGAAAATTCAGTAGCAGCACCAAGTAGATATTCCAGAACAACTGTTTCATAGTCTTGTCTCACTAGTTATCAGCTGGCAACAAATGGCATATGATGAACAGGAGGAAGAGAGTTCCAGAACCCAAAAGCAATTAAAGCTCTCTCATTCAGAAGGTAAGTAGCAGCATAATGGCTAGATACGGATTTTACCCTTCAAGAACAAGACAATTTCACATAGGCCGATGTGTGATATTTCTGACAGCTAGGCTCCTTTAAAGATATCGTTGCTTAGTTAGCCAGTCAGGCTAATACAAGGAAGGATGCCCAATTTAGTTTCAAACTCCAAGGTTCATCTGAACACCTCCCGATTTAACAGCAGTAGAGGCTGAACACTGTCCACTGACATTACCCAAAGCTCAAGGGAAATTCTGATATGGTCTCTTACCCCACTGTAAATGCTGGAGGCTGGCTGAACGAAAATCCTGAAGAGCCAGAAGGCTGTGCCGGTGCTGCTGGTGCAGGAGGATTCGCACCAAAAGTAAATACTCCTGGGTTATTTGGAAAGTTGAAATTAGAAGTATTACTTCCGAACTGGAATACAGAACCTGGGAAGATGGGGTGGAAACAGAAGGCAGTAAGAAAGTTGAAATTTGAATTCATCCTTTCCAGCAAAATCCTCATGTTCTTCCCACTATCTTTAATGATTTTTGGTTTTTTGCCGGTCACTCAAGACAACGAAGTTGGGGGAGGGGGCGCACCAGAAGTGCCAGATTACTACAGGAATGGTGCATAGAAGAGTTCATTCACTTCAACAGAGAATCATAAAGGGATTCTTAAAGTAATGCCGCTGGCACACTGATAATAAATTGTTTGCTAACTTCTGTACCACCATTAAGTTTATACCTATGCATACTGAAGTTTAGTAATAAAGCCTTAAATTACAGTACTGAATCACGTAGATTTATATTTAAGTAAACTGTGTTCATGCAGTCGATCTGGGGACTTCTTTTTATTTAATGTGCTAACACAGCACCTCACCTTAAAAAAAAAAAAAAAATTCCTACCGTCAAAGTAACTAATAAGCAACACAGACAATCCAGGGAGATTTTTATCTTTAAACTGCTACCTGATTAATGAAAGACTGACTGAATAACATGGTGTACCAATTAATCTACTGATTAGTACAAAAATGTCGGTTACTTTTAGTAGAGGCTATTTTGTAAAACTTCTGAGAGGAAAAAAGGAGGCTTTTGCCTTTAAGTATTTGACAGGAGGGTATCAAATACATATGTTCTGGCAGTGTGGTTTTCTTTTTTAATAATTACTAGTGTGGAACAGGTCTTTCTTACACTTAAATTATAAGGATCATTCTCTGACCCCTTCCCACGGTATTTTATACTTCATTAGTAAAAAGAACTTTATTTAAAGTCTTAACCCATAAATGCTTAAAAATAATTCTGACCATATTCTTACACAATAAAGCCCCCAATCCAAATAAATTGCCAGAGCCTGTTAATGAAGTCAGATAACGAAGAACTACTCTAACAAATCCAAAAATAGTAATTTTGTAGTGCCGCTGCCGTTCTGGTTTCTACAATCTTACCAGCGAATACCTCCATGGTTTTCAATGCTTCCTTTTAATCACTAGACTTCTCAAGAAAATAAACCCAACATTTAGCGGCAGGGTTGCAACCTCCTTGTCTGCTAAGTCTCTTGTGGAGAAGGCTTACTGTGAAGCTGGCATACCTATGGTACATCCTCCACAGTCAGGAGTGAGACACAAATGACTTAACTCTGTACCCATTATTTTTATGGAGGGCAATTCTTACACTTAAATATGCACACAAGGCAGAAGTCTTCTTTCTCCATACAATTTAAGCTGCACTTAATGAAAAATGAAATAATACATACATAATCTTTGAGACCAAAAGGGAAGACACCAAAAATGTTTGGCACTCACCAGCACTGGGGGTACCAGAGCCAAAACCAGGCTGTTGGGTCGCTTGCTGTCCGAACACAGAGGGCTGAGTACTGCTCGTCACTGAGCCGAAGGCAGGAGGAGCAGGCTGAGCGCCAGCTGAAAACAACGTTGTCGACAGCGATCCAAAACTGGGAGCGCTTGGCTGGCTGGACCCTTGGCTCTGGCCAAATGCTGGTGGCTGGCTGGCGCCAAATGCTGGGCCGGCAGGAGACGCTGCAGGCCCAGAGCCAAACAGAAATGAAGAGGACGACCCTTGGGGAACAAGACAAATATCAGTATATGCCAGGTTTCCTCCCCTGCCGCCCCCCAAGAATGAATCTAGAAACAAAGGTTCTAAAACCCCATGTTTCCCAAGTCTGGTAGCTGAATACTCCTCTTAATTTCAAACTAATTGTGTGAGTATATAAAACAAATACTACATCAGCCACAACAGGAATTGCACCTTTTCTTGTAGGTAACATGACAAACACCATGTTTAACGAGAGTTGGAGAAACTTAAATCTCAAACACACTGGCTGCCTAGACTCAGATTACTGCATTAACATTCATGTTCTAGAAACACATTCCCACAAATAGTATGTTTTAATTTGTATTTACGAAAAGCTGTTTGTATCACATAGGAAATATTCATTCAAATTGTATTTTTCAAACATGCAAAATACAGCTCCTCATTTATTAGGATCAGGAGAACATGAATCTTTCTTGTCAGCAACTGCACCCCTCCCTGCCCAAGCGTTTACCATTATCAACTTCCAGAGGCCAAATCAAGCTTGCAGAGATCTCTGTGCTCAAAAACTTGGTTTAGCAGAGTAGTTCTCTATGTAACATCAACAGACAACCAACTCATTTGTTTAGCTGCTTAGGTTCTGCATGGCCAGCAGAAATACCAAAATGAAAATATGTGAGTGAACAGTGACTCTGAATGTACACAGCAGATCTGGTATGCAAAAGGGAACGTATTAAACAGCACTATTTATGTAATTTAAGCAGCCTTCATGCAACAGAAAATACCCGCTATTGCACCATAACTTGGAATGGCTGACTGCTGCTCTTTCCAAGAAGATTGAACAGATATACAGTAAAAGTTAACATATGCTTCTCCATAAAAAAAAAAATCCTTCATGAAGATGTTTGAAATATAGCATCACCTACTAATAATATGACACTGAAAGTTACTGATTTGTAAGCAGGTTAAATTGATCTGCTGGTTGTTATAATGTAGGGCTGTTCTCTCTCTGTTTCTGATACACAAAAAAGTGTGCAAATTTAATTTCTATGAATGACAAGGTTAAGCAATCAGATCAAACTAGATGAAATCTCTTCCTCACATGTTCAATCTTATTTCCAACATACTGCTAGGCTAGCAGGAATACAGATGATTTGGTGGACTTAGTCTTGCGTCATACTGCTAAATTCATGCAGTGGGGTAACGAACATTAAACGTGAAGAAACTATAAATTCTTATCTCTGTCTTCTCTAAATTGCTAGAAAATGAAAAAACACTGGCCATAATGCTTACTAGAAACCAGTCCTTAAGCAGCAGCAGTGTAGAGGTACTGTGTTTGTATATACTTGTGAAGGAAGGATTTTGCAAATCTTGACACTATTTACAACAGTTGAGAGTTTTAGGTACAGGAGAGAAAAATCAGGGAAGCTGTAATTCATTGACTTCTAACTGTAAGCACTGGACTAATAGTGAGAAGAAAGAAACTATCATTCTCATGGTGAAAAGTTCCTATACAAATTGAAGTCCAGTAAAGGGTTGTCCTTTGTCTAAAACAATGCTGCTGCCAGTTCATTCCTAAACTGTATTTCCCAGACTGTGAAACACTGAGCCCCAATTTATATTGTTGAATATAAATACTCAATATTTTTCTCTACTTCCATGCATTTCGCCTACACATTCTCCAAAGTAAATTATTCATGAAACAGTACTTCCTTGGTCCACTATGTAATGGTAAAAATGAGAAGAGCATCTATTTAAAATGTACCTGTTGAACTTGATGTGGTTGTGGCTCCAAAGGTAAAGCCTGGAGTTGCTGCATTGGTACTGCTGCCTCCTGAACCAAAGAGAAATGAAGCAAGAGCCGTGCCGGTGCTGGAAGATGTGGTTGCTGGTTTGTTTTCTTGAGAGAAGCCAAATGACTGAGATGCTGCAGATTCTGCAGAATTGCCAAAAACAGAGCTGCTCACAGTGTTGCTGGGTTGTCCAAACACAAAGGGAGCGGGAACTGGCTGAGGATTTGAGGATGAGATGGTGGTGCCAAACACACTGCTGCTGTTGGCCGAAGTGGTGGGTATGACTGTGCTGGAGGAACTTGAGCTCAAGAAGCTGAAGGATGGCTTTGCTGCTCCTTGATCTGAAAGGAAGAACAGTACATAAATGACCACAGAAATGCCAAATGAAGTACAGGAAGCAGACTCCTGTTTCAATCACCGTACAAAAAGCAGTCCTGAATGACACCTCAACTACTATCCCAGCTACTGTCACTTCATAAGATCCAGATTTAATGTGCTGATTGCTGCATCCATAATTAAAGCCATGGAAGAATTGTGAAGAACAAGGACACCACTGCAGTCTAGGCTTCATTGGTTAAAAACATTAAGTACTGGCTGTCATTACCTGAACCAGCATTAACCAGTACTTCTGAACTCTTCAAACAAAAATGTATTTCAGTTGTTCTTGGAAGAACAACATCAATCACCTCTAATAGTTTTATGGCTTTGCTCAATGGAGTACTGAAAAACAGAGTGATACAGTTGCATTTGTAGCTTGTTCAAAAATACAGCCCTGTCCCTACAGCTTTAAGTCAACCAAAGCTTACCATCCTCCAGCCTAACTCTTCCAAGCTTAAGCACCAGCAAGACCTGCTTTTAGGAGCAACGGAGAACAACTCTCCATTAAGACCACTGTTATAAAGTACTGAGTGCAGTTTTACACACTTAAAATAGAGCTGTCTTTTAAAGTCAGTCATTCTTCAGCCTTCCCTAAGCTGCTAGTCCAATTCTCGTTATTAATTTGTGATCTTGTTTTCAATTTCCCACTATCTTTTTTCCCAGCAGTTATGGCCCCTTTTCAGCTATGCCATTTTTAAGGGAATATACCATTCTTCAGAACACTTCTTAAAATTTCCTTTTTGGACAAGGTGCTTCATTAAATTTCCATGACTAAACCAAACTCCAGAACTTTACCTGGCAGGTAAAAAAAAAAAACAACAAACCAAACAAGTAATAAACCAAACCCAACCTCAACTCCACCACCACACCCATCTCCCCTCCTCCAAAGCCCACAACCCTCCAAAAACCTGTCTGTTCAGTAGCAGTTCAACCTAAGAATACTGTGATTAAAACCAGTATAACCCTATGTATTGCTTTTATTCAGGGTCACTTACTGATGTCCTTTTCTATATCACTTCAGAAATTAGAAACTAATTCTGTGCTCTAAAACACAGTTACTAAGCCATACAAATGGAATTTAACAGCCAGAATTTTTCCACGCAGTGATCACCACTTACCCACTGCAGACTTTCAACAAATTAAAGGAATACAAAACTGTGTAATATCTATGAAGTGATTTTTATACCTTTGTATCAGTAGAGGAACAGCGGTACACCCTGCAGCATAGCTGCAAGTACATGGGAATAAGATATTCCCTCTCTTATCCCTTTTCACTATGAAAAACAACCCTAGTATGAGGCTTCTATACTGCACCATACTACAGATTTTATCACCAGCTGTGCTGCTACAACTGAGACAATACAACTTCTGTGTTCATACAAGAAGCAATATAGGTTCCTTAAGGTGTGGCAATTTTTTTTGTCTAAACCTAGTGTTAACTCATTGAAATCTAAAATGGACTTGCTACATATTGTCTACACACCCAACAACCAGAACTAAAGACAGGCTGCATATAGTAATTAAACTTTTTCTAAAGCTCTAATGCATGAATATATCAAATCCCATAGATTCTGTCCAGTATGGCTTCAGAGGTATTATCTGATGGACACGAACAGACAAGTGAAGACAAAAGATGTTCTGTTTACCTGAAGTACTGGTTTGAGCCCCAAATGCAAAAGACGGCTTTGCCTGCTCAGTTTCCTTCTCTGATGGTTTAACAAAACTAAAATTGAATATAGGTTTTGCTGTGCTCTCCTCTTTGGTATGCTCCGCTGTCCCAGCTGAAAAGATAGGTTGTGCCTTTAACTCTTCATTGTCAGCTTTCTTTCCAAATGTTAATGGAGCAGCAGAAGTGACAGAGTCCTGTTTCTCTTCTGTCCTTCCCAAAACAAACTGTGAGGCAGGTGCAGACTCCACACTGCCAAAAGAGAAGCCTCCCTTTGTTGAAAGAGTTTCATCCTTTTTCTCATCTGACTTCTTAAATGCAAGAGCAGATGATGCTACCTCCTTTTCTGCCACAGTTCCAAAAGTGAAGCCACTGACTCCGGTTTTATTCTCATTAGTAGCTATGGAAGAAGTAGAACTCGTGCCAAAACCGAAGCCTCCCAAAACTGGCTCCTCTTTCTTTTCCTGCTGTCCCAGGCTTGCTGTCCCAAACTGAAATGTTGAAGGAGCCTGACTGCTTGTAGATGGAAGTCCAAAGGTAAAACTGTTACTTTTACTTTCTTTTTTACTGTCTTCTGATTTTGAGTCTGAGGAAGAAACTCCAAATTTGAAGTCCCCTGAACTAGCAGGAAACTTAAATCCCCCAGTCACAGTGTTGGAGGATGCAGATTCAGATGCAATGCCAAACTTGAAGCTCCCTTGTTCTCCAAATTTAAAATTTCCTGTGCTACCTAATGTATGAGAAGATTCAGAGGAGGATGACTGGACACCAAATGTAAATGATGGCATTGCAGCATTTGTGGACACAGTAGCAGTACCAAAACCTGCAGAAGTAAGTAATAATGTTAAGTTTGCAACATATGATGTAATACATGTAATGTAGACTTTAGCTACATGGCTGGGAGTCGTCCTGAACTTCCCAGAGTCAAAACTGTTGGGAAAAAAAAAAAAAAACAAACAAAAAAACCACAAAACAAATAAAAAAACTCCACACTCTCTATATACACCTTTTCTCAATGGTATTCTTCTGTCCACCACTTGGCTTTGAAAAGTGTACTGCTAACTTCTTTGAAAGATCATGCTTTTGGTCTAAACTCCAAATGAACAAAACATAAGGCTTGTAAAGAACAACTGTGTCATTAATACAAGCTTTTCTCTAAGCAGCATAATCTTTTTCTGGGGAAAGGATGTGGAAACATAGGTACGTTACCTTACTTAAGCAATATTCCTAGAGGAAAAAAGAACAATTTTGCCATACCTCAAAAGAAAAATAACTACTTAAAAAAAAAAAAACCTAAAGAAAAAATAAATTGCAGAATGCACACATTTGTTCCTCTGATTAAGTATTACCTTTGAGCTCTGCTTTGGTGCCTGGCTTTGCACTTTCACAGGCTACACATTTTGTGGCTTCTGCTTTGTTTTGGACCGAGCAGACCTCACAATCCCAGCTTCCTTCAGGCTTCTTGAATTTGTCTAAATCCAGAAATCCTCCAGCAGAAGCAGAAAATGCAGAAACACTGCTACTGGTCACAGGCACTGAACTCCCTGAGAAATAAGCAAGATAGTTAATCATCCTGCTTAAATGATAAAGTGAATATGAACTTTTTAAGAAAATCTTAAATGCTCACTGAAATACAAAGTGGACAAGCGTAACAGTAAAAAAAACCATCAAACTGCAAGTTAATTTCAGTCAAACTCCATCCGAGAATGTAAACAATAGAAACATCTAGATTAAGCATAAATTGAACCAATGACATTTGAAGAGCAACTGCAGTTTATACAACACAGCAACATATTTCAGATGTAAATTAAAGATACTGTCCTCAACTAAAACTACTAAAATAATTTCTGGTGACACGAGTAACCCATAGTCAAAGTTAGCACCGCTCAAGTTAATGATCGCTGTCAAGTGATGCGAGGCTGAGAATTTATCAGAATGATTCATCACCAAATAGCAAAGACAGACATGTTCAAAACTACACCATGACAAAAAAACCCAAACAAACAAAACAAAAATAAACAAACAAACAAAAAAACCCCAAAAAACCAAAACCCCAAACTACCAGAGAGGAACAAAAAGCTTCCAAACCCACAACTCTGTGTTCACTACAAGCTACAATGTCTTCAACAGCAGCAGAAACCTCCATAAAGAGGCCCAAAAGACAACACTTGCCTTCTGATTTTTCTCCCCTGTAAAGGAAGATATGTCACTTGATGCTGCACCCCAACAGAAAGCTTCAGCTCCATAAGCGTAAGGACTGAAATGGACATCCAGAAGGCACAAAAGCATCACATAATTGTCATGTTCACCCACAGTTTTAAACCACTGAGGGTGGCGTTTAAGACAGAGGCAAAAGATAATGTCTCAAATTCAAAACAGTGAAGACCAGAATGGGTCTTCTCTTCCACAGCACATCCAGAGAATTTTTATCCTCTCATTTTACTTGCCTCACTCACCCCCTTGACAGATGTAATATAACTGTGCAATTCTCTGCACCACAGAAGTCACAGCAAACCCCTCACACTTCCAAAATTCCTCCTTGCAATGGCTAGAGTCTCAGACAAAGGTGCCAGCTGATCACTCTGAGGCTTAAAGTCCATGAGAATAAAGCTCCCTCTGAAATGCATTATCTTATCTGAAGAAATTCCACTCTTACTGTACAGGATGATTACAAAAAGCACAATCTAGTCCACCCTAGATTTTGCACTCCCCCCACCCCCCCCGGATATATTTGCAAAGGTGTTTTTTGACATAACAGTATATATTAAATGATATTAAGAGCCAATGAAAGTTAATACTAAAATAATTATTTGTGCTCTAAAAACAATAAACCCACCACACTCAAAATCAACTACAATCACATATAACAGGAAACAACCCAGCGCTGCACTGAAGAAGGCACACACCTCCCCAAGGTCTGGAAGGACCTCCACCTTCCAGAACAAGGTCACCCATGTTCTGGAAGGCTACTGCTGGCCTTCATAGCCATAGCTGAACACACAGTTTTGTTTTAGCATAACACAACTACTTAAAAACTACACTGTCTTGAAATCTGGCTTCATACCTCTGCTCAAATACACACAAATGCTGAGTGTAGACATTTTTAGCCACGTTCTGTAAACACTGTTTCTACTTACATTTTGAAAGAGAAAAAAAACCAGTAATTTTTAACTCTTTCTATGGAGTTCACATTTTTCCCCAATGAAAATGAGTACATTGGTTTTACGTTAATTAAGGCATCCAGCTTAGTCATTCTTCCTCACCAGCTACAAAGGGGTATATTTGCTTCAATTCAGCTCTGCATTAATACATTTCACAATCAGTTCAATTCATGTGACATGCTGGAATCTGGGCTGAGACCTCAAAAGTGCCTGTAACCATTCCTGCAGACAGGCACTAATCCATCCTGTCTGGCATACAGCCATGCTGCTGGAAATATTTTTTATATGCAACGTATTTTATTCTGCAAAGAATGCACAGAGGCCGAGATTGAAACAACAGAAAAAAGAACACACCTGGTTTCTCGGACTGACAAGCTACACATTTGTTGTCTTCTGCCTTATTTGATACAAGGCACACTGCACAGTCCCAAGAGCCTTTTGGCTTCTTAAATTTGTCTCCAAACCCCATAGTGACTGTTGTGTCAGTGCTGCTGGAGGAGGATGTCACTGTCACCGAGTTGTCTGTGACCACTGGCAATGTCAGAGCAGGCATTACTCCTGTTCCAGGCTTTGGTGTCTCACATGCTATACATTTTGTAGCTTCAGGTTTGTTCTGGACCAGACAGGTATCACAATCCCACGTGTTGGATGCTGTTTTAAATTTGTCTTCAAAGACCAATGTCCCTGCTGTAGGGACTGCTGCCTTAGAGGCAACACATTGGCTTGAGCTTATTGTCTGTTTCGTACTCTCAACTGTTGACACTTTCGCACCTTCACATGTTACACATTTGCCATCTGTGGTTTTGTTTTGCAGACATGGGTCATATGTGTCAGAGTGCCAAAATGAGGATGCTTGTTTAGGGGTGTCTTTACCTGCAGAAAAACTACTTATTGCAGGCCTTGTATAGACCACTGTGCTTGTAACAGGCTGAGCAGATGTAGAGGAGTGTGTTTTCACAGCCATAAAGCCTAGGGGGGGGGGGGGGGGGGGGGAGAAAAAAAAAAAAAAGAAAACACAGGAAGAGATCTTACTGATAAAGCAGTACCCTCACTACATGTAAGTTACTTAGAATACTAGACAGCATAAATTTAAACCAAGTGCCAATGGTTACAACTATACATTCTGACTAACTGCAAGAGGAAGTCCCTGGAAATCTTATCTAAAGGGATGAAATTTCATATGCTGCACTGGGACACAACAGAACATTTATTTAAAGCTTGATTTAACTCTTCATTTCCAGGAAAGTTTTAAATACAAATCTTCACTGGTAGATACAAGTGTGAACAAACAGTACTGAAAGCTGACTGTCCATCATGGACTAGAAATAATCCAATTTCATTTTAAGACACCATGCCCAGTCAAATCAAATTTCTAAAGCTATTTCTGCCATAGTAGATGACTCACATTTACTTTAGTAGCTGTGCAGCAGTTGGTACTTGGAGCAGCAATCCACATGGTATTTCCGCACAGATAATGAGTATTAATTAAGTAATAAAAATGAAGACAACAGAACAATTGTTATCTGTAATCTTTGTTCAAAGTGCACTGGACACAGGCCAACTCCTTATTTAAAGGTGCCAATTTTAACAGAAAAAAACCCCACCAATATGGAAACACTAAAGAAAAGGCCACAGCAATGCATCTCAAATAGCAGCACAAATTGCTTGTAAAGCTAAAATGAAGACTTCACTTTTTTATTATTATGTTGTTGTTTTGGGGTTGGGTTTTTTTTATATCAGAAGTAGAGTATTTGAACAGTGTGGATTTAGAACCTGCTTCTGTTAAACCGATAAAGGAAATTAATGTCACTTCACTCATAGCTGTTTCCTTAAAAAAACCCGCACAGTGTATTTTCTCACTTAGCTCTTTCAAATATAAAAAGGTGCTGTCTTCTTAAGAGGTATATAGATTTGATAAAAAAAAGTCCTGATACAACTGAAGGCTTATGGGAAAAGATCAAATTCAATAAAGTCCTTTTTCTTAAAACAAAAACCATCACCTACACACACTTTATTAAACAGTTGAAAACAACTGCAATTACTTAAAAATAAAAATTAGAAAAGGGTTTTTAAAGTGAAACAGCCCACTTCTATTTAAAATTTACATTTGAATCCATAGTAACTGTTATCATTTAAGGCCAAAAGATTTGCAGCTTTTGAAACATCTTTAGGAATGAAACTGTCTTTACTATTCTTAATTTCCAGAGATAGTGAAGGTGGGAGAGGAATGTTTGTAAAGCATTTTACAAACATTTCCTTTCCAATTCCATAAATTTTATTTTTTTTTTAAATGAAATACTGTTTATTTGACTAATTCTCCTTTACTTCATTTACAATTACATCCTAACACATAAAGGAGAAGCAATGCATCTGGTTTGAAGCTGCCATTTTCCATTCAGCAATAAAAGCCACTTAGAAGAAAGGGAGATCAACCCCAACAGATGCAGCGTTTAACGTAATGCTCTCCTATGTTTGTATTTATGGCTAATATTGCATTAACTGTGACAAAGTGGGTTTTTTATTGTTGTTGTGGTGGATTTTTTAAAAAATCAATGTAGTTATATGCTAGTATATTTTTTGCAATATCTTTTTAGGAGGAGTTCATTATCTCACCAGGACTTTTTAAAATGTCTAACACACTTCCTTCCTTTAAGACCTTCGCAGGTTTGGAGGGGCCATCATATTCTTCTTCTTTTTTCTTCTTATTGCTGGTGCTGTTTACAGTGGTGGTATCTTTAAAAACAAAACAAAACAAAAAACACCTTTCACAAAGAAATCCACTTAAAATATATTCACATTTGCTAGAACCAAGAATTTCCAAGTTTCATGCTTATAAAAGAATCTTCAAAATTCTACCTTATTTACAACAGTTTATATTACCATTTGGTTAAAAGCAGATCTGTCACTGAAAACAAACTTTGCCTGGAATTGCTAATATGCTCAGAAAGGATAGATTTACTATTTAATATACAAAAAAAGAAAACCAGCACTTCAGATCTGAAATGCTTAAATTTCTGTTACCTAGAGTAAGTAAGGACGTCACTGGTGTATCACTGGATCCAGAAAGCTCTGCTGATTTTACAACAGGAACACTAAATGTAAACCCAATCTGCTATGAAAGAGAGAGATTTTTCAGATTCTGAAACTAAAGGAACTTGAATCAAGTTTCACACACAAATAATAACCTGAAACCCAGTCCTCAAACTTTTAGTATACATGCTGGATGACAAATTATAAGCCAGAAACCTATATATTTGTTTTCTCCATTATCAGGGCCAATTCTGCTTTATTGTTCTGCAATATTCTACTAAAGCCTTGAGAAAAGGTTGAGCTTTATTTATTTTACTTACAGACAACGGAGGTAGCACTTCCGCCTCAGTAGATTTCACTATTGGAGATGAAAATCTGAACACAGGACTGCCAACATTACTTGATGGTTGCACCTGTATTTTCAAAAGAATTAAGGTTTGTATCTAACAGAAAAACACTCTGGCAAAACAATAGCAGCTACCTGAATTCACTGTCTCACAGACGTTCTGCAGTGAAGTTGGGAGATCTGATGTTTGATATTTATTTCTAATCCACAGATAAGAGTTATAATAAAAGAAAATGAAGCTTGCAAGTGAGCATATAGTACAGTATCATCAAAACCAAATCCCATAAACAAAGAGGAAAAAAACCTGAGATACTACTTAGATCTAAATATATTAAATATATGGAAAAGCAGACCAGGCAGCTTAAGAACCTTAAACTAACTCAGCACAATTGTAGTCAGAGCTTCAGCAAATACCTCAACATGTTAAAGCAGATATCTGCTTCAAAACATACAAAAATATTTCAAGTACTCTAGAACAGATGTATGTTTATTTTACTGCAATAATATTCCAATTATTGCACCCTAGGCTCATATTCTGCACTAGGCTTATACCATTAATGCTACATCTAATTTAATAACTTAACCGCATGTAAGATCCCAACAAAATCTCCATAGCATTTGAAGCAGTTATACACTTATGTTAACTAGAAATTTGCAAAGATGGACAGAGGCAGAATCAAAAACTTTATGCCTCCCCCCACCTCCACATTGGAATACAACCCTGATTTATTCAACAGCATATAAACTAATGTTGGTTAGTTTCACGAGCGTCACGGAAGAAGTTAACATGCAACAAAGCAGATATGAATACTCTTTTAGGATGAGTATACAATATACAACAAAGACTTACCTTGTTCATCACTGCTGTTGAAACAGAGCTTGGTGACGATGAGACAGTACTACTGGCAAGAAAACTAAAGTTGAACGAAGGCAGTGATGCAGTACTGATGGGTAGGGGTACTTTCGGTAGTACTGGTTCCTCCACCTCCTATGTGTAAATTTTAATTGTTGTAAATTTTAATTTTTCACTTTCTTTTAAAAAGTTGTTAATTTTATTTTTTCCCTTTTACAAGACATACTACCTTCCCACCCTGTCTACCTTGATTTCTTAACAAAGTTAAATAAACAGAGAGATCTATAGATTACGACAAAGCAAGTTTTCAAAAGGAATTCAAACCTGCCCACCTCTGTCTGCCACATCATTTTAATTTATGGCAGGCCTGTTTCCATGTGATACTATATTCATCACCTGTCCAGTAAGAATACTGAAAGTTAGCTCAAAACTGTTACCTGTGTAGAAGAGAGGGGCACAGATCAGATATTTTGTTTCCTGTACTTTAAAGATCTAGAGAAACATCACCCTTTCTAATTATCCTCTCATCTCTTCAATTAAGAGTACACTCTTAAGACAAATGAGAAAGTGTTCCTCTTGCAAAATTATGCAGGACAGCTGCCAAAGTTTCTGAAGTCACTGCTGCAGTGAACTTGGAAAAAGAAAATGTTTAAAGAAGTACGTGGGTTCTTCAGAGTACTAAAATCCCCAAACCACACCAAAGCACAAAATGTAAAAAAAGAAAGCCTGGCTAGCAGCATAGAAGATCATACTCTGGTAAATCTAGTTTATATCATGTATCAGGATAGAAATTTAAAACTCAGAAACCAGTGTACCTTAAAAACTTCTGGTCTTATCCTTGCCTTTTAAACTATTTGATTACCAAGATTAGATTAGTTAGGGTTTAATTGAGAATAGACAATCTAATCACAATTTGCATAATAGTACCAAGATCCACTCAGAAGTGACAAAGCAGAGATCTAAGTTGCTACTATAGAAATTGGATGTGTCCTACAGCTTACATGTTTCACAGTTTTGATTTTAAGAGCTTACTGGACTTCAACATTCAGACCATTTGTATTATAGGAACACTCTCCAGCATTTACTATTTCTTCATTTTGCATCAGTGAGAAGACTGATTTAAATTTTTTTACATTTAAGATCTAGTAGTAGGCAGCTTTATGTAACATCCAATCAGAAGAATAATCTTCAGGATAGTCATGACCATAAATACATACATATCTCCACCAAAATTCATTCATTCAATCGTTAATGAGAAACTTTATAGTATGAAGCATCTCCAAGATAATAGGACTAAAGATTTCAAAAATATAAACCCAAAGTTGAGGGACTTAAACAGATAAATAAATTGGAGCCTGCCCTGAAACCTGCAGCAAAAACCCCACAAAACTGAAGTGGCATTATTATAAATTACTATGAGGCAGTAAAACTGGCATACCTAGCTAGCTACTTCAGTAATATTAGTGAGAGCAATTATCCTAAGGGTCCCTTACCTGTTGTTCTTGTCCAGGTTTTGATATATAGTGTACTCCTCTTTCTCTCCTCATCTTGCCACCACCACCCATTCCTCCTCCTGAAGACAGACCGTTGGATGCAGGAGTACCGAATGTGGGGTAGGTCAGATTGCTGGCACAGAATAATAGTACATAGGTTAAGGAAGGGGGGAGGGGAATAAAATCAACTTATCAACTAATTGTTTCAAGCTATTATAGCCACTATTAGCCCTAGAACTGACACCTAATCAGAATCAGGAACAACTGTTCCACAAGTTGCTAAGTGCTGGTAAATATCTGATGTTCTAAACAGCAAAAGCTGCGTTAGTAAGAGCAGCAAGGAGAAGGACATACACAAGAAACAGTCGCAACATCCATAAAGGAATGATGACTAAGCCAGAAGACCTGAAATAGAAGAACCGATTTAGACTGTTATTTTCTAATGTTTCCTTTTAATAGTCCAGACAGTGGAAATTTTGACTGCCAGTTCTCTGACTCTGTGATGAGCATGTATCTTTGCAGGGATATAAAAGAACAACTAAAAATACATATGGAGAGAGAGGGAGGAGAGAGAGAGCGTGTGTGCATGCGCCTATGAAACACTGCCAACAGCTCTTATGGAATAGAGAGGCTTAAACTTGTGTGGCAAGCTAATACGGCAAAAGCTTCAGCAGCAGCTCTGGCTTTCCTGGGGCCATCAGCAGAAGCAGCAGAGGTGTTTGGGTGTGCCAACATTCCAGAAGTCTTTTCAGACATGAATACAGATCCCTTTTGTAAGGCATACAAAGGCATTTCTCTGTTCATCACAAAAACCTAGATCCAAACCAGGAAGATTTCCTAATCCAAGTGGGAAGGGAAAAAGAAAAGAAAAACAAAAAAACCCTCCAAACCTCCAAACAAACCCCCCCCCCCCCCCCCAAATCCACGCCACACCCCAAAACAGAAGTGAACTAGGGAATAACAACAATAAAAAGCAGTATGGCATCAGAATGAAGAATCCCTGGAAAAAATTACCATATCAAAGCTTATCCTGCAGGCAAGCAGTCAGTCATTACAAAAGTACATTTGATCACAGTGGAAGACACCAGGTCAAGCTTCCAGAAGACTGAAGAAGAGAATTGGTCTAAACTTGTCAGATACTTGCAAACAGTCTGCTTAGCACTGTAACCACTGAGAGGAAGCCAGATCCTTAAGGCCATATGCTCAAACTTTTCTCTAATCCAAACTGACAATCAATTCGAATTCCAAAAAAAAATCTTATGTCAAAATAGAGCTTTATTCAGACAATTATAGCCTGTCCATAATAGCCCATATTCCTCTTTTCTGTTAACACCTGTCAGCTTCTAAGGGGCAAAGACAGTTTTCTGTCTTCAAGTCCAATCTACAATTTTGACCCAGGTTTAAAAACTAAATAGCCTTTGGTAGGCTGAACAGAGAAGTACCAAAGTACTGCAGGTTAGCTGCACAAAGGGACTCTGGCCAGCTGCCCCTTATCAGTGTTGTGTTCCTGCTCCAGACAATGATACCCAACATACACTGGCTTTGTAAAAGAATTTTAAACCAAGGACCATCTACTCTACAGACAAAAGTACAACATAGCAGTAAAACTTGTAAACCAAATAAAAAGCACTATCAGTTTTCTGAATCTCCCTTCTACATGGAGAAGAAAGGAATTCTACCAAAGGCAATTTAGAACAGTCTGAAAACCCACAATTAAAACCTAACATCTGTTAGTACCTATACCAAAACCTTAGAGCCCATCTCTTACACCCCTGAGAAGGTGGTTGCTGTGAAGTCAAACTATTAGATGCCAAAACAAAGGGTTGGTTTGGGTTTTTTTTGTAAGCCGAAGAACGCCCAAGGCAACATAAGAATTGTTTGGAA